>NC_138884.1:84896404-85548486 GCF_965194825.1 Balaenoptera physalus | reverse complement strand
AAAATTCTGCTGCTTTCAGTAACATAATCGTCTCTTTTAAAATAGTTATAGCTTATTTTCCTACATCTACGAGCCAAGAAAAGCCTTTTTTCCTGAGCTTTCATCATCTGGAATAAGTGAATCATGTACTGGCCCCCTTTCCCTTTTTTCTTTGGCCACTAGGAAGTTCAGGATTGACTTTGTCACTTTAGTTTTGTAATTGTATAGGACATCACAACACACTCTCAGGTTCATCTAATCTTGGCTATTGGTTCATTTTTTTTAGTCTTCTATATCCCCAGTGCCATGAATTTAGCTATGTATATTATTCATCTTATTGTTTTCATGTCCTTGGAAGCCATCTCACATAATTTTGGCGTTAGGATAAAGGCGTTATAATAAATGCACATATATGTGAAAAAAAATATATATATAAAATTTGCATGAGATTGAAATTAATGTAGTGTTTAAATGAACTATTTTTTACACTAACTACAAACACTGGCATAAAAACAACTGAGAACCACAATGAGATACCACTTTGCATCCATTAGCATGCCTATTATAACCAACCAAACATAGAAACTAACAGAAAACCAAAATAACTGTTGGCAAGAATGTAGAAAAATTGTAACCCTTGTGCATTGCTGGTGGGAATGTAAAATGGTGCAGCTACTATGGAAAACTGTATTGTGGTTCCTCAAAAAGGTAACAATTATCATACGATCCACCAATTCCACTACTGGGTATATAACCAAAAGAACTGAAAACTGGGACTCAAACAGATATTTGTACACCAATGATCATAACAATATTATTCACAGTAGCCAAAAGGTAGAAACAACCCAAAAGTCCATTGACACATGAATGGACAAACAAAATGTGGCATGTATACTCAATGGAATACTATTCAGCCTTAAAAAGGAAGGAAATTCTCACACATGCTGCAGCATGGATGAACCATGAAGGCATCCTAAGTGAAACAAGCCAGACACAAAAGGACAAATATTGTATGATTCCACTTACATGAAGTACCTAAACAGTCAAATTCATAGAGATAGAAAGTAGAATGGTGGTTGCCAGGAGCTGGAGGGAGGGAGAATGGGGAATTAGTGTTTATGGAGTTTCAGTGAAGGATGATGAGAAAGTTCTAGAGATCGCTGGTGGTGATGGTTGCACACCAATGTGAATGTACTTAATGCCACTGAAATGGACACTTAAAAACAGGTAAAACGGTTAACTTTGTTATGTATATTTTAACACACACACTAAAAAAAAAAAAAAAAGTGAGAAAGCTCAGAGATGCAGAAAGAATAAAAATACAATTCCATAAAATAAGGATTTCATTAGAGGCCATTTAAAAATGGTACACATTCAATAAAATCTTATGGGCTACGAACTCCATTCTTCTTGTCTTTATAAGAAGATAATGCACCACAGTTAAATAAATTACATGGTGTGCTGTTCAATGAGTTTTCAAGGCCAAAGGCATAGATATGTGAAAGATATATGGTTTATTTAATGCCTTAAAAAAGGGGAACTATACGGCGTTAGCCGTATAATCCTTCTGTCAGAGATGAAACAGAAAACTTATTACAATTAGACATGCTTTAGACCAGGGCTTGGTAAACTGTGCCATGGGCCAAATATAGCCTGCCATTTGTTTATGTAAATAAAATTTTATTGGGACACAGCCATAATTTTTTTTTTTTTGGAGATGGTTGCTTTTGCAGTACAGTGGTGGGGCTGACTAGTTCAGACAGAGATTGCATGGCCCATAAAGGCTAAAATGTTTACTCTCTGGCCAGGTACAGTAAAAGTTTGCCAACCTCTGCTCTAGGAGATGTGCAGAGAACATCAATGAGACTAAGTAACAGAGATTCCTATTGCTAAGCATTACAGTCACTTTTCCCTCTGTTTCCTATGCTGAGCAGTGACTTAATTTCAGGACAAAGTTTTAAGTTCTAACATATTTTAAAGAGTCTTCTTGAGCTGCCTTTCCCCCTTCATTCTAAGTTGTTTCCCATTTAACTACATGGTCAAATTTATGAGGCCTAGAAGAAGAGACATCAGGTAAAGATTGTTGGCTCAGCTCCTAACACTTTTATGTGAACAATTTCTTAAGATTTTAAAAGTGACACAAACACAGAAGAGTTTGTGTTCATTTATTCATTCATTCTGCAGATATTTACTGGGCACCTACTATGTGCCAGATACCTGTGGACCTCATCCTCATGGAGCTTACCTTGAACCCACAGTGTGGCTTACAGTCTGTACCACAGCTGAGCTAAGTTAACTCTCACCATTGGGCTGAAATGATCCACGCAAAGCTCCGAGTGCTGAACCTAGCACCAAGTGCTCAAGAAATGTCAGCATAAGAAATCTGAACTGAGAAAAACATATATGAACTTGAGGTTATTAGACTCTTACCCCTATGTAGGATTCTTGTGTTTACAGGGAAATAAGCAAGAGGTTACCCCAGCCAACTTTAAACCAGTCAGAATGAGAAGCCTAGCTTGTGAGTTCTGGTGTAGACTGGCATATCAGAGCCTCCCAGATTCCGTTCACTGCAGGTAAGCTGTCTGGCAGTGTGATTCTCCATTGGTGATGTGGGCTCAGGCGTCCAAGTGTAAGCCTGTTTCTCACCTAACCCTTGGCTACAGCAGTTTGCAAGAGGCTCTTCAGAAAGAACCTGAAGAGACTTGCTGCACTGGACGCAAACGGTGCAGTCGTTCGCAAGGATGCCAGATCCCGAGGCAGGACCCTCCCAACACAGAGCCGTGCTCGCACACGCTAAAAACGCATTAGTCTTCGTTGAAGGCTGCTCGCATTAAACAAACATGGCAATATATTCAAAACAAATCATTTATTCACAGTTTGGCATGTAAAACAGGAGAATATACTTTCAAATCAAGCTATTATTATTCTGAACTATTAGCTAGAATTTTTGTTGTCTTTATTTTAGGTTGAGTTTGAGCTTGTTGGGGTAACATAACACTTTGGGGTTAACTCAGACTTAAACCAGAAATCATCAAGGATTTGAATTCCCTTAGTACCAGTTTAGAGTACATTTCAGTAAGATTTTAACTTTGAAGTGGACTTTTTTTTTTTTTTTTTGGCTACATTGCGCAGCCTGGGGGATCTTAGTTCCCCCACCAGGGATTGAACCCGGGCCCCCAGCAGTGGAAGCGTGGAGTCTTAACCACTGGACCGCCAGGGAATTCCCTGAAGTGGGACATTTTAGAGGGCAAGGGATAACACTGTAAACACTGTACTGGGAAATATTTCCAGTGTTTACCAACCAGTCTTTACTTAGGATCAAAAACGAGCATGAGTTTACTCTAGAATTATGCAAACTACCAGTGAGCTTTGGTTCACAGGTGTGTGTTGTGTGTGTGTGTGTGTGTGTGTGTGTTTAATATGCAATTTGGAATTGGAATTCTTGGGAGAGTTTTATTCGCTGACCAACAGACACACTGCAATTTGAAGTTAATATTCAGTGGCAAGCAGTGTCTTCCAGCACTAGATGGAATTTAATCCAGTAGAAGGTTTTAGAATGTATTTATCCAAGAGGTAATTCTATCTCTGTTTGCAGTGAGAGTTCTATTCTTATGTCCCCTTATTTATACCATAAAATGTTTGTCTTTACTAATAGTCACTTCTTAGGCATGACCTCATATACACAATGTATAGATATAATAAAACATATGCCATTCTGGTTAAGAGCAAAGACTTTGGAGTTGAAGAAATAGGAGTTCAGATCATGACTGTGCCACTTACTCGCCATGTCATATGAGGCTCCATGTCTACATCTCTAAGATAGTGCTAGTAATAGCACCCATTTCAGAGTATTGGTTCCAAGATCAAATCACATTTAGTGCCACACATCAGGGGGAACAGAATAGAAGACCAGCTTCTGCAAAAAGTTTCCAAGATTTGGCCTCACGCTGAGCGGTTATCTTACTGCCCTGTGTCAAGTTACCACCACCCATTAAAGTAAACAGCAGAGAGCACACGCCCACCACCAGGCAGGCCTCTGGCATGGGGACATTTCTGTTACCCCAGAGTCTGAACGTGTAAAAGAAGTCCTGCTCAAACTGGAGGCAGAACACTTGGAATTTACCTGGGGTCCCACACAATAAGCTGAAGACTGAAGCCCGGTCTACCTTTTTTTTTTTTTTTCTATCTCAGCCGGCAACCTTGTGCTACTTGAAGGCGTGATCCTTGGGAGACACAAAAATCCTTCCATGACTCTCTCTTATTTAGGGAAAATTCTGGAAGGATAAAGAGGCACTAGAATAATGACATTCTGGGCCATTCCTTCTGTCGGGTCCTGGCTAATCTGAGAAGAGTTAATTGTACTGGTGCTTAAACTATATTGATGCTTGTACAGATTTTGTTACGGCAAGGTGCATCATTCAGTGAATGGCTGATAAACAGATGAAAGCCAAGAGGCTCACTTTTCCCAGGCATTTCTATCAGCACATCCCTGAAAATGAGGCATTTGGCTGTGGGTTCCCAAGGACGCTGGCTGTGTACCAGGAGAGGGATAGAACCACCCACTCCAGAGATGTGGCGTGGGGGAATTTTCTATGGGGCTTTGGCAGCACATAAATACCCACTAAGAATCGGCTATCCGGTTCCCTTTAAATAAGCATTACACACGTATACTTTTTCTCAGCAGGTTAATGGGATAATGCTGAAAACCATGAAACCCGCAAATTCAGCCACATCTGTCTCCTGGATTAACGTTTTCCCAAACTGTGAACAAGCAGTAGGAGGGACTTCTAGTTTCAGCCCTTATCTTGGCTCTTTTGACCTACACCTTTGAGGGATCTGGCTCAGAACAGAAAGGATGACTGCCAGACAGATACCGGAGAGGAGAAGGAGAGCAGCGATGGCTTGTATCATAATAGTAGCTCGAATTTATAGTACAGTGTTTGGCAACTTATAAAATTCTTTCACGTACATAATCTAATATCCTAAAATCCCAGAATTTGAGCTGCAAAGGAACCTTGGGTATCATTTAATCCAAAGTTTCTGAACTTCATTCCCTACTGCCATTTTGGGTGTGATAATTCTTTGTTTTGGGGGGCTGTCCTGTGCACTGTAGGATGTTTCATAGCATCTCTGCCCTCTACCCTCTACATGCCCACACCGCCTCCACGTGTGACAACCAAAAATGTCTCCTAGGGGGCAGAATTGCTCCCTGTTGAGAATTACTGATCGAGTCTAACTTGGAGTTTTAAACAGATTATACACTTACACATGCGAGGTACTAATTAAATAGTAGTACCTCCACACCCAGCATGGGCTTGGTGTCTTGATCTGGCTCTTCCTGTCAAGGCTGTCAAGACTGAGAACTGTGCAACATTTTTCAAAGGTCCATGGTAGTGTTTTATTGATACCAAACTACTCATTTAATTTGGTTGAAAACCTATCAATTTGATTTTTCAAAGCAAAGAACTACCACCATAAAGCTCTATCACACTGATTCTGTCATCAAACTGATTTGTCATCCAGCAAGCTGACAGGCCTGGGTCACACAAATACCACTTTTGCAATCAGGCTAAGGATCTGCCAAGCTATAGAAATGCCTCATTAAATTCAGACCCTCTACTTCATGGACATGTGAAAACTGCTGACAATCTGGTTTTTAAGATTTAGACCTTTCTCTGGTGTCACTGCTGGTTTCTAATTATGTAGAAAGCTTCACTTAAGATTCAGAGTTGTGGGCTGCCCTGGTGGCGCAGTGGTTAAGAATCCGCCTGCCAATGCAGGGGACATGGGTTCGAACCCTGGTCCGGGAGGATCCCATATACCGCGGAGCAACTAAGCCTGTGTGCCACAACTACTGAGCCTGCGCTCTAGAGCCCGCGAGCCACAACTACTGAGCCCACGTGCCACAACTACCGAAGCCCGTGTGCCTAGAGCCTGTGTTCTGCAATAAGAGAAGACACTGCAATGAGGAACCCACGCACCACAACAAAGAGCAGCCCCCGCTCGCCACAACTAGAGAAAGCCCACGCGCAGCAATGAAGACCCAACACAGCCAAAAATAAATAAATTAAAAAAAAAAAAAGATTCAGAGTCCTTTTTTTTAAAGACACACTATGAACAATCACTGTAAATGTGCTCGTGGAACACAGTCAATTTACTGATACTAAAATCAACCTCTGTACCCCTTAGGCAGAAGGCAATGAACTGATGAAATAGATGATCAAACAATATTTGCGTATGTGTTCATTCATTCACTCATTTATTCAAACACTTGCTGATTGAACTGACTGAACACTTGCTGTATGCCAGGCCATGCTAGGTGCTTGGCGATACAGTGGTGACTACTGCACAGTCCTTGGGGTTCCTAGTCTAGCAAGGGTGGACAAAGAAGGAGGGAGAGGAGAGAGAGCAGAGCAAACATCCTGAGCAAAGATGGGCAGCCACATAAGATTATTTAACCCTAGGAGGACACATATGTTCTTTCAATAAACATTTTATTGAGTGCCGAAGGTATGACAGTGGCTTCGTAAAGTATACGAGCAACAATGAACCATGGGTCAAAACAGAACCCAAGGAGTGACCCAGCTATAACAGGTGGACAAGGACTGAAAATCTGCACATCTGGTTTAATTATATTTAGAGACAGATGGAAATTCTGCAAGGTGAAGCTCTCCTTATCCTCCTACACTTAAAGTTACATTATCATATATCGCATTACTGCGAACATAATACCTGATGATGTTGCAGTGGAATGAATTAATTAAAATCATGAAAATCAAAATCAATTTTATTGAGCATCTTTATAAGCCAAACACTCTGCTGACTGCCATCATTTAGCATAGTGAGATGATTTCAGAGGGAGACTGTGTTCCAAGGCATGTCTAGCATTTCTGGAAATGTGGCTGGAGTGTATATTTCACTTATATGCTAAGAAGAGGGTGGCATAAAAGACAATAGATGCCTTAAATGCAATCCTCCCTGGAGGGAAGGAGATGGGCTAGAAATAATCAAAGAATTTCCATAACGTATGGTTTAAAAACTCTTGAGTTAACAATAGCTACGATTTTTGAGCAATTATTATGTGCATAAGTCACCTTAAGGAAGTTACTTGATTTTTTGTGACATCCCTATGAGATGAAGTTTAAAATGCAGGCTCTAGAGCAGGGGATCAGCAAACTACAGCCAGAGGGCCAAACTCAACACTGTGGCTGTTCTTATAAAGTTTTGTTGGAATGTAGCCATGCCCATTTGTTTACATATTGTTTACGGCTGCTTTCATGCTACAATGGCAGAGTCGAATTGCTGCAGCAGAGACTAGTGTGGTCCACAAAACCTGAAATATTTACTGTCTGGTCCTTTATAGCAAAAGACCTGGTCTAGGGTCAGATTTCCTGGGTTTGAGCCCTAGTTTTTTAACTGTGGAGCTGTATGACATTGGTTAAGTTACTTAAAGTCTTCGTTCCTCACCATCCTCATCTGCAAAATGAAACTGGTGGTAATAATAATCACTATCTCAAGGCGTCACTGTGAGGAATAAATTACATAATATACCAAGTGCTTAGAACAAAACCAAGTATATACTAAGGGTTTGATAAATGTTGGCTATTATTGCCCCCTTTTTAAAGATCAGGAGCTTGAGGCTCAGAGCAATCAAATAACTTACCCAAGACCACTCAGAATTGAAATTTAGCTGATGACAAAGCCCAAGCTCTTTCTACCATGGTACTCTGCCTTTGCTATTTTCTTGATATTTCAACAATATCAAGGAGAGATGGACATTGGTTGACAGAGTTGAAGGGAAACTCAAGCACAGATCCACCGTAAAATTGTTGGAAAACCATTCCTTTCTACCAAATGCCTCACTGCACCTCCCACCCTCCCCACTCCTCTTCAGAGAGTTCTACAAACTGTTCCATAGCCTATTTCTGGCCCTTTATATAAAGTAGTTAATAGGTTCAAATTATAATTTTTAGACTTAAAAACAATCTATTGCATTAAATTCTTAAATGGAAATGCTTAGGGACTAGAATTCACATAATCCAAATGTTTAAGTGAGAATATGGGACTACGACGTGGCAGTGGGATGGGCTTACCCAACCCAGGCTCTGGAGTCAGACTGCGTGGCTCATACCCTGGCTCCACTGCTTGAGAAACAAGTGTCATCACACCAGTCACTTTAATCTTCGTGAGCCTCAGTTTCACCATCTATAAAATGGTAATAATATACCTCACAATGTTGTGAAGATTAAATGATAATGCATATAATAAAGCACTTAGAAAAGTACCTGGCTATATTAAAGGCTCAAATTTACTATATTTTATATTTTCATATCCTTTATAATTTTTAAATTATTATTATTTCAGTTGGGCAAAACAGCAGATGTTTTTCAAGGATGTTCTCTTGGGGAGAGAACTATATAGCCACAGCTTAGAATCACAAATTTTCTGCTTGACAATGTAATTTTAAAAGCTAAAGAATCTGAGGGAATTTACTCCCAGATTTTTGTGGGCAAACTGGAAGGGAACTTCTATAGCTATTATGTTCTATATTTATATAGGAAAATGCTTTAAGACATTGTAAATGTGAAATGTTATAATGATGCATTTTTAAAGCTAATGATTATGCAAAAAGCAAATACTATGTTCTTTTTGATATTTGTTCAATTGTGTATTATATTCCTTTTATTACTACTTAGTATACCTACACTAATGCTTTGTGTCTACCCATTGAATGTAGTAGTAAATATTGTTTATTAACTCTGATATATTCAAATTATCACTGCAAGTTTAAGAAAGTTACCCGGGAATAATATTCACAGAAAAACTTTATGTGCCAGCATTGGAATATATGAACTGGTAGTTTGATGAATGGTTATTTTTATTATAAAAATATTCTTTAATTTGCAAAGGGATTTATAATAGAGTTCCTTTAGATAGGAAGTCCCCTATGTCATCTAGAATATGATTCAAGTTATTAAAAAATTGCTCTCTCTATATATATATCTTTCCTGTATATACCTTCCCTATACTGATATATACCTACAAACTATGCCGAAGTATCAGTCCCATTTTCTTGATGGAGAAACTGGATGATCATGTGCTTAAGCTCAAGATCACAATTACACAGTGATAAAATTGGAATTATAATTTAATAAAGGAACCTTATCTTTGGGATGATAGTCTCTAGTTTCACTTCTGTTTGACAATAGAGTCCATTTATATTCAAGACAAAATCTGGGCAGTCCAAGTATAGTAGAGATCCAAATATCTATAGCTTTTTAAAAATTCTAAAATTTGTGTGTAAAGAATATTTTTCATTTGCTTAGTTTCTTGAATTTATGCCAAAACAGATTTAGAAAGTGAACTTTCCCAAACATAAGCTTACACAGTCTTTATGATGATGTATAAATGCTCTTCCTTTCCTCCAATTTCAAACTATATTTACAAGTGGTAGTTTTATAGTAATAATATAGTCTATTATTACTATGCCATATTATACATGAGTACATGCTCTATGGGATATGTTCTTATATTACCTTCTGGTGGTATGTCAAATAGTAGTATATAAGAATATCATAGGTCTCTTTGTAAGAAAAATGACAAATTGCCTGTTCTGAAACAAAGACTCTGAAATGGAGTGACATAGTCAAACATTAGCTTCAGTTTTAGGTGTGACCTTCTGATTTTGTTTGGTTAACATTAGTCATTTCAGTTCTGACTATGAAAAAATATCTGCTACCACAGAAAAAAACCAGATTCTGTTTAATGTTGATGTCCTTGTATTTCATTGCCAAGTATCCCAAGGCAATAGTTGCAGTGAAATAGCATTTGGCCAGAAATACTCTCAATACTGAATAAGCCATGGGTTACTTTCTTCTACAAATGTTTAAGTTGAATGCGGGGTATTTTTGAAGTTAAAAATATTTTCAAATACCACAACAATACGACTATAATAGGCTCTTTGTGAGAAAAATATAAAAGAAAGTAAACTTTATAGTGGGAGGCAAAGACGATATGCATTAAAATGCAACTTTAAACTAACCCCCAAATTATATTTTTTTATTCATTAAATGTTTAAATATTATTCTCCCTTTACTAGCTTTCTACCTTTGGTCTTCCTCTGGTGATATTTGGTTTATTATTATTATTATTTTGCATATAGTGAGAAACGAAAATGATAGTTTAAAAAACAGGTCCTTCTAGCAAAAGTATGGCTAAAGTTAAACCCTAATACTCAGCAGCTTAATTCTTATTATAAAAACTTGGACTCTATTAGAAATGGGGCCATCGGAGAGAGGTCCCTTTATAACAGAAAAAGTCAAATTCACTTTCTATTATGAAGTGATTTTAGACATTTTAGGCTATTTCCACTTTCTTCTACACTGTTTGAAATGTATTAGAAAAATTAAAAGAATATGGTTTATCTCATTAGGTATAATTGAAGCTTTTCAAAGGCAGGGACCTTTATTTTGGTATTCCCAGTGCCTAGCACTGAATGAAACAATATTTCAATAACGGATAAAATTAATGAAAGAACCAGTGAATGAGCACTGTCTTTTATAAGAAACATGGTAGGATAAAGCTACAAAAAGAATTTTAATATTATGTATAACTACCAGTAAATTGCTTTGGATATTTTTTTCTATTTACACTTATCTATTTATTTAACTTCTGTGGTTTACCTGCCATTTAGAACTGTGCACAAATAGTCATGCCAAGTATTGTCCAGGGTCTGTCGACAGGATCAGGAGGAGCACATTAAAGAATGGATAGGTCAGCTTCAGTACAGGAGCTGGCATTTCTAATGCACAGCTCAGGTATCAGCAGTGTCAAGGGGAAAAGGCCCGCCAACCATTGATTGATGGACTACATCGAAGGCTCCCTAGAAACTTCTTGGTAAAGCAGGCACTGGTCAGGCAGCTGAAGAACTTGCATGACTTTTTTTTTTTTTGCCTGAGCCGATATGCTTAGCTTCTACTATACTGTCTCAAGGATTTGGTAGAGATTTTATGCCGCCACAAGGAAACAGGCACAAAGACAGTGCCTGACCATGAAGGCAGTTTCCATATGCTCTCTTATGTGCAGGTGTTTTGAAAGGCTGGGTGTTACACAGTGCTTCAGCTCACACATTGGGATAGGGTCCTTTTCTCCCTGGTATTTCTCTGCTCCTGAGCAGTTCTCTACCATGCAGTAGTGGGTCTTGATGACGTGGAAGAGAAATCACAAACTGATCTGATACTGAATAGAATATAGAAGTTCACAAATGTCTATGTAGGAAATCTCCAAGTTTCTTGATCCAGTAGTGTCACTTACCTATCTGTCTTGCCACACAGGCAAGCAACCTCTTGTTCAGCAGGGAAAAGGTGGGGAAGCAGCACTGGGACCTCTGGTTTTAGGGGAGAAAAAAAATCACTATTGCCGTCTTTCCTCCTTATTCATATTTCTTCATAATTTCTTTTTCTTAATTATTTTTTTCTCTTTCTCATCTTAAATTCTCATTTTGGGCTTCCCTGGTGGCGCAGTGGCTGAGAATCTGCCTGCCAATGCAGGGGACACGGGTTCGAGCCCTGGTCTGGGAAGATCCCACATGCCGCGGAGCAACTGGGCCCGTGAGCCACAACTACTGAGCCTGCGCGTCTGGAGCCTGTGCTCCGCAACAAGAGAGGCCGCGATAGCGAGAGGCCCGCGCACCACGATGATGAGTGGCCCCCGCTCGCCGCAACTAGAGAAAGCCCTCGCACAGAAACGAAGACCCAACACAGCCAAAAATAAAAAATTAATTAATTAATTAATAAAGACTAAATATAATTAAAAAAAAAATTCTCATTTAATACCCCTGGTTTTCAAATGTAAATACCTGGTTAGTAAGTACCCCAGAGTAACATATAGGAATAGAGCGATGCTACTGTCTGATTAGTAGCTGTTTGCTTTAATCCTTGTTTAAATAACACACACACACACACCCCACTTTTTACTGGGTATTCACCACTTGAACAAAATGTAGTAATATATGGTTTTAAACTAGGGAAAGGAAGAGAGTTTCCTCAATTACAAATTATTTAAATACTAAATTGCTAATTTTTTCAAGGTAGAATTTGCAGAGCTTTTTTTTTTTTTTTTTTGGTGGTGGGGCGGGCATAGGGAAGTTGCTCTATTCTGAGGAAAGATATTTATTAAAAGAAGGAGAAGAAGAGAAGGTGGAGGGGAAGGAGAACCAGTTTTCCCAGTCTCTATAATTTAACTAGGCAGTTAAAGTTAACTGGAAATTTACATAAAAGTTGCATAGAGTATAAGAGTTATACAGAAAGCAGAACTATATTAGTTAAAGAAACTCATGAAATGTAGACTGAAATTTAAGAATGGAAATGAACAGAAAATATATCTCCAGAGTTTTCCTGAACCTAGGGCATTTAGAATAAAATGGTCAAGTGTCAGGAAGCTTATGATTTTTCAGGTATAATAAACTCCTGGGACTACTGCTGGAGATGTAATTGCTGTTCACGTCTCACGCAGTCTGTACTTTACTTGTGTGCACTTGGAGTTAGTATTTCAATTGAAAAACTAGCATACCAACAAAAACGCCCCTGATTTAAGCTAGTCATTTATTCCCAGTCTCACAGGGAAATACTGGATATTCTTTGAGTTAATAAAGTGTGAAATGATTTTAGTGCTTCAAGGGAAATATAGTACACCAGTCTTGCAAACTGTTTTTAGAAAGTGTGGCTTAGCTTATCCCACCTGACATCAGAAAATTTAATAGGCTTAGTTATTTCCTTTTTCTCTAAGTCGCCTTTTATGGCAAAGAGAAGGTGAGGACCTAGAGCAGCAAACAGTTTATGTCTGTAAACCAGTCCCCATGAAAAACAAGAGGGGACAGACTGGGTCACAGTGTGTTTCGCATAGGTCCTGAAGTCAGAGTCATAGTAGATAAACACTAATTTATTCGAGATTTGGATGCCCAACTGCCAATACTGGGTTCTAATGTTGAGAATCTAATTCATGTGCAGAATCCTGCAACTACGAGTTATGTTAGTGAGGCGATGTTATCTCCAAGCTTGTCAGAGCAGCGAGTGCAGGGCAGACCTTTGGTCCTGGTGATACTGGGTGAGGCAGCTTACACGGCCTGGTAGTTTCTTCTTACTTCTCAAGATTCTGCAAGTGAAGGCTAAGCAGACCTTCACATTTTACACTGTAAGCACATTTAGGTTCTGTCCACTGTAAAACAGAACTAGGATAACTGTTTTGGAAATACAGTTTGCCCACATAACTGTGGCTAATATAGTTTGGTTTCTCTAAAGCAGCACCAAGAGAAATTTATTTTTGTACGAACATAAATAAATAAAAATTTGCTGTAGCCCACAATTCACAGTCACAGTGAATGGAGTGACCTCTCTCTTTCCCTCTGCTGCCACATATATGTACATATAACACACACGCACACACACACACACACACACGAACACAACACATACACACACACTCCCTTTTTTCTTCTCAGCCTAAAATGCTATCTACCTCTGCTGTTCTTTTTTTTTTTTTAACATCTTTATTGGAGTATAATTGCTTGACAATGGTGTGTTAGTTTCTGCTTTATAACAAAGTGGATCAGCTATACATATACATATATCCCCATATCTCCTCCCTCTTGCATCTCCCTCCCACCCTACCTATCCCACCCCTCACACCAGTCAGAACGGCCATCATCAAAAAAATCTACAAACAATAAATGCTGGAGAGGGTGTGGAGAAAAGGGAACCCTCTTGCACTGTTGGTGGGAATGTAAATTGATACAGCCACTATGGAGAACAGTATGGAGGTTCCTTAAAAAACTAAAAATAGAACTACCATATGACCCAGCAATCCCACTACTGGGCATACACCCTGAGAAAACCATAATTCAAAAAGAGGCATGTACCACAATGTTCACTGCCCCTCTGCTGTTCTTTTATTGGGGATTTCATCAAGCATGTTTGCCTCAAAATGCCAGGATCATGGCTCTCACTGCTATATCCTAGTTATAAGAGCTGAGCCTGCTGGGCTGTTAGTTCCCCAGTTGCTTCAGCTTTCTCTCATCTGTCTGTTGGGAAACCACCGAAGCCTACACGAGAAAGAAAACTGAGTGAGGATGAGCATACGTGTGAATATGTGTGCCAGTTGCTTAATTGACACACATCTTCACTGAGACGTGATGGGTTTGAAAAGTACCTCTTTAGAAGGAAGCCTGGCCCCTACCATACACCATATACAAAAATTGACTCACAGTGGATCAAAGACCTAAATGTAAGAGCTAAAACTATAAAACTCTTAGAAGAAAATATAGAGGAAAAACTTCATGACATTGGATTTGGCAATGATTTCTGTGACACCAAAAGCACAGGCAACAAAAGAAAAAAATAGATACATTGGGCTACATCAAAATGAAAACTTTTGTGAATCAAAGAACACTGCAAGCAGAATGAAAAGGCAACCCATGGAACAGGAGAAAATAATTTCTCCAAATATTAAGGAATTAACATCCAGAGTATACAAAGAACTCCTACAATTCAACAATAAAAAAGCAAACCAACCAATTTAAAAATAGGCAAAGGGCTAAATAGGCGATTCTCCAAAGATGATACACAAATAGCTAATAAGTCTAAGATGCTCAACATCACTAATCATTAGGAAGATGCAAATCAAAACCACAATAATATACCACTTCATACCTGTTGGGGTGTCTATGATTTAAAACAAAACAGAAATAAGTGTTGGCAGGAATGTGGAGAAATTGGAACCCTTGTGCATTGTTGGTGGGAATACAAAATGGTGCGGCTGCTGTGGAAAACAGTATGGTAGATCCTCAAGAAGTTAAACAAAGAATTATCACATGATCCACCTGTTCCACTACTGCATTTATACCCAAAAGAGTTGAAAACAGGGTTTCAAACAGATATGAGTACCACCCATGATCATAGCAGTATTATTCACATAGCCCAAAGGTGGAAATAAGCCATATGTTCACCAGTGCATGAATGGATAAACAAAATGTAGTATATGTACAAAATAGAAAATTATTCAGCCTTATAAAGGCAGGAAATTCTGGCACATGCTACAACATGGATGAACCATGAAAACATTATGCTAAGTGAAACATGCCAGACCCAAATGGACAAATATTGTAAAATTCCTCTTATATGAGATACCTGGAATAGTCAAATTTATAGAGACAGAAAATAGAATGGTGGTTGCCAGGAGCTGGGGGGAGGGAGGAATGGAGAGTTATTGTTTAATGGGTACAAAGATTCAGTACAGGAAGGTGAGAAAGTTCTAGAGATGGATGGTGGTGATATTTGCACAACAATGGGAATGTATTTAATGTCTCTGAACTGTACACCTAAAAATGGTAAATTTTATGTTACGCATATTTTACCACACACACACACAAAAAAGTCATGGAAAACCAGCAGAGTTAATATATGGAATAAAAGGGAGAAAGGAATGCAGATTTTTAAGAGAAAATGGGAAAATGATTAGACAAATGATGTTCTAGGTTATGCAGCTTTTTTCTTCATGTTTACGATTCAAATTGCAAAGAGAGGCAAATGATCAATATATTGGCTTTTCAACTGAGACTTTTCAAGTGTGTGAAATCTAGTCAGAAAGTGTCCCTGTTCCAAGATTAAGATTAGAGCTAGTCTGAGGTATTATTACAATTCCTTCATGCTTTTAGATTTTGGAAGTTGTTCCAACATATATGTAACTTTTTTTTCTAAGTACAAAACAAATCGGTATTACAAAGTGGCACAAAATCTGAGTAGAAAGGAATCCAGCAAATATTTATGAAGTATCTACTGTGCGTTAAACTGCAAGGGACAGTCTACTTCAAAGAGAGAGCAATGGCCAGTGGCAGACTTTCTTGCCAAAGTTTGGCCCAGTCTCCCTGACATTGCTCAGTGTATCTCAGTAGTTGAGTCAGACAATTTTAACATTTCTGGTAGATGTAAGTGGTAATGGCGAAGGATAGCTAAATATTCATAAGCTTATTTACTCCTTAAACCTGTTTGGTGTGTTCCAAAGTTTGAAAATCTGATTAAAATTCATGAACAGTACCAGTACTAGGACAGACTTTCAGTGTATGGGTGGTGAGGATGATGATTAGATAGAACTCATCTGTAGAAACTATCACTTTAAAATTCTAGTCACGACTCTACAAATTTCTGTGAAGCCCACTGACCATTCCTTTGCTTTGGGGGTCCTCGGCCTTTGCTATTTTATCTATTACTTATGAATTATAGATGTTAGAGCTAAAAGAAACCTTAGAGGCCATCTTGAAGGATTTTCCTATTACTTTACTTTTACATTTAAAAATATGATTAACTTGAAATTTTTTCCTAGTATTTAACGCAGGGAAACTTTTTTTCTCCTAAAGAACTGGTGTGCTTTCACTGTCGGATAATGGAAATTATACAACACATCATGTTGTTCAAAGTTTAGATATCTTTATTGCTGTGTTCACTACCTTGTGTACTCACATATTTTTACTAAAAACCACCTCAGACACCCTTTAGATATAGATAAATTGAACCTCTCACCTTAAAGAAGAAGAAACAGGTCTTGAGAAGTTAAGTGACCTATCCAAGGTTATGTATTTTTGTTTGTTGTTTGTCTGGACTCACCAACTGAATTAAGCTTCTCGTAGACAAAGAAAAGCTCTTTTGTTCCCCGGAAGCATATAGTACAGAAATGAACACAAGCAGTCGTAATAAATGCCAAGTGAATGAATGCAAGCCTCATAGGTGCTTTCCCCCATGAACAGGTCTGAGAGATCAAGGTGGATGCAGTGTCGATTGGATGATACTGTCTTCTACTTCAGAGACCTGGTGTTGGTTAAGGCTGGGCTGGGCCAGGGGGAGGGAACAGGCTTATACTTCCTGAGCTTCTGTAGAAATATTTATAATTTTAAATCTTCTCAACGTGACAGAATTCAATCTGTACATGTGTGTAGTGGTATGAACATTGTCATATATAATAGGTGGGGATGGGAAGGCAAATATAATTTGGTACATTTCTGGAGGATAGTTTGACAACATCAAGAGCTTTACAGTAGTCATTAAAAGCAGTTCCTTCTCAGTAATTCCATTTATAGAAATTTACCCCAAGAAAATAATTGGAGACATGAATAAAATTTATAGTCAGGTATGTTCACTACTGTGGTATTTATAGCATAATGTAATGAACATAATAGTATGTATTTATATGTGATGTAACAAACATAATGTTCAACAATATGGAAATGGCTATAAAAATACAGCATAGTTGTAGGCTAGAATACTTATTTCATGTTCTCAACTCTGTTAACCTTGTTAAAAAATATTTTAGAATATATATGAAATATTTTTAAAAACTTAAAAAGGACTAAATATACTATAATGTTAACTGTGGTTACCGTTCGATTGTGGGATTATAAGTAATTTTATGTTATTCTTTAATTTCCAAGTTTCCTTTCATTAATATGCTTTCAGAAGAAGAAAAAATATATATAATTAAAACAATTTTAGCTCTCTGAGTCCCTGAATCCAGAACCCAGCCTAGAGGATATGAAAAGGGACTTCGGGGGGCCATGGGGAGTTGTTGGGCAATCAGTGTCACCAGTAGCCCCTCCCTAACACACAGGGATCTACTGCCTCTACCTTTCAAAGCTAAGTGAGGGCCGTGTCTGCGGCCGGGAGGGCTGCCCGTCCAAGGTTCTGGGTGAAGCTGATACGAGCAGCCTCTTTCTTCTATGCCCCCGTCCCTGCCATAGCATACATAGGATTATCACCCACAGAATAATAATACCTACTGTCTGTGGAGAACTATATAGTTGTCACAGTATATTTACATATGTTGTAATTCATTGCATTGCCATGATTTGGAGAGTCTAACATAACAGTAGTTATTTTTACCTTATATGACAGGTGAGGAAACAGAAATTAGAGAAGGCACAAGGATTGTTCGAGAACATACCAGTATCTTCTGTAGCTTGTACAAAGGACCCTTCCTTGCATCCAAAATTTCGAAAGACAACTCTGATTGAAATACCCTTGATCTTTTTTTTTTTTTTTTTTTGTGAGGGAGACAGATTTATAAGCAATACACATTTTTCCTTAATTCCTAAGATGCTCACATGGCCACAAAGATGTAAACAGCAAAGAAATAAGGACTTTATATTGTCAGTTCAAAATGACTTACCAAATGACTTATCAAGTTGTATGTACTACTAACGTTGCGACATAAACATAGATCAGGTACGCATTGTCTATACAGCAGACAGCTTGGTTCATAAGAATGAAAATTTAATGTTTTCCTTAAGTGAAGAAGAAAAGGACACCAGCGGGATGTACTTACCAAAACCCACCAATTTGATTTGTCTGGTCCTTTACACGATGTTGAATAAGAATATACAAGGAGATTCAGGCAGCTTCCTTGGGATTTCTCAGTCCAATTTGTGGAGTGCCCTTTGAGGCAAATCCTAAGAGGTAAAAACAAAATTGCTAGGAATGTTTTCTATTTGAATATAATTTTCATATGTGCATTACGAATTTGGGGCCATTTCCTTCAAAAAATGAACTACTATTACTAATGACCATAGTCTCTACAAACCAAGAAATGCAACCCTTTATTCATCCTCCTGTCCTTGAAAAGACAGGGAACAGTAATAAGGAAATGACCAATTTCTTCCATTTGTTTTATTTTCCCCTCTGTCTTATTTATCCGCAACCCCCCGCCACCGACTCCAAAATGCACAACACAATGTTTAGGAATGAATACACATGTAGCTTAGGTTCACAAAAAGGAGAGGTGGCGCTCTCTACAGAGATGGTCCTATCTAGCTCGCGGCCTCCCCCTGCCCCATTTGGGGGCTTACGACACACGTCACTATGAATCATCACACGCTTGCCTGCTGAATCCAAAGAGGGTCTCAAAAACCACTGACACAAGCGCTCCAGCCAACCACTACCAACTGATTAGAAGTGGTAATAAAAGCAACTTGTTATTCTGCCCTAAAATGAATAGTTAAGACTCTTCTGAGGATGTTCTCTGCATGCAGTACTATAAAAAGTAGGATTTGGGATCCTAGGATCATCTTAAAAGTCATGATATACAAAACATTCAAATTAAGAAACTTAAGTTCAAGATAAGGGTATTTTGGGTGAGACGTTAAAATATATCCTAAGCACAAACCTTTTACCTGTATTTCACATCTGGAAATATAATCTACCAAACTTCAGGAATATTCTCTCCTCACTATGGAGAGCCCTCATTAAGCCATCTGAATTATCCAGATGACTTCCACGATTCCATATGGCACAGTGGCTGCAACACCAGACTCGGAGCACCTAGAAGACTGGGATTTTAACTCTAGCTCTGCCATGCCTTGTTCTGTGTTCTCAGGCAAATTATTTTATGTGGCTGAGCCAAAGTTTGCTCCCCTGAAGAAATAAAAGAGTTGGATTACCAGTAGTTTTCAAACTGGTTTTTTAATATTTCTTTTGTTTTGCTTCGTTTTCTTAGGTGTAGTGTCCTTTCTTCCACCAAAAATTTACCTCGATGCAGAAACAAACTGATAAAACAGGAGCTGGCTAAACTGGTGGTTGGGGATGATATGGGGAAGCATCTCCACCCATTCTGCTCCATCATCCACGGGGGCTGTGTGGGAACACCATAGGATCTTTAGGACCACAGAGCACAATTTGGAACCTGCCAATTAAATGGCCTCTAGGGACTTCCCTGGTGGTCCAGTGGGTAAGACTCCGCGCTGCCAATGCAGGGGGCCTTGGTTCGATCCCTGGTCGGGGAACTAGATCCCACATGCATGCCGAAACTAAGAGTCTGCATGCCGCAACTAAGAAGCCCGCATGCTGCAACGAAGATCCCGTGTGCTACAACTAAAACCCGGCGCAGCCAAAATAAGTAAATAAATAAACAAATAAGTAAATGGCTTCTAAAGTCAGTTACAGCTCCAAAATTATTCTGCCATAACTATCTCTATATTGCAATGACTGGCAAGGCATTCAATGGGATTCATAACTTTATGGGAACACAAGCAATAAAACTAAATCAGGGCTTACCTGGTGGTGCAGTGGTTAAGAACCCGCCTGCCAATGCAGGGGACACGGGTTCGAGCCCTGGCCTGGGAAGATCCCACATGCCGCGGAGCGGAGCAACTAAGCCCATGTGCCACAACTACTGAGCTTGTGCTCTAGAGCCTGCAAGCCACAGCTACTGAGCCCACATGCCACAACTACTGAGGCCTGCACACCTAGAGCCCGTGCTCCACAACAAGAGAAGCCACTGCAATGAGAACCCCAAGCACCACAACAAGGAACAGCCCCCACGTGATGCAACTAGAGAAAGCCCGCGTGCAGCAACGAAGACCCAACGAAGCCAAAAATAAATAAATTAAATAAATAAAAAACCCAAAAAACAAAAAACTAAATCATACTCCAATAAAGATGTTAAAGAAAAAAAAAACTAAATCATGAGCTGGCTTTAATCCTTATTATCAATGATCTACTAAAAAAAAAAAAAAGCCACACCCTCAAATAAATCATAGAGTAATTGCTGTTAAACTCTGTACTTCTCAAAGCATATAATCCTCACCCTCGTCTGTGAGGTCGATTTTCTAAATGCTACATCCTGGATAATACCTAATGATCAGCATCACAGTGTCTGATAAATAAAAATAAATGTGCAAATTACAAGCCGTGTCCTGAAATTAATTCTACCCTGTCAAGGCAACAGAATAAAATGTAGACTCCTGCACTATTCATTTACGAGTTAAGTGAATCCAGACAAATTTATTGAACTTTTCTGAGCCTCAGTCTCCACATCCATAAAGTGGAGCTAATTCCTTGCAGGACTGCATGGAGAACAGAGAAGATACTTGTAAAGCACCATTCCTGGCACATACTTGTGCAGAAATGTAAGTTTTCTCTCTATAATGGCAAATTTTTTCCTTTGAGAAATAATATCATGGTAATGGACATGTAAACTCTATGAATTGGAAGCAAATTATTAATATATAAATGAAATTATAGTTTTTATATAGTTTTGTGCTAAATCTTAATGATGGGAAGAAGAATTATTGAAATGCCTTTCACAGCTATTCAAGTAACAGAAAATTTCCCCCAAATAAAACACTTAGGACTATTTGTTTCCAGAAAAATCTGATTTTCCAGAATGGCTCCAAACATAACCCATTTCGTAAATATTTTAATATTATTTTGTCATAAAAACCTTCGAGCGAAACCCACATGCTACTTTCTTCCTGTGGCTTCACACTCCTCCTGACACAAAATTGGGTGTCTCAGGGTACCCTGTTTGAGAAGTCGATCTCTAGTACAAATCCTCCATTTTACTGTGGAGGAAACTGTCTTACTGAAGGTCATGTAAAATTTGTGGGGAAGTTCTTAGAGAAAAGAAATATTTCCAGACATAAACTGGGTTAATTAATTCATTCCAACCCCTCATCCACTCCTCGTTCTGTGAAAAAGCTATGGATATTGTCCATTATATCATGAAGTCTTTAGGAAGACCAACTGGGGAAATTTTCTTAGATTCCAGTAGAAGAAAAAGCTGTTCTGAGCAGAACACTGGTTTGTTTTCAATTTTTCAGGCATTTGAATCTTAAGAGTTACTCATGGGTCCTTCTTCAACAAATAATGGGATCTGAGGGCAATCGTTTGTTGGACTTATGACACCTGTAGCATCACCTTAATTTGCCTACCCTTGACTTTTTTACCCTCTCTTCTTTATTTTGTCTACCATATGTATTTTTGAAAGCTGTTCAAATCCACTTTTGCAATGAGGCAGGGTGTAAATAAGTATGTGAAATTAATAAATGTATTGTTTCCCAAAGGATGTTCCAATCTAATATCAAGTTCCATGTCACGTTCTGCTTCTCTCAACTCTCACGCATAAACCGAGGCGAAAAATAACTTTCTCACTCCAACTCCTCCACCAACAAATGAGAATTCTGTTTCTTAAAACAAATCCTTTCCAAAGATAAACCAGTTGCCCACACCCAGGGACACTAGTACACGGGCCTAAAGCTACTGGGAGACTACCAGGGCAACAGTCTAGTAACAGAGCTCTGGTTCTTGCTCTGCCACCAGCAATGTGAGACCACCCGTTGCCACTTAGCTTTTTGGCCTCAGCATCCTCACCGGTATACTGAAGCTGCTATTAACACCACATGTGAGAGTCGTTACAAGGATAAAATGAGACACTACATTTGAAAGCATCATGTAAACTGCCAACCATCAACTCCAGCCTGGATGTCTGCAGTAGTATCCCAGCTGACTTTGACCCATCCACTCTTGCCTGCTGCAATCAACCTGGCTCTCAAGACAGGCAAAGTGACCTTTTAAAAACACACAATTTTATGTCACCCTCCTGCTTAAACCTCTACACTCCCTTCCACTGCCCTTAGAATAAAATCAGTATCCCTAGTAAGGGGTATAAGGAAAACTTTGGCTCCTCCTCCAGCCTCATCTTGTGTCACTTCCCCCTTAACACTTGCTGTTCCCAGTGCTTTAAACCCTCACCAATGCTCCTACCTAGCCAGCTTTTCTCATCCTTACACTTCACTCCTCAGAGGTCATCCCTGGAGCCTCTCAAAACATTCCTGAAACATCATATAATCCCTCACAGCACTTCTCATAACACTGGCTTGAACCTCATGAAATTGCTGTTTGGGGGGACAAAAATGGTAGAATATTGGCAACTTGATATGGTTTAATCTTACAGTAGTTGGTATAATAGCAGTCTTCTCCAGGCAATTGTAAACTTGCCCAGGGAAGAATCTAGATCTGACTCATTACTATAATCCCAGTGTCCCACACACAATCCTAGCACAGGGTAGGTGCTTCATAGTTTAATTAGTGTGAGGGATTGTTACTACTTTTTTAATGCTAAGCACATAATTTATATATTGTCATTGGTAGTATCATGTTTTTATGCAAATGCCACTTCTGTGTTGCATAGGAATAAAATGAAGAAATAGAACACAAAAAATCACTTTTTTAAGATTTTCATTTCTGGCATTTCTGGAAAGAAAGAATGAATTCTAGTAAGTATAATACATATCATCGGGGATAGAATTTAGCCCACTGGCATGGTATCATTTATGGATTTTTTTCTTTTTTAATTCAAATGTTTCTCACCAAACGGCAGAAGGAAAACAACTCTCAAAGGAAACCAGATGATTTGGATTTATCTTTTTTTACAGCTTCTGCCATGTGACAGCAAAACAATTAGGGGGGAAAACTAGCATATAAAAGAGTGCTAGACTTGAAACCGAGGAATTTAAAAATACACTTCCCCATGATATTCAAAAAGAATGCATCTGAAACATTCCCAGATCTCCTTACCCAACTATGCCTTATCTTGTGTCCCTCCTGAATTGAACAGAGGAAAGACCAAGTCTAAACAAGTTGGGATGCTGTACAGGGTAGGGGAGGCTTGTTCACAAAGCATGTAACTTAATAATATTAATGGGGCTTCCCTGGTGGCGCAGTGGTTGAGAGTCTGCCTGCCAATGCAGGGGACACGGGTTCGAGCCCTGGTCTGGGAAGTTCCCACATGCCGTGGAGCAACTGGGCCCGTGAGCCACAGTTACTGAGCCTGCGCGTCGGAGCCTGTGCTCTGCGACAGGAGAGGCCACGATAGTGAGAGGCCCGTGCACCGCGATGAAGAGTGGCCCCCGCTTGCCACAGCTAGAGAAAGCCCTCGCACAGAAGCGAAGACCCAACACAGCCATAAATAAAATAAATTAAAAAAAAAAATAATAATAATAATATTATTAATAACAGCTAATATTCACAGAGTACTTATTATGCACCAGGCACCGTGCTAAGCATTTCATGTACACTGTCTTATTTAATCATTACTACAACCCCACAAAGCAAATTCTATAGTTATACTCATCCTGGAGATGAGGGAACTAAACAGAGGGAGGCTGGCCATTTGCTCAGGTCCTTTAACTGTAAATGATGAAGCTGGGATTCAAACCCAGGAGGTCTGAGACCAGAACCTGTGCTCTTAATTATTCTGCTCTATGGAAGAATCCGATTGCTTCTACACCCCAGTCTGGAAGAGTGGAAAACTAAAGTTTGTATTATAACAAAAGTGACAAATTACCCTATATGTATTTATATTGCAGCTTCAGAATCATTTATGAGAAGTCAAAACTGTGAATGGCAAACCCATGGATTTTCAAGGCCCAACATCTAAGAATTTTTTGAAGCATCTCAATATTCAACTTTAAACAGTAAAAGATATTCTCAACTTGGGTTAGAAATAAAGATAGGAGTTTAACTTTTTGGATGAAAAGTAGAGAATGTTAGATACTCATAAATATCATGAGCTCAGAAATACCTCGTTACCCAATTTGTTCCCTAGATTCTTGAAAAGCTAGCACATTTGGGGAAGTTTTTGAGAAATCAGAGACCCCATGAAAGGAGTAAACAGAGCCTGCAATTTCACTTTCTACGGTTGTCAGTAATCTCTAATCAGATTGTTCTTTCTTGCTAATATTTCATAAAATAATCTACCTGTTTTAGTAGCAAAGAAAACAAACACACTAACATTCACATCACAGAAATTATTTTTAAAATTAACGCAATTACTAATTCTTTACGTATGATTCACAGGCGGTGGTTATTGATATATCACTACCCAACCCCCTCCATCTTTGTGCATTGACATTTGACCCTTTTTATAATGTGCACCTTGTACCAGTGAAACCTAAGGCACCAGTTAGTTACTCATTAAACTTGGGTGCCAAGGGCTGACTTGTACAAATTATGCTGTTAACTGCCCGGCCTGGCCTGTGTGCAGAAGTGGAAAAAGCAATCATCATAGCTGTGAAATTCTGTCATATCGGCAGAACTGAACTACAAATTGCAGCAATTCGTGCCTGACCTCTGATCTGTGAAGTTAGTCTAAACCTTTGAACCTCAGCTTGGAATTGAGAAACAGCATTTACTTGTACCAGAGAAGATGGCTGCTGTGAATAGTTAACTCCGTGACTGGTGCTCGATCCACATCCACCTCCCCCAAAGAGTCACCCACAGCAAGAGACTTACGAGGGAGATCTCGAGAGTAAACGTCTCATAAAGTGGCATTATGAACAAATCGAATGTAAGTAGAAAATTTCAGGATGCAAGTCTTTTAAAGGAGCATATAAAAATAAGTTTTGAAAAGGGGAGAATCTGAGATAACTGAAATCACTGGGCATTTATACCTAGTGATAATGTGCACTAAAAAACTTCTCTTTACAGGTTAAACAAAAATAGAGTCTCAACTAAACACTAAAATTAACTCTGCTCAATATTCTGCACCAACCTAAATGAGAAAAGAATTTGAAAAAGAACAGATACATGTATAACTGAATCATTTTGCTGTACACCTGAAACTAACACAACGTTGTTAATCAACTATAGTCCAATATAAAATAAAAATTAAAAAAAATTCTTACCAGATGGTACCATCTCTCATATTATATTTTTAAACAAATGTATTATCTAATTTCTGTTAGAAATTTACAGCTTTTAAATTTACAGCTTTACAGCTGTAATTTTACAGCTGTAAATTTACAGCTTTTAAATTTACAGCTTTTAAAGCCCATATTAAGCCATTTCTGGGAAAAAGCAATCATGGGAAACAAGTTAAACTTTTCTTTGAACTCAAACTTACCTTCTGATACTAAACATTAGATGTAGGCTAATGAATAAGTATAATAATATTTTTTTTAATGTATACATTTTGTCGCAACATTGATTCATCATACTTTATTCATAATGAAGAGGGTTTTTCTTTTCAGGATTAGCTTCAAATGCTATCCAAATCGCTCCATTTCCAGGTAGAAAGAAGCGAATAAAGATTCTTTATCTCTGGTTTCTTTGAGTTAATATTAGAACAAATCTAAACAGCACATAAAATGTAACTAAACTATTCGTTCTAATAAAAGTGAAACTAATTTATATAGTCTTTAAAGTATATAAACCTACACTTAACTAATTCCATTTTATAAACTTTACTATTGGTTTGAAAAAAATGATTGATACAAGAGAGTCTTCTTATACCAGTACTTTACTCAGAGGAAAAGTCATTATCACTAACTTCTGTGCAGTAACTCTCAAGAGCTAATTCCATTAATTTCTCATTTTTCCTTACAACATCACTTAAAATTTCTTCTTTAACGACTGACTCTGAAATGACTTTGGAAAATAAATGTGGACATTATTGATAAATTCCTGCTTTTTGTCCCATAATTAAAATAGCAGCAATCTATGAAAACATGACTTTTTTTTTCCACCTAGTTTTTTCAAGTTTGTTAAAGTGAAGAGATGCTAGACAAACTAATTTTTTTTAAAAAATGTTCTTAGCTTAGGAATTTCGGTTTTGCTGCTGGTAAGACAAACTGCAGCATTTGAAATTCTCACAAACTTCCTTTTTTTTTTTTTTTTTGCCTTCGGTTAAAAACAAAACAGATCATTTGTTTATTCTACATGATCTAAATTACTTTAACCAACTCCTCTCTTCCAATTACAACAAATAAGGTGTCCCCTACCTTTCCAGGGTTGAAATCTGGATGCAACAGGCTAATGGTAACAAAAGCTTTCCTTAAGCAAACTTCGTTCCTGATCCAGGAACTGCGTAACTCTGTTATACATGGCACACCTCTCCTCATTGGTCAATGAGCTTTGGCCACTTAAATGCCTTGGGAGTCATTTGCTAAGGGCACCTGAAATGAACTTGAGTGGGTGGTACCAAACGAAGGGAGGTGTTAAAATTGCCAGATACAAAACGCTCAACAGCAGCCTGAAAATTTAATAGCAAACCTACTGTAACAAATGGATCTGGGGAAGACCCAAGAAGACAAAAGCTCTGACATTTCATAGAGAAGGAAATTTAACTGAAATATTTTATTCATACACCACTACTGACTAAAAGGAAACAAATGATTTTTTAAATGCACCTTCCTAGAAACAAGATGGACGTCCATTACATTGTTCTGCTTGCTGCAGACAAAAACAGTAATTCTTACTTCACTTGAGTTGTTGAGTTCTAAACACTTTATGTATGAACACACATATAAAGTGCTTAGAAAATTTCCTGGCATATAGAAAGTACTCAAAAAATACTACTATGATTTGTTAGAAATGTTCTATTTTTAGCAAATATTGTTTTTTTTCTTTTCATTGTATCTGGGGTAGGTAACTTGGAGTGAGTGCCCTTCATCTTTTCTACTAATCACTACCAATAATTGCGTTTATGATAAGGCTGGCAGAAAAAAGATAGAGGCAAAAATTACACAAGAACTAAACCCTCATTTATTTTACTTTATCCATTTGGAACTGGAAATGGATTTATTGGTAAGAGGCAGAGAAAAATAGAAGGGACAGAGAAAGAAAAAGGAGCGGTAAAACATGATTCATGGATAATAAAAACAGTCCGTACATAACAATGGATCAAGAGGACCTGAAGCACTTAAGCAGAGTAAATACACTCCTCTTCAAGCAGTGAAGAGATGGAACCCACTCTGGGGGTTGAGTCTGTCAGTTCAGGCAGCTGGGAGGTAAGGGGAGAAGGGGCCAGAAGATGCACTGGAGGACGGTTCCTGAAAGCTAACCTGTGACATCTGGGACCACCTGAACCAGGATTAACATGAGCTCCACAGCATACAAAGAGAGGAACAGATCTGAAACTCTTCCTAAAACAAACATTTCAAACTTGTGACCTCAAGTTTTCCCTTAGCTGTTATTCTGTAATTGCAAACCTTATTAAATCCCATGAACTTTAGCAATTTGAAGTAGCCAGGATGGGAAGTAAAAAGGCCAGAGTGACAAAGTTTTAAATCTGTTTATCTACCTATATTTTTTAAGAGAAACAGTTTTATTACTCCCAAATGAAATAATCTAAAGCTATCAGTAGTGACAAGAAAATTATCAGCAGGTTACTTAGTAAAGGGTCAAAATCCAGAACAAGTCTAAGATTATAATCATGTTAAATATCGTATAAAACTAAATTGCTAGGTTCTGATGAAAGGAAAATGGAAGCAATTTTTCAACGATACTAAGGCAGCGTTTCCAAAAAACTACTGACTTCAGACTAAATTCCTTTTGACTACAAAAGGAACCCAGAAAATCTGCCTTGTATATAAGAGTAATTGAGTATATAAGAATTTTTATAAATTCTGGATGTGTGACATGCTTTAAGCATTAGGAAGAATATTTTTGGTTTGGAGGTTTGGTGTATGAATGGGTGTCGGTCAAGTGGGTGAGCACTTGTGACAGAGAAAGAGAGAGAGAGAGAGAGAGTGTGTGTGTGTATGTGTGAATTCTTATACCAAACATTACCAAGAATGCAAAAACATAGGAAACAAACCAACTCAGGATGATAAATTTTAAGAGTAAGGTGGTAAGGACAGCGCAGCTTTTCACTGAATATCTAAAAGCAATAATTACAACTACCGCCTGCCCTAAACAAAAAATGAGCAACTTCTCCCTACTTTTGCTTTGAACAGAGTTAATTTAAAAAATACATATATGGCACACAGATATCTACGGTCTTGGCAAAAACAATGCACACAAGTTATTATAAATGCACACAATATAGACAAGTACATGAAAAAAGCAAAAGTCATCCCTTCTACTGGTAGTGACACTGACTCCTATTACATAGCCCTCGATGTAGGGAGATGTAGCAGTATAAAAACTGTGTGTCAGTGGCATCAGAGTAGACACATGTTACATTTGCTGCCTTAACTTCTGATGGCTCTGGCGTGCCTTGGTCATCCCTGCAAGAGCATCCTTTGTTTTAACAAGGCAACTTTGTTTTTAGAGTGGACTGACAGCAGGTAAATCTGAGATTTGAGACAGTAGAGAAAAGAAAAAAAGAAAAAAAAAATACAGGCGCAAAATAGAAGCTTGAGACAAGATGAGCTCTAAGGTAGATCTGGAAAAAGGAATAAGAAACAAGATTCAGACAGGCCTGGGAGAAGAGAAACTGGAGCATGAGTGAAGACCTGGTAATAAGCCAGGAAATTGTTATGTGGGCTATTTTAAATATAGGTAATATCCATTAAAGTCCCATTTACATCCTACTAGGAGAACATTCTTTTTTATTTTCACTTACCTAAAGGCTTAAAGATATAGCTGATGTAAAGATCAAGTGAAAGTGTGTTTGCTCTTCATTTAATAGCAATATATAGTTTTCCAGAAGTAAATTTTACACTATGTATTTAGAATTTCAAAACCTTTGCTGAAATTGGGCATTGTATTAATGCATGACTAAAGTATAAGAGGAAGAAACTGCACACACACACAAACACACACACACACTGAGGTACTAGTCTTCATCTGAAAAAGTGTCGATTACTGGCACTGATGCCATATATCTGTATTGATGGTGTCAGCAACAATAGTTGGTCATGACACTAACTAACCAACATTGGAAAAGTGAGTTCAAAGAGCTGAAGGCGGGCTTCCCTGGTGGCGCAGCGGTTGAGAGTCTGCCTGCCAATGCAGGGGACACGGGTTCGAGCCCTGGTCTGGGAGGATCCCGCATGCCGCGGAGCAGCTGGGCCCGTGAGCCACGATTGCTGAGCCTGCGCGTCTGGAGCCTGTGCTCCGCAACAGGAGAGGCCGCGATGGTGAGAGGCCCGCGCACCGCGATGAGGAGTGGCTCCCGCTTGCCGCAACTGGAGAAAGCCCTCGCACAGAAACGAAGACCCAACACAGCCATAAGTAAATAAATAAATAAATAAAATTAAAAAAAAAAAAAAAAAGAATCCACAGCCAAGTTGCATGTGAAACACGTATTAAGTAGATGTGTCCAGCTGTGTTTTACATCGTGGTGATGGATTGTGACCTGGCTGCTCTCACTTCCCATCACATCCCATCATTCTCTTTAAAAAAAAAAAAAAAAAAAAAAGAGCTGAAGGCATGCAGGTATACATACGAGCGTCCTCCTAAAGAATGTATGTGATAAACACAGAACCCACCAGAAGAATGGCAATATTATAAAAGGATTAACGCCCCCAAGACAGCTTTTGGTTTCCACATACACGCAACATATACATGCCTTGGCCTCAGCTGCATACGTTGTTAACATCCCTTTACCTGCCCTCTTCCACCACTACTTTAGACCAAAAAGTCTTTTTCTACTTTTATGTATTTCGGTTAATTTGTTAAATATCCCATTAACGATATCAACAGGAAGAATTAAATAATGGACATTGCCATATCTGGGCTGACGAGTTTATCTTATCTGGACATCAGAAAAGGATCTGAGGGCTTTCATTTAAAAATTTTAAATGGTATCTTCTCAACTGGTACAGTTGCTTTAAAGAGTAAAATTATAATAACTAATATTTGTGTATTTCATTCACTCAATCAATATTATCAAGTACCTTCTAAGTGGCAGGCACTGTTCTAAGTACTGGGGCTATAACAGTAAGCAAAACAGACAAAAATCCCTGCCCTCATGAACCCTACAGTCTCATCGGGGGAGACAGACATTGAATGAATAGATCAGTAAAATATATAGTATGTTAGATTATGAAAGAGCTAAAGAGAAGAAACAGCAGGGAAGGAAGATGTGTGTGTGTGGCCAGAGCGGCGGGGGACCATCCTGCATGGTCCCTGTCTGACAAGGGAAAGTATATTTATTATTACTTATTATAAAAATTAAGCTTGGAATCCATTAGATGTCTAGTGGGATACACTCTTAAAGCATATACCTATCCTCATTTAAATCATATGTCAAGTACTTCCTGCTTACATAGCATAGCTATTTAATGTGGACATAGGCAAGGCAGCAGACATCTTAAATACAGTAGTAAGAGCCAGGTACATGGTATTATGGAAAGGAACCCAAGAGAGAATGAAGTGCTTTGGGATGATTGTTTTGAAGTAAAACGAATTTTCCCCTCCTTTCTCAGGTTAGCAGGAACTTCAGAGGGTTTAAATTGGCCAGGCTGGGCTGCAGTGAGTGGGATCTCCTCTCACCCTTACCCTAGCTCACCCCCTTTACCCCTATTTAATCACAGTCTTTAGGTTCACCCATATTGGGGATATGCGGGACTGAGTTCCTACTTCCTGGAAATGTTCTCCATGACAGGGAACACTGACTCAGAGAGAGGAAGAAGAGAGAGGTGGGCGTGGATCAGGTCTACTAACTTTTTTTTCAGAATCTAGGGTTCCAGCATCAGCACTGCATGAGTTAATCCAGAAGCTTTACAATATTATATGTTAATTATCCCTACTACAGAGCTTATCTCTAACTTCTCAAAGTGACAGAGAGATTTACCCAATAAATTAAAGTATAACCCTATGCCATATCCAACCAACTCCTTCCTTCCCAAGCTTTACTTTTTTTTTTACTTTATAATTTATGTTTGTCACAAAAGCAGTCCTTCTAGCGTTCTCCACCTTCCTGTGTCACAGGCAGACATGAGGAGACCACAGACTTCAAGCACCCATGTTTATTACATACAACACTGACAAGGGTGCATTTGGGGAAGCAGCCAATGAAGAGGCACAAAGCAGAATCATCACCTAAATTTCCTAACTTTTACTTAAACTCATCACCTCCATCTATAATAAAATCACTGTAGCTAACTTCTCTCTATAGCCCTTGTCAGACAACAAGACACTGTTACTAAATGCTTCACACATGCATCCCTCATAAATACATCTTGCAGTATGTACTAGTAATGTCTCCATTTTACAGATGAGTAAACTAAGGCAAAAGAAATAGAGTAACTTGATCAAGACAAACAGCTAGCAAATAGTGGATGAGGATTTGAACCCAGGCACTCTGGCTCTGAGAGATCACATTTTACCACATCTAGATAAGTAATCTTCCTTCCTTCCTCCTTCTCCTTTCTTTCCTCTTAATCACCTACCTCTCTAGCTACCTACCCACCCTTCACCTTGCTGCTCTGAGCCTGCCGGTGACAGGTATTTCTGTACTTACAGAAAACCTTTGGAACATTTGGGGGCGGGGATGGGGGCCTCGCCTTGCAGCTGTGCAGGATCTCAGTTCCCTGACCAGGGGTGGAACCTGCGCCCTTGGCAGTGGAAGCGCGGAGTCCTAACCACTGGACCGCCAGGGAACTCCCTTTGGAATAAGATGGTAAATTTGGAGTCAGGGAGGAAAACCTTTAATGCTCGGTGAGTAAAATTATAATTTATAAAAGTCACAGAATCTAATTTAAATCTAAAGACAATTCTCTCCCTAAACTCTTCCTCTGTCTTAGGCAGCATTCTTCATTAATTCTTAGAAACCTGTTAGATTTTAAAGTGATTCCTTTCTGCCCCTCTACCATAGCAAACTGTAGTGTCTCATAATTACCAGCCTTTACCCTTATATATCCTGTTGTAGTTTTAACAGACTCTTTTTTTAAATTAATTAATTAATTAATTAATTAATTAATTAAGTCTGTGTTGGGTCTTCGTTTCTGTGCGAGGGCTTTCTCTAGTTGTGGCAAGTGGGGGCCACTCTTCATCGCGGTGCGCGGGCCTCTCATTATCGCGGCCTCTCGTTGCGGAGCACAGGCTCCAGACGCGCAGGCTCAGTAACTGTGGCTCACGGACCTAGTTGCTCCGCGGCATGTGGGATCCTCCCAGACCAGGGCTCGAACCCGTGTCCCCTGCATTGGCAGGCAGATTCTCAACCACTGCGCCACCAGGGAAGCCCCAGACTCTTTATTTTTAAAAGAGGAAGTTCAGAATAAATATCGAATGCAAGTGGAGAGGACATATCTATTACAAAGTCTATATAAATAATGTGTAAAATCCAAGCCCTGTGTTCCACATTTGCTAGAGAAAAGTCATAATGTAAAAGGTAGACTGCCCCCCGCCCCCAATGAGCAATCAGGTTAATGGAGAGCTCAGGAAGTGTGTGATCTTGCAAAGTATTATGTAAGTTTTGCTCTTTAATAATTAAATGGTGTTTTACTAATTTCCTCTAAATTACCACAGAAATCCCCTACCATTCTGGATTTACCAAGTACTGTGCTTTTCCATCCAAATGTGTTTATTTTCAATAATATTCTGGGACGTATTCAAGCTCAGGGGGAGAAAGCAGTCAAAGACCTGGACCCTGATGTGGACTCTATTAACGAGGAGCTAATAATCTTTTTGGAGAGATAATTAAATGTCAAACAATTAAAGCATATAAAATACCGGGTGAAACGCAGCATCACCTGCTGTGCAGGCACTAAGTGCTATAGAGTCAGGTAGGGAGTGTTATCAAATTGACCAAAGTCCACGGGGAAAAGCTTCCTGCCAGAGATGCCAGTAGGCTGCATTCTGATTTACAGTCATATTAGGTTACTAACATGGCAATCACAAACCTCACAACTTTAAAACATGCACTTCTCTGAATCTCTTTACTTTGTGATTAAAAAAAAAAACAAAACTTCTTTCCTGAAGAATTTTTTTTATTTCAAGAATTGGGTATTATCAACATTGGCATTAACCTTAAACGTAATATATTTTATAAATATAATACCTTAATCAACCAAGAAATTGAATATTGTCTGGGGCTTGAATGGCTGTCAAGGTACTAAATAAGTTATGTTGTCTTTAACAGACTGTGAACATTTTTTTTTCTTAAAGAAGCTCTTACTTTGAAAACATAGAAGTAGATATTCTAAAGAAAAAAATTTTTTTAATATGGAAATAATAGAAACTGTACAAAAAAGAATCTAGCAGATTAAAACTTCAGCTGCTGTGGATCTATAAACACTGGTTAAGTCATTAATTAGAAACATGAGGACATCTTTAAAAGATCAACTGCAAGGCTGATTAATTTAGATAGAATGCTAAAATTAGCAAAGAGTGTATGTTCAAGAAAAAGGACAACATAAAATAGTACTGAAGCAAACAGTTTAGACATAATGAACTTAATTTTCTATGAGCAAATGGTAACTTCTCAAGACACTCAATTTTGAATTGGTTATATGAGTCATTTGATCATTCAACAAATGGTTACTGGTCATCAACTGTCTTTGTTCTAGACCCTGAAGATAAAGTGGTGACCAAGACAGACGAGGTTCTTCCTGTTACACTGGGGAAACATAATGAACAAGCAAATATATATGTTTTGGGGAGGGGGCATAGTGACAAATGCTATGAGGAAGAATAAAGCAGAGTTAGGAGGAAAAAATGGAGGCTGTCCTTTTTCTCTCAAGGAAAGATTGCAGTGGGGGGGAAGCTTGGGGTATCTGAAGAATAGCAAGAAAAGAAGAGTGATGCTGAAGTAGGGTGAGCAGAGCAAACAGGGGTCAGATGAGGGGCTTATAGGCAAGGACTTTGATTCTGTTGGGCTTAATGGAGGATTCTGAGCAGAGAAATGATGAGATCTGATTTTCTTTTTCTTAAGATCACTCCGGAGTAGAAAAGAGATCCCAGGCATGCAAAGGATGAGAGGTGGGCTGGAGGCTGTTCCGGTCACCCAGGGATGGGATGATGGTGGTTTACACGAGCCTGGTAACCCTGGGGTCGTGAGAAGGGAAGGTGACTTTGAGTAGTATCATAAAGGCAGAGTGGACAGAGCTGGCTAATGGATGACCTGCGGGATGGCAGTGTCCAGGATGACTCACATTTCAGCCTGAGCAACTGGGAGAAGGGTGGTGCCATATACCGTGTCAGTAATATGGGGCAAAACGTTTTTCATGGCACGGCATTCGGTCATAAGCAGTAAAAGCACAAATATATAGTGTGAGTGCTGTTAACCATCAGGCAGCATTTTGGAATATTATTTTTAAAAATCTAGGTTTGAGCCAACCAACACCCTCAGTCCTTAACTTCATTGCTAAATGTATGGTGCATAAACTCTGCAGTCCTCTCCATTTCTAGTTTTCTCTGGGAGTTTTATGGTTCTTTAATTCAAAAGAATGTACACACTATGGAAAACAGACTTCAGGGCCAAGAAACAAAAAATATACAAAATATAGTCTCAGCAACCTCCGTTATTAAAAGCAATAAACTACACATTTAAGAGACACACTGGGTGGGTGGGAGAGAGGGTATACAAAAGATCCATACCCTTGGAAACTGCCAAATTTGAAGGAAATACAGACTTGCATAAACAAGAGACTGCCTGGAAAGCTTGAGAAGCTCCCGAGGCCTGGTGGAGGTGGAGGTGGAGGGCCATAGTGGGTGGGCGCCTCCCTCATTTACTGTCTGGCCTTCATCTCCACCCAGCCCTTTGAGTTTCCTGCTCTTTGTCTATTCCATACTCTTTCCATGTTGGGCTTCATGATCCCATACTTACTTAGTTCCCCTCATGACTATGGTCTGTTTTGGAAGATCTACATCACTTGGCCTTTACCTTCTATTCTTCCACTTGAAATAATACTCTACAATCTCCTTAGATGTCCTGTATGCTAATAATATTAAATATGCCAATTAATGTACTTATCATATATGCATAGCACATGTATTTTAATCTCTCACTTCTAGGAATTACAAATGACTCTCAAACCCAACAAAATGTTCAGCCTCATTGGTAAGCAAATACATGTAAATAAAGGCAAGAAATATATTTAAAATATCACTTTTAACCAATAAAATTAGCAAATATTTTTAATGAATAGTGCTAAAATGTCACGCTTCAGTAAGACAAATATAAACTGATCAAAACTTTCCTTAAAAAAACAAAAACTATAATATATATGAAGAGCCTTGAAAATGTTTATTCTCTTCACTTGGCAATTATATCATTAAGATCTATCCTAAAGAAATAATAAAAATGAAGTTTTCATACAAAGATGCTTATCTCAGAATTCTTTATAATAAATTTAGAAATTATCCAAATGCTTCACCTTGAGGAAATGGTTAAATAAATGGTGGTACAGAAGCCACTAAAAATTATATTATTTGTTCAGTCACTAAAAATTACATTTATGAAGAATTTTAATGTCATGAATGAAGGTTTATGACATGTGAGATTAACAAAATAGTACAGAAAACGTATGTATAGTGTGAGCTCAACTGATACTATAGCAATAAAAACTAGAAAAATATTACAAAATATTGAATGCGGTTGTCTCTGGATAGTAAGAATATTGAATATGGGTGATTTAAGTTTTTCTCTTTATGTTCTTCTATTTTAACATTATACATGTTTATCTTCAGCATAACTTTGGTTATCAGAAAAATTAAAACGACTTGATAAATTAATCTCTTGTTTTAGCTCCCTTCTCTCCTCTTCAGCCCATCATTAAGTTCTTACTGCCAATTATTTTCCTTTCCTTTCTTACCAATTTAGCTCAACACTAACTGTGCACAACCTCTTTGCTTCCCTCCTTGTTAGCCACTTTCCCTGCTAACCATCCTGAAAGCAGTAGGAAGAACCATCTACCTTAAGTGTGGCTGGGATCACATTACTCCCATGAAGGGAATTTGATGTGATCCTGGTCATCCATAACATTACAAGCTTTTTGATCATGAACTGCAAATCTCTGTTTAACTTGTGACTACAAACCACTGCATACTTTCCCTTTGTTCCTCTCAAGCTCGACAGACACACAACCACATACAGAATCCCCAACTACCTTTCTACTTCCTATGTCCGAACAGATCCTTGTTTTCTTTTACAATTCTCCTCCAGAATCATCTTCCTCAGAAAGGCTTCTAATCCACGTACCTGCCTTTCTCCAAATGACTTTACTGCCACATTGCTTCAGCATTCGTACTTTTTTAATACAGTTGACAAGTGTGTGTTTGTCATTTGCAATCAGACTTGCAAATCGATGAGAATTCCTGTTTCATCACAGCACGGCATAAACTATAATTCCATATTTGAAAATTAAAACTTATACACAAAGTTTAAGACTTTCTCTTGGTTTTGTTGTTGTTGTTGTTCACTTACATAGTTGTCATATTTGCATTACAAGCTGATAGCACCTTACGAAATATATCATATCCAAGCCATTTGCTTTCAACCTCTCTCCCTGCCAAGGACATACACAGAAAACGTATGTATAGTGTGATCTCAACTGAGAGTATAGAAATTCACTAACTTGGGTGCTTAACAATTGCTCTTGATAAGAATTCCAAACTATTGGTAAAATATTTTTGACTTACAATATGGAGCCATAAATCATAATTAGAAAACTCAGGGACTTCCCTGGTGGTCCAGTGGTAAAGAATCTGCCTTACAATGAAGGGGACGCAGGCTCGATCCCTGGTCAGGGAACTAAGATCCCACATGCCACGGGACAACTCAGCCCCCGTGCCACAACTACTGAGCTTGCACGCCTCAACTAGAGAGCCTGCATGCTGCAAACTACAGAGCCCAGGCGCCCTGGAGCCCACACGCCACAACTAGAGAAGAGAAAACCCACACGCAACAACTAGAGAGAAGCCTGTGCACTGCAACGAGAGATCCCATATGCCTCAAGGAAGATTCTGCACGCCGCAACAAAGACCCAACGCGGCCAAAACTAAATAAAATAAATAAATAATAATTTTAAAAAAGGAAAAAAGAAAAGAAAATTCAGACTGGGAAGAATCACTGTGCAACAAAGACCTCAAAGCTCAACCTCTTTAGCTTTTTGGTGAGCAACTATGAAAACAATTAGGAAGAAGGAAAGTCACATTAAGAGATGCTACCTCTGCATAGTAAGAGTATACATGTATGTGCCTCTGCTGTTCTCCTACCATATTTGTTTCAGGTTTCCAATTTGAAATCCATATGTGTCCTTGACATGTCAGTGCTTTGAGAAGCACCTCATTTCTCTGGGTTTGTTTTACAGAAAAGGAAACCAAAACAATGGCAATGGAGCAACTTATTAACACAGTATGTTTTTAGAAATGCCAAAACTGAAATTATCAGTCCCAGAGTGAGTTCCAAGTGAAACTATGAAAACATTCATATGAAAATCACTTTGAAGTGTTAATGAAAATGTTAGTGTCGATCATGACTCCTTATAATTACTCAAATGGACAATTTTTTAAATTGGAAAAAACACATTACTGTGAAAACATACTCTTATGAAGAGGAACTCGACACATCCCTCAAACTTACAAGCAAGTGATTAACAATAACTGCTTATTAAAATTCTTTTGAGTGGTTATCACTAAAACTACAAAATAGTAATAATAATAATTAATTGAAGAAATAGAATACCATTAATGGTATTTAGTTCTCTTTCAGAAATGAAGAATTAAAAAATTATGATATAAGAAATCTCCATTTTAGATTCTTTATATGCACATACCTATGTGCCAAAAGACACATCAGTTAACAGTTGAACTTAGGTTGGAGAATTAAATAACTAAACACAGTAGCTAAGATTGAAACTGAGAATTTATCTAAATTTCCAATCAAACTAAAAACTGGTCCCAATCATTACTTTTCTTTCTATCAAGAATTAAATGGAATTTAGAAATATTTATTAAAACAAAATCAAAGACAAACTACAAATGGGATGGGCTGCAACACATATAATGAAAAGTCAATTTCCTTAATGTGCAAGAGCTCTTACGAATCAATAAAGAAAATGTAACCCAATAAATACGAGCAAAGACATGAACAGGCAATGTACAGAAAAATTCTATGGCCAATAAACATAAAAATACGTTCCACTCTATTCAAATTGAATTTTGTTCAGTTAAATAAATGTAAACCTAAACAAAAAAAGTCCTATCAAATCAACAAAAATTTTAAAATTTTATAACACCCACTGGTGGTGAATGTTGGGGAAAACTGGGACTCACATATACTCTAGTGGGAATATAAACTGGTATAAGGACATGATAAAGAATTGTAAGATGCCTGAGGACACAGAGCAAATCCTTTCATGTCCATATTCTTTGTGCTGCCTAACCTACTGGCTTATTCCTACATGGTAGATCCTCAATTCAAAATCTGTTAAATGACAAAAATATAATAATTTTCTCCTTTGCATAAAAGAACAATCTAGCTTCTGTTCTATCAAAATGAAGAAGAAATGTTTATATTTTCAGTAGTAAGGATAATTACTAATTTGTATAGTGCTGTATAATTTATAAAATTCATTCTTGTCCATACTTTACCTCAGATTGTGGAGTAATTAAATTTTTCATCAACTTTTAGAAATGGACTACATGTAAGGAATACTTTTGACAATGTTATACCCTGGGATGGGCTACAGATTTAAATGGAAGTTGTAAAATCCTCAGAGGAAATGGGGGCGGGGGGGTGAGTGCTGGGTAGAAGGGAAATGGGTTGAGAAACATTGGTTTGTGAATTTAGAAGTTCTGGTAGAACCAATTCCCCATGTGACTATGATTCAACAGAGCACACATGTGCCCTTTTTAACTGTAAAGGCACTTACACAGCATTAATGGCTGGTCTCTGGGTAATTTATATGCTATGATCTTGATAATCCACATACATGTTTAATCAATCCTTATCTGTCAGGTGATCCCTGATTGTTACTGTTTTCTATAAGTCACCCCTGGTCCACTCACAGGGATTCAAATTTATTTTGATTATTCACTGGAGTGGAAGTGCCTTAAGATTTCAGTAGCCACCAAAAATTATTCCCAGTGCTCCCCCAGGAGGGAGCAACATAGGATGGTTAAAGTTTATCTATTAGCTCTTTTACACCAGAAGTTTCTTTTAGAACCTGTATTGAAGATTGGCAGGTAGAACTGAATGTGACAAAAAAGAAACCAGAATGAGTCAGTCTCAGGAACTGAGATGTTCCTTGTGGTCTCCACTATCTGATGATGTTAGTGATTTCACCTCTACACCATCCATTTCTTTCCTGCAAAAAATCAGTATCTAGATATAATGTGTAATAAATACACACACACACACTTTACAGTTGCTTCAGTGTGTGCAGCTTAACTTGATGTCTTGGCACTCTTTGAAATGATCTTCTAAAGTGCTAGTGGTCTCTTATTCTGGCTGGCCTAAAATTTTTGGAAAATAGTAGACAGACAATAACATCTACAGATTGATAACACAGAGCTACAAAATGTATTTAACCTAACAACTTTCAATTATAGATTCTCAGCATACCATAGAAACTTTTATTGGACATTTAAGTGTTTAAGGAACCCAAGCCTAGAAAGACATCTGTGCTGCTGATCCCAAGCCACTCTAATTGCCTAATTTAGAACTCATGACCCATCAGTTTTCTCAGCACCCCTTATGCCCCATCTTTCACATCCTCGTATAATTATTTGTAATCATGGCTACACAAAGAACAAGAGTGGCTCGCCTCCATGTATGAAGAGATAAACAAAACAATTATTAATATAACTATATCTTTGACTAATTCATACTAAATTCGGTCTTCCAAAAAATAAATCTACTTGCAACCCATCCTTGGATAAAATTCATCTAGTGATACATATATCTCACAAAGAAAGCTGATTATCAATTTATAGACTAATGAGTTCTTTTCTTCACTTTTTCCCTATGTATAACCTAGTATTCTCGAATTTCTCTGAACCTACAGGGCCAGAGGAAAGAAGGGGGATATCCACATCCTTTCTAATACTTAGTGATGTTTCTAATAAGAAAAGTTTAATGGAGAAAAAAAGAGAGAGAGAGAGAAAGGGGAGAGAGGATGAATAATTGAGTAATTGAGTACTGGTTGTACTTATTCTACTAACTAGAAGATCTTGGGGAAAATGTCTTTGAAATATTTTATTTCTTCTTCCCACAGGTAAAATGGGAATAATTATTTCCCTATAACAACCTCAGAGATGCTGTGAGGGAGAAAAATATATATTATGCATGAAAATGTTCTGAGTTTTCAGGAAGAGAAGCAATATATTATTAAAATAATGCTCACCTATTGTTTTAATATTAAATACTAATATTTATATTCAAATGGTAAAGACATAAAACTAGTATCTAGCTATAGTTAATAAAATATTTTTATGAAAATATTACTTTGCTTGAAGGTTTTAGGATTATCTTAACTAATACCATTCATAAATAACTAGAGATTGGCTATATTTTCATTTTAAAGGAAGCTAACTGAAGGTTTCCTGATGAGGATTGATCTATACCTTTTTTCTTCTTCTAAAAGTAACGGCCATCCTTTGGCTAAAGGATGAGAATAACATGTATATACTGTTTTTATTCCATTGGGCACATAAACAGCAGCCAGTGCCTTGAAGCTGCAATGGGAGAACGTGCTACCCCCATGGAGCCTCAGGTACCAGAATCTTAATGTTAGCTCCTCTGGTGCGTTCAGAGAGAGCATTTCTATCCCCACTTCAAGAGGTGAACTTTAAGTAGTATAAAACTTAAATGAGAATTTTTTAGTGACACTGTTTTCATAATTTATGGTACTCCCATCCTGACCTTGTTTCAAACTTGCTTAGGAAAATACATTTCCTGCCTTTGTTCTCATAGTATCATTACAGTATGGATGGATGGATGATCAAATAAGTTAGGATGGCAATCTTTTGGAGAAAAGAAGATTTCTTGTTTGGAAGTAACAGCGTAGGCTGCCACACCTCAGTAGGAAATGTGTCTCAGCGCCTGGTAGCAAACACAGGTGAGGCTCATCCTGGTAGCACGTGCGGGTGAGGTCATGGATGGGTGGCTAAGAAGTACAAACTAATGGAAACACAACTCCAGGCTCTGAAGCTACTTTAAGTGGAGTTAGCACAGCATAGGCTCATCTGACCTAACAACAACATCAACAACAACAACAGGATAGCTAACCCTGACTGAGCATTCACCATGTGCCAACTCTGGGCTGAGACTTCACGTGTTAGCTCATTTAATCTTCACAACAACACTATGAGGTAGTAACTAGCTTTATGCTGATTTTACAAATGTGGAAACTGAGGCTGAGAGAACTTACATAAGTTGCCCAAAGTCTCACAGCTACTAAACGACAGAGACAGAACTCACACCCAGGCAGCCAGACTCCAGAGCCCATGTTTTGACCCCAGAACTACAATGCCACATGGACTCCATCACAGTGAGAAGCCAGTATTTCATCAATTATTCTCTCTATACCTGTCTCATGGATCCAGTTGCCTTGTTATTCTGTCCCCAAAGGAGAAGGTCTGAATGCACTGGCTCAGATTCAGCATTGGTCACTCACAAACTGTCTTGTGAGACAGATAATGCAGACAACAATGAAAATGCAATAAATAACCTAACCTCCCACTTTAAGAAACTAGAAAAAGAGCAAACTAAATCTGAAACAACATAAGGAAGGAATAAATAAGAATAAGGATTTGAATGGAAATAAAGGAAAGGGAGAATAGAAAAATAATAAAGAAAATCAATGAAACTGAAAGTTTGTTCTTTGAAAAGATCAATATTGACAAACCTTTAGCTAGAATGACCAAGAAAATAAGAGAAAACTCCACTTACTAAACTCAGGAATAAAAGAGGGACATCACTACTGACCTCACAGAAATAAAAAAGATATATCTATGACCTAGATGTATCAATGGACAAATTCCTAGAAAGACACTTCTACCAAAACAGACTCAAGAAGAAATAGAAAATCTGAATAGACTTATAATAAGTAGAGTTTGAATTAGTAATAAAATTTTTTTTCCATGAAGAAAAAAGCCCAGGAACAGATGGCTTTGCTAGTGAATTCTAACACCAAATGTTTAAAGTATGATTATCACCAATCCTTCACAAGCTCTTCCAAAAAATAGAAGAGGATGGAGTACTTCTCAATTCAGTGAGGCCAGTGTTACCCTGCTACAAAATCCTGACAAAGACATCACAAGAAAACTACAAATCAATATCTCTTATGAATACATGCAAAAATCCTCAACAAAACACTAGCGAATTGATCACAACATATAAAGGATTATACACCATGACCAAGTGTGATTTATCCCAGGAATGCAGGAATGCAATGCAACATAAGAAAATCAATCAATGCAATACACTACACCTTATTAATTAAGGACAAAAAACATACAATCATTTTAATGGACACCAAAAAAAATTTGACAAAATACAACAACCTTTAATGATTAAAACACTCAACATACTAGGAACCAAGGGAACTTCTTCAATCTTATAAAAAAGCATCTACAAAAGCCCACAGCTAACATGATACTTCATGGTAAAAGACTAAATGCTTTCCCCCTAAGATCTGTAACAAGACAAGGATGCCCACTCTTTGCCACATCTAGTCAACACTGTACTGGAGATTTTAGCCAGGGCAATTAGGCAAGAAAAAGAAATAAAGGGCAATCCTATTGGAAAGGAAGATGTAAAACTACATATATTCACAGCTGACATGATCTTATATGCATAAAATCCTAGAGAATCAACTAAAACACTATTAGAACTACTAAACAAGTCTAACAAGGTTGCAGGATACAAGACCAATATACAAAAATCAATTGTATTTCTACACAGTATCAATGAACAATCCCAAAAATGAAATTAACAAAATAGTTTCATTAAAAATAGCATTAAAAATAACAAAATAATATGAAAACTTCAAAACGTTGTTGAAATAAATGAAAAGAGGATCTAAATAAATAGAAAAACATCTCATGTTCATGGATCAAAGATGTAATATTGTTAAAATAGCAGTACTCCTCAAACTGATCTATGTATTCAACACAATCCTTATGAATATCCCAGCTAGCTTCTTTGAAGAAATTGATAAGCTGATCCTAAAATTCATACAAAAATTAAAGGGGCCCAGAAGCCAAAACAGTCTTGAAAAAGAAGACCAAAGTTGGAGGACTCACATTTCCCAATTTCAAAACTTACTATAAAGCTATGGTGATTAAGACAGTATAGTACTAGCGTAAGGACAGACATATTGATCAGTGGAATAGAACTGACCATCCAGAAAACAGGCAAAAAACCTCAAACCATCTGTCTACAGTCAATTGATTTTTGACAAGGGTGTTAAGTCCACTCAATGGGAAAAGAATAGTCTTTTTAAGAAATGATGCTAGGGACTTCCCTGATGGCACAGTGGTTAGGAATCTGCCTGCCAATGCAGGGGACACGGATTCGATCCTTGGTCTGGGAAGATCCCACATGCCACAGAGCAACTAAGCCCGTGCGCCACAACTACTGAGCCTGCGCTCTAGAGCCCGTGCACCTCAACGAAGAGTAGCCCCTGCTTGCCACAACTAGAGAAAGCCCGCGTGCAGCAACAAAGACCCAACACAACCAAAAATAAAATAAATAAGTAAATAAATATATTTTTAAAAGAAATGATGCTAGAACAACTATCAAACGCAAGAGAACGAAGTTGGACCCGTAACTCATACCATATACAAAAAGTAAGGGACTTCCCCAGCGGTCCAGTGATTAAGACTCCATGCTTCCAAGGCAGGGGGCACAGGTTCGATCCCTGGTTGGGGAACTAAGATCCTGCATGCTGTGTGGCGTCGCCTAATAATAATAATAATAATAATAATAATAATAATAATAATAATGGGTCAATCACCCAAATCTAAGAGCTAAAACCGTAAAACTCTTAGAAGAAAAAATAGGTGTAAATCTTCATGACCTTAGATCAGGCAATGGCATTTTAGATATGACGCCAAAAGCATAAGCAACAAAAGAAAAAAATCATTAAATTAGACTTAGCCAACTGAAATGTTTTTGTGCCTCAAAGGACGTCATTAAGAAAGTGAAAGGTGGACTTCCCTGGTGGTACAGTGGTTAAGAATCTGCCTGGCAATGCAGGGGACATGAGTTTGAGCCCTGGCTGGGGAAGATCTCACATGCCGCACAGCAACTAAGCCCGTGCGCCGCAACTACTGCAGCCCGCGTGCCCTAGAGCCCTAGAGCCCTAGAGCTCGTGCTCCACAAAAGAGAAGCCACCGCAATGAGAAGCCTGCGCATCAAAATGAAGAGTAGCCCCCGCTCACCACAACTAGAGAAAGCCCATGCGCAGCAACAAAGACCCAACGCAGCTAAAAAAAAAAAAAAAAAAAGTAAAAGGATAACCCACAAAATGGGAGAAAATATTCGCAAATTAGATGTCTAATAAGGAACTTGTATCTAAAGTATATAAAGAACTCAATAATAAAAAGACAAATAACCCAACTGAAAAGCAGGCGAAAGATCTGAATGGACTTTCTTCAAGGAAGATACGCAAATGGCCAAAAAGCACATGGAAAATGCTCAACATAATTAGCCACCATGGAAATACAAATTAAAATTGTAATGAGATACCACTACACACCCACCAGAATGACTATAACCAAAAGGGCTGATCATAACAAGTGTTGGAAGGATGTGCAGACATTGCAACCCTCATACACTGCTGATGGGAATGTAAAATGGTACAGTCACTTTGGAAAACTGTCTGGCAGTTCATCAAAAGGTGGAACACAGAATTACCATAACCTAGCAATTCCACTTCTAAGTATATACCCAAGAGAAATGAATACTTATGACCACACAAAAAGTAGTACATGAATGATCACAGCAGCGTTATAATAGCCCAAAAGTAGAGTCAACTCAAATGTCTATCAACTGATGAATAAATAAAGATAAATAAAATACGTCTATTCATACAATGGAAAACAACTACTAGCAATAAAAAAGAATGAAGTATTGAGACATGGGTGAACCTTGAAAACATTAAGCTAAGTGAAAGAAGCCAGTCACAAAAGATCACATATTGTATCGATTCCATTTATATGAAATGTTCAGAATAGGCAAATCTATAGTCAGAAAGTAGGTTAGTTTTGTATAGGGCTGGACTAGGGGGTGGGAAGAAAAGGGAAGTGATTGGCAATGGGTACAGGGGATTTTTTTAGAGAGGTGATGAAAATGTTCTAAAATCGATTGTAATGATGGTTGAACTACTCTATAAATATACTAAAACCCATTGAATTGTACACTTTATTATTTTTTAATTAATTAATTAATTAATTAATTAATTAATTTTGGCTGCATTAGGTCTTTGTTGCTGCACGCAGCTTTCTCTAGTTGTGGCGAGCGGGGGCTACTCTTCGTTGTGGTGCGCAAGCTTCTCATTGCGGTGGCTTCTCTTGTTGCGGAGCTCAGGCTCTAGGTGCGTGGGCTTCAGTAGTTGTGGCACATGGGCTCTAGAGCGCAGGCTCAGTAGTTGAGGTGCATGGGCTTAGTTGCTCCGTGGCAATGTGGGATCTTCCCGGACCAGGGCTCGAACCCGTGTCATCTGCATTGGCAGGCAGATTCTTAACCACTGTGCCACCAGGGAAGCCCCTAATTGTACACTTTAAATAGGTGAACTATATCCCAAATAAAGCTGTTATTTAAAAAAAACAAACAAAAAAAGCCAAGCATGTGAGAGTGGAAGGATGGCAGATGCTACACTCACCACCCCTGCTTCAGGAGGATCTATTTCAAAGGCTTCCCCTAAATCTCTCCCATTCCAACCCTCATGTCCAAGAAATAACATGCAGACATGCAACTGTGGGAACTGTGATGTTAATGTTACATATTCTCCCCCGCTTTCATCTCAAACTAGAACCATATAGGTAAAATCTCACCACACAGAATAACCCTACAGAGAAGGTTCCATTATGACAATGATTTTTTTATGTCCTGGTGGACGGCTTAGTGCTCCAGCTCTCTTGTTATCCTCACAGTGAACAGCTTCCCAAGAAAATGCTTTCTCTGGTCCCTGCTCACTCAGACTTTGTCTGTGACGCAGTCCCTGATGGTGTCTGCATATGCGTGCGTGTGTGTGTATGGACGCACGTGCACTGGGGACGGGAGTGCCGGGGCCAGAGCACTGCTAAACTGAGCAATGTATAATTAACCTCCCTTCCCAGCCCCAGCAAGCAACGACTCTCTTCATCGTTCCCTTATATTTCCCCTCCTCAGTCATCCTCATCACTCCAGCCAACCTTCCTTTCTAATAATCCAGAGTGGTTTAGCAGAAAGAAAACAAGACAGAGTCTGGTATACATGAGCCCAAAAACTAACCTTATCACTTTGCACTTAGTAACCCTGGGCAAGCCTCAGATGTTAATTTGTAAAATAAAGATCACACAATACCCAAATTGTTAAAAAATATTTCTAGAGTTCCCACTGTGAGCTGGGTACTGAGAGTACACACCTGAATAAGACAGACTCTGTAGTTGAAAAACTCACAGTATAGTAGGAGGCATAGAAATACAAACAAATAATTATTACAATACAGTGTGATAAATGCCATAATGGATGGTATCATGAAGGAGGGAATGACTGATTCTCTTAACAGTTGAGAAAGAGGAAGAAGGATTTATGGTATGGCTGTGGGATTTCACTAAGACAGTGTGTCCACAGAACACTTGGCACACAGCAAGTGCTCAAAGAGTGTGACGTTCTTCCACAAAGTGCCCTAGGAATGTACACGAAAAAAATTTAAGTTTTGTCAAGAGAGATAAGAAACTGGAAAGGGCTGCTCACTGTTCTGGCCAGTTATTATCAAGGGTTAATTCAACTAAAGAAAGGTGGGCATCAGTGTTTTATTTCTTCCTGCTCATAAATATGATAACTAAAAAGATATTAATTATAATAAATCTAAATTATAACAAATAAATGTGGATGTTCTGGGGTAATATTATGAATTTTAACATATAATTCTAACTTTGCCAAATTAGAACATCCAGTAAAATGATCCAAAAATTCTTGACTCTTCATTCAGTCATTCAATAGATATTTTTTCACTCCCTATTATGTGGTACCACGCAACAGAGATATAAAATTGAACTTACCACAAACTTCAAATGACTAGGAAAGAGAATACAAATCCGTAATAAATGTAAGGCTGACAGAAGAGCATGTTGTATTTATTCCCCCCCAAGAATTATTCAGGAGGTTTTCTTGCTCTTGAAACAAAGCAGGGAGATAATAATGTTCATAATACTGGTTCCTTCCTAATCAGATCTGTACTCTTATGCCAATTCTAGAACTAGATATTTGCAAATGGGCGTCCCCTTGGTGGAAAAAAAGGAGATGATAAAGTTTCTCAATAGAGACAAGTCAAGTACTCAGTGTTCTGAGTAAAATCTTGCTGAAATGATAAAACCTCCAGCAGTTATCAATAGGCTTAGTTACACAGATAAACAACCCTGAGAGTTGTAAATCCATGCTAGTAAATGGAAGTGCAAGGAAGGTGGTGTAATTCAACTTTGGAGTCTGAGGCATAAGATGTGGGAATCAACGAGGCACCTGCACTGAGGAAAGGGAGCTCAGGAGTACAGCAGACACCTACTTTCTCCTGCCCATCCACCCTCTCACATCTCCTATCAACAGACCCCTCCATGTCCCAGGACTCAGGGACTGGTCCAGGTGTGGCACCATGCTGGTGAATCAGAGTCCTTCTGGGGATGCGAAAAGCTGTGCGGTTTTCCATAGGAATGAGAATTGTTAAAACAAAAAACCAACACAGAGGACAACAGCGAGACAGAGAAAAACAATCCTGATGACTTCTTTTGACTCCTTTGATTTAGTCATGTTCCACCCCTTGGAATTTCCAGCTAAGTAAGTATATATGTATATACGTAATTTTATGTATAGAATTTAATTTGATATATTTGTTTGTTGATCGATTGCTTAAGCTATTTGGGATTGGATTTCTGTCACTTGCAACCAAATGAATCCTAAGTAGCAAAGGGTCTCACTACAGCTCTCTTCCCTGGTATGTATTATCATGCGATGGGGTAACCAAGGTCACACAGTAATCTCACCTAACCCCAATTCACTCTTCTCACTCATTTTTCCAGTTCAACAAATGTACTCTCCAGGTCTTATAAAAAGCTGTCATTTTCCCTCCTTAATTCCTTTAGTAAAATTTTACTCTATGCCTCTTTGCCCTTACTGAAAAGGGCATTTCATCCTTTTTGGTGTAACAGAAGAGTGGTGCTAATATGACTTATTTTTGAAGAGAAGTGCTGACACTCAAACAGAAAATTAACAAAGGACATTCCAATAAAGAAGGCTCCTCCTAGCAATTTCGTTGTGAAAAGTGGTCAGGTCTCTCTCTCTGTAGTAAAAGTTTATAGAAAATTCTCATATTCCTGGAGATAGTTTTTTTTGCAATTATTACAGCCAAATGTCACTGAAGTGCAACCCCTTAAAGGCCCTGTTGCCTGTTGATTCCATGTCTGCGCCTGCTGTCCTGAGCTGTGTTAACTGGGATCGCTCAAAGGAACAGAAACAGGCCTCTCGCCTTCTGAGATGGCCCACACTCTGTCTTCGGAGTGTGTTTCTGCCATGGCCGCTCTCGCCTTTTGAGACGGACCGCACTCTGTGGAGTGTATATCTCTCTCAATAAACCTACCCCTTACCTATTTCACACACACACACACACACACACACACACACACACACACACACACACACAAAAGCAACAGAAACAATTGATCATCTTCATTTTTCTATTTCCTTTTATTTTATCTGCCTTCTCCTGCTTCCCTCTTAGGAAAAAAAAAAAGGGCAGATAAGAATAAAGAACAAAACCTGTTGGGAGGTAACTTTTACAGCAAACTATGGAAAATCTGTAAGAGAAGTTTTGACCAGGGTTGAACCAGATCCGCACCTGTGTGGGCTAAGCAGTGGTTCACTCATAAACCTGTTTATCTATAGCACAAAGCAAGGCTATCAGCAGAAACGACGGCTTCTAAACTGTCATTTGGTCTAAACTATTATACATCAGCCTTGGCTGAACAACCTTGGCTAGAGATCTTTAAAAAAAAAAAAAACAACCTAGAATTTGTGGAGGGTCCCGGGCCTTGGCAGTTTTTAAAAGCTCCTTCTGGTGATTCTAATATGTAGCCAATGTAAAAACCACTCATCCATACAGACATCCAAACAAACTCTTTATCCAACCATCAGAATTGTCCTGGGCAGCTTGGGCTATAACCAAAATGGCTACTAACAATGCCCCGGGTACTTCCATTCTTTCTTCTCCACGAGCAGATAATTAAAGCCATCAGTTCTGAAGTCTTTACTGCAGATCAGTTTGTACTAAGCACTTTACATACATCATCTCTAACATTTGCAACCACCCTAGACAGTAGTACCATTTCCAATTTCAGCACGAGAAATGGAGAAATGTAGAGGTAAAGGAATTCACTACACAGCAAATAAGTGGCACAGCAAACCCCAATCGAAGCTTGCTCTCTCTCCACTATAAAGACAGCCCCTCATCACTGTGTCTTTAATCCAAAATTCGTATCCTTCAATATCCCACCACGTGTGCAAATATATGACTATTTAAAAACTGGTGAAAACTCAGAGAAATATATATAAATTCAAAACAAGTTTCCTTCATTTTATATGATAAACTGTAAATGCTTATTGTTTTTAAAAATTTCTCTAATTCTAGAAAGAGACAAATGTCGAGCTGTTACCAGCCTACCTTCAAAACTCTATTGTCCAGTTACAATTTGAACTTACTTTATTGAGCAAGCTGGTTTCACTTAGTCTGGTGAATACACAATTGATTTGGGCCATATATCAGCAGTGAACTTTCTAGTAATACATATCCCAGAACACCAATTACCTAAAATTGATGCTTCTTTAAACTCCTTTTCATGAAAAATGCGTAAATTACTGGTAAATCTAGAAATTTCCCTTAGGGATCCTTGGAAAGCAAACTATAGTATAGCATTCTATTAAAAACTGTTAAGTATGACAGTTGATATAATAGCTTCTACTTGCTAGGAAACATAAGGTGTGCGCACGTGCGCACACACACATACACACAAAACAGAGGTTTTCATTTCTAACACAGCGTATAAATGTGACTGTGATTTGGTACCTTTACAAACTGGAGCAGATCTTACAGTTAGCTTCAGATAAGTCTTATTCAGTTAGTTTACACCTCCCTGCGGTATTACCACCTCACGCCTCATGTTAATAATAGGTACTTAAGAAATACCTGTTGAATGAATACATAAATGGGGGAGGGGACTGAAATGCAAAAGTTAGGGAGAAAGGCTACCTCAGACAGAAAAACAAAACTCCACATATTCATTCAAAAATAAACCAAAAAGGGTGAAATTTAAGATCTACAGCATATGGATCCTATACTCTACCAACAGGGCTTTTAGATTCCAAAATGTATCATTTTACATTTTCAGGTACATGGAAATACATACATGGAGAAGTTTTCCTACATCAGAAATGTGACTTACTGTTTAGACTTTCTTTTCCTAAAGACTCTATGAGGAAGCAGTTACTACTTCAGAATCACATCTTATTGAGTCATTCCTCCACTGTTCCCCAAGCACAGAGTCTTTATTACAGCAGACAGCATATTCTGCTTACATTACAACTGGTTGTAGACCTATCGGTAACCTTAGCTACATTACAACATTCTTGACGTTGGGGGTTTTGCTTCTATTCATTAATTCATTCAATTCATTCATTCATCCATTGACTATATTGTGCTTTGCCCAAGAGGAGGTACACCATGAATCAGCAATATCACAGACACTTTACAGCTGGAGAACACCATCTGGCCCTCCTACATTGTGAACAGAGTGAAGACCAAAAGATATGTCTTATTCCTAACTGTGCCCTCAAAGCTTAGGACATATTTGAGAAATGGTTAATGACTTGAACCACACCTTAGAGATCATCTCGCTCAACCCCTCATTTCCTTTTGGTGACTGGATTATTTCTCAAGGTGACAAAGTTACTAATTAGTGGTAGGGCTAGCACTAAAGGTCAGATTTCTTTTCTCCCAACCCAAAGTTCATGTAAAATTCACTTTATGATTGACTCCAGATCAATTCACAACTCAAGTGGCACTGTGATAGTTATTTTCCTGTAGCTCAAAAGCCCACTAGTGTCTTTACAACCACATCCCTTCAAAGCTCCGATTTATTGGCAAAACACTGCATTTTCATCGGAATGCTCTTCTTAATTGAACACTGTGAGTTTTTCCGCTTAGGTGAAGTCCTTAACATCATAATAATGAAGATTAATAATAAATTATGGAACTTCCCTGGTGGTCCAGTGGTTAAGAATCCACCTTCCAATGAAGGGGACGCGGGTTCGATCCCTGGTCGGGGAGCTAAGATCCCACATGCCATGGGGCAACTAAGCCCATGTGCCACAACTACTGAGCTCACACCTCAGCGAGAGAGAGAAAACCCTCACGCCACAACTAGAGGGAAGCCTGCACACCGCAACTAGAGAGAAACCGGAGCAGACCACACAACGTAAGGAAAAAGATCCCTCATGCCTCAACAAAGATCCTGTGTGCCACAACTAAGACCCAACACAGCCAAAAAAAAAGGAAAATAAATAAATATTTTTAAAAATGAATGAAGATTAATAATAAATTGTGGGACTTCTCTGGTCGGCCAGTGGTTAAGAATCTGCCTTCCAAAGCAGGGGACGTGGGTTCCATCCCTGGTCAGGGTACTAAGATCCCACATGCTGTGTGGCCAAAAAAAAAAAAAAAAAAAAAAGAATCTGCTGAGAATAGGAGAATGGATAAACAAACTGTGATATAGTCATATAATGGAATATTGCTCATTAAAATCAGATACATGCAATATCATGGCTCACTAGCTTATTAGCATAGATCATTTAGCAGAAAACATGCCGAGTAAAAGGAGTCTTACACGGAAGAGTACATGCTGAGTAAACTCCATTTATATGAAATTCGAAAACAGGCAAAACTAATATGTGGTAGGAAAAATAACATCAGCGGTTGACTCTGGGAGATAGGGGTAGGGGCAGGGATTGACTTGGAGGGGGCATGAAGAGAACTTTCTGAGGTGATGGTAATGTCTTTATCATGACTGAGGTTTGGGTGACACCACGGTATGCCTTTGTTAAAGCTCAGTAAATATACACCTAAGATTAGTGCATTTCATTTTATGCAAATTTTATCTTAAAAAACTATAAACAAATATTGAACTTTAGTTAATGAAGTGTTTCAGGGTAAGTATCCCGAAGTTCAGCACTTTGTTTTTGAAGGCCATCAAAAAAATATAATGAATATATGGATTGAGGAATAGAATTAAGGGGTAGATAATGATAAAGCAAGTATAGCAAATGCTAATGGCAGAATTTAAGTTTTGGGTATGTGGGTGTTCATTGTAAGATCCAAATTTGCTGTATGTTTGAAATTATTATAATAAAATAATAAAACGTTGGTGAAAAAAAGAGACTTAAGCATTCTCTGGGGGCCTTGTTCAAAGCCTTAATGAAGAAACCAACTGTAAAAAGAAATTATTAAGACAACTAGTGCACATAATTTTTCAAATTATTTGAGTTTATTTACTTTGAAGTAAACAGTTAAAAAGAAAAAAAAAAAAAAAACCCTGAGTTTGGCATGAGTATAACAAAAAGGGAAACTGACAAAAGAGGGCAGTATACATTCATCTCTATTTTTAGACTAAAAAAAAAAAAGCAAGTTCCTAACATCACCAAGAGACACAGTTCAACTTTGCAAACAACTTGCATAGCTGACAGCTGATGGAAGACAGGCATATAAGGCAATGCGAAGTCTTGAATCCCATCCGTCTCCATAACAAACATGAGCACTCTGGGGAGGCACTACTAATCCACCTCCTCCGTGGCGGGGCCAGGCCCAGAGCCACCTCTGGGGCCTGAGCGCCAAAGCCGCCAGCCCAGTGGCCACCCCCTCCCTGGTACAGTCCGCTGATGATGGGGTTACCCACCTGCTCTACTGATGTGATATCACTTATATGTGGAATCTATGAAAATGATGCAAATGAACTTATTACAAAACAGAAATAGACTCACAGACATAGAAAACAAACTTATGGTTACCAAAGGGGATGGGGGAGTGGGGGAGATAAATTAGGAGTTTGGGATTAACATATACACATATAACATATACACTACATCAAACAGATAAACAACAAGGACCTACTGTATAGCACAGGGAACGATACTCAGTATCTTGTAACACTAATGGAAAAGAATCTGAAAAAGTGTGTGTGTGTGTATATATACACACACACACACACACCCTTTTATGTATATACACCTTTATATATACCTTTATATATACATATATATATATATATCTGAAAAGGTATATACATGTATACATATATATATATGTACGTGTAACTAAATCATTTTGCTGTACACCTGAAACTAACACATTTTATATTAACTATACCTCAGTTTTAGAAAGGTTAAATTTTAAAAGGGAGGGGCATTAGAAAACAGGAAAAAAAGACAACTGGGAAATGTATATGTGAACTGGGTATTAGACGATAACAAGGCATTACTGTTAATTTTGCTGGGTATGATCATGACATTGTGGTTAAATAAAAATATCTCCATATTTTTAAAGATGCATGTTAAAATACTAGAAATGAAAATAATATGATATTTTTATTTGCTTTAAAAAACAAAGGAGGAAGGGATAGATGACACTGAAGCAAAAACTTAAAAGCTATTAAATCTGAGAGACAGGCATACTGGAATTTATTATATTTATTCCCTCCAAATTTCAATGTATATTAGAACATTTTTGAATTTTTTTGAAACCAATTAGTAAACACATATTAAGACTACAAAAATCAAAAGGCTAATTTCAAATGTTTGAAATTATAACATTCTGTAATTGATGTAACAGCATACTTCTTTCATTAAAAGATTGATTTTTTTGTTGTTGTTTATTTAGCCACGCTGCACAGCTTGCAGTATCTTACTTCCCCGACCAGAGATTGAACCCAGGCTACGCAGTGAAACAGTCCTAACCACTGAACCACCAGGGAATTCCCCTAGATTTCCTTTTTAAAATAAAAGTGGGGCTTCCCTGTTGGCGCAGTGGTTGGGAGTCCTCCTGCCAATGCAGGGGACACGGGTTCGAGCCCTGGTCCTGGAAGATCCCACATGCCACGGAGCAACTAAGGCCGTGCGCCACAACTACTGAGCCCATGAGGCACAACTACTGAAGCCTGTGTGTCTGGAGCCTGTGCTCTGCAACAAGAGAAGCCACCGCAATGAGAAGCCACGCACCACAACAAAGAGTATCCCCTGCTCACTGCAACTAGAGAAAGCCCGTGCGCAGCAATGAAGACCCAACGCAGCCAAAAATAAACAAATAAAGTGAATAAATTTAAAAAAAACTTTAAAAAAATAAATAAATAAAATTAAAGTGAATCTAAGTTCAATTTGTTACTAGAATTTTTTAAATTCTTATGACTCCTTTGAATGAATTAGAAACACCCAAGTCATAACTGCAGGTCTTAGAATTACTGGGTTAGTCATATTAAATAAAGATAGCACTGTTATTCATTCATTCATTCAGTGAATGTCTCTTTTGCAAACTCCGTAGTAATATAATTATAACTATGAAGAAACACTCTGTATATAAAGAATTCCTAAAACACCTTTAGGAAAAACCCACAGCCAGGCCCAAACAATTCCAACACATAAGGTGTGGCATTTAAAAAATACAACCAGTAAGACTCTGCGCTTCCACTGTAGGGGGCACGAGTTCAATCCCTGGTCGGGGAACTAAGATCCTGCATGCTGCGTGGCTCAGCCAAACAAAAATAAATAAATAAATATATATAAAACCAATAAAATTTTCATCTACTTGATCCTAAACAACTCGACTTAATTTTGTATTTAATGAACTGATCTGAGGTCCAAACAGACTGGTTATGTAGGTATAAGCCTTACTGAGATAACCACACAACACATGGGCATCTGAATTTACCAAACAGATGAATTAGAAGGTGATTTAGGTCATGTAACAAAATAACTTTTTTCTTTACAAAATGATCTACCCCAGTACTCTCTTTTGCTTCCTCAACACATTGAAAACTCGATTGGTTTGCTAGATTTCCCTTTAACCACAACTTTTTAGTAATAAATCCATCACAGAAAACATAGACTATGGGCCTGTGGTCTATTCTTTGGTCTATGTCATGTCTCTTATTCAGGTTTCACTTGTTGATGAATTTCAAGTTCTAAGTTTTTGAAGAAATGTCTGCAAGGGGAATACGTACTTAAACTGGGCTCTGGAACAATTATGTTCTTCACTGAATTCCACAATGTCAAAAAAATAGTAGTAATATAAAACAAAAGCTCCAGGTGACTGAAGGTTTAATTTGGAGTCCAAATGTGCACAGGAGATCAGATGATGGTTTCATTTATGATGAAGAGTAAAATAAAAACAGGGAAATACTCCTGGTCTTAATTCGAGCATAATCAAAACTTGAACTTGATCGTTGCAATCTAAGGCCATACATATCTCATATAACATGAAGATAAAAGTTATAGTGAAGGTTGTATGGCAAAGAAGATGTGGAAAGCAGAAATAAGGGTGGCATATAAAACAAATCCAGGAGTTCTGTTGCTTATCGTTCTAATCTCAGAGGGTAGAGGGATGCATGGCCTTTACTTCATACTCTCAGATCCTGAACAGGTTATCTTGATCAGTGCTGTCCAACGGAATTTTCTGTGATGAGGGAAACATTCTATATCTGCACTGTCTAATACAGTGGCTACCAAGCAAGTGCTATTAAGCATTTGAAATGTATTGGTACAAACAAGGACCTAATTTATTTATATTTAATTGATTAAACTTAAATAGTTGCATTGCATGTGGCTATTAGCTACTGTATTGGACACACAGGTCTAGATTCATAGGGTAGCCCCCAGACAGAAGAATAAGAGATTTGGGGCCGATTAGTAAGTCTTAGAAATGTTTTATCCAGTCTGGTAGAGGGCAAGGAGCTAATCAACACCCTTTCCATTCAAGTGGTGAGTAGAAGGCACCAATATCATTTAACGCGCTATGAATATCTGAGGTCATCTTTTTCAAGATTCAATAAAGGTTCAGATGAGAGTCAAATGAAGCTCAGTAGCTCAAGTGATGTTACTTTAGTCTTTTAGTTCTTCGTTTCCAGAGGCAGAATTCCCTTCCTGACACCGATATTAAGTAACCACAAAACCACTTCCACCAATTACACACACACACCTCCACCACAAGCCCCAGCACACACACATACTCTTTCCCCCATCTCCTGCTTCCCCCAGCTCAATTTCCCATCCAGGCAGTCTTAAGCATTAACACAGTCTGCAGCAAAACCCCCTGATTCTGGCCTGTCCGCTCACCAGAATGAATACACACAAAGATCAAGTTTGGGCATTTTTAGCTCTTTTTGGTATGCCTGAAGCAGGTCTGCCTGTCTGGCTTCTAGGGTGGGTCTGCCGAATTGGACAAATCGCCTGTTGTATTGTAATCATGTTGACGTTATTTCCCAGAGGATATTTGTTTGATTGGTCCTTGTTACTCTGTTCAGAAAAGAGTACAGAACTTCATTCAATGAATGAGCCTGGTCTGAATTGAGAAGTCAAGTATGAATGAGGAAGTGGACAGGACTCTCCAAGTGTTGTTGAGAAATGAATGCCCTGGCTAAGCGCATGTTTTTCCCATCTCTCTGATGGGGGACGGGGCGGAGGAGGAGAGCGGGGTGGGGGGGGCGGAGATTAATGACTGTGTGAACCAGTCACTGTTCAATGATATAGAACTTGAAAACAGTTGAATTTGTTAAGCCTGAACAGACGTAGGGCAGTGTTGCATCACAGGCTCAGAACCAGTGACTAAAATCTGACCTTTACATCTTCCCTCTTCTTTCACTCCCTGTCTTTGAAACAAGAACTACAAAGACTTGAAACCAGAACCTAAAGCTGAGAGAGAAGAACAAATGCAATAGAAGTATGACGAGTCTGCACTGGGCAGGGGAATCCTCCCTACAAGGTGGTCTCAAGGTAGAGGGAGGCTACATAGAGGTGAGGTTTTGGTGGCTGCCGATGGCCAGCAGTGGGTGACAGGAATTGGAAGGAGAAGGTTTCCTCCAGATCACGGAAGAAGATCATTCATGAAAGGTGAACTGCATACTCGCATTTTGGGGAGGAGGCAGTGGAGGAGAGCTGTGGGCACAAGTAACACCAGTCCTGGGCATTCTGAAAAGACTCAGAGGGTGCAAGAGTTCTTACTAGCAGCATACAGTTGGAAGGTCAAAAAGCTTCTTCCCATGGTCACTGCTTTCTGCTCCCTTCACCTTGGACAGTGTTTACTCTCTTTATCTTGTGGCTCGGGCAGCAGGAGTGTTTGAATTTCAGTGATCTTTAGAAATAACATTTTCATATGCTTTTTCTGATTATACAAAAAAAATCAGTGTTCACCATGGAAAACACAGAAACAGCACACACACACGTGCGCACACACACACACACACACACACACACACACACACACTGGGGTAGATGATTTCTTATTAAAGGCCATAGGGAAGAAAGAAGATATGAGATGGAAATATGGATAATTAAATATAAAATTGTAAACCCTCTCTCTCATCATGGGTGGGAATTTGGGTGTTTGATTCTTCAGTAGTGTTCCTCTACATTCTTCTACATTATTTCTTTCAAACAGAATCCCATCTATGGGATTACTGGATTGAGCATTTCTAAGGTTCTTGATATATATCACCAAACTGTTTTCCCTACTAGGTCATACCAATCTGCGCGGCCACCAGACATATATAAGGAAGTTGGCTTTCATGGCAGGAAAATGGTACCTCACTGTTGTTTTAATTTGCAGGTTATTTGCAAAACTGACTTTCTTCCTTATGTTATACAACCAGCATTTCTCTTTTGTGAATTAGACTGTTCCTTTCTACTTTTTTCTGTTGTTTTACTTCTCAGATTCCATGATAAGACCTTGTGAATAGAATACTGAATTAATAAAATACTGAATGACTTCTTTGTGTTGAAAATCCTTCCCCATCAAAAATTATCACTATTAACTTAATTTGTTCACATTCCACTCAAATTTCTTATTTTGGTCACCACTTTTAAGTGGCCCAGAAATAGGCCATTTGTGAAATATCTGTATGCAGCAGGTTTTTTACCAAAGAAGTGCTTAGGGAGGGCAAAGGACAGTCAACTTCTGAAGGCAAATTATAAAAATGAAAAAGGTTGTTTGTTGTTTTTTTTACTTTTAAGAATAAGGAGATGCCTTAATTTTTCTTTTTTTTTTTTTTAACATTTTTATTGGATTATAATTGCTTTACAATGGTGTGTTAGTTTCTGCTTTATTCCTTAATTTTTCTTATGGCAAAGACAAAGAAGGGTTGGACTAAACTTAATAGGCCAGAATCTTCAGATATTTAATTTTTTTTCTACAGAATAACAGTACAATATCCAAATCAGTGTCATTTCCTAGAACTAAAAGCAAAACAAAACTTTTACTGCACAAACAGCAGAATGCTCCTGAGAGGCATACAGTGTGACAGTACACAGATGAGACAGCAGCCAGAAGCATGGAGAAATTCCTCTAAGTCACAGATGAGGTGGAAGAAGGCCCAGGCATAAATCAATTCCTTGATTCCTGGTCAGTGTTCTTTCTATAGCACCCCAATTCCTCAGAGCCTGACATCTTCTACAAAATATTTCATTTAAAAATTCCAATGAAAACACCTATCCTATTATGTAGCAAATAAAGCCCTTATCATTTTATGAATGGGATTATATTCAATCATCTGTGATGTGTGCAGATGCCCTGTTTAACACCCTCATTATATGATCTTACTCTCTCTGACATAGCTATTCAAACAACAGCAGGGACTGTGCCTATGAACTACTCTACTATTTGTTATTAAAAAATGAAAGAGTGGGCATTTCTTACACTTTATAATAAGAAGCCATTTAATTAGAGGAGTAGAATAAAAGCCTTTGTTTTGTTTCTACTCAAAGTTTGCATTTGCGATTGACACAGAGATCGCCCTCACTTCAACAATGGGGAATTTAAATGGTGAGGTTTCACAATCCTTAAGGGGGAAGAAAGTCTATGTGACAATGTTCAATCCACTGAATTCACTATTAAGTAAGAGTCCAGCTCCATTCACATGTGCCAACTTTCTTCCAGGAAATCCTGTTTGAGAGGAAGGCAAACTAAGATCACCCATGATGTGCCAGATACTTTCATATACTGCATGTTATCTCAATTAATCCTAACAGTAGCTGCAGCTCAGCTGCTGGCTGGCTCTGATTTTATCACACAGGACAAGACCAATATGTAGTCAACCTCATGACGGTGTTTTTTTGTACCCAACTGGCATCCAAGGTACCTTTCTGGCTGACTCAGTTTCTTTGAGACCATCCTATCTGCAGCCACATTATAGTTGTCTTGGGTGCTGGAAACCACTTGATTCCACTTCAAGACGTGGGTGTTTGGTGAAGGAAAACAATAACTCGATGGAGAGAAATAAGCAGTGGCTTTGAACACTTCTCTCCCATTTTCCATCATGGAACTGTTTTTTAGAACACAACAATCTTGAGACTTAGAGAGATCTTGAGAATCACCTAGACCAATCACCTTTTCAAAGAGCTGCCCTTTCATCCAGCATCCCCATCAGGGGTCCCCCAGTCTCACTGACGAAGAGAGGACCCTCTGCACTCAACACTTGACCACATGGCAACCAAATCTAGTTTTCCTATGGCTCCAAGAGTTAAAAAGAAAAAATTTTTTTAACTGAATACAACCCAGTACATGTCTTTGTTAAGTTCTAAAGAAAATGCCCATTTGTCAGGAAGGTGTGTTGAGGTGAGTTAAGGCTTGTCAACAATTTGTTTTAGGGCTCCTGCACTTGTCTCAGTTGTAATTGAGAAGATAATGGAAAGACACTATTTACTGATGAGAGGCAGGATGGCGTGGGGAAACTGAATGGACTTCGGGGTCAAACTAATCTGAGTGTGAAGGCAGATTCCAGCATTTACTAAATGATGTGGCTTTATTCAAGGCTCTTGAGCTCTCAGTGACTCAGTTCCCCCAATTGTAAAGGGGGTTAATGATTCCTAGCTTGCAGGATTGTTTCAAGAATTGGGGATAATATACATATAGTAGCCAGTGCAATGCCTGACACATAGTAAGTACACAGTCAAATGGTATGATTTGAGAAGGCATCACAGACCAAAGACGGTTTTGAAGGAGAGCTATTTTTAATGGCTGATGCAGTTCACCAAACACTACTTGGGTGGCAACGTGGGCAGTGGGAAGAGGTGGCAACATGGAGGCCGAAAGTCTGGATGTCACCTCTTTCACTAACAAGGTGTGTGACCTTAGGTTCTCTATTTCAGCTTTCTCATATACAAAATGGGTATATATTACATCTCAGAAGTTTTTTTTAAAGATAACTATAAAAATTTGGGAAAGTATTTTTTAAAGTGTACAAATACAAGATACTGTTCCTGTGGTTGTTCATAAAGTTAAAAAGAATCAAGTCAAATCTTCAACGACTGCTTTCAAGCATCCCGTATGAAAGGGGATTTCTACTAACTGAGAAAATGATACCTTTGAAGCAAAGAATCTGGGCATCTCTTGCTTTTTCTAAAAGTGACTTAAAACAATTGATTGCGACGCTCAGGGTATTCTCTTGTCTTCCACTGGGCATGGGGGGCCGCTTATCCGTGGCCTCACTGAAATGATGACCTGATCACACTGATCTGCCTTACAATAGTAATGCAAAATTTAAAACATAACCTCTTTTATTCCCAACTAGGAAAAAAAAATCTAAAGGGTATATGCTCCCTTTTGTTAGTCTAACTGAAGGACATTCTGAGCAAGTTTCTGGTAAATTTTGAAGCAAGAACGGAACATTTGTGAATGCCTATACTTGTAGGATGGAAAATCAAGAAAGGTAGTAAGGAAAAGGAAATTTAGAAATTTTGTTCATTTCCAAGATGATCAAATGAGTCAGATAATTCAACAGATAGACCCTTCTGGGAGTTAGAATTTAAAACACTTCAAACCCCACAGTGAGAGATGTGACTTTTGCCTCCCAGGAAATTTCTCAGCAATTCTGACTTGAAATTCACCTACCTTACTTATGGTGATTGAACATTTCTTTATGCATTGATATTGAAACCTGATCTTAAGGAGTTCCCTGGTGGTCTACTGGCTAGGATTTGGTGCTTTCACTGCCGTGGCCAGGGTGTGGCACAGCCAAAATTTAAAAAAAAACAAACAAAAAAATACCTCAATAGTTGCTAAATAGATTTTAGATTATACCATGTGCAACTCAAAAAAAATTCATAAGCCACAAAAATTTATTCATAAAGAAAAGTTTGCTTGTTTTCAAAACAAAACAAACTTTGAAGGGAAAGACAGAGAAAATGACCTAAGAAAAGTCAGGTCAATGGCCAGCTTTCCAGCAGGAGGCACACAGGTCTGCACTACTGTATAAAAGCTGAGTCTTTGTTAATGAGGTGGCACAGCCTCAGCAGTCACCTGGCATAGTCTCTGCCAGGACAGGATTGCTCTCTACTGTAACTAACCACTTGCGTGTTGGTTCAGACCAACTGTGAAGTCATGAAACTTTCCTCAGGCTCAGTTTCCTCATCTGCAAACCGTGGGAGTCGCCTCCTAGGGTGATGGTTTCACTTAAACAAACAGCCTATGCACAGTACTTAGCAAATCCACTCCCAGAAAGACTTCTCTCCTTGAGCCCTTTCAGGTGAAAACATTTCCAACCCACCTTTTATAAGATCATTTAACTTGAAAGGGCTGGCACACACAGGGAGTAATTTGCAGCTCATAGAGTCATGTTTTTAATCCCCCCCACCACCAAATTTATTAAATTGTGGTGTATTCTTACAAAGAAATACTATGCAGCAATGAAGGAATATATTATAGCTACATGAAGTAATGTTGAAAGAAGCCGGATGCAAAAGAGCACATACATATGACTCCACTTTCATGAAGTTCAAGAACAGCTAATGTATGGTGATAGAAGTCAGAATAATGGTTACCTGGAGCAGGGTGGGTGACAGGGAGGAGAGGCACAAGGGAGCCTTCTGGGACACGGAAAATGTTCTGTACGTTGAACTAAGACTGGTGGTTACACAGGTGTATGTAAAAATTCAAGCTGTATATTTAAGAGTTGTTCATTTTACTGCCTTTATGTTATACTTGAATAAATAATATTTGAAATAATATTTTCTAAAGCACTTACTTGACTTAATTTCATTACATGTAAGTTTTTCTCTCATGCATTCTTCTAGGCTCTTTTTGTATTTTGTATAAGTGATAAATGTATTCACTGGTACCTCATAATTGTAGGAATAAAATATTACTCATATATTAAATTTTCCAAATAATTGAATGTATCCATTTAAGTAAGAAAACTATTACTTTCTTGGATGAAAATCCTTATAAAATGATTTGTAGTCCTGACTATCATCTTAAACGCTACTGAGCACATTCTTCTTGGTGAACCAAGGCTATCCTTAGAAACTTATATGGTTGAGCTGAGCTGAGAGGAAATGATGGCTTCAGGGGCCATTGCTTCTAAACTGGGTGACAGTAATTTTTGCCCCTTCCCTGTTATCAGGGGCTATTTTTCACATGCCTGCCGCTAACCTTCCTGGTTCTTATCATTTGCTTTCTTTCACTCATTTATTCATGTATCTGGTACCCGTCTTTAGAATGCCTAGTATGTGCTAAGCACTGGAGATATAGTGGTGAATAAGACACTCGCAATCCACAATGTAAGGGGGACTTATTTTTTGGCAGAAGAGGCAAGTACTGATATAAAACAAGGGTGATGACTAACTTAAAGGGGCAGGGGTATAGGACCTAATTTAGAGGGTCTGGGAAGGTCACCTTGAGGAAGGGACATTTAAGAACTGAGAGGTAAGAACCTAGCCTAGAATGAGACCTCAGTAAGTACTTGTTGAATGAGTGAATGATCATTAGCCAACAAAGAAGAGTTCTGATTTATTGTGCACTGAGAAAACAGGAATTCTACTGAAAGATGTCTAAACCAAGAGCCAAAGGCACAGAGTGAGGCCCGGACGGACATAATGGCATTAATTTTTTGACTACTGTGAGGACTGTTTTTTGCCTTAACTCAAGACCTTGAGTTACTAGACCAGTGAAGGATTTTTAACTGTTGCTGGGTTAACCTATACAAATTCAGTTTTTACCAAAACAAAACCAGCCCAAAATAGCCCAGGTCTTTATGATGATTCCTCTAGTTTGCCTGCATAGTTCTGATCCCAAGTTCCCATGAATGTGACTTTCCTGGCATGGTCACCCAAAAAGGTGGGTGTCACCCACCCACACCTTCCGTTGACAGCTCTGTCCAAGCAAGCCAAAACAACCGTGACTCCTTGGGCATTACTGCATGTTGCAAACCACCGCCTAATTTGGAGCCTATTATTGTCCCTGGAGATTTCACCTCTAAGACATATTACAAACCAAGAACTTGCAGTCTAAAGGACAGAAAGAACAGATGACAACAATCTTTGTGGAGAGACTTCACTCAAATATACGCCTTATAAAGCCAGCCTGATATAGAAGCATTATTAACATATCACATGGAATAGCAGCAAAGTTTAAAATGCCAGAGATAGGGGCCAATGTACGTAGGGTTTAATTTGACATCTGAGTTGATCAATTAACAAACTACCATGTAACTGCAAAAACTCCTAATGAGAGATGTAAATGTAGCCTTTGCTGACCTTAGTTTCCTACAATTCCATACAGATCTTTGGGACTTCTAACTTTAAAAAGCCAAACAAAGGAACTGCACTGAATAGGATTTTCCCAGTGAAATAAAGGGAAACAGGGAATGACAAGTATCTAAAGGTGATTTATTTTTAGAATTTTTTCCAGTCTTTCTGTTCCTCTGACAAAATTTCAAACGTAAAACTGTATCAATCTACTTCAGAGACAGTGGAATTAACACATGAGTTCCTTCACTGGTCAGGGTCTATTTTGGATTTATGAGGTATCACTGAAAGTCAAAAGTTTGACAGACTCTTAAGCAATCTAGGTGTATCTATAGGACAGACAAGTAGAGAGCAAGTATTCTTACCCCTGTTTTGAAATTTTAAAAGAGGTAAGAAAAATATTAATCTGATTGTGGCAAGTTACATAAACTTCCAGTAGCCAGGGTAGTGAAATGACTCAATGCTAAATTCAATTTTCTGATACTCATATAAAAATAATTAAATCTCCTCTCCCTCAGGTGAACTGGATGTCTCTGGCCCTCCATAGTTGTTAGATTTAGTTCCATTTGCCTAAATACACAAAGCCACAGGGACGTTTTTCCCATGAAGGAAGTTTCCTCTAATTTTGAAACAATCATTTATTCCAGCCATTTTGCAATGACTGGGAACTTGTCAGAAGACTCTCAGCTTCTTACTGCCAGAGTCACCGGGCAAAAGAGTACCCAAATCACATTCTTTCATAATCAATACGCTTGCAGTCTAATCTTAACTTTAGTTCTCTCTTTATGCTGAGGTTTCCCACCATAAGACAAACAGACTAAAGATTCCATATGCTTGTTACACTGCAAAGACTATACTGCAACTTCTTTCCCCAGAAACTGGCCATTACCGAAATCTTTTGCAGCTATTCTTTTTCTAGATTTTCCTATCTCCTGTTTGGGTTTTAGCCACTAATAACACAGTTCCAGGTATCTGTGTCCAGGATATCATTATTAACACTTGATCAAATGTAAACATTTGATTCCGGCTCTAGTTTTACCATATACGCTCATATTTTCTACAAAAGAAAAAAAAAATAAGCTAGAATAGAAATACTTAGTATTCCCAAGAAATACTGAGTCATTAGTTTCTCCAAAACTATGTATGACCAGTATATAAAGTTACTCCTAGCAACTGCGTTCTAAAAACAAAATTTAAGGATAAGAAGCAGTCTTTCAAACTGACCTTTAATCGGGGTAGGGGATGGGGGAGGAAAGAAAGTTTGAGTATTTTCAAGCAACCAGAGCCACCATTTAGCGAAAGCTTTTCATGGAATGAGTCACGGGGTATAACGAAGCGCAAATCACAAGGTTACACGTCGTCTCCTAGAAACGCCGCACCTGGTTCCGAATTCTTTGCTAAAGCAAATGCTAAGTTCTGATTCAGGCCCCTGGAAAACCTCAAGCACAGGTAGATTTTACCTCCTTCTCCATGACACACACCTCCCCCCTAGTAAAACTGAAAACAACATTTGACTGAAACTGAAGATTACAATTATCCGGGGACTCCAGGCCACGGAAAAATAAGAGTTTGCAAAGCAATCACTTGGCCCCCTTCCTCCCCTCACCATTCCCGCCCCTTCGGCAGAAGGGAACCCGAATCGTACGCAATCTGAAATTCTAAACATGTATAAATTCTAAACTATGAAACAAGTACCTGCCAAACACCTGGAGCGCTCTTTCCCCGGCTCGCTCTCTCCTCCCACACGCTCTGGCAACGGAATGCCCTTCAAAACCATGGCTCAGTGCTTTTGGTAAATGTTTTACGAGACACTAAACAGCCTTGAGTCCCACCCTCAGAGCAAACACCATTGAGAGAACACAATATAATGGTCGCAGAGATATCGTGTGATGTGCAATAATGCAAATGAACAGGCGGGCTCTATTTCCACACTTCCCCTTAAGGGAAAAAAAAAATCCCAGACTTGCAAGGGGTGGGATGGAGGGCGGCTAGAGGAAGGGCTCGCAGAAATAAACCTTAACACTAGAAGCATTCGAGTTTTGTGTGGTGTTCTCTTTTGTTTAAAGCGGCATTATGATAAGCTCATTGTTCTAATCCCCAAGCAAGTCTTGGCTTTCTAAATGAAAAAGTGTTAAAGGCAAGAGTTAACAGAGGGTAGAGTCCCCCAGTGAATCTGTAGACACCGTTGCAACTACACATGTACCGTAGATTTCTATTTTTCAGAGCAAATCCGACTCCAAAAAAGCTTTTCATAAACCATCTTCCACAAAACACAAAATGTACTCCCCATTTTCCATATCCCTCAAGTAATTCACAGTTAAAAACCAACTCTGCTCCAAACCAGAAGTTTTGCATTCCATTCGAGTTAACAATTACAACTGGAGGATAACAGAAACTTGCTGGCACCGAATTATTAGCATACCCAGAATGTCAGGTGCCTCTTGGTACCACCAGGGTTAACAAGATAAAAAGAGAGGGTGTCCAGGGATCGTGGGCCTGGTTTTACAGAAACTACGTATGGACATGGCTGGAGTCTGGAGCTCAAGTGGGCCGCTTACACCTACCTGCTCTTGGAACTGAGAAATGAGAAAACAGAATTATTGAGTGACCATCAAGCCTGCTCCATGAAAAGAGACCAAGGCTGTAGAGAGGAGAAGAAAGAAGTGACTTTGGCTTTGGAATCTCACACACAGCCAGGTTAGGCAACTACGAAAACCATTTCTCTCGGCCCTACTCCCTAACCCAGTCCCCAGGAATACTTAGAATTCTGCATTTCATACCTTTAGTATAGCCAGTGGGGAAAAAAGAAAACTGAACATAGAATTGCTGTCATGGCTTTTCTTCACACCAGCTGTGTGATCTTGAGCAAATCACTTAACCTCTCTGAGCCTGTTCCCTCATCTATAAAGTAAAAATGTCTAGAAACAGAAAAGATTTGCCAAAGAACTGACAGCACTCCCAATCTGAGAGCCTAGAAAATGGCATATACACATTTTCAAAGCATTTTAGGGTTGCTGTCCATTTTTTTTCTACCCCCTATCTCATGTACATAAGTCTTATCTTGTTTTTCATTTCCTTGTATCACAGATGCCTCAGGTTAGTGCTATGACTGCTCTGCCTTGGGTGGGTATCCTAAATGCCCGGTTATCTGCCTCTCAGGGGCGTGGTGAGGGGGCCTCCCCAGCCTCCAGCCCAGGCTGCCAGCGCCTGTGCTTTCACAACACTTCTCCTCTTGAATTCATCTTGCCCTCTAACACAGATACCTGCCTGCCTCCCTTTCGTTTTCCTTCTCTCTTCTTTTCTTTCTCATTTTCTCTTTCTTTTTTCCCTTTCTACCCTCCTTCCTTTTCTGCCCTGCGTCCCTGAGAGAGACATGTGGACAGCAATTGTTCTCATCATCCTGTTTCTTCTGTTATGTTACATGATATATCAAACAAGCCGGTGAGGGAGGTGAGACAGATGTGTTTTCATCCAGATTCTACTAAAGAGAGATCCAGAAAGATTCAACAGCTGGCCTGAGGTCATGGGGCTGAAGCTCGGCTCTCCTGACAGGCCAGGGTTGCCCTACTGCCGTTCCTGGCCCTGACCACCCGACTCCCCACCCTCAAATGTACCTCTTCTCAGTGCCCCAAAGTCCCCACCTGGTCTAATCGGGTCTCACTGCTAATTGTGGCATATTCCCCTCTCAGAGCATTCTTCTCCTCATCTCCTTTCTTCCTCTCTCTGGACTGTCAAACTCTCATCCTATTTTTAGGGTCTATCTCACTTGACCCCCATAACCCACCTCCTGGCTACTGCTGGCCCTGTGTGCCCTTCTTTAGGCAAACCCAAGAGAAGCAAATCTCCAAAGTGACAAAGCTGCATGACTGGGGAATAATTATTCACTTCATAGGAGTCTTTCCTTATTGGGTACCCATGCCACGCTCACTGCACCAGCATATTTGTGTGTACGTCAAAAGTTTTCTAGACCATAAGAGTATCCACCTCTGCACCCTTAGCATGGTGTCCAGTGCTTACTGTTAAGGAATATATTTGAATTCTGAAGGAAAAAAATGTGAAGACATAATATCAGAATCCAAAGTAGTGCCTCCATGGAGTAAACTCCAGGAATGCCTGGAGGCCCAAGAGTTTAGGGTTTTGATGTAGTAGGTTTGTTTTGTTTTTGTTTTGTATTCAAAGAGAATGAGAAAAGTGGATTATAAAGACAGGGTAGCAAATAAACTAACCATCAAGTCACGCCATGAAACAAGAACGAATGATGATTAAATGCCTACAATTTACCAGGTACTTGATATACAATCTCATTTAATTTAATCAAACAGAGAAGGAGGAGGAGATAGGTTCAAAGAGCCCGCCCGAGGGCATGCGTTTTGCCAATAAGGGCAGATCTGAGAATCAAAGCAGGTCCAATCCTCGTCCTTGCTCTTCACCTGAGCCACACTCTCCCGACACAAGGACCCTGCAGCCTGCTCAGTCTAGGGACTAAGTGTCTGTTGCCCAAATCCAGAGCCACCTGTGTATGCTTTTTAGACTCTATGAGAACCCGTTCGGCCCTGTTCTTCAACTCCTTTTCCTTGAGTTCCCCAATCCCTCCCTTTCACCTTTTCTTTTTATCCCCAAGACAATCTGTCCTGCTCACTTTGAAATCTATTGACAAACTCTATTATTGGGGCCCTCATTTGACCACAAAAACCATCCAGATAGCATGGATTTCCCTACTTCACGTAAGCCTTTATGTTCATTTTTTTCCTATGGTCACAAATTTGATACTTGACTTTAAACACTGTAGGCTGTGTTAAAATTCCCTGTGTTATATATAGTCCTTGGTGTGCTACTGTATTCAAATAATCTACCTCTTGCTGCTCAGAGACTAAATTCTGTGTCCCTGAGGAAGAACCGTGCCTTCTATACCATATAAATGTTTTATAATAGCATTTTCCCACTTCCAGCCAGGCAATTCTAAATCGAGTTTTGTGCTATTGTTTTGGGTATGCCAGCATGCGGGTGTGCCCCTAGTATTTTTAACTGCCAAGTTCTGTTAGGGCAGAAAAATCAACCTCTGGCAAGTGCTGCTCTGTCACCATAGGCCTGTTCCAGAGTGTCTGTGAGTTCCAGGGGCCCACCTCTAGCTTAGGTATATTCGAGTCTAGCATATATTTGGCCTGCGAGATGATTCCAGATTCTGAAAGGAGTTTTGCGCTCTCTCAGACACTAGTGACAGGAGAGGAAGCAGCAGCAGGAGGTGAATATTTTATCTGGAACTAGTAGGCCTCCCAGAATCTTGGAAAGGTCTTGAAACTCCCCTGAATCACTCAAGCCCCTTCAGTTTTCTGGAGAGACCTCAGAAACTCCTGGTCCCCTAGTCCAGCGTAAACCAAACCCTAAGGAAGGTCCCAATAGCCCCTGGTGTGTTCCCAAACTGCTTCAGGAAGGAGACGGTGGAACAGATGAGGGCAACACGTGATGAATCTACACTGTCCAGCAATGTCTTTCACTGGGACATCAGCCACTAGATCAGCAGTTCTCAAAGTGAGGTCCCTGGATCCCCTGGGAGACCCTAGGACTCTTTCAGAGGTCTGCAAGGTCAAAACTATTTTCATAATAATACTAACATTTCTGCCCTTTTTTCCACTGTGTTGACATTTGCACCAATGATGAAAAGACAGCAGAAGGTAAAACTGCTGGTACCTCAGCACAGAATAAGACAGTGGCACAAATGTGTACTAGTAATCATAGCATTTTTTTTATTGCCAGGCACTAGAAGTTGTTTCTATTTTATTTTTTTTAAGAGGCAGTTTTTCTTAAGAATGTACTTGAAGCAGGAAAATATTAATTTTATTATGTCTTGAGCATATACCTTTTTCAATATTCTATGTGATGAAATGGGAAGCAAGTACAAGCACTTTTGCTGCATAATAAATTATGATCATAGGCTCAAGGAAAGTCATGTGTGACTGAGTTACAGATAGAGCTACAGCTGCTTTCATCATGGAAAGCATGGAACACTATTTTTACTTGAAGCAATGACTGACAGATAAACTATGGCTATCCAGACGTGGGTATTTGGTAGACAATTTCTGGAAGAATGAGTGAAGTGTGCCTGTCACTTCAAAGAACACAACTAATAGTATTACTATTTGTTTCCAATGATAAAATTTGAGCTTTCAAGCAAAAGTTAAAATTTTGAAGAGCTTGAATTCACCACCATGAGCTTGAGAGCTTGCCAATAATTAAATGCTTTTCTGATGAGATTAGTTGTGACATTATTAAATGTGATTTTTTTTAAATATTGTATAATGAAATGTGTCAATATTTGGATCATCTTCACAACTCAGTAAACTAATATTTTCCAAATGACCAATTCACGATGTTACAGAATCATGCATAGTAAAAGATCCATTCAAAGTACAAGATAAACCAGTGGATTTTAATATGAGTATGAAAAGTTCATTGATATGGTTTCAGATTCTACACTGCAACTAATCTTTAAGAAACTATCTCTTGTAGAGTTTGGGTTTAATATCAAAGAAGAATGTTCTCAATTATCTGAAAAGGCTATTACAATACCCCTCCCTTTCCCAACTATGTATCTTTGTGAAGCTGAGTATTCTTTGTTTACTTGATAAAAATAACATATCTCACCAGATTGAAGGCAGAAGCAGATATAAGAATACAGCTGACTTCTATCAAGCCAGTAATTAAAGAGATTTGCAAAAATATAATGTGCTTTCTACCATCTACTTTTTATATAGTTTTTCATAAAATGTCATTTGTTAACATAAGAAATTACGATTATTTTTTAAGTACTTAATAAATAAATAAATATTTTTAATTTCTTAGTTTGAATTTCCAATGTGGTAAACAGTAACAGATACTACCCACATAAACAAAAACACTTCAGGTTCCTCAATAATTAAGAATGTAAAGACAGGGTTGCCAGATTTAGCAAATAAAAATGCAGGATGCCCAGTTAAATTTGAATTTCAGATAAACAATAAATAATATTTTAGCATAAGTATCCATGCAATATTTGGGACATACTTATCCCAAAAAATTACTTATTGCTTATCTGAAGTTTACATCTCATTGAGTGTCCTTTATTTTACTTGCCTGTTAAGATGTGCTAAGCCCAAAAAAGTTTAAGCTGCAGTAGACCATGCCCCTCACACATGTACTAACACACTAATACCAACACTTATTAAACACCCACTGTGTACCAGACCCAGCACTAAATTCTTGACAAATATTACCTCTTCAATCATTCCAAAATCCTACGTGGCAAGTACTATTATGATCCCTAGTTAAGTAAAGCTAGTTATTGGGGGAAGGCAAGACTGGAACTCACTCACTCAGACACCAAAATCTCAGCTTGTAACTATTAGGCTTACACTGAACTCTGAATAATGGAGAATCCCAAAGATGATGGGGTTTTCTGCGTATTTGCATCTCAAATTTTAGCAAATCGATTTCTGTTGCTTCTCTTCTCTCTGTCTCATAGTTGTGTGTTCTGCTATCAGAGCAATGATGAAAACCAAGGCTGTGTGTCAGGGAATTCTATCCAGAACTGGCCATCAGCATTTGACTCGGAGCAGACTTTCCTAATGGATGCTTCCCTGGGCATGACAACAGCATTGGTCCAGGCTGGGAATTCTAGAATGGAGAAATGGTGCACAGGCACTGCTCATTACTATTAACTGGAAGCTGCTGGGAGCTTGGTGCTGGGCTAGGATCATCCTTGAGAATAAATTGGTAATTTCTCCAAATGAATCTGTACCAACTGAAGCAAATGCAACCATTGTTGTAAGTGAGCCAAGGTCCTATTTTTTGTATGATCATGACCCAGGCCACTGGATATATTTAATGAGCTCAGGTTTGACAGTAAACAAACTAGAGAAAGTAAATTTTTTTATGATCCAGCATGGGGGCAAGGAGGGGCCTCATGATCTGCAAATACAAAAATGAATTTGCTTGCAGCCAACTAGGGGCCCGCCCCCAATCACCAAGGGCTATAATGAAATGTAGAAAGTGATAAACAGATAAGGTAGGGAGGGAGGGAGAAAGAGAGATACTAGTCTTCCATTCGGGAAAATTTCTTTATTTCTTTAACAAAGGGAAGATTTACCTTTCAAATCTTTTTTGTTTTGTAAATTTGGATTTTTATTAGATGTGAGGCACACTACATTACACTAAAGGCAGTTGTGTAACCAGAAGCCAAGGGTGAGAGAACTTTGAAAATTAGCCTGGAGGAGAGAATGAGACAAGGGGAGGGGAAAAAAAGGGTAGATCAGAAAAGAAAAGATGCCAAAACTGGGGTGTTGGATAATGAAGATGTGCATTTTAGAAACCAAGACTTAGTGAGAGCCTAGAGAGCAGGCCGAGGGAGAAAGAGGGTTTGGGGAAACCCAAGGGCCCTTGCTGTGGGGCATCTGAAGGAAAAGTAAAAGAGTCATTTTTTACTTTTAAAACTGTCAACTTTGCCATTTGCCTCAGGCCCACCTGGCAGGGCTGCTGTCTGAGTTCAGATACTGGCCCAGCCCTGCCCTGGTGGCGGGGTCTGCCTTTCCAGCAGTCTATCTGCACACTCAGTCTAGATAACTCAAGCACTGAAAGGAGTGTCTGCAGAGAGAGGAAAAAGAAAAGGAATAACAAGCTGAGATGCAAGCACGGCTCTCTCCTCAGATAAGCTTGGGTGACCAAGGAGTGTAGCTTTCCCCTTCAAGGAACCCTCAGAATTTATTCTTGTGAATGCTGAATGTCAAGGAGGACACAGCCAGAAACTGTGACTCATCAAATTTCCAACGTCAAGACCAGAATGCACAGTCTGGATCCAAGGACTGGCTTTGCACTCAGAACACTGAGAGTCAAGGCCTCTGCCTGCTTCAGATACAAAGGGGGTGGAGCCACGGGGCCCGGCTTTCGCCCCACCAGCCCATTGCTTTTCCCTGTCTTCAGCGCCTGGAGAACAGGGAGTTTTATCCCACTGTGTTTGAGCTACAGGCCCTTATGACATCTCAGAAAGCGATCTGCCTTGAAAAGTGGTTGGATCTGTACATGACGGTCACTGGCCATTAGTATAGAGCCAGATAGTAAATATTTTCGGCTCTGCAGGCCATATGGTTACATATTTTTCTTTCTCTTTCTTTTTTTGGGGAAACCCTTAAAAATGTAAAAACCATTCTTAGCTACATACAAAAACTGGCAGCAGAGCAGGCCATAGTTTGCTGATCCCTTACTTAGAGCAAGGGCAAAGGATGGGCAGCATAAACTGGAGGTTTCTGCATGCAGTCTGGTTGTCATAACATGAGACAGCTGTTACACTGCCTTCTTACTGACAAAGGCTACCTAATTCTCCATCGCACTTGCCTAGTCTGACATTCTCCACTTGTGGAGGCATCTTCCCTTTGCTATGATCCTCTTCAAAGAAAAATTTAGCTGTAGATCAGGCAGGAAATTAAACCTTCAAATGATAGTGTTATATAGTCAGAAAATTAGATAAAAGGCATTTAAAATAAGCTAGAATATTTTTTAACAGGCTAGTTTTCCATTCTGAGTGTGTGTGTGTGTGTGTGTGTGTGCATGAGTGCATTTCTGTTTAAAATGAACACTCCATATGTATCACAAAATTCCAAACCTGGAAAAATCTTCCGACGTAGCCTAGTCTATAACTGTTTACATTTGAGGAAACTATGACCTACTTTGGTTAAATGAGATATTTCAAGTTACACACTAGCTGGCGGAAGAGCTTGAGCCAGAAACTTGGTTTCCCGATTTCCAAATTAGTTCCCATTCTACTACTCTACTTCATAGCACATTGCCAAGTTAGTACTAAAAATTCAATTCAACAAATACTTATAAAGTATTTCCATACATGCCCAGCACTGGCTCAGTGCTCTGGGATACAAAAGAAGTATAAGAGAAGAGTCCTGCCCATGAAAAGCTTTTGAGCTCACTGAGAAAACAAGGCACACACACATGAAACAAATATATTCTGTCTTACATTGTTACGTAATTATACAGCTAAAACAGAGCTGATGATTCTTCCTGTAATGACAGAATGGTTCTTTATCTTTGCTGTTCAATATGGTGGCCAGTATAGCCACGTGTGGCTGCTGAGCACTTAAAATGTGGGTAGTGCTACTGTTACCAACCTGGGTTCTTGGACCCGTTAATCAATAAAAATTGATAAGAGGCCAGAAAAGGAATTTAGGCAAGGCTTTATTGGGACTCCTGCTATAGCACAAGGGAGCAAAAACAGGTAATAGGTTCCCTTGCTCGCTCCCCGAGGTGGGGTGAGCTGGTCCCTTAAATGGGGTAAGGATGGGGCAGATCCGTGGGTCAGGCCAGAGGCGGTGGCTTGGGTGGTCTGCCCACCCCCTTGGTGGTGCTATGTGCAGGGATCATGCACAGGACACTGCTTTTGCTCCCTGCACCTCAGAAGTGGCAGTTGGGTTTTGGTCTTTTTGTGACATGTTCATAATTTGCCCCAACTGCACACGCTTGCAGTTATTTTTAGTCCCTCATAGTTTCTTTGTATTTTGTTGCTCGAGGAGACGTTTGTCCAGGTGCAAGCACTGCAGTAAAGGGTCCCAGGTCCCAGCCTGTCTTGTGACTAAGGAAGTAAACTTTTAATGGTATTTAATTTTAATTAGTTTAAATAGCCACATGTGGCTAGTGGCTACTGTATTGGACATCACAGTTCTAAAAAAATGGTTATAGATCTGGATGGAAGATAGGTAACAAATATTCTGTCACTTCTCCCTATTGTGCCTTTGGCAGAAACCACTGCTGATCACAGAACCCTTCCCCTCTGAGCAGGGATGAGCTCTCAGGAGTCCCCATGCAATGTTATTTTCAATTGCCTGGACCTGGTGTATATAATGAAACCTATTTGCCATCCTTGATACAGATAAAAAGTGACAAATGTGAACAGGAGAAGGAAGTACTTGAGCTGAGCTTAGAAAGGCAACGTTTGGACAGATAAAGAGAAAGGGACAAAGAGTGTGGGGCTCTCCAAGTGGAGAACAGCATGATCCGAGGAACTGGACAGAATTCTCCTGGTTCTAGGACAAGGGGGATGCTGGCCCGGCCAGAAGGGAGGATTGCGCTGGGTGAGGTGGAGATGTGGGGACAGACAGAAGGGGGGGCTAGATTAAGGAGACCTTTGCATTCCAGGAGTTTAGACTTTTTCTCAAGAGCAACAGGAGCCCCTGAAGGTTTAAGCAGGATAATGACAGGAGAAAAACATATTTTAGGAATCTGATCTGATAGCGAGCCACAAACAGGATTGCATAATGGACACATACATTCAGAAACCGGTAAGAAGGCTATTCCACTAATGGTTTTTGGTTTTCCTTTAGGAAAGTAATACTTGTTTATTAAAGAAAATGTGTAAATCACAGAAAAGCAGGTATAAAAATTAAAACTAGACCTCTACCTTTCATACTCAACAGTAGTGGGCATTTTGATGCAGTTTCTTCTGGGTTTTGTTGTTTTTTTTACCCCCTCTGTGGCTATTGCAATAATTCAGGAATCAAGTTAGGACTAGGACTAGGAAAGTGGTAGTATGAATAAAGAGGAAAAGCCACAAAAAAATTTTTTAAGTGAGACAGCAGAGTGAAGAGAAAAGATCATTAGCGTTAAGGGACCTGGGACCTGAGTTCTAGGCTTGGCTATTTCAGTGGGCCTCCTCTCTCTCAACCCCTAGCCTTGGTTTCTGCATTTTAGCATCTAGGGACTGGTCTAGATCAACTTCTTAATCTCTTCTTATTGGTGTCTAAGTAAAGGTCAGATGAGATTTTCAAGACCTTCCCCCAGACCTAAAATGGAACTAAAATGTGCCTGTGTTATGTCTCTGTTCATTTTAAGTGAACATCACAACAGATAGATAGCTGGGGTTGTCATAAGACAAAAATGTTCCCATGATCTTTAAGCTGTACCAGTAACATAGAACTGGGGTTCTAACATAGAACCAGTAACTGTACAGTAACTGTATTGTACTGTTCTAACATAGAACCAGTAGCTGTACCAGTAACATAGAACTGGGGTTAACACAGTAACATAGAACTGGGGTTCTATTACAGGTGTATCTATTTTATAGATACACCTGTATCTATAGATACACCTGTAATCTATAAGATTTTAGGTGTTAAGTAATTAAACTGTATATTCTGAGCAGTGTTGTAGCGAGGATGTGTAGGTGTGGTTCCCAGGACATGTAATGGGGTGGTGTAAACAGGGGATCCATTCTCAGACAGGACTTCACCAAGCAGTGGCAAAGTCTTCCTAAGACCCAAAGGTTTTTAAGGCGCAAACCATCTTCGCAGACCACAGGAAAAACAAAACCAAAAACAGCTACTAGAGAACGCAAATTATGCTCTCCGGAAAAAGCAATACACAGCCATTCACCAGGTTAATAAGCAAAAGTGTAAACCAGTGGTTGTCCACACGGGACATAGATGAGACTCAATCGTGGAGTTTTCAAAAAGTACTGATAGTTGGGTCCCTCCTCAGACCAGTTAAATCAGTGTCTCAGCGAGCGGGGCCTGTGCATTGACATTTTTTTTTAAAGTTCTCAAGACGACTGTAGCCTGAAGCATCAGCGGATATCCCAGAGCAAGAATAGTTCAAGGGGCCCGGGAGCAGCGTGGGCCTACACTCAACAGACCTCTCAAAAATGACCACATCAAATTCACTCATGACTAAGAAACCAGCAAGCTTGAGAAGGCCAGTTCAGTGGAACTTGGGTGCCATGTTGTATATGGTATGTGTATGTGTGTACATGCACATGTGTGAATTTCCGAATCGGTCAATTAAGTTACTCAATTGCTTAGCAGTACTCTGGATAGAAAATGTGAACATAGAGCATGAAGTTTCAAAACCTGAGAATCTCATAATGGTCCAAAATGGAAGCAGGGTCAAGTAGCTGGCCTCTGTCTGTTCTATTTAAACCATCTATTTTTTTTTTTAAATCTGGCTTTTGGATGGAGGAATTATGTATTATACTATGCCAGTGATCACCCTTCCCTGATGCCGTCAAGTAAGTAGAGAAAAAGAAAAGTGGACACGTTTATTAATGAAAACAATCTCTCACTGGAAGCTGATCACCTTCCTGTAAGGGGTAGATGAAGGAAATTAAGAACATAGATTTGGGGAGAATTCAAAGGATTGGCAGGAAAACAGGACTTGCAATCCAGCTCTAGGAAATGATGCTAATAGAGAAGGAAGACTATATGTCTGAACCACAAAAACAAAAAATCTCTTGAGGGCTTTTAAAGATTCTTCAAGAAACGTGACTAAATCCTTATTTTAGGACAGACGTCTGTTCATCTGAAGCCACTTTCCCTCTACCTCTTTCCCCATTAGGATCATGCTTATTCCTTGAACCTGACACTCGCCGGCCCAAGCTGAAACCCTCCAGCTGTTCCTCATTTGATCAGTCACTACCACCTGCCCCTAGTTGCCCTCTGCCTAGTAAACCACTCCTTCCTTCTCCTTCAGGTCTCAGTTAAAACAGCACTTAAATTCCAAGAAACCTTCACCAGTGGTCAATCCTCCCACTGACATTCAGAGTAGGTCCTCTGGTTTTAAACTCCCTTAACTCCTTGCAATTCTTCTTCAGCCCACTCACAACTCAATTATTTAATGTCTGCGTTGACTACTAGACCAGGTTCTTGGGGGCAGAAAACCAATCCTTTCTGTCTTAATCTCTTAATTACCCAGTACCTGGCACAGAGCCTGGCACATAGTAGGTGCAGGGAAAAACCTTAGTTAACCAATTTACCTGTACCACTACTGATTTAAGGATTAATGTACTATCACCCATGGGGCCCTATAATACAGAGGTTCTGCAAATCTTAAAGCCTGTATAAATCAGACCCATGTGACTTGGAGAATCCTGTCCATTCTGTGGCATTAACTCTACAAAGATGCTATTTACCCATGCATTTAACATGAATGTGAATTTGGACTCATTCACACATAAATGGACGCTAACAAATCACTCTGGGGACATAGTAGTGAAATATTCTAAAAATAGAGTATTTGACTTGTAAATCCCATGATGCAGAGCGCTGGAAGGGTGCCAGGCTTTGGATAAGAGCATCTGGTCCTAGGACCTGCTGCCTAAGAGGCTGCTCCGTGATGTCACATGGGTTGTTCTGAATGCCAGGACCACTGCTTAGGAGGTCCACAGACCACTCGTCTCAAAACCATCATATGGAGTCACCAAAAATTTTAGTTTTTAAAGGCACTTGCACTTTGTGAAAAATAGGAGGCAGAGAACACTTAATGCTGGTCATTTGTGGGTTATTAGAGGAATGCTGTGTTTCACCAAATCGAAATCCCCATAAGATGTATCCCACCTTCAGACATTTTAAATTGTGGGGGGGAAATGTATTCTACAGTTGATGAAATGCAGTGAACACTACAAGAAAAACTCAGTATTAAAAGACTTTAAGCAAAGTCATTCAAATAGAGCTTCTGTCATTCTTTTTGACTGTGGGAGTCTTCTGGGGACAATGGTACTTACAAAACATACAGGGCACTCTGGCCTAGTAAATTAAGCAAATACCCAGAAAAAAACGATATGTGTTGGTTTAAAAAATGAGAGAGGATTAACATTTGGTTGTCACTATGCAATGTTCACCTACTTTTCTGCACCCCTGAATGATGTCCTTTTGAGCCCCAGTGAAGATGGAGCCAGATGACTTACCAAATCTCCTCACTGAGCCCAGGAGTGGCTGATCTCTGCTAGGTGACCTAATGCGAGGTGTCCTGATGCCTCTCTTACCCGGAACTCTGAAATGGAAAAGATAACACTATTGACCCAGAGATGGCTAAGGAGAAGTGTGCAGTAAATGACGGCTAGTGGTTGGAGGGGAAGCGGTAAGAAGAAGAAATATGGTGTGTTATGATTACTACACACCTTTGTGTGTGCATGGATTACAAGGAAAGCTACATAACCGGTCAGTACAAGAGATCTGCAGTGGCTCACATACATGGAGAAAATAGGTCATGTCCTTTTGCCAATTCCACAAGGCTATTCAGGTTGATATTAGCTAAAGGACATTCAAGGGAAAAAAATCTCAGTCCGACAAGGAGAGAAGAGGAACGTATAAAGAGGTGGTGTAACGGGGAGAAGCTCACGGGTTTGGCCACGTACTCAAAACTCACCTCTACTGCTTGCTAGCTGGGTGACCTTGGGCGTTTTACTCAACCTCTCTGATCCTCCTTTTTCTCATCTAATATGAGCCTGTTTATCTACCTGTTACGGACATTGTGACAATAAACAAGACAACATATATGAAGCCCTTGGGGCCCCATATGAGAGAAAACATTCAATGGAGGGCAGCTATGATTATTATATTCATTTAAATGTCTTTCTGCAGAGGCACATTAAATTTGCGGTCTTTTAGGGTAAATCACCAAACACTCCAAATTGTTTAAGGCCCTGTGAGCTGCTAGTGTTTTTAATATTTCTTTACCTTTGGAAGCCCTTTGCAGCTAGCTTCTCTGCCCATATATGAGCAATATTCCTTAACTATTCCCCTTCATCTTTAATTAAATACATCTGATTAACTAGGCGCTGTACAGCAGACTTCATTATGCTACAACTCACCGAGAATGAATAAAACCCCACAGGAGTCTCACTCCCACTCGCTCCAAGAAAGACCACAAGTCTGCAAGCTACCTCTGGGAAACAAAATACTGAGTTCTGCTAACTCCTGCAGTTGAACTAGGTAATCATTTGTTCCAAAGTTCTTCCCAACTCAATGGCCTAATTAACTAAGGTTGAGCTTTTGATTAACATAGTGCTTGAAGGAACTTTGACCCACAGAAAGTTGGCATTTCACTTGCTTCTGAGTCCAACTTGTGTCACGAGTGCTGGTTTCAAGGGTAATAAAGGACCTGGCTGTTTGCTTACAGCAAATGGAGGTGGTGCCATGTCATTATAAGGCTTTCCCCTCAACTGTCCACCCAGTCCTTGGCAAAGGCAGTTTGCAGCCCACACGTCAGCTTTTGGAGTGAATAGGATGAAAGGCTGTAGATTTCCAAACTGAAAAGCACCTAAGTTCTACTTGGCACTTTACCTAAATGTCAGTTGTTTAGGAAACATGAATATGATCCCCTGATCAAAGTGATCAGAGTGGAGATCAGGTGTTGGAGCGGGTGCATGTCCATCTAGATTCTGCTTTGGTGAGCAAAGTGCTCTCTCTGATGGCTCCTGAGTTCTAAAACACTCGTCAGATGCAAGGCAGAGACCATAGTACCTGAGAGCGCATGTTCCTGCCTGTTATAAGATGAATAGTGTCCTTCCTAAATTCATATGTTGAAGCCCTGACACGGCCCTGCCCACCCCCAGTACATCAGAATGTGACAGTATTTGGAGATAGGGCCTTTGAAAAGGTAACTAAGGTTAAATGAGGTCATACGGGTGGGCCCTAACCCAATACGAATGGTGTCCTTATAAGAGGAGATTAGGATACATTCACATATAGAGCAAGGGATGACCATGTGAGGGCACAGCGAGAAGGTGGCCATCTGCAAGCCAAGGAGAGAGACCTCAGAAGAAAGCAAACCTGCCAACACCTTGATCTTGGACTTCCAGCCTCCAGAACTGTGAGAAAATAAATTTCTCTAGTTTAAGCCACCCAGCCTGTGGTATTGATATTTTGTTATGGCAGCCCTCGTGGTCTAATACACTACCTCCCTCTCTGTACCCCCAACCTTATATCTCAGGACCAGGCAGGTAACAAATGAGGAAGACGACTAAGAGCAAAAAATAACAGGAGTGGTGTAGACAGTGGTAAATAGGAGAGGTACCAAATTTTTAAACTTTAAAAAATACTGGGAAGCCATACAGAATATGTCCATGGTTTGATTATGCCGGGGACCTTTCAGTGGCAATCCCTGGGCTAAACCATTGCAATTAGACACTTAAAAACACCCACTATTCATCTTTCAACAAATATTAATTGAATACCTACTACAGGTCAGGCCTTAAGCCAGACACTGGGTATAGCAGTGGTGAATAAAAGAAGGCATCTTCTCTGCCTTCATGGTATATAATGGTCTGGGATAGGGAGTCCAGGTACTGAGCTAGGCGAGAGACGCCAAGTTGAAAAGACAAAGTTGCTGCCCTCCAGGGCGCTGCAGATTAGCAGACCACAGACATGAAACAAGACCATCATGAAACAATGGGACACCAGCTATAAGACACAAGGGGCAATGGAAAGTGGAAAGATGACTGCAAGTCTGTCAAGGTTAATCAAGGAAGACGTGAGCCAAGTTCTGGAGGATGAATAACAGTCTGCTTGGCAGACAGGGATGACGGATGAGGAGAGGGCATTTTTCAGCCAGAAGGAACAGTCAGTTCCTGGGTACGGGGACATGAGAGAGCACAGCGTCTTTGGAGAATGAGGAGTAGTTGGACTGAGAGTGGGCAGCGGAGGGTGCAGCAGCGGAGGGTGCAGCTGAAAAAGGCAAGGAGCTCACATTTTATTGCACAATGAACCACTGGAAAATTTTAATCAGGAAGGTGGCATTACCAGAACTGCCTGTTAGAAAGATCTCCTGACCACGAGGCAGAGGGGCTAAAGGCAGGGTGACCCATCTGGAGAAGATGAAGGCGGGGACCAGGGAAACAGACAGAGGGATGCTTGGCAGGCAAGGTCAGGGATGCAGACCTGAAGTTGTCATGGCATTCAACCCATGGCCACAGATGACACTGCCCAAGGACATTATGTGCATCTAGAGAAGCACTAATTTTTTAAGGGTACTACTTTGATCAATGAGAACATGCATTTCTTAAGCTTTTAATTTCATTTATCTTACATTTCACGTCAAGAAACTAACTCTACTCATCCTTTTCATCCATCAAAGTCACATATACCTCAGTTTCCTCATCTAAATATGCATAATAATGGCACTTCCTTCACAGAGAAGATTCCTTGAGCTCATTAATACCAGTAAGTAGTTAAGTGCCAGAAATGCATTATTATTAAATCAGCTATTATTAGAGCAGAAATAAACTTTAAAGAACAAATGGATAATTATCGACTGTGCACTTAACGATAATCCTCCCTCTCAGAGAAAATGAGCCAGATTAAAACCACCACCGCAACACAAAGAGTAAAAACTTATATAATTGTCTTGGAAAGGAGCTGCCTCCAATTTCCTTAATCTTTCCAGAGCTCTCACACAGCTTCTTAGAAAGGGCCCCAATATTTGTGCATGATCATTACTTTACATTCATAAAATGCTTTGTAAAATGCTTTATAAAAATTTCAAAGATTAATGATCCAAGAGGATGTCGGACCTGCAAAGGGAGACTGACTGCAAAGAGACACAAGAGAACTTTCTAGAGAGCTGGGAGTTTCTATATCTTGATAAGGGCAGTGGTTCCATGGCTGTATGTGTTCCACATAGCACTAAAAATTGTTTGAATGTTATCTATATGTAAATTATAGTTCAGTAAAGATTGAATAAGGATAAAAGGGCTGGAAGATGGGGGAAAGGGGAATTCAAGGGGAAATGGGTACTCATATTCCAAACAAAAGTGAAAATAGATTTGAGTGAAAGACCTTGCCTTAAAACCTTTAATTTCCAAAAACACTGTCTCTTGAAATGGACGAAGCTGGCTAAGAATGTAAAAAAGCTTCCTTATGCAAGAAACATTTTGAAAAATTCAGACTTTCTCACCCTCGTTATCCTGTGTCTAAAGCACTTTTTACCCCTCGACTCACTGGACAAGCTGCCCTCTTGTGGCTTTGATATATATTTCCTGAGCACAAAGTGGGCAGTTACTAAGCTATTCGGGTAGCAAGCCCAGCCTGCCCATAAATATTCCTCAAGGTGACTGAGAGCGGGTGTGCTGGCCGCTTGCACACAAGAGGTACACGGGCCATTCTGGGCTTGTATCATAGCTGAGCTTTAAATAACTAAGAAAATAGGGTTGCCACAAAATACACATGATTTGAGGCTGACAAATTCAAGAGACATTTTAAGGCAATTTAAATTTCACTTTCGCAACACGGTTATCAGCGTATCAGAAGCAAACATCTGTCTCAAACAAGGTGTGTGCAAAGAAAGTAGAACTGAAAGTTTCAATTCCACCATCTGTGAATACTATTCAATATTCCCAAGGTGTGTTTGCACAAAAAAAGAAAACAACCCAGCAAATACTACCCAACACTGGTTTTTATTAACACTCTCATGCGGGGAATCTAGGTGTCTTATGAAACATTAAGTATTTGTGTAAAGAAAGGAAAGAAGGAAGGGAGGAAGGAGCAAATAGCATAGCTTTTCAAAAGTTGCACTAAAAAAAGATAAAAGACGGCACAAGCAGTAACTCAAAAGATGACAATATTTTCTCTTTAGAAAGCAATCCATCTTCATACAAGACCTTTTGTCAAAGAAATACATAGAGAAAAAACAAAGATATAGATGGAAATAGATGCTGTATTTCAACTGCTGAGATGTTAAAAATGCATCTAGTCCAGATCCAGTAATATCAGGCTGGACTAAACCTACACGAGGGTCACAGGCACTCCTGATAAATGACTGCTAAATCCATATTCTAGTAGAGCAAGCTTTCTTTTCAAATCAAATCATGTCACTTCCCTTCTCAAAACCCTCCAAAGGCTTCTCTTCACACTTGGAATAAAATCCAAAGTCCTTCCCAGGGCTCCCTCCAGGAGCCTGCGTGACTCTCTACTTCCTTCCCTGCCTCTCTCCCACTCCCTCACTCCCTCCTGGCAGTTCCTCCAACATGCCGGCTTTCTCAGCTCCCTGCCTCAGCACTCACGGTTGCTGGAATTCCGCCTGCAATTGCCCTTCCCCGCCTGGCTCTCTCCCTGACTGGACTCACCTTCTGCAAGAAGTCTTCCCAGACCATTCTATGAAAACAGCCCTCCAAGCACCAACCCTGCTTGCACTCTCTCTCCTCTTTCCCATTTTTAATTTTCTTCTATGCAATTATTATTATCTGAACTTACATCGTGTATTCATTATTATCACTTTTTATTATCTCTCTGCCCCACTGAAATGTGAACTCCACGAGAGAAGGGGCTTTCTCTCCTAAAACAGAGCCTGACACTTGTCAGTCCTCATTATTTGAGAAATGAAGATATCCCGGCTTGGGGAGATAATAAACCCTAATGAAATACATTCCAACACTCTATCACCAACAAGTCCTTCCTTAGGTCTACCTCAAGTCTCTCTCATTGCAGCAAAAGCCCATATCCTTTACTTGAATCCCAGAGTGATGGACAGGGGTTGACCAACAAGCTGTTAAGTAATTCTTTAGGATCACAGACTTTCGAAGGTAAGATGTGGCCTTAGTTATAACCGGCTCCAGCCCTTTTGTTCTGAAGATAAGTCCACAGGCTCAGAGAGGGCGACTGGTTTCTCCAGGCTCACAGAGAAACAGTGAACATCAGCAGACACCACAGCACTTCAAGGACGCAGAGTGCTTGCCTTTTTCATTCCTGCAGTCCCACGAGCCAGCACGGTGCCTGCCACAAAGAAGGGTGCCCGAGGAACGTGTCCTTACTTCTACTCTAAGTGCTCATTCAACTGAACTGGCTTCCTTCCTCTCATTACTGTCCCAACTATAACTTCCTACCTGAGAACCGTTTCCAGTCACTTGCGTCATGTGTCATCATTTCCTGTCCTCTGTATGTATGACAACATACCAGACACAACTCTCTATCTGGGGGCTGATTTGATTCTTACATAATTCAAATAGCCCAGCATGGAAAATACCTAGGAAAGAGTGGGATGTGAAAAGCAAAAAAAAAAAAAAAAAAAAAAAAAAATGCTGGCAGTGTCCCCGACCATGAGTGCTGTGACTGTAATGCAATGCAGGAACCCTGTCTGGTCCATATTCGTTTTCCTGCAGCGCCAAGCGGTGTGCTTGGCACACAGTCAAGGCCTATTTGTTGAGACAGAGAACAGAAGGAAATGACATTGTAGATTCAGCTTATTGTCAGTCTACAGTGGCTTTATAATAACAGATACTTCACACAGCTCACACTGGCATGGTGTCTTCTGTCCTTAGCACTTACATATATCTTCTCATTGATCCTCCTAAGACATCCATCTCACCTATAAGAAAGATACTAGGGCTTCTCTGGTGGCGCAGTGGTTGAGAATCTGCCTGCCAATGCAGGGGACACAGGTTCGGGCCCTGGTCTGGGAAGATCCCACATGCCACGGAGCAACTGGGCCCGTGAGCCACAATTACTGAGCCTGCGCGTCTGGAGCCTGTGCTCCGCAACAAGAGAGGCCGCGATGGTGAGAGGCCCGCGCACCGCGATGAAGAGTGGTCCCCACTTGCCGCAACTAGAGAAAGCCCTTGCACAGAAACGAAGACTCAACACAGTCATAAATAAAATAATAAATAAATAAAAGAACGTGAATTTAAAAAAAAAAAAAAAAAAAAGAAAGATACTAAACTCTGAAAAACCAAGTACTTTTTAGAAGTCATTTAGCAGACAAACCTAGACTCTCTAGTCTCTAACAAGACTCTGCAGATTTCCTTTCTTCCAGTATATGAGTATCCATATGCTTTGCTGAAGAAATAGTGATGTGTTTGATTATGGGATATTGACCCAGACCCAGCTAGTGGTGTTAAGCAATGTAGAGTATATGCAACATACTATCTAAAATCTGAAATACTCTGGATTCCAAAACACATCTGACCCAATAGGTTGCAGGTGAGGATGTCTCAGATTGACATTAACGCAGAGAAGAAACCTGTCCACAGACACACAGGGAGGCTGGGATTCCAACCCAGGCAGTCTAATTTTGCAGGCTGTGCTAGCGGCCACCACGTTATCCTGCCTCTCCAGTCAATGATGTCGTTGTCATCTGAAAAGCAATTACTGCCTCCACTATTTTTCTGATGTGGCTCCAGGAAATAGGATCCGGCAAGATGAATGGTGGGGGCAGACTTGCGTTGTCATCCATGAAGGCTGATTTGGACCAGCGCTGATGCCAGCTAAACGAAGGCATAGGGATGGTAACCCACGCACAGCGGACTTCCTGGGAAGTCATGGCCACGTTCGGGGAGAGGGTATACAAAGCCTTTGGCAATCAAAACTTTCACCTCGGGCTTCCCTGGTGGCGCAGCGGTTAAGAATCTGCCTGCCAGTGCAGGGGACACAGGTTCGAGCCCTGGTCCGGGAAGGTCCCACATGCCGCGGAGCAACTAGGCCTGTGCGCCACAACTACTGAGCCTGCGCTCCAGAGCCCGTGCTCCGCAACAAGAGAAGCCACGGCAATGAAGAGTAGCCCCCGCTCTCTGCAACTAGAGAAAGCCCGCCTGCAGCAATAAAGACCCAACGCAGCCAAAAATAAATAAAAATAAAATAAATAAATTTAAAAAAAAAAAAAAAAAAAAAACTTTCACCTCCCTCAATACCTCCACAATAGCTTCTAGGAAACGTTGAGGCAGACCTGCTAGGAATCTGGAATGATCTTCTCCACAGTCATTTACAAAATTACTCTGTCAAGTGGGGTGAGAGAGCCGTGGGTGGGGTATGAGCAGGACCATGTGTATGAAGAAAGGGTGTGTGTGTGTGTGTGTGTGTGTGTGTGTGTGTGTTCATGGAAGCATATGCTCATTACAAATAGACTTTTCCCTAATGTCCTGAACACGAAACAATTATAAATTGTGTTTGGGCTTTTATTTCTATCCTCCAAACTAATTATCTGTGGAAATAAAAGATGCTACTTAATTGGGTCCAGCAGCGTTCTTACTTCACCAAATACTTGGGGTGAACTCTTTTCTTCAGATCTCAGTTCAAATGTTACTTCCTCAGGGTAGCCTTCCCCTACAGCAGTCCAAATTAGATTGTTTCCCCCCTTTCTCATCTTGGTGTAAGCTTTCCCTTGTACAACTCATCATGACCTGTGATGAACTACTTGTGAGTTTGTTTACTGTCTAGCTGTCCCCACCAAACTGTAATCTCCATGTCTGTTTGCTCACCTCTGTATGCCCAGCATGTAGCACAGCACCTGACAAAAATAAATACTTGTTGAATGAATGAGTGAGTCTTGAATTTCACAACAGAAACCCCGGAGGTGGCTAGCACTTCACCAGCAGACACGCACCAGGTCTTCTCCCACCTCTGAATTGTGAAAGCCTTATTGCTGTGTAACTCTATGTGGCAATTCATCATATGCCGGCCCAGTGACATGTTATCTCTACAGCTTTAGGTTATTTCTTCACTTTATTATTCTCATTTAACTTTTAACCTGTTTAGATCTTATCTTCCTAACTAGATTAGAAGCACATGGAGTGTAAGTTATACTGCCTTGAAATCCTCAAAGCTCCCTCACCAGCATTTTGCATCTACTCTTTCTAAATGGTTGCTTCATTTAATGCTCAAAACAGGTATTTCTGCAGGTAATATTATTGAATATTGAAGCCCCCAAGGGCAGGATAGTGTCTAAAAAAAATTTTTTTAATAAATCAAGAGGGCCCAGGAAGACTGAGTGTTGTTTAAATATAAAATACAGTTCTAACTTTGCTTATGTGAGGGACCAACACAGGGCAGAGAAAATCTTAATTCAGCTAAGTTCTTTTTACTTTCATGAAATATCCCCTCCACCATCCTTCAGGTCCCACTCAACTCAGGAAAACTCTCAGTGGCACAAAAGCAGGATTTTTTGTTGTTTTGCTAAGTCAGGCCCTTTATTATAGGGTAGAAAGAACACTTGTTCCTTATTTCTCAATTCCTCATTCCTGCTGGCAGCACAAAATATGCCCCAGCCCTGACTGTCAAGCACAAATGAAACAGATAACTCGGTGTTCCTTTAAATCTATATATTTCAAACAGTTTTAAACGGTTTTTGTGGGTTTTTTTTTGGTCTAACTACTTATGATAGATGTTAGATGGATTAGCAAGTAGGTCTGTGAATCATTCACCCCTAGCCAGGCACTCACTTTCGAGCATTAACCTGTTCTCATTTTCTGCCCCGACCCTTATAGAAGCAAAACAGTGAAAAACCAGACCAGTCAGCTGAAACGCTGTTGTCAAAACACAGCCAAAACACTCAGAATTTTCACAATTGTCAGGCGTTTCCTAACATGGCCAGGGTCACTGACAGTTAAAGGTTTCACCAACATCACCTGCAGAATCTGAATCCACTCCATGAAAATTGCAGAAAACCCCGAAAATGCTTGAAGCAATCACTAAGGTCAGCCTTTAAAATACAAGGGCATGAATTTCTGAGCTCTGCTTGTCTCCACTTTCCCAAGGCGCAGGTGCTTCAGGACTGAGATTCTGCATGGCCCACCACTTTCTTCCCACCCTCAGATGACCAGTGGAGCTCAAAGCATTCTTGCCAGTTTCCATTTTTAAAAATCTAATCAGAGCTCACAGTATAACCAATTCCTCGGGTGGAATGACAGATGCCCTGGCTCTCCCTGCTCCTCCCAGGGCTGCCCATATGTCACTTGTAAGGCTGAGCAGCCAGGGGGTGGCCCCACCTGTCCCCTCCCTGCATCCTCCTGCATCTCATACGTTTTAACATATTCTGTACATTGTGTTGATCTATGTCCTTTTTGACAGCGACCACCATTAACAAGTCAAAAGTTGATGCTGTTCCCTTTTCTTTCATTATTTGCCTGGGTACATGCCAGAAACTGCATTAAAACAGACCATGTGTCTGGTTTTAATTCTCCAACAACCAAGCAAGGTGGGAAGGGGTAAGCCCACTTTTAGTGAAGGAAACTGAGGCTCAGAGAGTGTCTCGCTAAAAAAAAAAAAAGGCTTCTAAGAAGTAGGCTGAGACTTAAACTTTGGTCTTTCTGGCATTATTCCATTATCTTAAAATAACAGATCCTTCCACTAGGAGATCAGAAATCTCTGTCAGTAATAGTCATTAGAGGTCCACAATGTATGGTCTGCTCAATAACTTGAAACAATACACCAAATTTTATATTTTAACATCTCTCAAATAACCAATGTGTATATTTACTCATTTTAAAAGCTATTACTAAATCAGTTGCGTGTTTTACAATCTGTACAGTCAGATTATAACTCAGGGAAAAAGCCCCCTGAGAGATAATCTTTAAGAGCCACTAGATGTAAAGATACACAAAAGCAATAGAAAGAGACCACTGGTCTGCCTGGCTCCAAGACTGTAAAATCAAAGTGAATAAAGAAAAAAATGTGACTTTCGAAAGAAGAGGTGGGCCTGTTGTTAAGCCTAGAAAAAGCTGGACAGATAAAAGTTGGCAGTGCCCACTGGAACTTCCAAAGTCACTGGACTTCCAGTAGTCTTCCAAAATGACTTGCCTCTCCCTATCCACTCAAGGTTGAGAGAGAATGTGCTCATTTCCTCAAAGGAACCTTATTTCCAGTAGTCAAGAAATATTGATAGAGGGCATGCTCCAAGCTAGGTGTTCATCTAGATCTTCTGCCCTGGCCCTGGAGCAGGAGCACTTCTCAGCCCCGTGGCACCCCTCATGGCGACTATCTTCTGAAAGGTTGGGGACCACTGCACTGCAGCAGTGTTTCTCAAGCTGGTCCAATCACCTGGAGAGCTTGTTAAAAATTAGATTGCTGGGACTTCCCTGGTGGTCCAGTGGTTAAGAATCCCCCTTCCAATGCAGGGGACACGGATTTGATCCCTGGTCAGGGAACTAAGATCCCACATGCTGCGGGGCAACTAGCCTGCGTGCTGTACTTACTGAGCCTGTGTGCCGAAACTACTGAGCCTGCGCGCTCTGGAGCCCGCACACCACAACTAGAGATAGAAGCCCGCACGCCGCAACGAAGATCCCGTGTGCTGCAACTAAGACCCAACACGGCCAAAAATAAAAATAAATAAATAAATATTTTCTTTTTTTTTTTTTTTTTTTTTTTTTTTTTTTTTAAATATTTATTTATTTATTTATTTATGGCTGTGTTGGGTCTTCGTCTCTGTGCGAGGGCTTTCTCTAGTTGTGGCAAGCGGGGGCCACTCTTCATCGCGGCGCGCGGGCCTCTCACTATCGCAGCCTCTCTTGTTGCGGAGCACAGGCTCCAGACGTGCAAGCTCAGTAATTGTGGCTCACAGGCCCAGCTGCTCCGTGGCATGTGGGATCTTCCCAGACCAGGGCTTGAACCCGTGTCCCCTGCATTGGCAGGCAGATTCTCAACCACTGCGCCACCAGGGAAGCCCTAAATATTTTCTTTAAAAAAATCAGATTCCTGACCTTGCCTTGGACTTTCTGCGTCAGCACCACTATAGGAAGGGTCTGGAAGTCTCTCATCTTAAACAGGTCCCAGTAATTCTACTCACTGGGGAAGTTTGTCAACCACAGTTCTCTGGCGGTTCATTTAGCCTATTGCGGGTGTGGGCTCAGTAAGAGGCAATATATTCAATGCAATGTAATACACTGGGGATTCAGAGTTTTTAAAAACTGCTTTGAAAAATAATAGTACAACAGCTTCTATTATCAAACCAAGGCCCTTTTTCCCTCATTCCTTTGCCCCAAATCCTACCAAGTGAAGTCCCAGAAACTCAGATCCTATCCCATTGAGAACTCAGATGACATAATATTCAGAAGACCAGCAAATGTTAGGTAGCCCACACTGATGGTAATATTCTGAATGTTAACACAGCCCTTAGCCCAGCGCTTTGAGCAAGTGAGCACTCAATACTTTTTTCAACAGCCTGGCCTGGCCCTTTACAAGCCAAAGCCTACAGAAGCTTTCATGTGCACAGTACACTGCTCCCTGCAGTGGATAACATAACATAATTTGCCCACAAGATGCTTCCTTTCTATTTATGACTACTCCCTAGGAAGAAAAACTTGTTTCACTGATAATATATTTTTTCCATACTAAGTAGTATTGGTTCAATATATAGGGCTGCTTGGAAGTAATATTATTCTTAGAAGAGACATCAATGAAGAATTCACTCCAAGGGTTGAGAGTCATACGGGTGGGCGTGAAGCTCCAAATGCCACATCCCAAAGAGAGTTAAGCCCAGTGATAAGGCCATGTAAACTGGCAGTTTAAAATCATCCAAAGTGGAGGCTTCCCTGGTGGCGCAGTGGTTGAGAGTCTGCCTGCTAATGCAGGGGACACGGGTTCGAGCCCTGGTTTGGGAAGATCCCACATGCCGCGGAGCAACTGGGCCCGTGAGCGACAACTACTGAGCCTGCGCGTCTGGAGCCTGTGCTCCGCAACAAGAGAGGCCGCGATAGTGAAAGGCCCGCGCACCGCGATGAAGAGTGGCCCCCACTTGCCACAACTAGAGAAAGCCCTCGCACAGAAACGAAGACCCAACACAGCCAGAAGTAAATAAATAAATAAATAAAAATTAAAAAAAAAATCATTTGTTAAAAAAAAAAAAAGAACAGTACTACTAGGACTCAGCGCTTTCACTGTTGTGGTCCAGATTCAATCCTTGGTCAGGGAACTAAGATCCCGTAAGCCTCGCAGTGCGGCCAAAAAACAGAACAAAACAGAACAAAAAAACACTACTACTAATGACAGAGGATCTTTCTGCATAGTTAATTAATTTTTAAAAAAAATCATCCAAAGTGAATGGATCCACGTGTTACATTAGATTGGCACTCTAAAGTACATTTTAGTGTGACTGCGGACCTCTGAGCTGTTCCCCACTCAACTCGACTGGCTCCAAACAAATCCCTTTTCCTTCATAAACAGCATTTAAACAATGAACACTTTGATGATCTGTGGTGAATTTCTTTTTTTCTTTTTCTTTCTTCGTTTCTTCCTTCCTTTTCTTCTTTCTTTCTTTTTTTAATGATTAAATGGCTATAAAAGCTGTAAAATGCTCTCCAAACTTTGTGGCTGTGTTGTGATTACACTACCAGATCCCCAGGGGTCAAATTCTTAGAACCATACCATCTTAAAACACTGAAATACCTTAAATATTTGCTAGTTGATCTAGATAAGAAAACAGATTCAGACAGGTAACTTGCCCAAGGTTACACGGCCAGTCAGTGTTTGGCTGGGCCCGCAACTGGGGCCTCTCCCACTGCATGCATGGTGGTACTCAGAGACGGTGATGTCCAGTGGGCAGAACCTGGGTGGACTCTCCCACACGCTAACCTCCCACCTGGTCCACACTTTGAACTTGCCTAATCCAGAAGGGCAATAAACATTCCTCCCAGTGTGGCCGTGTTACCAAGGCTACTTCTTGAAATTAAAACAAAAGAGTGATAGCCCTGCTTTCACTGGCACATCTCCTAAGTACATCCCCTAAGTACATCCTTCAGGAAGGCACGTTTACAACTAGAACTGCCTGGTATATTTGAAAGGTATGAAAAATACAAGGAATAGTGGTCGTTCCTTTCTATGGACCACAGCAAGCCCATAATTCCCACACTGCAGTGGGGTGTGACCATCTGACTTAGCTCTGGCCAATGGATGGAGAGAAACTGATGTGCACCATGACGATGTGATGTGGGCCTGGCCCTAAAAATCTGCTCCCCTCTGGGTTCTTTCCTCTTCTGGCTGACTGGCATAGCAATGCCCAGGCAACTCTGGACATCATGTGTTGGAAAAGGCAAAGCTATTCTCAGTCTGGATCTCCAAATGAGTTCATGGAGGTGATACCCTGGAAACCTGCACACATACCAGGACTACAAGAACTATATTTCTATCGGGTAACCCACTGACATCTTGGGCTCTGCACATTACTGCTACTTAGCTTATCCTAACAAATACACAAGGAATCTCTGATGATTGGGAAAAGCATGGCTTTAAAGTAGGATAAATAAACAGCTCAGGTAACAGATCTGTTGGTTTATCATCAACCACAAAACAACAGGAAGGAATCAACAGGATTTGGGGAAGAGTAAAACATACCAGACTAACTTAGTTTCCTTCCAGAATACAAGAAAAATACCTGTATTGATTTTAGAAAAGTTCATTTATAAGTAGCTTTTTGAAACACAGAATGCCTTTTCCTAAGAAAAAATGTTAGAAATGGTGTTCAAAACCCCACGCCCTACGAAAAAATCTTTTTTTGCCCAAGTGCAATAGAAATGATTCTAAGGGTAATGTCAGTCTTGTGGGCCTCTGAGGCCTTAAAGTCCTCAGTGGGTGGAGGGGGCAGGCAGAGAAGCCTCTAAGCAAGGGCCCCAGGGGCTGAGGCCTAGAAGGAGGGCCCTGGCATGCGTGGCTTGGGTAGGCTGGGTACTGGGGGTGGGGACTGGGTAGTGGTTGAGAAAGAGCTCCCTCTATAGCAACCTCAGTCTTGGTGAGAACACAAAATCCATCTGTTCAGATGCAACATTCTTCATCCAGTACTTTATCAAGGGAGGCAATGAATTCAGCTAAGCTTCCACAGTGTTTCTGATGTGATTCCACATGGCAATTTCATTAGTGAGCTGTTAAGTTATTTTCTCATTCATCCTGAGGTGCCCTAGTGATGTTAAGCAGTACTCAGCAGGATACTTGATACTACACAACAGTGTGGTTAAGAGCAGAAGTACCTCAAGGACATTGACACACCATCTGCCAGCCAGCCTCTGTGCTAGAGCACGGTCCCTGATGCCCCTGCTGGACTGGCCATCAGTCTTTTACTTGCTGGCTTATGGGCACGTCTAGAGGTTCCTGGGGAAGGGACTAGACAGGCCAGGCTGGTGGTGGTAGAGAAACATGAAAGACTTGGAACAGCAACTATCCACCAAGAGGTTCAGAGAGATTTCAATATTTTAACAACCAGCATGGCCGTATCAAGGGCATGCAGCTATTTATCAGCGCTGGTGAAAAGTACAAGCTTTGGAAACAGACCTAGGCTCAAATCTGTTCTGTTACAATCCAACTGTGTGAATGTGGGTAACTTATTACTTATATTCTCTGAGCCTAGTTTGCTCAACTGCAAAATGAGGATGAGAACATAGATATGAGAGCAACTGATACAGTGTCTGATGTTTAGTAGGTGTTTATCAAAAGCTAGTCTCCCTAAACCTCCTCCTCAGCTTACACCATCTTCAGAGCAAGCCCAAGGCACAGGGATTAGAATAAAAGAAAAATAGAGGATAAATGATAAGGACACAGAATGAAAAGTATAAGAGGACAGAGGGAGAGACAAGAGGCCACAGTTGGGGGCAGGGAGGCGAGCAGCAAAGAAGAACCTGGAGGGGGTCACCCCACACTGCTGAGAACTGCAAATCCCTACTGCCAGTGGTGGGGACTACCAGACCAATTAGACCTTTGTGTTAGAGTTCGACTGTCTTGGTTCACATCCTAGCTCCGTCATTACTAGTTGTGTGTACCTCGTTTAATGTCTCTGTATCTTGGTTTCTCCAGTACAACGGAGATAATCATAGTAGCTACCTTCTCGCTAATAAGGATAAACTGAGTTAACAGAGGTAAAGTGCTAAGAATGGTACCTACCTGATAAGCACCATGTACCTTAGCTATTCTTTACTCATTATTCATTGGTGGCACTGTGAACAGAGCACTGGACTCAGAGATAAAAAGCTCTGCCACTTCCTAGAATCCCGGGGATTTTAGGAAAGTTACTCAAATGAGTGAACCTGAGCAGAAGCCTCTGTTAAATGAGAGAAGCACATTTTAGCTAACATTTATTGACCACTTAATATGCACCTGTTACTGTGCACGCCATAAGTTCTCTCATTTAATGCTTGAGATACTTTGATGAGGATTCTGTTATTACATCCATTTTCCAGAGGAGGAAACTTTGTCTTCAAAAGGTGAAATATCTAGCCAAGGTCACAAAGCTAGAAGAGGCCCAGCCACGACTTCAAGCCAGTTTGGTAAGACACCAGATCCTGCTCTCTAAAGCATTGTGCTTTGTTGTCTCTGACCCCAAGATTCTGTGGAAGCACTGCCAGCATGCTTGTTGGGTATCACGAACAATGCTGTAAAGCACAGTGACTATATCTGAAGAAAGAATTGCAATCCAGCGTCCATAAAAGCCAAAGAAATGTAGGGCTAGCCTAACCGAATCAAGATCAAAGTCAGAGCTTTTGGTTGTCCGAAATGACTCAGGATGGGGCAAGACTCAGGATGGAGAGAGGTATAAAAATAAAAGCTAATGCTGGGGGCTTCCCTGGTGGCGCAGTGGTTAAGAATCTGCCTGCTAATGCAGGGAACACGTGTTCACGGGAAGATCCCACATGTCGTGAAGCAACTAAGCCCGTGCACCACAACTACTGAGCCCACGTGCCACAACTACTAAAGCCCGTGTGCCTAGAAGCCCGTGCTCCACAACAAGAGAAGCCACCGCAATAAGAAGCCTGCGCACAGCAACGAAAAATAGCCCCCGCTCGCCACAACTAGAGAAAGCCTGTGCGCAGCAACGAAAACCCAACTCAGCCAAAAATAAATAAATTAAAAAAAAAAAAAAAAAAGCTCATGCTGGAGCGTCAAGAGGCCATGAGTCTCATATCACAATAGCATTGATAAAGTTATCATGCTTTATAAATTAGACAATCCAAAATAATTATTTATATACTAAACCATACCTGAACACTGATGTCTATTATGACCTCAGTAAATGGTTTTAAAGTCCCAAAATGAATAAAATGAATAAAACACCTGAGAATCCCAACAAGTCTTTTTTTTAAATGTTGTCTCTACCATATTTTTGGATAGACTCAACATCTTCAGATGCCATTTTGGGGTTTTTTTTGTTTTTAAGTTATTATTTATTTTATTTTTATTTATTTTTGGCTGTGTTGGGTCTTTGTTGCTGCACGCGGGCTTTCTCTAGTTGCGGCGAGCGGGGGTTACTCTTTGTTGTGTTGTGCGGGCTTCTCACTGCGGCAGCTTCTCTTGTTGCGGAGCACAGGCTCTAGGCGCACGAGCTTCAGTAGTTGTGGCTCGCGGCCTCTAGAGTGCAGGCTCAGTAGTTGTGGCGCACGGGCTTAGTTGCTCCGCGGCATGTGGGATTTTCCCGGACCAGGGATGGAACCTGTGTCCCCTGCATTGGCAGGCGGATTCTTAACCACTGCGCCACCAGGGAAGCCCTCAGATGCCATTTTGAATTAATGTATAAATTTAACATGTTCACCTCCAAAATAATAACAGTGGAGTGGTGTTTTTTAAGGAGGGGAGGTTTGGAACTAGTTCAGTGAATCTTAAAGTTCATAACCAGGAAAATTCTGGCAGAAGAGCCACTAGCAATATCAAACATCGAAACATAGTAGAAAGTTTCAGTAAAGAAATAGTTTGACCCAGGAAGAACATAACTTAATGCTAAACCTCAAATTATTTCTACAAAAACATTTTCAAATACAGGATCCAGCATCCAGTCCAAGAGAACCAGGTGCATCAAGACAACGCGTGAGAATCAGCAGAAATACAGGAAACAAAACTAAACTCACAGGGACTCAAGATATGGAAATTATTAGACAGACTATAAACAGCTATGCTTATCATGCAAAACGCAGTTATCATCAAAGGGCTAATAGACTGACAACTGCCTTCTTCAATAACAATGGAAGCCAGAAAACAGTAGAATAATATCTTCAATGTGCTGCGAAACAAATCAAAACTACGAACTTAGGGGCTTCCCTGGTGGCGCAGTGGTTAAGAATCCGCCTGCCAATGCAGGGGACACGGGTTCGAGCTCTGGTCCGGGAAGTTCCCACGTGCCGCAGAGCAACTAAGCCCGTGTGCCACAACTACTGAGCCTGCACTCTAGAGCTCACGAGCCACAACTACTGAAGCCCTCACACCTAGAGCCTGTGCTCCGCAACAAGAGAAGCCACCGCAATGAGAAGCCCGCGCACCGCAACAAAGAGTAGCCCCCGCTCTCCGCAACTAGAGAAAGCCCGCGCACAGCAACGAAGACCCAATGCAGCCAAAAATAAATAAATAAAATTTTTTAAAAAACAAAAACAAAAAAACTACGAACTTAGGATTCTGTTCTCATCAAAAGTATCTTTCAAAAATGAAGCTCAAAATAATGACATTCTGTCAAATGAATAGTGAGAGTTTGTCACAAGTAGACTGCCACTAAAGGATGCTCTTTAAGCAGAAGGAAAATGGCCCAAGATGGAAAGTCAGAGAATACAGGATAAAACGAGGAACAATAAAAATGGTAGATTTAAACAAACATTGACCACATAAAACAATCATGATAATGTCTTATGCAGTTTTAATATAAACAAATAAATATTTAATAAATTTAAAATACTATAAAGAGAATTAAAATATATGAGAAGAGTAGCACATAAGCCCTAAAGCAGGTAAATTGATTTAAAAGCTGTCCAGTAACATATAGAGTGAATGCTAAAAATATTTTTAAAAAGACAGAATTCCAACCTAATAGAGGGAAAAATGGAGTGATAAACACAAGCACCTATATGCAAAAATCAAATTCTGGCACATAAGTAGTCAGAATGAAACAGAATAGAAAATCCAGAAATATATCCAAGTCCATATGGGAATTTATTAGACAATGAAAGGCACACCTCATACCAGTGGAGACAAGGACTATTCAATAAATAGTCTAGGCGTTGGGACATCTACATTTCCCCTAGAAAAAACAAAGTTGGATCTATACCTCATATCTCATACCAGGATAAATTCCAAATGGATCAACTATTTAAATGTGAAAAATTAAACCATAAAAATTCTACAAGAAAACATGGGAAAATTCTTTATAACCTTGAAATGAGAAAAACCTTTCTACTGTGACTTGTAAACCAAAAGCCGTAATAAAAGACTGATAAATTCAACTACATACAAAATTTGTTTAAACCACAAAACAAAAACAAAAGATAATCAATGGGAAAATATCCACAATTCACATCACAAAGAGCTCATTTCTGTAATACCTAAAATGCTTATACAAATCAACGAGAAAATGATCAATAAACCAATAGAAAAATGGGCAGAAGAGATGAACAGAGTTGACAAAGAACAAATGACCTTTAACTTTATGAAAATATACAAATTGAAAATACACTGAAATATCATTTCTCATGTATCAGATTGGCAAAAATCTGAAAGTTTTACAGTAACATATTAACATATTATGTTGGCAAGGCTGTGAGGAACCTGGCACTCTCATACCTTTCTCATGGGAGTATATACTGGCACCCCTGTGGAGGACCCTTATCTATCATATTATATATCTATTATAATTATTATTGCATATACTTTTAACCTAGCAATTCTACTTTGGAGAATCTATTCTACAGATATATTTTATGCTTGGAAAATGACATGTGTACAGATATTTATTTCAGTATTGTTTTTAATAGCAAAAGACTGGAAACCAACCAAATGCCCATCAACAGGAGACTAGTTAAAGTATGGTAAATCCATACAATGGAATACTATATCTCTGTTTTATAAAAAGTCAATGTGAAAGATCTCAATGTACTGAGATTGAGAAAACTCCAAAATGTACTGCTAAGTGAAGAAAAACAAGTTGCAAAACAATTCACCTAATAGTCTACCTCTTGTGGAAAAGGGGAGAGGGGAGTAGATGTTATATAAGTATATCTGTTTGACGAGCATAAAGAAACTCTCAAAGAATAGGTAAGAAACTAAGACAATTGATATCCACACCTCGTTTATTTGAATAAAACAATAACTTAATAATGAAAAAAGTGCTGTGTCTTCATCATTATGCATTCTGTCAATTTAATTCTCCTGTGAAATTCCTTATTTATTCATTTAAACATACAACATATTAAAATTCACCACAAAATTGTGGAACTGTTTTCTATCCCTAGTGAGAATGGAATAGAAGAGTTAATCTGATAAGCATATATTATATGCATTTTTAAAAGACGCATAATTCCAAAAACATTATCTGCATTATATCTGGGTTGTGGGTTTATAGATGATTTTTATTTTCTCCTTTGTGCTCCTCTCTGCTTCTCTATCAGCCTGTGTTACTTTTATAATTAATTTAAATTTGTTCTACTAAAGTAAATAAGGAGGAAATTGTCTTCAGTGGTTAAGAAAAGGAAGAAATTTTGACTTAGAGGGTAATTAAAAATTGGAACAGTTTACTAATAAAGATAATTGGAATTTCTATGTCTGCAAAACTTTATAGAAATAGTATTAGACATCTCTGGTTTATTCATTTGTTAAAGGCTAAAAGGTGGATGAGATTACCTTTTACCACAAAGCTGTCATGGCAACTGAAGAGTGGTGTTTAGAATACTTTTTCATTTAAATAATTAGAAAGAATGGGGCTGACTGAACAGGTGGAAGAATCTAGATTGTACAAATAGTCTTCAGTTCTGCAGCCCCTCTACAGGTGTTGCAGGTTATTTAAAATCTTCTCCAAGCCTGTAATAAGCTCCTCCAAAAGTTTTTACAGGGAATATAATTTTATTATTTCAGAAGTGGCCTGGGCAAAACTAGCCATGAGAAGAAACAAGCTTTCTAGTAAGATCAAAATTAATTATGGTTTTTCTAAAAAACCTTAAAGACTTTTTTATGCTTGATTCCAGTGAACCTCAGAGGACACCCTACTGAGACAAAAGAAGTTGAGGCAAGAAAGAATTTCCATAGATTCTAGAAAACTCAATGAAATGACTCCTTCCAGTCTGTTAGACAAAATTGTGTTCTGTAGGTATGTTTCAGAATTTCATAAGTAATCATATGATCATAGATGATAGGAGACTAGAAAAGACAAGGCAGCTATCAAAATATCGAGGGGGCAAAATTGGAGGGAAGGAACAACAAAATTAAGAGAAACTCATATAGGTTACGAAGATAACCGGTGGTCATTTTCCTAAAATGTGGGTGCTGTTATGGACCTTGGAGCAATGGTCCTCAACTGGGGCCATTTTGTCCCCCAACCCAGAAGTTATTTGGCAATGCCTGAAGACATTTTTGGTGTGGGTGCAACTGGCGTCTAGTGGGTAGAGGGAGATGAGGGAGTTAATAAACATCCTACAATGCACAGGACAACATCCCACAACAATCCAAAATACCAGCTGTGCCAGAGTTAAGACACCCTGACCTGGGGGGGAGGCGGGGTGTGAACTGACCCCACAGAAATACTCAACCAACACTATAATTCACAAATTATATTAATAATTAAAAAATAATTTTAAAAATAAAAAATATATACTATAATTAAAAAATAACAAAATATTATTACCATAGCTACCTATAAGGAAGTAGCTATCTAAAAAGAGGTGTCATCAGGTTATCTGGCCTTGAAATTTGAGTAATAGCTTTGCCCTCAATCCCCCTTAGGCCATTTTGATCAGGGCCTAGTGTGTGCCAGGGTAACCGACTGCTGGGTTTGCCCAGGAGTATCCTGGTTTTAGCACTGAGAGGACAAGTGAAGCCACTCTGCTGGCCAAGGGCACAGTTCCATTTGGTCATTTGTAATTTTTCCCTTTTGAAGAGAAAAATCTGGTTCCTTCATGGATTTCTCTGAGCCGTGTCTTCTACCTAACAAGCTCCTAAGGTCTGGCTCCAGGAGGGAAACAAAGGGCTTGATCCCTCAGATGCTCTCTGTACCTGGAGACTGCCTCTTGGCAAACAGCCCCAGTGGGACGGGTGGAGCCTCTTGGGTCTCTGGCTTGTCAACAGTTCATCATTCTACCCCCAGCCAGGCCAGTGGTCCAGGATCTTCTTTAGATAGGGGCCCTGGAAACACTCCTGCCCTGGAGGCCCACATACCTTGCTGAGAGACAGGGCATGCAATCAGCATTGGTTCACCTTTCTTAAACTTCCCCTGGGGAAGCACTTCAGGCAATGCATTCCTTGAGAGTGGAAACCTTTCCCCTTATCTTTCCTAGATTATACTCTCTCCTCAGCCTATTTCTTATAAATGTGAAACATTTTAACTACTATCTATCCTCTCATCAAAGGACATCATGAAATGCCATATGAAAGCATTTCACAAACTAAAATACAAAATAAATGTAACATATTAATGTCACAATGAGAAATCACTTATGTTTGAGGTTATCAACGGACAGTTGTTTCTCTTTCTTGCTAAACATTTATAATTAGCACGTGGCAGGCACTGTTATAAGCACTGTACATCTGTTGTTTCATATAATATTCACAAAAATCCTATCAAGTATTACTACGATGATGCCCAATACAGATGTTTTCCTCTGTAAATACCTTTACAGATGAAAAGACTGAGGTAGAATGATATTAAATAACTTCCCCAGGGTCACAGAGCTGGTGGCGCTGGGAGATTAGATTCAGGCAGGCTGGCTCTAAAGTTCATGCTGGATGTTGCTACCTATCACTCAAGCCATTTCAGGAGACAGAAGAGAGTTGCTCAGATAAAATCCACCCCCCCACACACCCTAATGCATCATTAACTTTCAGCCCACCCCACGCAGTTGGCTGCCTGACGGTCACGTGCTGGAGCAGAAAGCCCGAGTGCGTCACTCATACACACATGACTGTGCTCTTAGTTCCTTGTGGGTTTGCTTCCTGAAACAGCCTTTCTCGAGTGCTGAGCCAACAAATGGATGGGGACCAGTTTCAGTTCTGGAAAGAGGCTAAACTCCATCTAGCTAATCACTGCATCCACACTCCCGTTCTCTGCAAGCTAGTGACCCCAGTCCAACACTGCGGCCACAGGGACTTCCTCAAACAGGGAAATGCCTGCTCATGAGGGTCCTAGACTAACAGCCTATTTGCAGACTAAACACCTTGCAGGCAGCCTCAGAAAGATGAGGGAGTTAATAGTTACATGAAGACAGTTCTAGAAACAGTTCACATGACTGACAGTCCAAACAAATGCAGAGAGTATAATAGGTACCTGTCAGATTTTATGAAAAAAGAAAGATGTTCCTCTCTGCCATTTATTCTCACCTCCTCTGTCCCAATTTTTAAAAAAATTTTGTGTTCCCTTCCCTGATTCTCTCTTTTGGTGTTTCATGCTTTAAAAATAAAAATGTCTGGAATAACCTTTATAGTTACAGAGAGACAGGAATGCAGCCAAACAAGAAACCAAAAGCCCCAAATCTCTGCCTTATCACAGGCACTTTCAAACTCTGGGGTTTTCCTACTTCAGCACAAATCTTGAGATTAGATAGATGTAGTACCATTGTGTTATTCCCTGGTAAAGAAACCAAGAAACACACAAGTATGATTTTTTTTTTCTCCTCCTGGCACTTATTTGTTGATTAAATGGTCTCCCTCTGACACCATTTTTACTTTCATTCATTTTTAGTTTTCCTAACTTTATATATATAGTTTTTTTTCTTTCACCCTAACTTCTAGAGTGACTATATAATTTAGGATATCGAGGGGACAATGCCTCTATGCCTCAGTTCTTCCATCTGTGGATGGTGCTAGAACAACACTTGCTGTGAGGATTGACAGGGATAATAATGCTCATAAAATGCTTGGCACAATGCCTGGTGCATAGTAGGTGCTCAAAACATAATAGTTACCGTCAACGAACAAAAACCCTAAATTAAACAGAATCTACTAGTTCAGATTGTCTATGTAGGTAAAATTCCATTGATAACATTTTAAAGTAATTATGAAAAATAAGATCTGACTTCAGGGAGAATTAGACAATTCACTGGGCCCATTTTATGGAGGTCGTTCAAATCAGAGCAACTTTGCCACATGCATGCGTAAATCCACGTTAACAAGAAGCTCTGGGGACATTTTCTGAAGCAGCAGTATTTCTCTCCACTGATTTTGGAGTTACTATGTTGAGAAAATGGATTTTAGGATAGTTACTGACCAGCAGAAATACAAAGTATTTTCTCCCAAACTGACCATTACTTTACAGAAAATCTTAAGCAAAATCTAATAATTTTTTTGAGTCCCAAAATGCTTTCAGGGTACTCCCAAATTCTAGGTCTGTCTAAATTCCAGCATGCCAAATACCGTGGGCCTCTCTCCACTAGGAAATCTTTCTCCAAATAAGCTCCGTTTAGTTAGCAAAGTCAAACGATTCCACCTCATGGATATTTTCTAAATTTGTTTACTTCTACTTTAAAAAAAAAAAATCTTAGAATACAAGTGACTTACCTGTACGCTTGATTCCTCTCCTCTTCCTCATTTTCCTCCTCCAACTTTCTAGTACCTTCTCTTAGTTGTGAAAGATAATCAAACTGCACAACAAATGAGTTTGGGTTCCTCATTTGGAACCTAAACTCTAGATCCTCTTCCTGGTTTCAGGGCTCCAAGAATTCCTCAGAACACTACAGGATAGCCTTGTGGACACCAAATGAGGAACCTCACACACATGGCAGAGACCCTGTGACCAGAAGCACAGTGACAGTTGATCTACAAGTTGGAGGGAGAATAGGCTTGCGACTGTGGTTGCCAGCATCTCCCAGTGAGCCAAGCAGCTGGGGGCTGGTTCACGGGCATTCACCGGTAGCGTCAGCTGCCTGTCCCTTGGCGCCCTTTCCACAACTCATTCTTCTCCGCAGTGCTGACTTCCCACGGCATGGCAGAGCAAGAGTGATTCACACATGCCCTCAGTCCTGTCCTCCTACTTGACCACAGGCCCACCCTTACCCCACTGCAGGCTTCCAATCTGGATCCCAGCAATCCTGTCTGAGCGCATCTGTGCAGGTGGCAAGAACCTGTCCTCAGTTTCAGACAGATGCCAGTTTGAGTCCTGAATCCCCCTTTCTTGCTGATGACTTTAAGTCCATCTCATATATAAAACTGTGATAATAATACCAACTCCCTGAGATTGTTAGATGTCATGTCAAGGACTCCAGTGCCTGGTATACAGTAGAAGCTCAAAAGAGGCAGCTATTATCTTTTGTTACATCTGGGGACTCATGGTCTACCTCATGAGCTCTCAACAAACGGTAAAGAACAGATTATGTTAGAACTTAACTTTTTTACCATCAAATTTAATCCCGCTTTTTTTTTTTTCTTTTGGCTCCTAAAATATATTACTTGACAGGACAATGCTGCATCACTAACCCTTTAGTAATATTATCAACCTCAGAGTAGAGTCAGCCCAGATAGAGAAAGTGCCCTGGAAGATTCATCAACTGTGCGCTTCCTTACAGAGAATTTTTTCTGACCTAGGACGCAAATGGAGTTTTATGACTGTTGCCATAAATGATATACTAAAACAAGCAAACCGACAACACAAAAATGACCATATATTGTCCTGGTGTATCAAGCACTGGGGTACTATCGAAATGCTGTTACGGAGGGTTAAATTGTTGCTTGTCATTCCTAAGATTGACCCCAAATATTCTGGTTTCAGAACATATTCACTTAGCGAATTTTCACATATCATTCAATTAGGTTCAAAGTTCACACATACTGAGGAATAATTCCCTGTCACACTCTATGTTCTTAAAAGGAGCTGTAAGTGCATTCCCTGTTCACGATGTTAAGATGAGAGGCTGGGAGTAGAAAAAGGTCAGGGCATTTATTCCCGAGGTTCCCTCCCTTCTGGGTGACAGAGGGTGGCTGCAGCCCTTTACCAAAGGCTCTTGGCAGGGCCTCTATTTGCTCTGGGTTCTTGGCAGTACTTCACAATCCCTTGTTGGTTTCCCTAAACCCTGATAATCCCTTTATTAATCTCTCCTCAATTACCCTGTTGAGTGTACATCTGTTTCCTATGGGGAATCCAACTGATGTAACTGCCTCCCCACCCACTCCAAAAGATAGAGTCACTCCAGAAACTAGAGTTTGTTTCAAAACAACTTAGCAGAAGCGGCTGGGGGGAAAAACACCTTAATTTAAGGCTGTTTCACCTAGATTTCAAGCTCCTAGAACAGATGTCTAACGAGTGCCTGCCATGTGTCAGCACTGTGCTAGGTGCTGGGAATGTGCGGGAACCATGGCGCTTACCTGTTAATGGGGAATGACCAGGTATACAAATTTTAAAAATTCAGACAACAATAATCACTGTTAAGTTAATGAAGCAGGGCAATGGGATGGAGAGCAACAGGGATCAGCCAAGGCCGCTCTGAGACACTCGTGCTGAGAAGTGGAAGAAGAACTGGAGGGGAACTAGCAGAGATCTGAAAAAGGACAATCTAGGCACAAACAAGTACAAATGCCCTGTGCAAATGTCCGCCAGGAAGAAGTGCGTTTGTTTGCTCGTTTTGTTTTTAATTCCAGGAACAGAAATCTGGTGATGGAGGCAGAAGTGAAAGAGTCAAGGTTGGGGAGGCGGCCAGGGGTCCCGTGATGAAGGGCTTCAGAGCCATGGTGAGGAGTTTGGGTTTTATTCTCAATACAGGGAGATGCCACTGAAGAGTGTTGAGCTTTGCAGGGGGACATTTGAGAAGATGGAGAGTTAGAAAGCATCCCAGAGAGATGGTTTGTTTGCTTTCTTGGAGGAAGACTTCTTCCTGGTTGGTACAGTCTGCTTGTGAGAGGATAAGAAGGGGGGGTGGTGTGGGGAGTAGGGTTAAATTAGCCCCTCTTCAGAAGACGGCTCATAACCCACTGACAGGAAATGCTTAGAAAGATAACCCTGAGAGCATTCAGAGTGTGTGTATGGCCGGAGAGGGCTGGTGGTGGTGGTATGTGTGTGCATATGTAGAGGGGGTTGGTAGTGGTATGTGTGGCAACAGTCCTGCAAGAGGAAAAAGGCAAAGCAAGAGAAAACAACAGCAGCTACACAGTTGCGGAGCTCGTGGGCCAGCTCTCTCTCCTGAACCCCAGTCTCGTGGAGCAACTGCCAGCTGGACCCGGCTCCTCGCAGCGCCTCAAACTCACCATGTCCGACACTGACCTCATCCTCTTTCCCCCAAACCTGCTTCCCCTCCTCTGTGCCCCTCTTAGCAAGGGGATCGCATCCCCCAAGTCACCATGCCAGAATCCTGGACGGCGCCTGACTCTCCTGCTTCCTCACTGCTTTCACCCCATCAATTGCCAAGGCTCACCGAGTCCACTCTTGGTCCCGACCCTTTTTTTTTTAATTGGAGGAAACTGATTAATTTTTAAATTGAGACATAATTTACATATAGCATTGTGCAAGTTTAGGGTGTACAACATAATGATTGGTATATGTAAATATTGGGAAGTGATCACCACAATAAGATTAGTTAGGGGCTTCCCTGGTGGTCCAGTGGGTAAGACTCCACGCTCCCAGTGCAGGGGGCCCGGGTTCGATCAGTGGTCAGGGAACTAGATCCTGCATGCATGCCACAACTAAGAGTCCACATGCCACAACTAAAGATCCTGCGTGCCACAACTAAGACCTGGCGCAGCCAGAATAAATAAATAAATAAATATTAAACACACACACACACACACACACACACACACACACACACACACACACAATAAGATTAGTTAACATCCATCACCACACTGTTATCTTGAATCTCCATGTCTCGTCTCCCTTCTTTCTATCCGCGCAGCCACCGTTTTCGTTTAAGCTTACAGGGTTTCACCCTAACTCTAGTCCTTGTTGCCAAAAGGATCTTTCCAAAACTAGTGTCTGATTGTGTCACTCAATACCAATTCGTTAGCAAAGCATACCAAGTCCTCTGGGATCGGTTCCCTGCCCCCTCTCCAGTCTGATGTCTTGTTCCAACTCCAACTTTCCGTACTATGACCAACTATTCCTTACAACCTATTGACATTTCCTGAACACATTATTCTGGCTCCAGGCTGTGTCATGTGTCTACACCAGGCCCCCTACATATTTCTTCTCCAACCTTAATCCTACTCTCAATACCTGTTCATTTATCAAAACAATTCAACTGTCACTTTCTCTAAGAAGTCTTGTCTAATCGCCACCCTGGTAGAATCCATTGTCTCATTACTGCCCCTGCCCACACTGGACTCTCCGCCAACTTAGGGACATTTAACTGTCCTTTTTTATAAACTCTCTCCCTGGAGTAACTGGTTAGTGAGCGCCTTGAAGGCAGGGCTTTGTTATTCACCTTTGTATTCCTAGCCACCTACCAGAGAGCCTGGCACACAGGAAGTGCTCAACACATACTCATATAAATAAAACCTGAGGAGAGATATGGAGTGTGCCAAGTACAGGAAAGACAGAGTAAGAGAGGAGAAACTTCAGGATCAAAGGCTAATTGCAGAATGGGGCAAAGAACAAGAAGGGAGAAAAAAAGAGCAAAACAATGTCAAGAATAAGATGCAAGGAGGGACTTCCCTGGTGGTCCAGTGGCTGAGACTCTGCGCTCCCAACGCAGGGGGCCCGGGTTTGATCTCTGGTCAGTGAACTAGATCCCACATGCTGCGACTAAGGGTTCGCATGCCGCAACTAAAGATCCCGCATGTGGCAACGAAGATCCTGCGTGCCGCAACTAAGACCTGACGCAGCCAAATAAATAAATAAATATTTTTTTAAAAAAAAGATAAGTTGCAAGGAGAGCAAGTGATTTTAACACTAAACACAACTTGCAAATGAATGGAAGCTCTAACCAAGCCTTGCAGATACTACAGCAACACAGCCGATAGGGTCTTTGAGGACAATGTCGGATACCTTATAAGGCCAATAATAATAATACAACAATAATAACCTCATAATCAACAATTATCAACAAGCTGAGTGCTTCTCATGTGCCAGGCACTCTACATGGGTTACATCTTTTAATCCTCATAACAATGCTATCAGGTAGGGACTATTATTGTCCCATTTTATAGATGAGGAAATCAAGGTTTAGCAAGTTTAAAATACTAGTCCGAGGACACACAACTAGAAAATGGCAGACCAGGAATTCAAGCCCTGGTCTGCCTGACTCTAAAATCTGAGTTTTTAACCACAGTTTCTATGGTGATTATAGCATAAAATATTATTTAAATGCTTTATAACGTTATCTATAATTAGACTTATTAAACCATACTGTTGAATGGCTCTCTTAACCAACTGAGTTGTTTAAAGTTTCAAAGCTTAGACTGAGATTCCCCTAAGATAAGTGGAATTAAATATGTGATGCAGTTTTGGAATCAGAAAGTATCCAAGACCACCTGGGTTTGACAAGCTTAAAAAAAAACAAAACAGAATTATTAAATATGTCATGATTTTCTATGGCATAGAATTCCTTGTTCATGTTTTTAACTGAGCTCATTGTGATATTCTCACAAGGTAAACTGTTGAGAACCCTGTGGACCATGACATGGAACCTTTCGTTCCAATCCAACAGAGGTGTGCTGTTCCGTATTAATTCATGCGAGACATTTATATGAATTTAAGTTCTATGGTAGCCACTTTTAAAAGGTACAAAAAACAGGTGACAGTTATTTTAGTACATTTTCTTTAACCCAATATAGCCAGAACATTATCATTTCAACATGTAGGCAATACAGAAATTATTAATTACTAAATGAGATATTTTATATTCATTTTTTTACGAAGTCTTCAAAACCTGGTGTGTATTTCAGGTCTACGCACATCACAATTTGGATGCTACATTTTCATCAGAAATAATCAGTATTGCATAAAATTTACAGTTGAAAAAGTAGACTCACATTCAGGTTACTCCAAACATATAAGCTTCCCAATAAAGTTGTGTTTAACAAAAGAATACACTGTTTCCATTTTTACATTTAAATTAATTAAAATTTTAAAATTCAGCTCAGTCACACTAGCCACATTTCAGTGGCCACAAGTAGCTAATGGCCATTGTATCAGAAAGCACAGCTGTAGATCATGGTTTTTTTCCACATGCTCAAAATGGAAGGGTCAGAAAGCTGAAAAGAGTGCTAGCGAATAATGTGAAGTGACTGTTTGCTACTTACAGGGTGAATTAACTTTGCATTCACTACTTCCATTAACATTGCACAACCTGTGGTTGAAAATTAAGGCAGAGAAAATGACTGCGAGGAACATTATTAATTCATTACTTTGCTTTTCCTACAGGTTGTACTTGGGGTCATTAAATGAATACCTAGTCCATGTGACTGGACTACTTAAAGATTTTATCCCAACAAATCCTTGTTTGCAAAATCAAGAAAACTAAGAGGATTAGATGTTTCCATGTTAGTTAAACTAGGAAAACAGAGTTGCTGCTGTTTGTTTTAAAACTTTACAGTGGCACAGGGGAAAAAAATTGGTATGGAATGGAATTCACGTGCCAAATAAAAATGAAAAGGGAAAAATAAATCAAGCTCCTTTGTGCCTCATTTTTAGTATCTTTTTCATTTCAGAGCACAGAACTAGTTTACAATCATCAAGAACTGCGACTTTTACTGTAGAAGTAAGGAAGCAACTAAATTACCCTATATATATATATACCTAATTGTTTCATTAGGCTCTAATAAACTGACCTTTAAAGGTCTTGTGTAAAGAAAAACACATCCATTACACAACTGCCTATTATTTTCTTGCCTCACACTGGCCGTCTTGGTTCACTGGGGTAACCACGTTGCTGGGGCTTCTCAGGGCAACACTCATCTTAGCGCCCATGCTTCACAACAAAATCAAAGTAAACGCAGCCATCTCCAGCAGACGGAGGTGTTTCAGCACATGATCAAGCATGGTTTATTAACCATGCTCCTACTGTTACTAATGAGATCACGACAGGTCATCCATCAAGCACCATGCAGAGAACATAGCTCTTTAGGGCAGGCAGAGATGCTATTTTTATTCATTGTTGATGCCCGGCCCCAAATATAATGCCTGGCAAGTAGCAGGCACTCTAGAAATATTTGTTGAATAAGTGAATGAATGAATACATTGCGGGAACAAAGGCTGAACAGGCATTCTTTGGCAGTCTGGAAGGTGGTAAGCAGGATGGCATCTTTTATCTCTTCCCACACCACCCTCTTTCCCCCATCCCAAGCTCCCTCCCTAAAGTACACTTGATGTGTCAGATCCACTCAGTTTAACAAGGGTTTACTAAATGCCCAGCACCACGCTAAAGCCACAGGACAGGAATCCATAAGAAAGAGAACAGAGGGTACTCGTCTTAGAGAATTGACGTGTTAGGGAGATGCCATAAATGTCAGCCCCCCACCTCCCACTCCTCTGCAGAGAATACTGAATGTGGAGATAACTGTGTTGTGATCTGATAGGTTCATCCTATTGAGGTTTGGGGAAAAAAAAACCTCTGTTGAGTAGTGGTGGGGCTGGGCGTCTTCTTTAAAGATTGTGACCGTTCCTAATGTTAGACACCCTGAAAAGAAGAGGCACCTAAAATCAGAAAGAGCACCTGGAAGATTAGCCTTTGACCACCAGGAACAGAAACTCCTGCGATTTGGAGTTTTCTCTTGGACGAGGAGTCAGACTTTTGGAGGGTGTTAATGGCAACCTCCGTTTCATGGAAATGTGAGGGAAGGAGACTGAGAGTGAAGGTCCAACTATCAGTGAGAAGGAAAAGCCTTAGATTGTTAGCCAGAGTATCTAGCTGTATGCAACTTTCTGTGCTATTCCACCCCCTCGAGCATCCTATATCCAGCTTGGACTCAAGTTTTAAAGTGGGAGCAGCGCTCCTGAGAACATTTAGGTGGGGAATGGGGGCTCTAACAAGAGTCTTGTTACTCTTATTACTCTTGTCCTGGGAAACAAGAGTCTCAGCTAGAAGGACCAGGAAACCCTCCCCAAGGGTGACCCTCTCCATTGCCAACCTGGAAGATCCGAGTTCCCTTTTAAGGGTGTTTTCTGGGTTTCCTTACAGAAGACGGTGCACATATACACACAGCAGGTGACAGAGTGAATGGGGGTTGGGGGGAGATTCAGAACAGCTGTACACAAGCAATGAACACATATTTTAGATAACAGTGTGACCCTGGGCATATCACAGGACTTCCTTGGTCCTCAGTGTCCTCATCCATAAAATGAGGGGTTTGCACTGAATATAACCAAAGGGAACTTCCTGCTCTGCCATGGGCTAAAATGTGTGATATCCACTAACTGTTTGAAGAGTGAAGAATGGAGAATTCTACTGTGCTGGGATGGTTGGAAAGGGCTTGGAGGAAGAGGCAGGACCTGCAATGGGACTGAGGATGCGGGGGATTTAGGTATTGAGGGAGACAAGCAGAGGGAAAGGGACAAAGAGAAGAACAGTTCAAACAGACTCAGAGCCTTAGACTGAGGAATCCTTGAGGAATGGAGGTACTAAGGGACTGGGGCCAGGATGCAGGGACCACAGGCAGGGCTCAAGGAGTAGCTGGGGGGTGCGGCAGGGAGTAACACTAAGGAAGAGACCAGAGGCCCTGACTCCTCAACCTTCCCTGTGGTTCCAAATATCTACCCATTCAAGAAACATGTATTAAGACTACGTGCCAGGCACTAGATGCTGGGGGCAGGGAGAACATGGGCACTAAGTATGAGACAATAAGTGGACTGCTTTTTCCTTCCACTTCTACGAATTCTCTCCCTCTCCAGGCATGTTTTGGAATTTATTTTAATTTGATTCCACTAAATAAAATATTGGAGAGGGTTGGGTGGTGTTCTTTCCTTAACCCTTCAGAGCTTTGGTTTGTCTATATAATGGGTCTAATGACAGTCTTCAAAGATAATTATAAAAATTAAATGAGATGCCCAGGGCAGGGCGCAAGGGGGATGCCACACTAATTAGGGTTGCTACATTAGACGAGTAAAGGGTAGTGCCTAAACAGATGCTGGTTCCTGGTATTTTCACTTCAAGGAAGTAAAAAGATGAAAATGCAGTTCCAAGGCATTATAGTGACTTGCCTTGGGTCAAGGTGATGAAGCCAGGCCCAAAATTTGGGCCGCTGCCAGACAGCACCATGAGTGGCATCAAAGTCTGTTTTTTCTAAAATCTCTCTTTTGCCTGGCCAGTTCATGGGGCCTGGCTGTGTCAACTGGAAAGGGACCCCAGCCTAGTGCCTGCCCCACTGAGTTCTCACCTCTTTAAGAGGTGTGCAAAGCCCTCCCAGACCCTGAAACTCAAAGAACCAGTGGTGCAGAGCAGACACGAAGCCATGAGATCTACTGGGCTGTGGTCAAAGAAGACTGCCAGATAAAACACAGAACACCCAGTGACATCTAAATTTCAGATAAACAACCAATAATTTTCATTTGCTTAATATGGCAACCTTAGGCCAACAGGAAACAGAAGACAGCCTGCAAGGTGAGTCTGGCAGGCTTTGATGGGGAACATTCCAGCATACCCAAGGCTTCCTCATTTAAAATTCAATGGCAGACGCAAGAGGGAAGAGATATGGGAACATATGTATATGTATAACTGATTCACTTTGCTATAAAGCAGAAACTAACACACCATTGTAAAGCAATTATACTCCAATAAAGATGTTTAAAAAAAAAAAAGTCAATGGTTCTCCAGCAAGGGAATTATTTCTGGGGTGGTTTCTCTTTCGGGATTCAAAATGTCACAATTGAATCCTCAATGAGAATAATGACAACACCTGAAAGGTCTTTACATAAGTCTACTTCAAATTGAACTTTTCCTCACCAGATGACCAACCATATCTTTTTTTTTCTAAATTGAAGTATAGTTAATGTACAATATTATATGTTACAGGTGTACAGTACAGTGATTCATAATTTTTAAAGGTTATACTCCACTTATTATGAAAACATTGACTATATAGTCCCCGTGTTGTACAATATATCCCAGTAGATATTTTTTTTTTTTCGGCCGCGCAGCATGCAGGCTTAGTTCCAAGACCAGGGATCGAACCCGTCCCCCTGCAGTGGAAGTGCGGAATCCTAACCACTGGACCACCAGGGAAGTCTCTTGGTAGCTTACTTTATACCTAATAGTTTGTACCACTTAATCCCCTACCCGTTTTGCCTCTCTCCCCTTCCCTCTCCCCACTGGTAACCACTAGTTTGTTCTCTATATCAGTGAGTCTATTTTTTGTTATATTCACTAGTTTGTTGTATTTTTTTTAGATTCCACATATTAGTGATATCATACAGTATTTGTCTTTCTCTGACTTATTTCATTTAGCATACCATCCAAGTCCATCCATGTTGTTGCAAATGGCAAAATTTCATTCTTTTTTATGGTTGAATAGTATTCCATTGTGTGTATATACCACATCTTCTTTATCCATTCATCTGTTGATGGATACTTAGGTTGTTGCCATGTCTTGGCAATTGTAAATAGTGCTGCTATGAACATTACGGTGCGTGTACCTTTCTGAATTAGTGTTTTTGTTTTTCTAAAATATATACACAGGAGTAGGATTGTGGGATCACATGGGAACTCTATTTTTAGTTTTTTGAGAAACCTCCATACTGTTTTCCACAGTGGTTTGCACCAATTTACCTTCCCACCAATATTGGAGGGTTCCCTTTTCTCTGTATCCTCACCAACATTTGTTACTTGTGTTCTTTTTGATGATGGCCATTCTGACAGGTGTCATATCTCACTGTGGTTTTGGTTTGCATTTCCCTGATGATTAGCGATGTTGAGCATCTTTTCATGTGCCTGTTGGCCATCTGCATGTTCTCTTTGGAAAAATGTCTACTCAGGTTCTCTGCCCATTTTCTAGTTGGAGTTTTTGTTGTTTGTTTGATGTTGAGTTGTATGAGCTGTTTATATAGTGATGAAGCGCTATAGCCAGAGTCTCTCTCTCTCTCTCTCCTTCCTTTCACGCTCTCTCTCCCCCTCTTTCGGTGGCAGTGGGAGGCACTGTCATACTCCAACAGTGTCTGCATTGGAATTTTGGCTGACATGTCTAGTGTTGTTTCCCTTTCCATCCCTTCTGCAGTGCCATCAAAAATTCTGATATCTGGGAATTCCCTGGTGTTCCAGGGGTTAGGACTCCGTGCTTTCACTGCTGAGGGCGTGGGTTTAATCCCTGGTCGGTGAGCTAAGACCAGCCAAAAAAAGAGAAAACTTCTGATATTTGATTGGAGATTGCTTACGTCCGAGAGTAAGGGGGATACAGAGGTGATAGCTAAAGGTTTCTTTTTTTTTTTTTTTTTTTTTTTTTTTTTTTTAAATATTTATTTATTTATTTATTTTTGGCTGTGTTGGGTCTTCGTTTCTGTGCGAGGGCTTTCTCCAGTTGCGGCAAGTGGGGGCCACTCTTCATCACGGTGCACGGGCCTCTCACTATCGCGGCCTCTCTTGTTGCGGAGCACAGGCTCCAGACGCGCAGGCTCAGTAATTGTGGCTCACGGGCCTAGTTGCTCCGCGGCATGTGGGATCTTCCCAGACCAGGGCTCGAACCCGTGTCCCCTGCATTAGCAGGCAGATTCTCAACCACTGCGCCACCAGGGAAGCCCAAGGTTTCTTTTTAAGGTGATGAAAATGTTCTAAACTGACTGTGGTTAAATGACTGTTTAAAAGTTCTAAAACTGACCGTGGTGATGGCTGCAATTGGTGAATATAATAAATCCACTGAATTGTGCACTTTAAATGGCTGAACTGCAGGGAGTGTGAATCATATCTCAATAAAACCTTTTTTTCCCCTTAATTCTAGTAATTAGTAAAGCGATGAACACTTGGTAAGACAGAGAACACGGAACCTAAGTGCCTGCAGGGGCATGGAAGGCAGTGAGGGAAGCAGCCACTTTCATTTCTTTTTTCTTCTTTTGATAAGAGACAGGAGCCCATCCTTCACTTTCCTCTAATTCCATTAATTAGAAAAAACAGCAACTCAAATGGTCTGACCTTTGGCCTCGCTAAGAAGGGGTGAGGGCTATGACAACTGGAAAGGGCTTTCCCCAAACACAAGGGCCAGATGGGAGCAGCCCACACCCAACTCTAGCTGTTAGTTGCCAGGTGGATATAGGCCAGGGACTGATAAAGCTTTGTTTTGTTTTTGTAACAAGACAGAAATCCACATGCATTGGGTGGGGAGGAGGAGATGGAGAGAGAGAGAGAGAATTCTCTTAAAGTTTAAATGAGGCCAACTGATACAATTTTTAAAGATAGGGCAGGACAACAGTACATGGAAGAACAAACCACAGCACATCTTGGGAGCCTCATTTTGCCTGTGAACTGCCCATTTGCCACCTCTTATGTAGAGTCACTATTCAGTCCTGGTAGAGGTCCCTCTTCCTGGGGCAAGGGCCCCTGTTTCCAAGCTGAAGACATACTGCCTCACTTGGTGATCAGCGTAAAACTTGGCTGTGGCTATCTTAAAAAGCAACACCCGGGCTTCCCTGGTGGCGCAGTGGTTGAGAATCTGCCTGCCAATGCAGGGGTCACGGATTCAAGCCCTGGTCTGGGAAGATCCCACATGCCGCGGAGCAACTAGCCCCGTGAGCCACAATTGCTGAGCCTGCGCGTCTGGAGCCTGTGCTCGGCAACAAGAGAGGCCGCGATAGTGAGAGGCCCGCGCACCGCGATGAAGAGTGGCCCCCACTTGCCACAACTAGAGAAAGCCCTTGCACAGAAACGAAGACCCAACACAGCCATAAATAAATTAATTAATTAATTAATTAAAAAAAAAAAAAAAAAAAGCAACACCCAAAGCGTGGAAACTACTATCAACAGATGAACGGATAAACAAAATGTGGTCTAGCCAGACGGAGGAATACTATGCAATCTTAAAAAGGAATGAAGTATTGATTCATGCTATAACATGGATGGACCTCAAATACATCATTCTAAGTGAAAAAAGCCAGACACAAAAGGCCACATATTGTATGATTCCATTTATATGAAATATCTAGAATAAATAAATCCATAGAGACAGAGGGCAGATTAGTGGTCACTAGGGGCTAAGGAAAGGTGGGGTGAGGAGTGATTTCTTAAACGGATACAGGGTCTCCTTTGGAGGTGATGACAATGTTTCGGGACTAGACAGAAATGATGGTTGCATTACATTGTGAATGTACTAAACGCCACTAAACTGTGCACCCTAAAATAGTTAATTTTATGTTATATGAATTTGACCTCAATTTAAAAAAAAAAGCAACAGCATCTGGGGGGTGAGAAAAACCAAGGAGTAGCAGATGTGTGGGGACCACTTCACAATTATCTTGGCAGGTGATGGGTCCTACCTGGGACCAGAGGGCTCCCCAGAGGGTAAACATTGTAAGGAGTTCTCTAGGTAGGAGAGAGGGCACAGGACGCATCATATGTGAAGACATACGGCAGAAAGAGCACACGATGTTTAAGGGACTGGCAAGAATGAGGTGTGAGGTAAATCTCTGTGAAAACTGAATCCCTTAAAGTTTATATATATTTTGAATGCCTAGAAAGCATCTCTAGGAGAGATTCTCTATGGTAATCCCAGAGTGAATCAATCACTTCCAAAAATATGTTTTACAACTCAGGAAAAGTGCCTATTCATAAACAAAGTGTTGCTTTCACTTGTTCTTTCAGTGCCTCCTCATTTCCAGAGGGCCACCATTTCCCATTTGGATTTCGAATGCAGAATCTTTGACCTTTGCTTTAAAATGTCCAACTATTTTCCCCCAACTATTTAAACTTTTTTTTTTTCCTTTTTCTTAGTTCTTCCTCGGATTGAGTAGATTTCAGTTATAGGGACTCAGCAAAAACGTGGAATACAAGGAAAGCATCATTTCACAAGCATTAACTTACTTTCCTCTTATTTACACCACCCTCTATCACAGTTACTTTTAAGTAACTACTTGAAAATGCACAGCTGGACTATGTCACATCAAGGTGTTTTTCTGACCACTGACATTTGTGAAGTAATTTTAACAATTCTGTAAATTCACATTCTCTTACCAAACTTGGTATAAAAAAAGAATCACTCACCTAAATCAAAACCACTATGAGATACCACTTCACACCCATTAGGATGGCTATTATAAAAAAAAACAAAAAACAAAAAACAGAAAATAACAAGTGTTGGTTAGGCTATGGAGAAACTGGAAACTTGTGCACTGTTGGAGGTAATGTGTGCAGTCACTGTTAAAAACACTATGGCAGTTCCTCAAAAAATCAAACACAGAATTATCATGTGATCCAGCAATTCCACCCCTAGGTATAGGCTCAAAGGAATTAAAAGCAGGGACTCAAAGAGGTACTTGCACACCAGCATTCATAGCAGTATTATTCACAGTAGCCAAAAGATTCATCAAGCCAAGTGACATCAACTGATAAGTGGATAAACCAAATGTGGTACTACACATAGATTAAATATTATTCAGTCTTAAAAAAGAATGAAATTCTGACACATGTTACAAATGAACCTTGAGGACATTATGCTAAGTGAAGTAAGACAGTCACAAAAAGACAAAGTACCATATGATTCTACTTTTGAGTTATCTAGACTAGTCAAATTAATAGTAAAGTAAAATGGTGGTTGCCAGGGGCTGGGGGAGAGAAAATGGGAAATTATTGTTTAATAAGTTTCAGTTAGGGGAGATGAAAAGGTTCCAGAGATAGATGGTTAAAATAATAAATTTTATATTATGTATATTTTACCACAATAAAAACATTAAAAAAAAAAAAAAAAAACTTTCCTAACACCCATCCTTCTCAAACTCTTCCAAAAAATTGCAGAGGAAGGAACACTCCCAAACTCATTCTATGAGGCCACCATCACCCTGATACCAAAACCAGACAAAGATACTACAAAAAAAGAAAATTACAGACCAATATCACTGATGAATATAGATGCAAAAATCCTCAACAAAATACTAGCAAACAGAATCCAACAACACATTAAAAGGATCATACACCATGATCAAGTAGGATTTATCCCAGGGATGCAAGGATTCTTCAGTATACGCAAATCAATCAATGTGATACACCATATTAACAAACCGAACAATAAACCATATGATAATCTCAATAGATGCAGAAAAAGCTTTTGACAAAATTCAACACCCATTTATGATAAAAACTCTCCAGAAAGTGGGCATAGAGGGAACCTACCTCAACATAATAAAGGCCATATACGACAAACCCACAGCAAACATCATTCTCAATGGTGAAAAACTGAAAGCATTTCCTCTAAGATCAGGAATGAGACAAGGATGTCCACTCTCACCACTATTATTCAACATAGTTTTGGAAGTCCTAGCCATGGCAATCAGAGAAGAAAAAGAAATAAGAGGAATACAAATTAGAAAAGAAGAAGTAAAACTGTCACTGTTTGCAGATGGCATGATACTATACCTAGAGAATCCTAAAGATGCCACCAGAAAACTACTAGAGCTAATCAATGAATTTGGTAAAGTTGCAGGATACAAAATTAATGCACAGAAATCTCTTGCATTCCTATACACTAATGACGAAAAATCTAAAAGAGAAATTAAGGAAACACTCCCATTTACCATTGCAACAAAAAGAATAAAATACCTAGGAATAAACCTACTTAGGGAGACAAAAGACCTGTATGCAGAAAACTATAAGACACTGATGAAAGAAATTAAAGATGATAACAACAGATGGAGAGATATACTATGTTCTTGGATTGGAAGAATCAATACTGTGAAAATGACTATACTATTTAAAGCAATCTACAGATTCAATGCAAGAACTATCAAATTACCAATGGCATTTTTTACGGAACTAGAACAAAAAAAATCTTAAAATTTGTATGGAGACACAAAAGACCCCAAATAGCCAAAGCAGTCTTGAGGGAAAAAAACGGAGCTGGAGGAATCAGACTCCCTGACTTCAGACTATACTACAAAGCTACAGTAATCAAGACAATATGGTACTGGCACAAAAACAGAAACATAGATCAATGGAACAAGATGGAAAGCCCAGAGATAAACCCACGCACCTATGGTCAACTAATCTATGACAAAGGAGGCCAGGATATACAATGGAGAAAAGACAGTCTCTTCAGTAAGTGGTGCTGGAAAAACTGGACAGCTACATGTAAAAGAATGAAATTAGAACACTCCCTAACACCATACACAAAAATAAACTCAAAATGGACTCGAGACCTCAATGTAAGACCGGACACTATAAAACTCTTAGAGGAAAACAAAGGAAGAACACTCTTTGACATAAATCACAGCAAGATCTTTTTTGATCCACCTCCTAGAGTAATGGAAATAAAAACAAAAATAAACAAATGGGACCTAATGAAACTTCAAAGCTTTTGCACAGCAAAGGAAACCATAAACAAGACGAAAAGACAACCCTCAGAATGGGAGAAAATATTTGCAAATGAAATCAATGGACAAAGGATTAATCTCCAAAATATATAAATAGCTCATGCAGCTCAATATTAAAAACACAAACAACCCAGCCCAAAAATGGGCAGAAGACCTAAATAGACATTTCTCCAAAGAAGACATACAGATGGCCAAGAAGCACATGAAAAGCTGCTCAACATCACTAATTATTAGAGAAATGCAAATCAAAACTACATTGAGGTATCACCTCACACCAGTTAGAATGGGCATCATCAGAAAATCTACAAACAACAAATGCTGGAGAGGGTGTGGAGAAAAGGGAACCCTCTTGCACTGTTGGTGGGAACGTAAATTGATACGGCCACTATGGAGGTTCCTTAAAAAACTAAAAATAGAATTACCATATGATCCAGCAATCCCACTACTGGGCATATACCCAGAGAAAACCATAATTCAAAAAGACACATGCACCCCAATGTTCATTGCAGCACTATTTACAGTAGCCAGGTCATCGAAGCAACCTAAATGCCCATATACAGACGAATGGATAAAGAAGATGTGGTACATATATACAATGGAATATTACTCAGCCATAAAAAGGAACGAAATTGGGTCATTTGTTGAGACATGGGTGGATCTAGAGACTGTCATACAGAGTGAAGTAAGTCAGAAAAAGAAAAACAAATATCGTATACTAACGCATGTATGTGGAACCTAGAAAAATGATACAGGTGAACCGGTTTGCAGGGCAGAAGTTGAGACACAGATGTAGAGAACAAACGTATGGACACCAAGGGGGGATAGCCGTGGGGGGGTGGGGGGGGTGTGATGAATTTGGCGATTGGGATTGACATGTATACACTGATGTGTATAAAATTGATGACAAATAAGAACCTGCTGTATAAAAAAAAAAAACAACCAAAAAACTTTTATTTCAAGTATGTGTCAAAATGCAGATTCCAAGGCTTTGGACCCAGAGTGATGCTGACCCAGGACTCAGGCTGCACACATTTGAGAATCTCTGCCCCTTCATGTCCTCACTGAAATGACACTTTGAACCTTAGTTCAGTTTACTAACCTCCCCTTCGAATTTAATATCAATGAAAACTATTTAGGACACAGATTATTATAAAAACATTAAATAATTTTTGCATTCAATAAACCACCTTCATAGATGGAAACCTTGAATAATACCTGACTACTAAATGAAAGAGACCCATGGAAGACCACTTTAGATGCACTTGAAACCCTGATAAATATATATCCCTACCAATCCAAGGGAATAGTTTAGAAAATGTTTTTTTCTCTCCTCCCCTCCTCCACCCACTTCAAATATGAAAATTTCCACTCTGGCCTCTTTTTCTGACAAGAACTGTAGAAGACTGAGCAACGCAAGGGACAGCAAATTCCACTACAGTCAGGGATTTTCTCCTGATTTGAAAGTGATAACGGAGGGATGGGGGCCATTGCACAATGCTGCTCAGATTGGCTCTTTTGGAGATATTTTGTGAAACAGCATGTTCCAGTGTCTTTCACATCTTCTGTACTGAGATAGCAAATCTGCATGGAGTGACACTGGACCAAGATAGGAAAAGTCAAGGCCTTGTGGTACAGCAGTCTTCTAGAACTGAGGCCAGAGCTCTGCCTCAAAAGCAATCATCACATGGGTACACCTATTACTGGTAGGAGTATATAAACTATCATAGCTACAAAACTCCTCTGCCTGGCATTCAAGTTCTTGCCACACCAGATGTTACTCCTCATCTCCCTTCTCATCTCCCTAGTTCCCTTCATACAAGGTCAGATTGACCTGCTATCTGTTTGCAACCTACTCTCTCCGCCTCAGTGCCTTTGCTCATGCTGTCCCATGGCCTAGAAAATTCTTGCTCTAAATTCCACTGATCCAAATCCTTTTTGTTTTTCCCTGCCACATCCTTCAAGAAGCCCTTCAGATTGTCCCCAGAAGGAAATCATCTCTCTTTCCTTTCCAGTCCAATAACTTCTCTGTACGTTCCTCTCTTACAGCCTGTATCACACTCCTTTGATTATTTAGCCTGTAGTATTTATCATTTTCTACTGTTCACTTTTTATTTCACTTACTTAAAAGCTCCTTCAGATTGAAGCCTGAGTATCACTACTCTTTGTATTGTCTTTTGTGAAAGACACCATATTCCCCTCTTCTATCCTAAGAGAACTCCAAGGTATCCCCAATAACAGGCAGGCTGCCTGACTTCAAAGTCCACGAAGCTCACCATCAGGCTCCCCTTGAGTGCACAGCACCATCCATTATTCAGCTATTATTGGAAGAGGAAATCATCAGTTGGAACAAATATCTGCATAATTCTGGCTTGGGAAAGGAGAAGATCCATCATTAAAGAAACAAGGGAGAGGTATCATTTTTTTATGCAAAAGAAATTGAGATTTCCTCATCAACTCTTTGTATAGTTTATGTTTAAAAGGTCATATGCTCAATTACTCTTTGCTGACCTTCGCCTGTCTCTGTAGCTGGTGTGGACGTAATCTCGTGGTGTACAATAAGCCGGAATTCTAAGAGAAAGAAGACAAGGGAAGTCCAAGGGAACTCAATGTGCCAAATCAGAGACGCCGGCAAAGTGCTTTGCTAGGCTGAGAACCTTCAGGACGGGGGAGGTGTCTATCCTTGGAGCTGTTCTTTCTGTCACAGGACAAATGGAATTTGCTGGTTTTGTAGGCATGGGGGTGGGAAAAGCAAGTGCAAGAGGAAAAGAAGCTTAGAGCAGAGGAACAAAATATAATCATTCAGGGGATGGGGGTTGGGAGGGGAAAGGTCAATCATTGCTCTCGTCAAGAGACAAAAGAAAAGGAGAATTTCTGGGTTATTTAAACAAAAAAAGCCTTTTGTCCACTTCAGCCTGCTCCCGGCCAAGGCACATAGACCTATACACCAACCTTTCTCTAGCCAGATTACTTACTCTGTGTTCATGTGTGTGTGAATGCTGGACAAGGGTTCGGCAAACGTTTTTTGCAAGGATCAAATAGTAAATATTTCAGGCATTGCAGGCCATACAGTTTCAGTTCCAGCTACTCAAGTCTGCCACATTGCACAAAAGCAACCAGAGACAATATGTTTTTATACTGTATGCCAATAAAACTTTATTTATGGACACCGAAATTTGAACTTCATACGATTTTCAAAAACAAAAGATCGTCTTTTGATTTTTTTCCCAACCCTTAAGTAAGCCTACATGTTAATTATGGGTTCATACCATAGGTAGTAAAGGCAAGAAGACATGCCAGGGAATGATAAAACCTGCATTTTGGGTAGAGACCCTTCCTGTGAAGGGAGGAAGGGGGTTGGGGGTGGGATGCAGTTTGCAAGGGGCTTCAATTTTCTAATGTTTTATTCCCTATGTTGGCTCTGGGACACAGGGGTCTTTGGAAAAATACCATTCCTTGTACTTTTCAGGAGGTCTGAAATATTTCAATAGAAGTGAAAGCAAAGGCACATAAAATGAGTGTGCTCAAGTTCATTTCTATTTTTGCAGTAATGACAAATGGGTAAAAAATAAATTAAACAAACAAATATTTGCCCATAAAAACCTATTTCAGCTTTTGAATCACTATAAGATTTTCCTCAGGATCTCAAGCACAAAGAACTAGGCACCTGGCAACGATGAATTCACATCTCAACCAAAGCATCTTGATTTTACTTCTGCCTAAAGCATTTTATGTTTTCTAAAACGGCACCTTTTGGTCAATTTAGTATACCAGCTGCTAGCGCAACTCCACAAAATGGCACATTTTTAAGGCAGGGAGCTAGGCTAGGTCCCCAACAGTTGCTTTCTGAAAATTCTTTAGTGTATTATTGCATAGCAGAGTTAGTGTGACAGGGATCAAAAGATTAGAAATAATTTTAATTAATTCTTTCTACTAATATAAGTAGCGAAATAACTACTGAATTTTGCCTCAATTTCTAGTGGAAAACAAAGTCAAAAACAAATATCATTGACCAAAATTACAGAACTTTAAAATGCTGTTTTAAAGAATCAAAACATCACAAACACCACAAATGCTCTGCAGGAATGAAAAACTGAACATGATGTAACAGGATAAGAGTATAAATTAAGCTATTTATAAAAACTCTTTGATGTAGGGTTTCTATATTATTTTTCTACCCAATCTCCAGCATCTTTCTGTTCTCTACCCATATGTGTTTAAACTGCAAATGTATTATATCAGCAAGTCTTCTGTCTGTCAGTCAGATGGAGAATCTGTCCTTAAAGGACTATAATACCAATGAGCTTATCATCTTTAACTTCAGCAAATAATTAGAACTGATAAAGATTGTGTTCTATAAAATAATTATTAGGAAAAGAAGTTCCTAAAGTTCAAATACCCCAAAAGAGAGAAAATAATAAATTCAGCAGGAGGACTTTCAAACCCAAATAGGTAGTACCACCTCCAACCCAGAAAAATGGGGATTAAGTTACGCTGATCCTTAGTACAGCATATTTAAAACTGCTGCAAAGTTGGGCTTCCCTGGTGGTGCAGTGGTTAAGAATCCGCCTGCCAATGCAGGGGACACGGGTTCGAGCCTCAGTCCGGGAAAATCCCCCATGCCGCGGAGCAACTAAGCCCGTGCACCACAACTACTGAGCCTGCGCTCTAGAGCCTGGGTGCCACAACTACTGAGCCCGCGTGCCTAGAGCCTGTGCTCCACAACAAGAGAAGCCACCACAAGGAGAAGCCCCCGCACCTCAAAGAAGAGTAGCCCCTGCTCACTGCAACTAGAGAAAGCGCAGCAACAAAGACCCAACACAGCCAAAAATTAATTAATTAATTTTTTAAAAAATTGCTGCAAAGTGTTTGACACAGTCCTCCCATTGAAAGGTGGGGTTTATTTCCCTCCACTTGAACTTGGGTGGGCACTGTGCCTACTTTGACCTGAAAGTGACACTGTGCCAGCTTCCAGGCCCAGGCCTGAAGAGACTGGCAGCTTTGATGTCCTCTCTGGGTACACTCACCCTTGGAGTGCTTGGCTGACATGGAAGAAGCTCAACTACCCTGTAGGAGAGACCTTATGAAATAGAGGCTTGAGGCATGTGAGTGCCAGGCATGTGAGTGAAGCCATCTTGGATCCTTGGACCAGACTAGCCAGAAGTTGACTATCACCAACAGGTCCTTGTTGATGCATGTATTAACATGAAGAATCTCCCCGCTTAGCCCTGCCCGAATCATGAGAGATGACAGGTATTCATTGGTGGTTGCTTGACCTACTAAGAAATGGGGTAGTTTATTGTACACCAAGAGATAATTGGAGCCCTTGCATCATTCTGGTAACTACAGACTAATGTAATCCCTCATTTAAAATTTCTGGAGAGGGAATCCCCTGGCGGTCCAGTAGTTAGGACTCTGCACTGCCACTGCTGAGGGCTCAGGTTCGATCCCTGGTCAGAGAACTAAGATCCCACAAGCCGTGCTGTGCAGCCAAAAAAAAAAAAAAAAAATTCTGTAGTGGTGACTGTCACCCAAAAGAAGGAATCTTAAGTCGTATTATTACCTTGAGAGCAAAACTAGGCCCCATAGATGAAAGTTTTTATAAATAGGCTATAACTCAAAGGGTTTTTATAAATTGGCTAATTTATACTCTTATCCTATTACATCATTTTCAGTTTTTCATTCCTGCATAAAGAAAGAAGATTCCAGCTAAATATAAGAGCTTCCTAGTAGGGTTTTCCATTCCTAGCCTGAAGTGTCTCATGGATGACATATCATGATGATGCACCCATCACTACAGGAATTCAAGGCCAAGAGGGAAACAGTAAAGTAAGCACAACAGCAAAACCCTTCAAGTTTGGAGTCAGAAAGACCTGTGTCTGAATCTGTTTTGCTATAATTACCTGTGTGTTTTAGGGCAAATCGCTTAACCTCTTGAAGTCTATTTGCTCATCTGTAAAATAGGGGTATTAACAACAGCAACTCAGACAGCTGTAATGAGCCCCTCGTCCACTGCAAACTCTCAGTGCACATATTATCAGATCATGATTATCGCTAATGCTGCAGAAGCATTTCTACATTGGATGGAATGTCGAACCAGAAACCCCCTGTGGTCCTGTCCAACTGAAAACATGCTTAGATGATTCCATGACCACGCATGGAAAGTTTGTTTGCTGAAAGCTAACTGGAAGCAGCCAAAAACATTTTCAATTACAACTCAATCAAGTCAATGGCATTCTCTCTCTATTAACTTGAGGTCCTTTAATTTGTACTTAAGCCCCTAATTATTTAAGCAGAAAAAGAACAATGGATTTAACTTACATGCCAAAAAAGTTTTGCTTTACTTGTTTGTTGGCTTGACATAATGAGTCACAAAGCTTCCATTGTGGTTTTACCATGTAGATGGCTCACCATTCTTCCCTCCCTTAGTGCCAGCTTCCTTCTGCTCCTCTCCGCTACTGGAGACTCAAAGTTCAAGTACAACCGCCAATCCCATGTGGCCCTGAGTCGTGGACGGGACTTAGAGGACATGGTTTCAGCTCAGTCACTTACTAGTCCTGTGACTTGGGACAAATTAAGAAATCTCTCTGGGCCTCAGCTTCCTCATCTGGATAATGGGGATGATAATGAACCCTCAGAGAAGATGTTCTAAAGATGAAATAGCATAATGACGTCATATGGTTCAAATGTTGTAAAACAAAATGCCATTGTTAGTAGTTATTACTTTTACAGCTAAACCATGGCCGATAATAAATCCCAAGACAACGAAGCCGAATGAAAACTGAGAGAAGCAGCTGAGGATCTTAGATTCATCATTAGTTTCTCTGCTATTTTTCATTAGTATGCTGTTTATTTCTTTCTGGAACAAGACTTTTTAATTTTAAAAAATTATTTTTTGGTAATTGCTTCTATTTTCTTCCCATTTTTTAAAATATAAACTTTTCATTGAAGTATGACATATATATACACAGAAAATGCACAGGTTAAGAGAGTATTTCTCAATGAATTTCACAAACTGAACATGTGTGTCACCAGCACCCAGAGGTCCCTCTTATGTGCCCTTCTAGTCACCATCCAGCCAAGGTCGACAGCTACCCTGACTTCTAACTCCATAGATTTGTCTATTTTTGAACTTGATGTAAATGGGAATCTTACAATATATATTCTATTGGGCCTGGCTTCTTCCGCTAAAAATTATGTTTGTGAGCTGTGAAAATATTTTTACATGTAGTAATAGTTGTTTGTTTTCATTGTATATAGCATCCTATCGAATGAATATACCACAGTTTTAAAATCAACTATTTCTACTATTGATAGATATCTGGGCTGCTTCCAGTTTGGCAATATTTTTAATGATACTGCTAAGGACATTGTTAAACTTCTCTTTTGGTGAACATATATAACAGATTTCTGTTGGGAACATACCTGGGAGTGGAATTGCTGGCTCGTAAGTTATATATATTTTCAAATTTAGTGGGTCCTCTTTTTGGCACCTGGCATTTTAATCAGTGCTTATTTTATATTTGTCTCCCTGCTTCTAGGATCTCACCCTTCCTTTCGATCTCCATACAACAAACTCCACTTAGTTTTGTTAAAAACAGGACCGATCACATTGTTTGTTTCAAAACATTCTATCATTTGGGAATGTTGTTGTTCATAACACCATCACATTCAAGGTCTTTCCTCTTTGGCCCTCACCAATCATTTATTCATTCAACAAATAATGTTACCAGCCTTGAGGCACCTCAGATCTAATAGTGACACACTAAAAAAATAACAGCAGTGTAAGACATCTTAGAGCCAAATTCTGGAGGAACCCAGAGGATCTGAGAAGACTTGAAAGAGGAGGAATTATTTGAGCTGGTGATAAGGAAGAATGGAGAGAGAAGAGGAAGGACAGTCAAAAGAACAATATGTTGTCATGAAAAAGCATGATGAGTCCAAGAAGAAGGGAAGCATGTTTGATGTGACAACTACACAGGGCAGTTTTATGTACGAGCCAGATATGGGGCTGAAGCATAGACTGAAGCAGGGTTTTGAAGGGCCCAGTACAGTGCTCAAACCTTACCCTGCAAGCCCCAATTTCTCCATAAGTATGACACACCCTTCTGGTGTGCAAGTTGCTTTTAGGTGGCAATGAGTGAAGGCATTTCATCTTAATGGTTTGGTTTATTTAAATGTGCATTAGAAAAATACTGCTTTTCCAGTTAAGGAAAGGAGATAAAGTTCCACTTTAAGTAAATGTGCATAAGCAAAACTAAAGTGAGTTGATTTAAAGAAAATATTAAACAATGATATATGTGAAATATAGGTATGGGAAAAAGTATAAAGGTAGCAAGAAATAATTGGCATTGGGAAACTAATATAAAAAGATGGAGAACTAGGGGCAGTTTTTAAATAGGAGAATGATGCAGTCAGATGTGTCTTTTACAAAGACAAGCGCTGAGTGCAGGATACCCAGTGTCCGGCCTCATCTGTCACGCTCTCTTGCATCCCTCTTGCCCTAGACAGCTCCTCAGACTAGGCTTGCCTTGTCCCATGACCCTGGCTTCATAGCTCGACTGGGTGGTTGAGCAATGAACTCCGAAGCCAGACTGCCTGCATTTGGTCCCCAGCTCTCCACTTACTGGCTGGTAACCTGGGCAAATTGTCTTTCTGCCTCATTTGCCACCTCACCGGGTTGTAATGAGGACTTGAGATGTGCCTGGCATTCCGCAGGTACTATGCCACATACATATGTGTTAATTTAAACGATGGTTTTTATCTGCCATAAAATGCACCCTCCTTTCTATGCCTTGCAAAAACGTGTCCATTCATTCAAAATCCAGCTGAAACCAAATTCCATCAACTAATGAATGGATAAACAAAATATGATACATCCATACAATGGAATATTTTCAGCCATAAAAAGGAATGAAGGGACTTCCCTGGTGGCGCAGTGGTTAAGACATCGCACTCCCAATGCAGGGGGCCCAGGTTTGATCCCTGGTCAGGGAACTAGATCCCACGTGCATGATGCAACTAAGAGTTTGCATGCCACAACTAAGGAGCCCACGTGCCGCAACCAAGGAGCCTGCCCGCCACAACTAAGACCCAGTGCAACCAAATAAATAAATAAATACTTAAAAAAAAAAAAAGAATGAAGCGCTGATACATGCTACAACATAGATGAAACTTGAAAACAAACAGGCAAAGTGAAACAAGCCAGACACAAAGGCCACATATTATAAGATTCTGTTTATATGAAATGTCCAGAATAGGCAAATCCACAGAGACAGAAAGTAGATTAGTAGTTGCCAGTGGGTGGGGGAAAGGGAAATGGGGAATGACTATTTAACAGGCACAGGGTTTCTTTTTAGGGTAATGAAAATGTTCTGGGATTAGATGGTGGATTAGACTGCACAACTTTGTAAATTTACTAAAAACCACTGAATTTTCCACTTTAAAAATGGTGACATTTATGGTATATGAATTATGTATCAAAAAACAACAACAACAAAATCCAGCTAAAAGACCCCTCTCTTGCCTGACTGTCCCCTCCTCAGGGCTCCCAGTCCAGATCCCATGCCGTGTTGTATTACAGTAAGGTGGGAGAGGTCAGCTGTCCCCACTGGAATGTGAGCAGCCTGAAGGCAGGGAGAGTGGGTGGTTCATCTACAACTCCCCAGAGCTGATCAGAATGACCAGTACCAGTAGTTGCTCCAGTAAATGCCGGTCGGGTCGACAGAGTAAGCAGAACATGACCATTTGAGGGAAAAGCAGGCTCAGAGAGTACTTTAGGTCCTCAAGCGTACAGGCTCTAAAGTACCAACCCAGTAGCCAAAGATCTCATGCCCCTACACGAGGGCCCAACCCCTGTTGAGTATTAAGACCATGTACAAAACAGCATAAAAAGTCCTTTCTTTTGTCATCGAGAATGAAACAAGCTTAGACTTGGATTTCTTTTTCTCTCCTGTCAACTAGGGTTGTTTGTGCCCGGCAAACATGCAAGTCCTGAATTTAGAGATTGTTGGAGCAATGACAATCTCTGCTCTGATAATCACTGACCTGCCAAAGCCGTTGTCAGTAAAGCAGGTACAATTCTTAGTAAGATCCTGGCAAAGAAGCCACACTCGGGGGGGTTGGGGGGTGAGCACATGTTATGAAGTAAACACAAGTAGCAGAAATCCTGCAAGCATGGCACCGTTGAACGAAGTAGAGTGTCTTACATGAACATTCTTTAGAGTCAGTCTGCTAATCCTGCTGTCATCGCTGATTTGGAAAAACAAGATGACATGAAACATGTGAGCTATCTGCAGTGTCTTGGATACATTTCCATACCTCTTTTTATATCCACCTTTGTTTTGGGAGGCAGGTGTGAAATAGAAAAAAACCAGAACATCAGTTTAGAACGCCTGGGTTAGACTGTGGGTTCCATGTGAACTAAGCTGTTTCCTCATGCAGCCTCAGTCTCCTCCTCTGTAAAATGGGGACTACGAATATTCCAGGGACGGTGCAAAGATTAAGTGAGCTAACGTGAAGGACAGTAATACAGACTTGTGGTATGGTTCGAGGACTATGTGAAAAAAATGCAAATACATGCAGCTTCCCTGGTGGTGCAGTGGTTGAGAATCCGCCTGCCAATGCAGGGGACACGGGTTCGAGCCCTGGTCTGGGAGGATCCCACATGCCGCGGAGCAACTGGGCCCATGAGCCACAACTACTGAGCCTGCGTGTCTGGAGCCTGTGCTCCGCAACGGGAGAGGCCGCGGTAGTGAGAGGCCTGCGCACCGCGATGAAGAGTGGCTCCCGCTCGCTGCAACTAGAGAAAGCCCTCGCACAGAAATGAAGACCCAACACGGCCAAAAATTAATTAATTAATTAATTAATTAATTAATTATTTAAAAAATGCAAATACATTACCCAAAGAGCTTAAAGGAAAGGTACAAAAAATTTAACAAATTTAACCCAGGTGATTTTTTTCCTTCTTTTTCAGTTTGCATTTTTATTTACTTTCTATAAATTACATGCTTTGGCCATGAGATAAAATTCTTATCTCTAAAGTTTCTTCCTGCCTCTTCGCCTCATCTCTCTCTGGGGTTAGGGATTTCCCCCTAATTGGCAACTACCTGTTTTTCATATCTCTGAGTCTCTTTCAAGACTCATTCAAGAATCACATCTAATTCCAGAGCCAAATTGCCTGGCATTGAAATCTGGCTCTGCCCTTACCAAGCTATGTAACCCTAGCCAAGTTCCTGAACCTCTCTGCAGCTCAGTCTTCTAGTCTATAAAATGGGGATAACCATTGTATGTACCTCATAGTGTTTTCTTTTTTTTCACATCTTTATTGGAGTATAAATGCTTTACCATGTTGTGTTAGTTCCTGCTGTACAACAAAGTGAATCAACTATATACATATATCCCCATATCCCCTCCCTCTTGCATCTCCCTCCCATCCTCCCTATCCCACCCCTCTAGGTGGTCACAAAGCACTAGCTGATCTCCCTGTGCTATGCGGCTGCTTCCCACTAGCTATCTATTTTACATTTGGTAGTGAATATATGTCCATGCCACTCTCTCACTTCATCCCAGCTTCCCCTTCCCCCTCCCCGTGCCCTCAAGTCTGTTCTCTACATCTGCGTCTTTATTCCTGCCCTGCCACTGCGTTCATCAGCACCGCTTTTCACAGTGTTTTTTTTTGTTTTTTGTTTTTTAAAGGTAGATTGATTGATTGATTGATTGCTATGTTGGGTCTTCGTTTCTGTGCTAGGGCTTTCTCTAGTTGCGGCAAGTGGGGGCCACTCTTCATCGCGGTGCGCGGGCCTCTCACTATCGCGGCCTCTCTTGTTGCGGAGCACAGGCTCCAGATGCGCAGGCTCAGTAATTGTGGCTCACGGGCCTAGTTGCTCCGCGGCATGTGGGATCTTCCCAGACCAGGGCTCGAACCCTTGTCCCCTGCATTGGCAGGCAGATTCTCAATCACTGCGCCACCAGGGAAGCCCTTCATAGTGTTTTTATGTGAATTAAATGAGTTCATCTTTGTAAAGTGCTTAGAATAGGACCAGGCACTTAACACATGCTATGTGAATGTTAAGTGTATTACAGGTCTTGTCTTCATGAGGAGTTCCCTAAAGTTCACGCTCCCCCCACCCCTCCCCCCGCATATGCCTCCTCAGGTTAAACTGACGCTACTGATCCCTAACAGCACCTAGAATATTTCATGGCGCTCATTTTTAATGTTGTCAGTCTGTCTATACTAGCCTATAAGCCCCTTTAAAATAGATCTTTTCTTATTTCTAGAAGATAAATGTAGACACAAAATAAATGGTTTTTAGGGAATCGATTGGATGAGTAAACAAATACCTCTACCATAGAAAATACAAAAGCGTGTTTTTTTCCTTACATGACTTGCCTCATGTGTGAGCTCCTTAAGAACCCAGAGTATTTCTTATCCATTTTGTATCTCCAATGCCTGATATAGAACCTGTATTTACTCAATGAATAAACGGCTGGAGTTATTACTACCAAAAAAGGCCAACAAAACACATAGAACTTTCAAGAAGAGTTTTGGAAGCAAACTTGAAAGTGTTATTTGATAGTTGGGCAAAACCACAGATCACCTTAGGTTAATTCGGAAAATTTTCCATCACATCAAAAATATCACAGATGAGATGTGTATCTCTATATCTCCAATATCATGAGAGGAGCAACTAAAATAATCAGGCATTGGGTATTGGCCTTCCATACAAGACACAAGCCTCTTGAGAACAGAAAGATGAAGACTGAAAAGGAATAGGATGTGGGGCTTCCCTGGTGGCACAGTGGTTAAGAATCCGCCTGCCAATACAGGGGACACGGGTTCGAGCCCTGGTCCGGGAAGATCCCACATGCCGCGGAGTAACTAAGCCTGTGCACCATAACGACTGAGCCTGCGCTCTAGAGCCCATAAGCCACAACTACTAAGCCTGCGTGCCACAACTACTGAAGTCACGCACCTAGAGCGGGTGCTCCGCAACAAGAGAAGCCGCCGCAATGAGAAGCCCATGCACCGCAACGAAGAGTAGCCTCCGCTCAATGCAACTAAAGAGAGACCGCACGCAGCAACGAAGACCCAACACAGCCAAAAAATTAATTAATTAATTTAAAAACAAAAAGGAATAGGACTCAAACGTCAAAAGCATGAAGGGTCAAGAGAGCCAGGGTGCAGTTAAATTAGCTACCTCTAGAAAGCCTGAAAGTTAGTTTTAGAGCAAAGAAAAATAAGCACTTCTTTAATGAGGCGTAGTAAATTGTAGAACCAGTTGATCTTAAAGGTAAAAGGGAGGGAAATGTAGATAAGTTCCCTGGAATTTGAATGAATTCATTGATCATGAATCCATAATGTGTGGGTGTGTAGACATAATGGCATCTAGGGTTTGTATCTAACTGACATTCAAAGAGTGTAACTAGAAATTCATGAATTACACTGTCCAAAATACATCCTATGAAGCCTGCAAATGCCCTGATCTAACTGGGTATTTGCAGAGCTTTTGTGACCTTAAATGACCTGACCTAGCATAACACAAAAGGTGTTCTTTGTAATTAATTTCGTATGGAAACTAGGTAAACTAAGCTTCCCTCAGCCAGGAACAACTGCAAATCTAAATCCATTTATCTTTCTTCTCCAAATCTATAGGACATCACATATTGACCAAAATGTTTCTTCAGAGGAAAATGTCAGCATAATACATGTTCATTTCTAGACATCCTTGAATGTTTGTTGTTTCTCCAAAGTTGCTGACAATGTGTCTATATATCAATCACCAGCATGTATTTATATAATATAGATCTTCTCTCTCCATGGAATTTAAAGCATTGTACAAGATTTTTTTTTTTAGATGAATCCAAGATACAGACTTGATAAAGCACAGGACAACTTCATTCTTTCTTAACCTAAAGCTTTAAACTGAAGGCATCTTTACATCTGAAAAGACCCTACTAACAAACTTTCTCTAAGCCCAGCTCTTAGAATTTATAAAGACCAAGACACCTCTCAAAAAGAAAAAAAAGTATAGCAAAATTCTGGAAGTATAAAGACCAAGACGCCTCTCAAAAAGAAAAAAAAAGTTTAGCAAAATACTGCAAGTATTGTAGTGACATCCAGTTGTACCTAAGGAAAAATTCTCAGAACCTGAGAAGGCAAGAGTGAAGTGACTGACATTAAGCACTGAATCCATGGCAAAGGGAGAAATAAACTTTTTTTAAAAAATAAATTTATTTATTTATTTATTTATATTTTTGGCTGTGTTGGGTCTTCATTGCTGCGTGCAGGCTTTCTCTAGTTGCGGTGAGTGGGCTTCTCATTGCGGTGGCTTCTCTTGTTGCGGAACGTGGGCTCTAGGCGTGCGGGCTTCAGCAGTTGTGGCTTGTGGGCTCTAGAGCGCAGGCTCAGTTGTTGTGGCGCACAGGCTTAGTTGCTCTACGGCATGTGGGATCTTCCCAGACCAGGGATCGAACCCGTGTCCCTTGCATTGGCAGGCGGATTCTTAACCACTGCGCCACCAGGGAAGTCCCAGGGAGAAATAAACTATTGAGAACGTTTCTAGCAGGCTGCTGGTGAACACCTGCATCATAAGAATAGAGTTCAATTTGGCTTTGTCACTGACCTTCTCCCCCAAATTCCTTCTCTGACCCTGAATCTTCAGAAAAGAGATGAGTGCTATTAAAAACTAAAGGCAGGAACACTATTTGTTGTATAGACTGTAGTGGTTGTGGAGAGCAAAGACTCACCTAGAACGGGGTTTCCAAACCTTGGCACTATTGACTTTTGGGTCAGATAATTCTTTATTGTAAGGGGTTGTCCTGTGCACTTCAGGATGTTTAGAAGCATCCTTGGCCTCTGCCCAGAGATGCCAGTAGTGTTCCGCCCCTCCCAGACTGTGACAACCAGTAATGTCTCCAGACATTGCCAAATGTCCCCTGGAGGACAATCTCCCCCAGTGAAGAACCACTGGTCTAGAGCCACCTTATATATCAGCAATATTCACTACCTCAAATGGGATTCAAGAATCAAGAATCAAGCCTGTAAGAACTCTGTAAGATTTGTACAGGCCATCTAACCTAGCCATTTTCTTCCTGTGACTTAATGCCAGGGTGACTGCCCTTCTAATCCATCCCTACGCCCCATCCTCATTTACTCCCACCATCTTGATCTTCCCTTTAGAAATCCTATGAATAGCAACCTTTTACAGATTTGAACAATGAAAGTAAAAAGACTTAGAGGGACTTCCCTGGTGGCACAGCGGTTAAGAATCCGCCTGCCAATGCAGGGGACACAGGTTCGAGCCCTGGTCCGGGAAGATCTCACATGCCGCGGAGCAACTAAGCCCGTGCACCACAACTACTGAGCCTGCACTCTAGAGCCCGCGAGCCACAACTGCTGAGCCCACGTGCCACAACTACTGAAGCCCGTGCACCTAGAGCCCGTGCTCTGCAACAAGAAAAGCCACCGCAATGAGAAGCCCACGCACCGCAACGAAGAGTAGCCCCCGCTCGCCGCAACTAGAGAAAAGCCAGCGCACAGCAACAAAGACCCAACACAGCCAAATAAATAAATTTATTTTTTAAAAAAAGACTTAGAGAAATTTGGGGCCTGTGCAAAACATGTCTAGTCCAAAATCTCCCCTCCTTTCTTTACAATTTTAAAGGCAAAGAAGTTGAAAGCCAATGAGGTAAATTGCCATGTCCAAAGTCACTTGTCTGCTAAGCCGAGGGAAGATCTTAGTAAGAAGACTGGTCCTGGTCCAGGGACTTTCCCAAACCCCACCTCATTTGGGAAACCTTACAAGAATCTGAATCCTGACCACTATTTACCCTGGGCAAGCTGCTTGAGGACCTAATTCTTACAGTTGGTTCTGATTAAAGTCATGCCTGGCGTTACAGTAGGTTCTCCTTCAATGTCAACTATTATTGGGAGCCATTATTATTTTCTGTTTTCAACTTTCAACTTCACGTATTCAGTTACAGGTGGCTGTTAAGCAATTACTCAAAACACAACTCCCCTTTTCTCTATATGATTCATTACCATAGGCACATACATGTAGTAGCTCCTCACCAAAGTATTTTCCTTATTGAAAACAGCATTGAAATAAATGCGAAACCTTCAAATACTACATATCCTTTTGAAAAGTGACCCATCTTATGCAAAACCAAAAACCACACCATTTGGCCCAATTAAGCAACAATAAATTTGATTATGCCTCATGGGCTCCACTGGTGTTGACATACCAGAATGAAAAGATGCAGCCGTTGACAGTTTCTATAGCTGTGATTGCAAAACATTATCAACCTCCTCTCCTATGTCCACTCACTCATAATGGTTTATGACTGTCAAAACATTACTTCTTTGGACTAGAGTTTTCCATTGCTTCAAACCACAATATAGCATTTTATTCCTACAAATTTGGAAATATAAGCTCAATCTTTTTATTTTTTATTTTTAGAATAACCACTGGTGGGGGAGGAGTGCTTGCAGTGGTGGTACAGATATAGTTTCCATCCCTCCAAGCTCCAAAAGCCTCATGTCTTATTCGTTATCATATCCCCAACTGCTTGCTCTAGAAGCTCAAAAAACGGGTTTGCGGGCTTCCCTGGTGACGCAGTGGTTAAGAATCCGCCTGCCAAAGCAGGGGACACGGGTTCGAGCCCTGGTCCAGGAAGATCCCACATGCCGTGGAGCAACTAAGCCCGTGCACCACAACTACTGAGCCTGCGCTCTAGAGCCTGCGAGCCACAACTACTGAACCCATGTGCTACAACTACTGAAGCCCACATGCCTAGAGCCCATGCTCTGCAACAAGAGAAGCCACCACAATGAGAAGCCTGCTCAAGGAAGAGTAGCCCCCGCTTGCCGCAGCTAGAGAAAGCCCGCACACAGCAACGGAGACCCAACACAGCCAAAAAGAAATAAATAAAATAAATAAATTTATTTTTTTTAAAAAGTTATAAAAAAAAAAAAAAACGGGTTTGCTAGAGATACAAATCAGCTTTTCACAATGTAGTTTAAAGTGTGTCCGTGTTGGCTTCCAGTTTCCACTCACATACTGTGCAGAAGTGCAGCAGACCCTTCGTAAAGTTAGGTAAGGAAGAGACAAGAAATATATTTGCACGTCCTAACTGGATCCATTTGTATATGCCAATATTTGCAGCATGAATTTGCATGCCTCTAAGTGGTTGTAACTCACAAAGGAGATCCACTGTATTTCATGTTGTAAGATTTCCTTTTTATCACCCGTAATATGGAATGAGTCTTTGTTCATGCATGATTTACACTTAGTTTTCAATATTAAACATGTCATTTAATGTAAATTCAACACATATTAAATATGTATTCTATACTAAATATATTAAATATATAATATTTAATCATCTTAGCACATACATATTTATAATATGGTAGCATATGTTAAATATATAATGCAAATATCAAACATATAATTAATACTGAAATATTGAATATATATAGGATTAATTTGAATTAGAAGATTTTTTAAAATTTATTTATTTTATTTATTTATTTTTGGCTGCGTTGGGTCTTCATTGCTGTGCACAGTCTTTCTCTAGTTGCGGCGAGCGGGGGCTACTCTTTCTTGTGGTGCGCGGGCTTCTCATTGCGGTGGCTTCTCTTGTTGCGGAGCAGAGGCTCTAGGCGTGCAGGCTTCAGTAGTTGTGGCTCGCGGGCTCTAGAGCGCAGGCTCAGTAGTTGTGGCGCATGGGCTTAGTTGATCCGCGGCATGTGGGATCTTCCCGGACCAGAACCCGTATCCCCTGCATTAGCAGGTGGATTCTTAACCACTGCGCCACCAGGGAAGCCCTGAATTAGAAGATTCTTAATGGCTAAAACTATATTTAAAAATTTTCAGTGTTAACCCATCCCCCATCACAGTTTCCTATATACCACAGATGCTCATTTCTTGTTCGAATACTGTTTAGTCATGTGTGATATATAAATAAAGGTCACACACCTTATCTATATGTGCAAATTTAGACACAGTGAAAAAAAAAAATAATGAAATCCAAAATAGTTGCCTATAATAGGTGCCTCTCATTCTTGCTAGAAGTGCTGGATACAAAAGGGAAACTTTCAACATCTCTTTAGGATGTTTAACAGGCATCTCAGTAAACATGCCCCAAACTGAGCTCCTGCTTCCCTCTGCCCCCCTCCAGCCTGTTCTCCTTTGGTCTCCCCCATTGAACTCAGTAACTCCAGCCAGAATCCTCATTCCTTCCCTCCACCCTACATCCAGGCCATCACCAAGTCTTGCTATTTCTGCCAGCCATTGGTGAAACCCATACCACAGCTGAACCGAGACTGTAAAAAAGGCAAGAGGGTGCACAGAAGAAACGGCACCCAGTTGACCAGCATGACTCCACCTTCACTGCCAACTTCAAAAAGGGACTCTAATCTCGCTTTGTCTGCCACAACATCCTCCCTCCAATTCAGTCTTCACCCAATAGTCAGTTATTGTTTAACAAGTAAATTGTTTTTCTTGGCTTTTCATTGGGCTCAGGAGGAACAGAACTCTTTTCCGTGGTCATGAAGGGCCTACATACTATAGGACTCAGTTACCCCCATGACCTTACCCCGTGCCTCTCTGCTCCTTGCTCCCAGCAATGCAGCAACATCGGCCTCCTTTACGTCCTTCAATATGCCCAGCTTCTTCCAGCCTTAGGACCATCATAAATGCTACACCTTCTAGACCTTTTCTTCCATCAGACACCTTCAGCATCACATCCCTAGAGGAGCCATCTCGGACCACTCCAGCTCAGAGTCCCACCTTCTATTGTCTAGTACCTCTCAGTTCCTTCAGAGTACTGAATCCCATCTCCATCCCCAAAGAAAGTCCCATGAGGGCAGAGAACTTTTGTTCTCTACTGCATACCTAGTACCAGTATCTCGCACATAGCAGCTACTCAATAAATAACAGTTGAATCTGTGTCTATACCAAAAAAATAGGTCATTTCAATGTCTGGTTTAAACCAATTTAATTTATATTCATCTTTTTTTTCCAAGTATACCTATTTACTAGTTCTATATTTTGATAAGTTTTTCTAACTCATAAATAATTACCACTAGCTCCATCTACATAGTATATTGTTAAAAACAGGTCTAATTTAACATTTATATGCTACCCATTTTTAATGTCCTATTCAGTACATATGATAAGGAATAAAATGATTTGCAGAAAGTACTAGAAATATTAGTTGATTATTAGGTATACTGAGGATATTTTAAAATTTCTTGAATTGGACTTCCCTGGTGGTGCAGTGGTTGGGAGTCCGCCTGCCAACGAAGGGGACACGGGTTCGAGCCCTGGTCTGGGAAGATCCCACATGTCGCTGGAGCAACTAAGCCCGTGCGCCACAACTACTGAGCCTGAGCTCTAGAGCCCGTGAGCCACAACTACTGAGCCCGCGTGCCGCAACTACCCAAGCCCGCGTGCCTAGAGCCCACGCTCTGCAACGAGAAGCCACCACAATGAGATGCCCACGCACCACAACGAAGAGTAGCCCCCACTCGCCGCAACTAGAGAAAGCCCGCGCACAGCAACGAAGACCCAACGCAGCCCAAAAATAATAATAATAATAAATAAATAATAAATTTATTAATAAATAAATAAATAAAGCCAGGATCTTCATGATGTACCTTCAGGAGAATTTACATAATATTTTGTTGGTTTTGTTTGTTTGTTTACTACTAAGAACCTTCCTGGAATGTACACTCACCTTCAAGACCGATTCTAGGGTCCCCAAGCCTAGTATTCACAGGATTCCACCAGCCATTGAGGAAGTACCTTACAGAGCTATAGATCTAAAAATGGCAGGTAGACGCACAGAGGGAGCTGTACCTCCAAGACCAAAGAAATGCAATTTTGCCAAACCAAGGAAAATTGTGCAGAGGGAGAAAGTGAGGCAGGGGCTAGCAAACCAGTACGACAGATCAGAGAGGGGTTGTGCCAGTTGGTAAAGGCAGGGCTGAAGTTTTGTAAAAGGTTCTGGGGAAACATTAACAACTCAGACAAATACACTAGCGTTCGTTTCAGGCCAGGTCAAGGGAAAATACTTAACTGAGCCCTGCGATTGAGAAAAAAATCTAGATGGACTCCTGTAGCAGCAGTTGGCACTTGGCAAAATCTCAAAGGTCAAAAGAGACAGTTTAAAAAAAAAAACCACACACACACACACACACACACACACACACACGTTGTCTTGACAGTTACTTTCAGAACAATCATAAATTATAATTAAATGACAATAGAAAAAGTGATAAACAATATAGGAACGTGAGTGAGTCAAGCGCAATTATCTGTAGGGCATGCAATTCACAAGACTCTGTTCAAAACAGAGCTGTAAGTTTCAGATGGAAATCGCAGAAAGATTGCCAAAGAGGAGGCTTTGATTTGGAAACAGAGAAGTGCTGAAATGATTGCACCATCCCCACACTTAGCTGTGCCTTGCTCGTTACTTAGTCATCGGCCTCCATCAAGGGCTCGTGGTGGCACAGAAAATAATGAAACCAGAGAAACCAGAGAAAATATGGCAGCTTAACAGGAGAGGTCTGGGGGAAAAAAAATCATGCTTACTCAGAAAGATGTGTTTGTGGCTGTATTTTGAGTAGAACACACAAGTAGTACTACGCTTTCAGTCATACCCGTGCTGTGTAAAAGCCTGTGTTTTATTTATTTATTCGACAAGTATTTATGGAGTACCTACTCTGTGGCAGACCCTGCTTTAAGGTGCTTGGGATACATCAATAAATGAAGCAGACGTTCTAGTGGGGAAGAGACAGACAATGAGCCGTACAATCATATAGCACGGAAAGAGGTACCGTATGAAAAAATAGAGCAGGGTAGGGAGATAGAGAGTGCCAACAGGAAGGAGGAAGTGCTGTCTTAGACAAAAGGAGAAAGAGTAAAGACTTGGAGGAGGTGAAAAAGTGAACCGTGGATGTACTGGGGGAAGATGGTTGAGGGAGAGGGAGCAAAGACTGCAAAGGCCACGGGGGGCATGAAGCTGTGGCTAAAGCAAAGTGCTAACAGAGTCAGCGGTAGGAGGTGTGATTAAAGAGGTAATGGGACTAGAAAGGCAGTGCTTCATGTGGCTTTTGAGGGAGGCACAGAGGCTCTGGAAGGCTTTCAGCAGGGGATTGACATGATCTGACTTTGTTTTATGAGTCGCTCTGGATACTGAGTCAAGAACCAAGCATATGGGATAAAGGGCAAAGGTGGAAGCAGGGAGAACAGATAAGCAGACTGCAGTTCCCCTGACAATTTCACTGATCTCTAGCCAATGAGGAAAGGGCAAGACCCTTCACACATTACTAGGATGTGTGAAAACATGGGTGTTACCATTTGATTCAGAGTCTGTGGGCCTCCTACACGTCCCGCTGCGGGAGTGACTCCTAGGTTCCACTCTGGGAAGGATGCTGGGAGAATATTCTAAGATCCCTGCCTTCCCAGGCTTGGTCTCATCTGCTGGGAGTGATTGTCTATGAATATGGAGCCACTGCAGATACAAGGCACAAATTCCAGGGCTCATTAGTACCCTCGGAGTTAGTAGTTTCTGTTTACTCATTGGCAACTCTACATATAACTTGAGGTGCATCCTGGAACCCACAATGTAGGGCAAAGGGCCAAGGAGGCACCTGGGCCAAACTACTGTTTGCACCAGCTGGTTAGAGCTAGCTTGTTACAGGATTCCCTTTGCTCTGCAAATAGGATTTCACTGGAGGCAATTCTCTGAATACTTCTTCAGCCACCTGCCCTCCTTCCTCTTGTCTTTGCCTTAGCCAAGAGTATGCCAGCAGCCCCACTGGAAACACCACACCACTGTGGCTCACAGAGCTATATATTCACTTGGTATTGTTCTTCCTCAGTGGATCTCTTTGTTCACTCTCCCTAATTTTGAGAAAATGCACTTTTTCCTATAATTATCTAATAAATTCCTTCTAATTTTGACAAAATGCATTTTTCCCCTTCTCATAATTACCTAGTAACAAGTCTGGGCCTTTCAAAGGATGTTAAAGAGCAGAAAAAAGAGGTATAAACTTTTAAACAATGTGATGGGCACCTAAGCACTGCAACAATTCACCTCCTCCCTACCCTTGGCCTCCCCCATCCTGCCATGCTTTCAGAGGCTTAGCTGTGGAGAAGGCTTCCATTCTGGTTGCTTTCTGAGTTCACTACCTCTCCATCATATTCTATCCAACAATTTTTGCTAAAATGCTTGTGGAAAAAAGTAGAAGTCATCCAAATAAATATGATCCATAATACATGCCTATGGAATGCAAAAATGCTGTTATTTTAGATGGTAATGAATTTGGGCAAAGAAATTCTTATTTTATTTATTGAGCACTGAACTATAAAATAGGAACATTGAGGGATGCAAATGTTATTCAGACAAAAATCCTCCCTCTTAATTTCTGTTTGGCAGGGAAAACAGTATATGTACAAGTAGTAAGTGATATAAAATGCCATGAGAAGTGCACAGATAAGACACTGTGGCAGTTCTGAGAAAGTCTCATACTGTGATTATGATTATGACCAGTTAACACTAACCAACAAAAGTCATAATAGGACCTACTTAAGTTTGCTGTATTGTATTAAGTTCTTTTACACAAAATATTTCTACTTTGCATTAGCCATTTCCAGAATCTGTATTCTGTTTTCAGCAAGACACTTGCCAGTCTCTCTCTTGACAGATATAATAGCATCATTCTTTTTGCTTCTAATCAACATCATATAGCTCTCTGAGAGAAAAGAAAAAGGCACCTTGGTGATTCTAAGTTACATTTTCTCCATACAACTAAGATATAAAAACCAAAAGAAACTTGCAAAAATAGTGCCTGCCTATAATGGCAATGGCACTTGGTCAAAAGGAGTGATCTTAGGAAGAGAATCCTGGATTTCAACCAGCAGAAGAGGTCATGAAAAGGAGTAGGGTAGTGAGATAAGAATTCAAACACAGAAAGACATCCAAACATGACGTATATCATGTTGACTATGTACCATATCATACTGACTACACACCAGGCACTGTTCCAAGCCCTGTTTACACAGTAGATTAATTTATTTAATCCTTGTAACAACCTTGTGAGGTAGGCATTTCACAGTTGGGGAAACTGAGTCACAGAGAGATTTAGGTAACCTACTTACAGCCCATACGTGGCCAAGCCAGGATTTGAACCAAGGTAGACTGTGTTCTTAGCCACTTCCCCATGGAGTTTAAATTTAATGTGAATGGTCATCCTTTTCCCCCAGGTTGTCATTTCCACTCCGGCTAGCTACCTTTTCTTTCCCTCCACGTGACCAAATTTTGCTGACTACCCCCAGAACAAACTAGCCCACAGAGCCAAGTCCTCTTCTGCATCAGTATGCTGCAGCTTTTGCCTTTTATAATCTAACTAAATTCCAACGTAAATTCTCAACCACTACATTCTTCCCTGGGAAAGTCTAAAATAAAATAGTAAGATCATCTGCATGGAGAAATATATCATAGATATTAGCTGGTAGAATAAAAATAACAGCAACAGAAAAAACAGCAGGCCATTGAATTTTCTGTTAATAATAAGTTGCATGCAGTGCCCCACTGAGTTTTCTGTGTCACCAAATCCTCCCAGTTGTTACACAAAGGCAACTTTGTCTTGAGAAGGCTACTGAGAAGATGGGCTTAATCTTGGCAAGGGCTTGGTGTACCAAGAACCATGTTATTATTTTTAAAAACAAATGACAGCAAACAAAAAGAAATATTATTTAAGCTGTCTTTTCAAAAGGCACAGTGCTATCATCATCATGGACACGGATCCCTACTTTCAGAAACATGAATATTTTACTTGAGCTCAAAAGGCCCAAATACACATTTTCAGAATGGCAATCAAATTGACCTAAGAGAATTAACATCTGAAAAAAATCTTATTCACTCTATTAAATACTTCTTTTTTTCTTTTGTCATGATGTATAATGCTTAAAATGATTGAGCCAGATCTCAGTGCTCTGAAAGGTAAATATTTTTTATTATAATTTTTACAGGCTGTCATTTCCTTGGTCAGGTAGAAGTGTCCTGTTCCTGTTTCAGCTACACAATGCCCCACATTTATTGCACATCCACCCATTGCCCATTGTTATGTATAGTTAACTCTTGCTCACTCACATGTGGATTATCCATTGCTTCTAAGATCAGGTTGTTTTTTTCCCCAGTAGGTGGAAACTCAAGGAATATGAGCAAAATTGACTATTAGACAAAGCAAAGCATAATCAGGAGGCAAACGCTGTCAGCAAATCCCCTTTCATCAACATACACCCACCTACTATGGTCTTGGCACTGGGCCGCCATGTTCCTAAGAACCACAAACATACAGTATTCCCAAAGACAAATATCATGATTTGAGGTCGGCGATTGTTTTCCTGATTAATGTAAATGGCTGTAGTTTTAAGTATACATTTTGCACTACCCGGAATCTGCTGAGACCAAAGGATTGATATTTTCTCAAAATCACAAAGGGTTTTTCAGGGTTACACCAGCCCTTTGTCTTCTGATGTCATCTCTCTTAAGTGGCCTTCAGAAAGGCAGATTGTTCTTTTGATTTCTAAAATGACCCCACTCTTAAAACCTGATAGGGTTTACCAAAAAGAGAAACTATAAAATATAGTCGAGCATTTCTATCATAGTATCAGTTTCCTCATGTTTTGTATTTTACAGACATATAAACTGTTTACATCTAAACACACCCACAAATCACTTTTGCATAAACTAAGTTCCTAAGATGACAAAAACTCAACATCCACAATGAAAAAGAATGCTCGTAGTATATACCTAAATTACATAAACTAAGTTGTGATTTTTTTTTTCAGGTGTCCTTAAACCACTGCAGAAAGTAGAGGAAAGGCAGAGTGGAGCGTAGTTGAAAGAAAGGCTTGTGCCTTTTGTAATCGGTTTACTTTGGGTTGTACCTAGAGATGACATCCTGAACTCGTTCAGATGAGCCACCTATTGCAGTGCACTAGGAGCATTTGAATTACAAAAAGGGGGTGAGCCTCAAATTCCTACAGTTGCCAGTTCACCTGCAATAGTTGGAGGGCATCGATAATCTCCATGTGAGCTTTCGGGTGAACACATTACTTAACAGGGTTTGGAGCTCACCTGTTTCTTGGCATTTTATTCCTCCAGACACTCTCTCCCCTTCTACTTTCACTGGAAAATTCCTTCCTTGCCCCCTTTTCCGGGCAAAAAGTAAAGAGGTTCTGAAAAGAGGGGGTACACTGACTTCAAGGGAAGGATATCCTTTCCCTCTGCCTCCTTTCCCCCATACAGAGGCTGACAGAATAGAAGGGGAGGCAAATATGAAAGGAGAAGAAACAATCAGAAAGCAAGCTCAGACCATCCCAGGAGCGTTTTACTGACAAGATGATTCAGGACCACACACAAAAAGTGGCAGGGTGCCATTTCCCCCTAAATCCCTCCGTATGAGACGTTTTGAACAACTTGAGGTGGCAGTTGAACAATTACTTATTATCATTTCTATGCTAGTTCTTCTCTGGAGTTTCTAAAGGCCTTCTATCTCATAACCCAAGTCATCCCTGCATTGCCATTATTGAAAATCTTTTTCCAGTTGTCCTTTGAAACAATTGCTCTGAGCAGGTGGTTGTTTTGACTAACACACACGTCTTACAATATTAAACCAGAAAATCAACATCGTCATAAGACACAGAGACTGCTCCCAAGAGGAAAAATATATCTCTTAATAAGGCCAGTAGCTGAAACGTTCCAATATAACCTTTAACTTAGAATCATTCCGACAAACACTTTTTAAACTGCATTTACATATTCATTGTAATTTCACAAACGTGTGGCACACAAATTCTAGATTCATGCAAAATCTATCCTTTTTCTAAGTCTTATGAATCCCAAACTTAAGTCCTCTTCAGAGTAAGTTTTTTCTAGGATTATGCGTCCTCTGGGAAAACTGAATCACAGTTTCACTTGAACCTCGGTCCAACTTTGAGGAGACCTCCCTCCCCCCCACCAGCACCCATGTATCCAGTCCTGAAAAATCAGAAGGGACTTGAAATGTGGAGATGGGAACCTGTCTGAAACAGGCAAATACTTTCCTACAGCAGTCAAAGCTCAATCATCTGGGACGTGATTTATTTTTAATCAACAGATCAGGAGTAGAATTTGGAAAGCAAATTCATTTTGTAAGAAAATAACTTCATCTACATTAACCTTCTAATCTTTGTTTAAATTACTGAGAACAGGTTCTGTTACTAGTAAACCAAAGAGAACAGTCTAATCTGAATGCTCTTATCATGTGAGGGAAAAAAATGGGAGTAGTCCTAAACACTAGTCAGAGCAAGAGCAAGTACTGAAGACACGTGTCCAGAAGCATATAGTTTCCTTGCTTCCTATCTTGATTTCATCCTCAGCGTCACCAACTGTTTTGGGCAAAATTTACTCTACAGCAGCACAGGTAGGGAATCAAAAATACACTGGCAATTAAAACTATAGAGATTGGAGTAAAGTGATGATGCCGAGTTTTCAATCTTACAAATTTCTGAAAACTCAAAAACTAACAGAAAGATAATAAATCTTCAAAATTTGATTCATTTTCAGCATATGTTCACAAAAGATTCTTGAGCAGCATTTAAGTGTAGCCTAGTCAGGTAAAGAAGCATGGCAGAGTTAGGCTGGGAGACTGGTTTTTGTCAGTTTATTTCTTCCTTTAACAAATATTGAAGTAATGAGCTGGGCTCTTGTGAAATGTCTGATTCCTCATTCTCTCTGTGTGCAGTAATTAAGTCAAAGAGGCCAATGGTATGTATTGGGCTGGCCAAAAAGTTCGCTCGGGTTTTTCCATACCATGTTACGGAAAAGTCCGAATGAACTTCTTGGCCAGCCCAATGTATTAGAACAAGGTGAAGGGTAAGGTAGACAAGAAAGGATACAAAAACCCAAATTTCTTTCTTTCCTTCCTCCTGTTTCCATTTCAGACTGGTTTAGTTTTGTTTCCCTCCAAGATTTCATATCCTCAATCTGACAAGGATTATGGTTTAAATTAATAGCAACACAAACTCCTGCAAAATGCTATCTCATTGCCCTGACTGGGTACTTGGCTTTGTCTTTGTCTAGAGGTTGTGTTTTACTCTGCTGACAACCTTTCACTCTTTAGGACTGGCACCTGCAATTCTCAGACGCTCTTGGTCTAAATTGCAATGGTCCTTCAAACTGTGGTAACCTCTTCATGTTTGTGTTGTCAACCCTTTGCTTTCTCTGCCCTAAAAAATTCGTGTGACTCCAGCATTACAAGTTTGAAAGAACACATTTCTAACCTACATTCATGCTAAAGAAAACTGAGTGAGCCATTACAACGCCACTAGAAAAAAGTTGCTTGACTTTTCGTTCAAATCAGTACAGCCTATGGGTGCGTACCTGGAGGACACTATCTCTGATTAGCTTTCAAGAAAGAAGCCTCATCCCCAGATGCCTTGGGACAGTACCCAAGAGTATATGAACTTTTACCTAAATAAAAAAATGAATCACTTATTTGAAAAATTCCACTTCATTTATTTTAACTGATTTCTTAAATATCCGGTGACTGATTTGTCAGCTGTCTGAGTTCATCAACTCTACGCTTCTATGCGGACTGAATTTTTAACTTTAAACAACTAAGCCTGTACTCAGTGTTACCTTGGGAGGTAAATGAGTACAAGAAGACATCACACGCCCCAGCAACCCTCCCCCACCCCCGCCTTACCACTCACTTAAGCGAGACGGCTGTCATAAAGGTTTCCTCAATCTCACTTTAATAATCTGAGTCTAAAAAGTCACCTGTGCCTCTGGACGGCCCAATCGTATGCTTTCAAGAGCGAAAAAAAAAAAGTCTTTTTCTTGTATGGAAAAGGTTTCATCACCAGAGGAAACGAGGGAGCTGACTGTATATGATTTTCTGCTTTTCCAGAAGCTGACGCTTTTAAAATCTTTTTATAAACCATTGCTTTCCCATTAAATATACCAGAGTCGGAAGGGGGGATGGTAGAATGAGGGGAGACAAGGGCTAAAAAGAGAAGAAAACAAGATTTCAAAATTAGGACCCAAATGGAAGATTAAGGGACAGTAGTTAGGATTGCCCAAAGCTACCTTACCTTTGTTATGTATTTGCAGTCGCCCACTTCAGAAATTAACACCATTCACAGCCCGGTAGCAATTTACAGAGCTAGGAAGTAACCTACAACATCTTCTCGGCCTCCCTCTTTTTAATGTAAAACCAAAATAAGGAGTGTCCAGCTACTCCCTACCGCGCCGCTTAAAGCAACAGATCTTTTGAGCCTTAACTCCCAGGCTCTGGGAATTCCAGTTTGTCAGAATTTCTTAACCTTGGAAACCTGCAGAGAGAAACTCTCTACGAGGAAAACTCCCTGAGCCCCGGCTTCTCACTGTCCCAAACTGCACATTCCAAAGTGGGAAGCAGGAGCGATAACCAGAAGGCAGCTCTCTGGGGCTAAATTCCTGGCGGGAGCGTGAACTTGAAAGCGCGGCGATTCCACTGGCAGAGCGGCGTCGGAGCCTCACCCGGGGGAGACCGGCGGCCCAGGGAGCCCTGCTGCGTCCGGCGCTGCGCGCGAGGAGCGCTCAGAGTCTCGGCTCCAGCTCTTCCCTGTTCCCTCCCCCCTCCTCCCTCTGCCCTCCCCCAGCCGAGGCTCTGCGCCTCACAGTAGCAAGGTTGTCTCTCGTCTACTCCCTTCCCTTAAACTCACCAAACCAGATTTTTACTCCCAGCACCGGCAACTTCCCGTAAATCTGCATTGAAATTTTATCCTGCTCGCTGAGCCTTCGCTGGCTGAAGGCCAGTGCAACATTCCTGTTGTTTTAGGAGGGCAGATACCTTTGCTGAAGGTTAAAAAAAAAAAAAAAAATCTTGTCCTGACTGGGAGAGATTTGGGGACTTCACCTCACAGACTGCTCTCCCCGCTCAAAAAGTCACATCCATTTCAGACAGCCAGAAACAGCCCCAGAAGTGGCACCTGCTCCACCTGAGGACATCTGTCTGAATCAGACGTCTGGCCCCTTTGGGCTGTTGAGGGAACCCAAGCAGAACCACGTTTGAGGAATAAGGAACCAGCTGTTGAATCACGAGCCGATCAGTACACCCCACCCCCGTTCTTCCCCCCTAGTAAAGAAGTCGTTTGACCAGGTAGGATCACCGCGAGCTCGGCGGAGGGCCTGAAGACGGGAGAACCTCCCAGAGTGTCCTTACCTGAGGCAGAGCACCGCTTGGATGAGCACGGGGAGGAACGTCACGCGGACCAAGCCCTGACCTTTGCCGGGGCCTTCACAGCAGGGCCTGGGGCCTGGGCGCTGCTCGTTCAGAAGTGGCTCATTTTAATGCGCTCTGACCTAAAGTTGCAGCTGGCTTCTAGAAACGGAACAAAAAACACTGCATTTAAAAACAGCAGCGGAGCCCTCCCTTCACCTTGCCTGATCTCTGGGTAGTTAGTTCTAACTCCCACCCCATCCCCGTCGCAAAGAAATCCGCAATCTGTGCCCCACCCCTTCGCATTACCTGTTTATACAAGAGTTAAGGAGCCTCACGCATTTCAATTGAGCGCTAAGCCTGTTTGTAGGCGCGTAATCGGCCAACAGGAATCGAATTCTGTGACTAAACAAACTAGAAGAGGAAGCAGGCACCACCAGGAACCTAAAACGGAGTTGTGATTTCGGGTTGCAATGTCATTCAACTGAGAAAAAAAAAAAAAAAAAAGTGCTGCTTCTCACTGGGCTGCTTTAGTGAAGGAATACTCCAAAATTTTTTTTTTGCGGGTTAAATTAGTTAATACATACAAAAAGCTTAGAACAGTGCCTGGCACATTGTGTTAGCTGCCACTGTATATTTTTAAATTATTATTATTATTTGTACTATGGCTTTTTTGTGAAGAGGAGAGGTCCTGATCGGAGAAGTGGGCTCTTGATCCAGCATTGCCACTCACTAGCTGTAAGGCTTTGAGCCAGTGTTTTTGTTTTTGTTGTTTTTGTTGTTTTTTTAACTTCTCCCAGCCTCTGTTTCTGGAAGATTCTAACGATGAGATTTTTGCAGTTTACATTCATTGTGGACAGTCTTGAATGTGATGGAAAATAAAGGTCCTGTAAAATAGTGTTCAGATGATTTCCATCTCACTTAAAAGTTGCAAGATTGACAAGATACATGAAAATAAATCGGCCTGTACACTCCATGAAGTTCACTAACAGAGAGGAAACTCAGGACCCTGCAATCTACCATGGATGTGTGCTTCATTCTAATTTGGATTTAGGCACTTAATTTACTGTCTGACCCTGGGAGAGTTACTTATCCTATTCAGTTAAAAGCCAATGCTGGACAAATAATGGTCATTGCCATTTGAAAATCAGTGTGAAATTGGGAGAAATAATTTTCAAACTCATAAATATTCGAAAGTGATTATTGAAGGCTAAGATGTGATCAGTGCTGACACCCTTTTGCCTCCACTTAACTTCACTCTTAAAGAAAGAAATCATAGTCCCTTTACATGAATGAGGCTCTTTGTACTTTGTTGTGCACTTTCACCCACCTCATCTCATCTGATCCTACAGTTCTATCCTATGAAGTACTTTACCCCCATTTTGCAGACTGAAGGCACTGAGGTCAATTAGTGCAAGTTTTCCCTGAGTGGTGAGGCTGGGGTTGTTCGCAGTTCTAGTTAAATCTAAAAGCAGCATTTGCCACCTTTTGGAAAAAATGATTCCTTAAAACCAGCAAAGAATTCTGAAAGCTTTTAAATCCCTTTGATTTTTTATCTTTCTATGGTGCAAGGCATAACAGATCAATTAAACATTTTCTGAGTTTTAGATTCATTCCTTGTCAGTATGTAAGCCAGAGTGAAGCATGAAGATAAGAGAACTCTCCGAGGTTCTCTCACAGTATCTAAGCTGCCAGGCATGCACAAGGGCTCCACAACCGCAAGACAACTTAAAAACTCCAACTCCACATGAGCTTGAATTTTTCTTTTCTTTTCCAGAAATATCTGGATTGTGGCCTTGAGAGCCTCCCAGTGTCAGGGACCCTCTGAGTTAAAGAATTCAAGAGGGGACATTCTCAGGCTCACAGATTTTTCCACCTCAGAACATGTATTTCTACAGAAAGAACTGGGCCAAACCTGGGGAAAAACGACCAGGAATAATACAGTGAGTTTGAAAGTGTGGAGATCAGTGACTGCAGGTGAACTGAAGCTGGAGTCAAGGAAGATGGCCCTGGAAGCAAGTCCTTATGGCAGTTCTGAGTTGGTTACTTTCTCTCAAATGTTTCCTGACACTTCTGCTCTTTCTTTCTCAGTTTAGTACACTGCCACCTATTAAGTGGGTATAATTCTTATTCCTAACTACTTCCCACTGCTATCCCTAGGAACGTACAGAAAACAAAACGGATTTTTTCAGTGGCAGTCTATGGCAAAAGAAATGTAAACTTTCATTATTAATTCTTTGTGGCTGACCTTGATGTCTGTTCTTCGTCTTTACTATTACTATTATAATCATTATCATCATCATCATCATCATCATCATTTTAATTCTCAGGCAAACCCCATAATCCTGCGGCATTTGAGTTCTGCAGACCCCTGCTTTTGCTTTCCGCTTTCTTCTTTCCCTTCTGCCTAAAAGGCAGAGTGCTAGAGTGGATGCAAATAGCATGGAGATTGTTTTCCTGTAACTGTGAGTTTGAATCTAAATTTTACCTCTTAGCTATGTGATGCTGGGCAGATTGCTTAACTGAGCTGAGCTTCAGTTTCTTCATTTATAAAATAATAACATCTTCCTCTCTGGATTTCTATAAGAGTGAAATGAGAGGTGAAGTCTCATTATGATTCCTGGCACATAGTAGGTATTCCAGAAGTGGTATTTCCTTTTGTACCTGGAAAAAACCTACTCCACAGCTCACAAAGAACTGTGTTTCACATATTTAAGGTCAAATAACACTAGTGCAAGGCACCCTCATTAATAGGGGCAAGCCTCAGACCTTTGTAGAGAACCACCGTACAATAATAACCACGCATCTACATAGAATTTCCAATGATGATGTATTGTCATCTTTGGTCATCACAACAGTGTATGTATGGGTAAGTCACAAATCATTTGTATCACCCCACTGCTCAGATTAGGAAACTGAGGTTATCAAGAGTTGCTCCAAGGTGCTGGTAAATAGCAGAGCCAAAGTTTTTGTTTCAGGTTTTTGGGGTTTTTTTTTTAACTGCTTTTCACTATTCCTATTGCTAGAACTATGATTACTCTATTCCTATACCCAGTTAGGGAACAGAATCAAGGAGTTCCAAACAATTATTTTAGCTCCTAGTTGTGGGGAGAGGACCAGGAAATTCTAGCCAGAGTTTCCAGACACTTCTCACTTTGGAGGCATGGAAACCCGCAAAGAACCCCATCCAAGATCCCTATGAAAGTGAGGCATACTGACCCTATGCAGTATGCTTCCAATTCTATAACAAACAGAAGGGCATCAAGATAAAGAGCTCAGGCTTGATGTCAATAAGACCGAAGTTTGCATCCTGGCAGTTGTGGGGAGCGTTACCTAACTCTCTGAGCCTCAGTTTGCGGCTGATGCAATACCTAACTGTGGGGTCATCATGAAGATTAAATGAGGTGATACACATAAAAACACAGTGCTCGACACACTCTAAGTTTCAACACGTTATTTTTTTTTAAGACCAAAGACTATGCACTAAAATGGTACATGTGAGGCCTAAATGAGGCATGTAACAAATAAGTGCAAAGAGCTTAGAATAATGCCCGGCACATAGTAATTGCTGTATAACTGTTTGCTATTATTACTGTTATAATCATTTCCCTATATAACAATTCCTTGTACCAGTGGTTATATGATAAGCAGTTGACTTTTGTGGGGAGGGGAGCTTTTATTGTTTATTTCTCATGGGAGCTGATCTTACAAAGCGAAAAAGGCAAATATCTTCTCAATGGATTTACTTTCCACCCGTTTCCCTCATTCCTCCTAATTTTACCTAAAACAGAAAACTTATTGGTAGATGGGATAAAATCACCAATCTGAACCCAAGCTTTCTGTTGAGGCTGTTGATATTTTGCCCAACAGAAATTATTCGGAAAAGAAACCCTATTATAATCTAAAAAATGCAACTCGACCCAAAGAGACCTCTCATCCCCACAGTTTCCACAGCTTCTCATTTCCTCACGTGGTGGCCACTAACTACCCATAGAAGCCTTTTTTAAAGAAATCTTTTATTTTTAAATGTTTATAGTAAGTCCCCAGTGGATCTAAAGTGTGCAAATTTAAGACATGTTATTTCTGGGCACACTTTAACCCAAAGAATTTAGCGCAGTGACTAACCCTAGAATGCAGTCGTCAGCCCATGGGTCGAAAGATGAGGGAGGGCAGTGTGAACTCCATCGGAAGGGCGTCTGGGTTTGTGGTTTCCATGCCACACCATAGGAGGGCCCCTAACTGAATTTTAAAAATGCACTGAGTTCACAGAAAAGGGAATTAAGTATAGCAGGGGTTCACTTCGAACATTAATCTCAGAAGCCAAATCCTTCATTTTGAGAAAGGCCTTTAATACAAGAAGTCCCTTGACCTCCGTTCTTCCTGCACAAATAGCTCTGCCAAAGCCCGCCTATTTAGGCTGCAGGCTTTACCCGCCTCACCCGCCTGCTGAGATAGAAGAAGCCCTAATGTAAATTACAGGCCCTTAAAGGCCCACTCGAGACCAAGACATGGTTTTGTTATGGCAACAAATGTCGTTAATTCCTTTATATCCCTTTAAGGCTTATTCCCCATCAGAGAAGACCTCCAGATTTCTTTTTATTTTGTAATGAAAGACAGCCTCACATAAGAAGCTCAATCATTCAGCAATAACTTATTAAAAAAGATTGTCAACATAAAATTACTAACATTTATTAAGTGCTTACTACAGAGTATTTGCCAGATGCTGTGTTAAGCACTTTACATGTTTTAACTATTTAATACCCACAACAACCCCTGGAGACAGTTGTACCCATTTTATAGATGAAGAGACCAATGCACAGGACAGATGACAATGCTGAGATCCCACAACTAGAAAATGGCAGAGCTGGGGTTTAACCCAGGCAGTCTGGCTCCTTAGCCTGTGACCCTAACCACTACACTCTACAGCCTCAGAAAAGATTCTATACTGTCTATGATTATATTATATATGGGCGTGTGTACTCTAGTAGCAGTAGTACCAGTGTAAAGACAGTGCCTGGCACACAGGAAGCACTCAGAAAATGTTTGTTGAATGAATGAGTGAATGTGGATATACATTTGAGTGTTTTGATATCAATTTGTAGAAGTGTGTGTCAAGGAAGGTAGGGTTTAGCTCATCTAGGATCTGAGGTTTAGGGTCACATTGGCGAGTGAATACAAAGTGTGTTGTCCAAAATATGAATAAGGTTTTAATTTGACATACACTGTAGGGGATGAGTATTTTTTTTTTATAAATTTATAGATTTATTTATTTATTTATTTTTGGCTGCGTTGGGTCTTCGTTGTTGCACGCGGGCTTTCTCTAGTTGCGGCGAGTGCGGGCTACTCTTCATTGCGGTGTGCAGGCTTGTCCTTGTGGTGGCTTCTCTTGTTGCGGAGCAGGGGCTCTAGGCATGCAGGCTTCAGTAGTTGTGGCATGCGGCCTTCAGCAGTTGTGGCACGCGGGCTTCAGTTGTTGTGGCTCACGGGCTGTAGAGTGCAGGCTCAGTAGTTGTGGCACGTGGGCTTAGTTGCTCCGTGGCTTGTGGGATCTTCCCGGACCAGGGCTCGAACCCGTGTCCCCTGCATTGGCAGGCGGATTCTTAACCACTGTGCCACCAGGGAAGTCCGGGGATGAGTATTTTACACGACAGAATTCATTTCCGGTATGGCCAAATTTACTGACCATAAAAGCCACATAAAAATAATGTGAATATTCTCACCTTTGCTTCTATTGTTTCTCTACTTACACTATCCTTGTATACACCTTCCATCCATCCATCACCGGTATAAGCATAGTGTTACAGTGTGGAGCCAGATACCTGAGTCTGAATCCTGTGTCTGCCACTTACCAACTGTGTGACTGTGGGCAAATAACTTAACCATCCCGGGTCTTTAGGCTCCTTACCAGTATCTTCACCATTAAGAGTATTGGGAAGTTTCCGTGTGTTACTGTAAGTGGGGTGCTGGGAAGAGCACCAGACCATAATAAGCCCAATGTAAGTATTTCCTGTTATGATTCATCATCCAACTGTCTACCTATTGTTTTATCCAACCAATATTTATCAAGCATCTATTATGTGTTAGGTTCTGTGCATCATGCTGAATAAAGAAAAATAAATGAGATAAGGTCCCTATCTTCAAGGAATTTAGACTCTATGGCAACAGGTAAGCAACCAGCCAATGGCCTTACAGTGTGTAACCCCAGGAAGTTCATGGCAGTCTAACTTAGGCTTTAGGGGTCGACTAAGAGAGATGATGTCAGTACTGAGAGGCCTGTAGGTTGCTTAGGAGTTGACAGGTAAAGAAGTTGAGAAATGTATTTCAGGAGAGTGAAAACCACCCCAGAACAAGAGAGATGGTGGATTCAGGGGTTTGAGACAAGGAGCTCTCTATAGCTAGAGGGTTGGATGACAGTAGTATAAAATGAAATTGAGAGATAGACCAGTTCATGAGAACTAACTGTTATGCTAAGGAGTTCAGAAGGGCTTTGAAAAGGGAGTGCAGAGATCAAATTGGCATACCTGTTGGAGGCTAGACTAGAGGCAAAGCACATGGAGAAGAGAGGATTAAGGATATATTTAGGAGGTAAGAGTCATGGGGCTTAGTGACTGATCAGTTATTGGAGGTGAGTTAGGAAACACAAAAGGGTTTGGAGTAGAGGTAATCAATCATTCATTCCACAAACATTTATTAAACACCGACCATGTGCCAAGCACTGTTCTAGAACTTGGGAAAACAGCGGTGAACAAAACAGGCACAAACTTGTCCTCATGTAGTTTACATTCTGGTTGGGAGAGACAGACAAAAAAAAAAACATAATAAATAAGCCAAATACACAGCAGGTTTGATGATGGTAAGTACTATGAAGCTATGAAGAAAGCAGGGAAGGGAATAGAAGAGTAAAGCAAGGAAGAAAAATAAAGTTGAAGTGGGTTGCAATATTTCAAAGGTGGTCAGGTACAGCAGAAACTAACACACCATTGTAAAGCAATTATACTCCAATAAAGATGTTTAAAAAATTTAAAAAGTGGTTGGGAAGGCCTCTCTGAAAAGGTGACATTGAGAGGGGTGAAGATGGTGAGGGACAGAGCAACTCAAACACCCAGAGGAAGTGTACTCCAGGCAGAGCAAGAGTGTTGTTGGCCTATTCGAGAACAGCTAGAAGGTTGGCGTAGCTGGAGTGGAGGGATGGAAGGAGAGAATGATACGAAATGACTTAGGAGGATAATGGGGCCATGAGATCACCCAGAGTGCTGGGAGGAGAAGAGAAGAGGACTAGAGACAGACACTCTGTCCTGACAAAGGGAGAAGAGTCCATGGAGAAGGCTAAGGAGAAAGTGTTAGCCCGGGAAGGAATGAGGTTCAAGAAGGAAGGCTTGTTCACAAAGTCAAGTGAGGCAAAGTGTTAAGTAAGATAAGGATTGAAAACTATCATTTTGTTTAGCAACTAGGAGATAACTGGTGACCTAGACAAGGGTGATTTTGGTGGAGTGGTAAAGCTGGGTGGTGAAGGAGTGAAGATAGCAGGTGTAGGCAACCCTTTCAGATAACTGGGCTTGAAATGAAGAACGGTGATAGGATAATAGCCAGAGGATCAAAGGAAAGCTTGCTTTTTGAGAGGAGAAAGGCCTCGGAATGTCTATAAGCTGAAGAGGAAAGCCAGTCAAGTGGGATAGGGTGTCCTAGACACAGAGAACAAGTCATTCATTCATTCATTTGTTCAACAAATATTTATTGAGTATCTACCAAGAATCACACACTGGAGATACACAGATGAATAGAAACATGATCCATTCCCTCATATTGGAAAGACAGACACATATTTAACTATACATAATACAAAGCAAGGAAGGCAATAGAGAGAGATGCAAAATGCCAGGAAGAACCCATTAATTCTGCCTGTGTGGAAAGAGGGGGAAAGTGAAGGGAACTTTTTAGAGGTAGTAACGTTTGAACAGGGAATTAAAAATAAGAAAAATGAAGGGTAGTAGGGAATTCTAGTTAGGGGAATGTCATGAACAGTAACGACAACATAGGGAGAGGAGTGGTGAAAGCATTTAACACCCAGTGTGACCAAAGCCTGGGGGGTGGTGAAGTGGCAGGATTTGTAGCTGGTAAGGTGAGTTGGGGCCAGATGGTTAAGAGACTTGAAAGGAGAATGGTCCTTATTCTTATGGGTGATAAGATTTTGAGCAGGACAGTGACATGATCCCAGGTGTGTTTTAAGTGCAACACAGAGGATGGATTGAAGAGGGGGAGAACTTTGGAGCAGACAGACTAGTTATGAGGAAATTGCAATGGTTCAGGTAAGAGATGACCAGGTGCATATGGCAGTGGCTGTTCAAAAGATGTTGAATGTGGTAGATACTGTGAATTATCTCATTCTACCCTTCTTCCAGTGTACCTCCTTGTCCTGAAAGGCTGGAAAGCTAAAAACCACATTTCCCAGACCCCTTGCAGTTGAAGCTCCAAATGCAATGTGAGTTCTGACAAACGGATCCATTTTATGCAAAGTTTGGAAGATAAAAGTGAGGAAGGGGCCAGGTTTCTGGCTGCTTCTGCTATTTCTTCCAGCAAGCACAGTCATAAACACGTGGAGTGTTCCTGTGGCATCATCCCACGGGGCTGCTAGCTTTGTGGGTAGAGCACAGAGCACAGGGCACAGGGCACCCATTTTTTGCTGGTGTGGATCTAGCAGACATGGCATGCGTCTGTTGCAAATACGGCAGTGGTAGCTTTCTGACCCCAGAAAGAGGTGTTTCCCTGAACTCAATAGTTCCAGTGGTGGTTTTCTAACTCCCCACCTCCCTGATTGTGGCAATGCAGCAGCTCCCCTGACAGGCCAATTCTGCGGTGTTACTATGGAAGCTAGGCCTCAGGGTCCAGTGGAATACCTGCACTTCCAATAATTGTATAAGTACTTAGTTGCGTATATTAAGTCCCTTTCTGCTTAAAACAGCTAGAATGATTTCTATGTACTGCAATTTAACCCTCCCTGATTTGTTGAATAAATAGAACTGAGAGAATTTGATGTCACCTGAATGTGGTAAGGAAGAAGGGAGGGAGTGGCAGTGAGAAAAAAGAGCAGGCAACCTGCTTCCAAGGTTTCTAGCTTCATATGACCATCAACAAAAACAGGAATTCACAGAGAGAGGTGGTGACTTGCAGGTAGGAGAGTGGGGCATCCCACGAGTTGCAGGAACAGGTTCGCCACAGCATCCAGCTATGGGGCCGGCAGTTGAAACTAGGTCAGTACTGGCTATAGGGGAGCAGAAGGAGATTTGGTTCCAGAACCTAAGTGGCATTTTTACTTCAATGCATCACTGATTGACACTTTCAAGTTCAATTCTTGATTGAAGGGTCATATGAAATAGCAATGGCAGAGTTAGTGAAATTTATACACACTTACCTGTCTGTCCCCAGGGGCATTTTCCCCCTCATGTCTTACTAATCAGAAAGCTATCATCCTGGTAGTATCTCCTTTCTTAACTTTGGTAAGACTAGTGCATTTTTTCTTTTTAGAATGATAAGAGGCTAGTCTACCAGCATCTTTCTTTTAGGCCCTAATTGACACAATATTGCTCAAATAAATCACATTCTAACTTCAGCCTATTACTTTGGCAATGACAACCAGTCCATGGGCTAGTGACCTGTATGACTTCTCCCCTCAAAAACATTAAGGGGGGCTTCCCTGGTGGCGCAGTGGTTGAGAATCTGCCTGCCAATGCAGGGGACACGGGTTCGAGCCCTGGTCTGGGAAGATCCCACATGCCGCGGAGCAACTAGGCCCGTGAGCCACAACTACTGAGCCTGCGCATCTGGAGCCTGTGCTCCGCAACAAGAAAGGCCGCGACAGTGAGAGGTCCGCGCACCGCGATGAGGAGTGGCCCCCGCTCGCCGAAACTAGAGAAAGCCCTCGCACAGAAACGAAGACCCAACACAGCCTAAATAAATAAATAAATAAATAGCGTTCCCTTTAAAAAAAACAACAAAAACAAAAAACATTAAGGGTTTCATTGTGGATTTTACAATAAACCTGGAAAGTAGTAAGATTTCCTTTTTCTTTATTCTTCTTTATTTTTTTTAGCATCTGATTCCATTTATTGTCAGCACGGTGACGATGTTTCTAAGGTCGTAGGCAGTAGGAAGGTAAATACCTCAGTTCAGCTGCTTTACTGCTTTGGACAAATAACAGCTTGACCCTGCAACTTGAGTTGGGAGCACGTGCTTTCTGATTTTACAATAAAATTCAGGGATTTACACAATTGTCATTAAGTGTGTACCTAATGAAATGTGTACATTTCTTAATGAACACGAGGATTGGAGCAGGAGGTAGAAGTAGAAGCATTTGCAATCTGCTATAAATATTAGCACCTTTTTTTTTTTTTTTAAACAAAAAAGACCTTGGTAAGGCTTCAAGACGCATTTGAATATGCCTTTATTGTAGCATTGGTGACATTTGGTTATAGTTAATTAAATGCAAATATTTCTGCTCAACTGGATTATGAGCCCCCTCCTGGGGGTGCAGAAACTGTCTTGTTGAGCTGTGTTTTCCCAGTTCCAACTAGAGGTCCACATGGTAGGCACTCAAGGAATGCTTGATGAGTGATTGAAGGAAGTTTCTAAACTGGGGGTCAAGGGACAATGTTTTAGCACTGGCTCAGCTTCAGTTTCATCAGCTATGAAATGAGTTTCCAGGTCATAAGTTCTGTTACTTCCTTGAAGGACTTCTTAACCATAAAATTTTTTGATCTCTAATGGAAAAGGATAAAGAATCTCCTTCCTAAAATGTTTGAAGTACAGCTGTTTAATGAACTCAGTTTGGTTGTGCCTACAGCAGAGCCATGGATCAAATGACCTCTAGAGATTCTTTTTGGAGTCTGTGGTGGTGGGATCTGATTAACTCTCCTCTACTTTGAGATCTGGGTCAGAATCACTGGGCGTGGAGCCCCTTCCGGAAATGATTTGGCTACTGAATTGTTTCTATTTTCCTCTTGTTTATCATCAGGATATTTCCCCTTTCTATGGGGATTTTCTGAAAAGGTCACAGAGCCACTTCAGAAAACTATCCTCTTGTTGAATGACAATGATAGCCTCTTTCTCTGGTTGGCAGAAGAAACTGCTGTCCGATTTAGGCAGAAAGAGGGGGCTAGGACACTTAGTTGGCCAAGGCCAGAGGGAAAGTCCAGCCTCCGGTGATGACATAGGGACCGTGGCAAAATGTCTCCATGGAAGTGACAATTAGGGAAAGTTCCACCGAGGCCTTGCAAGAGCAGCACAGGGGGAAGGAAACATCATCTGTGACCTGCTCTGGGCTTATAGAGGAGACTCAAAATACTTCAGAGCGTCCTGTCAGCACCGCCTCTGCAGTCCACTTCCAAAATGCACACAAAATAATCTAGCGCCCTTTGGAATCAAGGATAATCCTGTTATAAGCACAGTGACTAGCTCTGGGTAGGGCTATGAGTATAAACCAACCTAGTCATCCATCAGTCAGATACTTCCTGAGTACCTGCCGTGTGCTAGACCCTGCACTAGGTATTGGGCTCAGGATGGTGCATGACACCAGAGCCCATAAACCGATGGTCTGGTTGAGTAAGCATGTACAGTTATTATAAAAGCATAAAGGTCCTGCTTTGCCTGAGAGTACAGAAGAAGGAACGATTAATTCCTCCCTGTAAGTGCTGCTGATTTGTCCCTCCAGTATGTTGACAGGTCCAGTATCTGGGTGTTGCTTTGCTTTCCCATCTCACAACCTGTCCTGCTTCTGTGGCACTTGGCTCACCTGACCATAGCACTCTGCCGCCCAGATCCCTCACTGATTCCCATACCCTATCGAATAAAAATCCAACCCCGTAGCAAGGCATTCAATTTGACTACCACTTTCTTTTTCAGTTTTATCTCTTGCCCCTTCACTAATGGTCCATAATTCATGGTGCTCTTTTCACGTCTCACTGCCTTTCATGTCTCATGCTATGGGAGCCTCGCTCACATCAGGCCACATTTACCTGTCCACACTAAAAATTGCTGCAAACATCTGCGTCTCTCTTCCTGTGGCTTTTCTTTGGCTGCAGGAGCAGCCTAGGCAGGGTAAGCCAGAAGTGTCCCTGGAAGCAGCTCCTCCTACTCCAACGTCTTCGCCCTTCTGTTGTGGTAAGTGTGAGCCACGCATTATGCTACACTGACTCCCAGAGCTGCCCAAAGGGGTTGAGCTCCAATTACTCACGATGGCAACTGTCTTTTTTTTTTTTTAATTTATTTATTTGGCTGCATTGGGTCCCCGTTGCTGCGTGTGGGCTTTCTCTAGTTGCGGCGAGTGGGGGCTACTCTTCATTGTGTTGCGCGGGCTTCTCATTGCAGTGGCTTCCCCCGCTAGATGTTAGAGCACGGGCTCTAGGTGAACGGGCTCAGTAGTTGTGGCTCGGGGGCTCCAGAGAGCAGGCTCAGCAGCTGTGGCTCACGGGCTCAGCCGCTCCGCAGCCTGTGGGATCCTCCCAGACCAGGGCTCAAACCCATGTCCCCTGCACTGGCAGGTGGATTCCCAAACACTGTGCCACCAGGGAAGCCCTTTTTTTTTTTTTTAATGCTAGCCTCAGATGCCAGACGTTTTTTTTTTTGGCCACACGGCACAGCTTGTGGGATCTTAGCTCCCTTACCAGGGATCAAACCAGCGCCCCCTGCAGTGGAAGCACGGAGTCTTAACCACTGGACCACCAGGGAAGTCCAATGGCAACTGTCTTGATAACGCACCCTCCTTCCATCCCTGCTGCAGTCCTCACTCTCCTACCCCTGTTTCCTGGGATCATCTCCCAAATTAATTATTGCATTCAAGTCCTTGTCTCTGAAGTTACTTCTGGAGGAATCCAACCAAACAGTCTCTCCTTTCTACTCCACTTCGGCCCTTATGCCACTTGTCTCCAGTCAGTTGAGCTCCTCATTCTGGAAGTTCTGCTGGACGATCACCTCCTCTGTGATACCATTTTCATCCACCATACTCTACTGTCCAATGCGAGGGCCTCCTTCCTCCAAGATCCTTGGCCCTTTACACAGACTTCTCTTATGATGTGCATCACATGGCATTGTAATTACGTGTTGGTGTGTTTGTCTTTGCCCACTAGGAACTATGAGGAACTATGACTTACTCATCTTGTCAACCCAGGCCCTAGCAAAGTGCCTTGTACAGAGTAAATGCCCAATAAATATTTGATGAAAGAATATGTGAGCCTTCTGCCGTGGTTTCCTGGCTATAACCCCCGCGTACACAGGAAAAAGCTGGAAGCCATGTTCCTGACCCTGCAAATGCTGGGCCAAGGGGAATTCTGTGTCTTGAGAGGAGGTTAGGAAACTTTTCCTTGCCCCTCCTGCAGGACTGACTCTGATTGTGATCTTATTGCAAAAAAAAAAGGGGGCCTTTCAATGCAGGGCAAGTCTCCAAACAGACTTGCCCAGCCATTAGCAATCCATGGAATAAATTCCAAGGGTGTGAAAAACCAGTGACTAGAGGCCTGCGGGTTGGTGGAGTGGCTACAGGAAAATTGCTGCAGATAAGCCTGCGGCAACTCAAAGATGCCATCAGTCTTTAAGAAAGCGGCTATCTTTGTAGTTTTTATCATAGGGTGAAAACCAGCTCTGTAGTAAGCTGTGGGCTGAGTAAATAGCCCAGAAGGAGATGTAATCCTGGAGAGGAATCCAAGATTTTTGGTTAAGCAGGCAGCTGGTCTTTCAGGAAGGCTGGTTTCAGCTGAATTTCAGCAGTGCTTACCTGCGGTGTTATTTTAAAATCTCACTGCCAAGGAAGACCTGTCCGCCTGGACTAGCAAGGATTAGACCGAAGGTGGAGGCTGATACCCCACAAGGTTAGACTTCAAACAAACAAAGAGGAACACAAATTCCAGAGCCATGAGAAGGAAAGTTGGTCTTCCCTGCTGAGCAGAAATGGAAATGAACTAAACAGCCTTCAATGTAAGAAATGGGAGTTGGCACAGGAAAATGACACTGAGTTCCACCATGTTGTTAGTGGAAATTGGGAAAGAACCAAGGAGGATTTGAAGAGGGGCGGCAGAGGCACTAAGGAGGCAAGGAAGGAAAGAATGTTAGCATTTTTTCAGGGCTGACGTGTGCCAGGCAGGTAGCCCTTATTTATTTCTTCTACTAGCCCTTTGAGCTATTATCACAGCCATGGACTGATGGAAAACTAGAAGCCTAGAGAGGTCAAATGGCTCGCCCGCCCAAGGTGTCCCAGCTAGTAAGGAATGAAATTTAGGTTTAAGTGACAAGAAGAGTTTGAAAATAATTCATACCCAGTTCAAAACACAAGATGACCATCATTGTTTGATTTAGGTCTTGTGCTCAAAATAGTCAGGGATCAGAACTCAAAAATGGGCACATATCTTTTTCCTCCTCTGCATTTGGAAATTCACTGCCTTTGGGCGCACTGTGAGGTAGCCACTGTGACTGTAGGAGAGAGAAGGGGAAGGGATCTTTTAGAGGATCAAGTTTAAAGAGGCCTAACTTTTTGGAAAATCTCCAAATTTGGGTTTAGCAGTGTACTTGGCTTGGAAAGGAAGGGAGGAAGGAACGGAAGAAGGGAGGGAGGGAGGAAGCCTGCAAGCATAGGATTTAAACTTTCATACTTCCCAACGTTGGTTATGACCATAGGGAGATACTGAAATACCACGGGATTGGCAAGTACTGCCCTGCTTTCAATGCTGCCCAAAGCAGGAAGGCTTAGGTAAGTCAGGAGAAAGCCTCGTGTTCCCACCCTAAGACCAGAACAAAAACATTGGGAGGAGACTCCCATCTTGACAGCATGATTTCCAAAGAAGCCATGCTAGTCTTATGACTGTGATGTCTCGAGTGTTACAATTGTGTAAGCAGCTGATATTTTAAATGATCGTCGAATCCAGCACATAGGATTATGAAGATAATGTCTGTTAGTTTTAGTAAAAGGGTAAAGGAGAGAGAACGCTCATCGGAAAACAAAGAGAAGAAGAAAGAAACCTGGACGGGGATCCCGGACATGTGGGTTCCAGCTCTGGCTCCTTCACGAGTGTGAACTTCCTGTGCTAACTTGCTTTCCTCTGCTTTCACGAAGGAGCTGTGCTAGATGACACGGAAGAGAAGGAAGAGAACTTCCAGCTCCAAAGATCTAAGGGAACATTTGGAGACTTTCAAAGAGGTAGGCACTTGAGTGTAAGTCGGAGCTGTTTAGCTATGACTCAGAAACCAATCCAAAGACTATTTTTATTGCTCTTCACTTCAAATTCCCTAATTTGGGTTCTGTTAAATGAGAGCAAGAGAGAGAGAGAGAGAGAAAGAGAGAGAGAGAGAAAGAGAGAGAGACAGGGAAAGAGAAAGAGAAAACTATCACGAGGTAAAGGGGGGAATTCCCTGGCAGTCGAGGGCCCGGGTTCAATCCCTGTTTGCTGCCAAAAACAAGAAAAAAAAGGGGAACAAAGCAAAACAGCAAATAAAACTTAAAAACACAACAAGTACCTTTTTAACGAGTTGAATCACAAAGCTAGGCACTTTTAGTGTACTAAAACAGTTGTTTTGGGCGGCAATGTCACACCGTGGAAAGAAAGAACATAGACAAGTTTTGAATCCAAAAGACCTACATTTGAATCATAGCTTTATCACTTATGGCATAAACAACCCTGAGTAAATCTCTTCATCTCTTCGAGCCTCAATTTCCTCATGTAGAAAAGGAGAATGATTATAACAGTAGTAGTCATAGCCACCATTTATTGAGGGCTTTATGTGCCAAGCACTGAACTAGGCTCTTTACATTAGGTCTCCAAATCCACCCACAGCTGTATGAATTAAGTATTCTTATCCCCATTTTACGGACATGGACATTGAGACTAACCAAATCTAAGAGCAGAGCTGGGATTCAAACCTAATCTGGTAAAACTCTGAGGCTTATTCTCTCATCTACAGTCCTATACTTCCCCAAAGGATAATACTATAGATCAAATAAGCTAATATTTTAAAAGATACTTTGTGAATGGCAATATACAAGTATTCTATACAATATTTATTATCAACACAATAATGATAATGCAGTAGTAACAACAACAATAACGGTGAATTTTCAAATAATCAAAGTGAGTCTCCAAATAGAAATGTGTATAATTTTATTTGAATGTCTAATCAAACTGTGACTAGATGATGACTCCTAGCTAATCAGACTCTGGAAGCTTCCCTCATCAGTTTTCATCACTGAAATGTCTAAGTTTCTGGGTTCAGAAAAAAAGTCTGCATGAGTAGAAATGTTGATATCTGAGAAACGGTGCAGAGAAGATATAGAACAAAGCGAAACCTTTGTGCTGTGCAGCTTTATCACTGAAAGCGCCATCTGGCCAAGCAGACCAGAAAATAACCAGAGATTACCAGCTGGTAAATTTTACCTTTTAAGAAAACCAAGCAAAAGACTCAAGAATCTATCAGCGCAGTAATCCTGGATTGTAGTCAGTAAAATAGGTGGCAAACTGTCCCTATGAGTCATCAAGGCCAACAAAGAATCCCTCTGGCCTGCTAGAACTGGACCACGTGAGCTTGAAATGGAACCTTAGTGCGGAGGAACGGTGCGTAGCTCCTTTGAAAGAGGATGTGGGAAACCAGATGACTCAAGCAGGTGGCACAGTTGACCTGAGAGTCTCGGTCCCACTGAAGTATCAATGTCTGTCTGAGGAAACCTCCTCCCTACCTACTAATTTGATTTCTTCAGTTCCCTTAAAAAGTCCTGGCACCTTTCAAACCTGTTAGAGACAGATACTGAATGTTAAATGTGAAAAGGACCTTAAAATTCATCTGGTCAAATGTTCTTATTTCACAGGTGAGAAAACAAAGGCTCAGAGAGGTGACGTCTGAAGCCCCAAAGCTTGTCAGCAACACAGGAAGATCACCAGTCCCCTACTTTCCATATGCTGTTCTCCCAACATATTGCTGCTGCCTCATCCCATCCCTCACCCTTCAGTGCTCCCACACTGCTTGTGACACATACACACTTGCATATCACTCATATATGCACTAAGGTCTTTGGGAAGATAATAATCCCAGAGTATTATTCACAGGAAGTAGATAGTAGTTCCTATGTGCACAATTCTAAGTACTTTATACATAATGAATGCATGAATCCTTACAATAACCCTAGGAGCTAGGTACTATTATAATCCCTACTTTACAGAGACACAGAGAGGTTAAGTGATTTGCTCAAGGTCACACAGCTGGTCAGTGGTTGAGCCAGGATTTAAACCCATGCCAGCTAGCTCTAGTGCTCATGTTCTCCTCGAATACAAAGATGTGTAGAAATGTGTACTGGTTGCCTCTGGAGAGAAGAAATGGGACGTTACAGGGTCTGGAATGGGAAGACTTTCTTTTTCCTATAAATCCTCACAGACTGTTTACATTTATGTCATATGCATATGTCACTTTTTCAATAAACAAAAAAATAACTATTGTGGGTGTCTTTTTAAAAATAGTTTAAAAATGGAGGGTGATAATGGTTGCACAATATTGTGAATGTACTTAATGCCACTAAATTGTACATTTTTAAATGGTTAAAGTGGTACATTTTATAATATGTATATTTTACTCCCCCTCAAATGTTCTAAAAGCCTTTTTGGCAATGACAGGGAATACTGGGGCAGTGTTTTCCAAGACTTCAAGCAGCATATTTGGGTCTGGAGCCTAAATATCTCAATATATTCCAGTAAACATTTATTGTGCACCTATTATATTTAAGGTTCTGTGCAAGTTATGGCAGGCTATATAAAAATAATAAAGCCATAGTCTTTACTCTCAAGGTATAAATGGGAGGCAGCTTGGGTGATGAAAACACAAAGTCAAGAGGAGGAGTTGCTTTTTGGTGAACCATGACATACCTAGCACAGCAGCTGGCCATAGTTGGAGTTTATTATTTATTTATTTATTTATCTTTTGGCTGATTTGGGTCTTTGTTGCTGCACGTGGGCTTTAGTTGCGGCGAGCAGGGGCTACTCTTCGTTGTGGTGCGCGGGCTTCTCATTGCAGTGGCTTCTCTTGTTGCGGAGCACGGGCTCTGGGAGCGTGGGCTTCAGTAGTTGTGGCACTCGGGCTTCAGTAGTTGCGGCTCAAGGGCTTAGTTGCTCCGTGGCATGTGGGATCTTCCCAGACCAGCGATCGAACCCGTGTCCCCTGCCTTGGCAGGCGGATTCTTAACCACTGCGCCACCAGGGAAGTCCCCAAAGTAGGAGTTTAATCAATGTCAGCTATTATTATTACGATTATTTGACTCTTCTGAGACTTACTTTCCTCTTTTGTAAAACCAGAGTCCTGGATTAGAGAACCTGCAGACTATAACCAGGAATAGGGATGGTCTTCTCTCTGCTTTGTTGGTGAGTAAAGCTAGGCAAGACATTCTAGAATGACTATCCTCACAAAATGAGAAAATAGAAGCCCAGAAGACAATGGGTGGGCTCCGTTTTGAAGTGACAGATGTATTTGAGTTCTTCTGTGCCCATGCCACACAGTGGCCCCTGCCACACAGTGGCCCCTGCCACAGGGCTCAGATCAGCAGTGCTTGAGCTGCCTTGTTCTGGCTCTCACAGCTGGTGAGCCAGTTGTTAAATACAGCCATTATTAAAATTAAATGATGTAAACTTACAATTCGATAAATTCCATTTACAATGAAGTAACAAATACTCAAAACTTATCATTTCCTAATTATTTCATTACATTTTGCCATTATCTCTGTTTTTAAGGTTAGTTACATCGACTGCATTTGAATGGTGGAAAGAGTATATAATGGCCATACTGCTGTGCATCCACCTCTTCCCAACTCCTTGTTCAGTGATGTCGGATTAGTAGCCTGAAATCAGTCAAGGTAGGAGTATTTACACTGCGGAAATTGGCAAACACAACAAGTCAGCCTTCAACCTCTCCCAAAGCTGGTTGTCAAACCAATGCACCACTGCCTCAAACCAGCATGTGCAATCTGAGTCTCTTGGAAGGACCACTCTTGCTCTCAGACAGAAGAGTGCATAATTATCACCCCACTGCACATAAATCAGGGGCCCATGAAGAAACAGGCTGTTAGACATGGCCCTCTTCTCCTCTGTTTCCTTAAGCAAAATAAAATAAATAATTCTGAGTGTCTGGCCCACAGCCAAGGAGCTCTCGTGTTTGATTCTTCATCCCCTGCTTGCAAGAGCTAATTACAGTGAGGGGTGCGCAAAGCAACAGTTCTTTGTGTTCCAAGTGAAATAATGGCTTAGTCACCCCTGAGAGTATGAAGGCTCTGTACTTCTCCTCAGTGCAGTGAACACAAACCCCAATCTGATGACATGTGACTTTTTCTTTTTCTAAATGAATCAGACTTTGTGAATAGAAATTTAGCCTTCCTCCGCCCACTCTGGCCCAGCCATGCCAGTTAGCATATTTTCTGTTTTTCTAGTTGAATTGACTAACCAATAGTTTTAGGAGCCTGTTGGTTCACATGTTCAGTTCAGATACTATCACAGGGAAATGGAATCCTTACTTTGCAAACTCACCGATTATATAGCATAAATTTGATTCTCTTTTTGTGTAGAGAAAATAAAACCCACTCCTAAGATAGAGAACTGAGACCTGCGTTTGGGAAAGGAATCTTTTCTCTCCAGGTTTCTGGGGCAAAGCTAGATCGGTGAGCCAACCTGGCCGAGGTTTCAGCGCCTTTTCTGTAGACCCTGCAGGGAAACTGCAGGGTGGGTTTGAGCTGTGTACCAGGACATGACTGGACATAGTTTAGGGCCTAAAAAGTACAGGCCTCAAGGCCCTAAACATTGACAAACATTGGTGCTCCCCAAACCATAGGTAACTCAAAATAAAATTTCTAAAAACGCAAAAAATCTATGTGGAGGACAGTGTAGAAATTTGGATAAGCACATGCCAATGACCAGAGACAGATTGCTTGGGTCTGAATTTTGGCTTTCCCCTTTATCATTTTTGTGACCTTGGGCAAGCCATTTAAAATCTGTCTCAGTTTCATCATCTGTAAAAAGGGATAATTAATGCTACCTACCCTCAAAGGGTTGGAGTGAGGATTAAATACGTTAAAATTTGTAACATGCTTAGAGAAAGGCCTAGTACATAGTAAGTGCCATGTAAATACTAGCTCTTATTTGAATGCCATATAAATACTAGCTATTAACAATGCTTTCTAATTGTTTTTGGATTGAAAGTTTGTTAATAGGTTAATTGAAGGCAAACTGTTACTTATTCTTTTTCCTATTTATTTATTTCCAGTTAGCTTAAACACATGACTTAGCTCTGAGATACCAGGCAGGTGTCTTGCAATGCAGTTCCACAAGCCAACCATCAACCAATCCCTATGAAGCTTGGACCTAGAATTCAAAGTGCATTCTGGTGGTTAAGAGTCAGGGCTTTAAAGTCAGACACAGAGAGTTCTTTTGTTTGTTTACTTTCTATTTTTAAATAATTATAGATTTATAGAAAAGTTGCAAAAATAGTATAGAGTCCACGACTACCCTTTATCTAGCTTACCCTGATGTTAAAATCTTTCATAACTATAGTACAATTATTAAAGCCAGAAAGTTAATATAGAAACAAGTCTGTTAACTAAACTATAAATCTTACTCAAATTTCAGCAGTTTTCCCCTGAAGTCCAGGATCCAACACAAGTTCTTGTGTTAGATTTAGTTGTTCTGTCTTCTTAGTATCCTCCAATCCACAGGGGTTGCTCAGTCTTTGCATTTCTTTCCTGACCTTGACATTATCGATGAGTATCAGCTAATTATTTTATAGAATGTCTTGCAGTTTGGGTTCGTCTGATGTTTACTCGTGATTAGATTCAAGTTTGCCTTTTTGGCAGGAGGACCACAGAAATGATGTGTCCTTGGTGCATCATTTTAGGGGGAACAGGAGGTTGGTATCTCTTTATCAGTGGTGGTATTAACTTGATTACTTGGTTAAGGTTTCTCCACTGCAAAGTTATACACCTATTTTTTAGAATAGAAGACATTGTTAGCAACCTTAGAATAAAGGAAGATTTTTTGGCATGCCACAGCCATCTGTAACAGTGCTTTACATTTGCATACTGCTCTATCAAAGATTTTATACATATGACCCAACATCCCAATGTACTTTATTATTTGAAGTAAAAGAGACAGAACTACTCTAAAATATAATTTGAGTAGCAGCTCAGATAAAAAACGTTTTGGTTTCTTCTATGCAATGCTCATTTGAATGGGGTCTAAAAGCTTTATCATGGGGACTTCCCTGGTGGCACAGTGGTTAAGACTCCATGATCCTAATGCAGGGAGCATGGGTTCAATCCCTGGTCAGGGAACTAGATCCCACATGCAGGCCGCAACTAAGAGTTCTCATGCCACAACTTAGGAGCCTGTGTGCTGCAACTAAGGAGCCGGCGAGCCACAACTAAGGAGTCCACGAGCCGCAACTGAGGGGCCCGCCTGCTGCCACTAAGACCCAGCACAACCAAAATAAATAAATAAATAATTTTTTTTTTTAAAAAGGCTTTATCATGGAGTAATAGACCAATGGAACACTATTGTAAACTTAAAATAACATGTATAAAGGAAAATTTAGACTGTAATGAACATGTGAGACAAGAAAAAATAAAAAACAGTGAGGCTTATGTATTAGGTATGTGCCATGTATAGTCATTAAATGGTAATTTTTTGGGTGGAAAAAAAATTAATCCAATGAAAGAGCCTGGAAATCCATATGGAGGAAGGATAATACTGTAAATGCAAAATAACAGAGCTCAATAGTTTGGGCATATGAGGCAATATAACAGCTCTCCCCTTTAATACATGATCAAGCCCATATCACCTTCACACACAGAATTCAAGAACTGGTCCTCCCAGGAGAGAGCAGGATGCTAATGTGGCATCACTGCATTAAGATTACTCTTAAGAAGGATTGTGTTTTCTTCGTTTTGTTTTGCTTTGTTTGCTACCAACATATTACAAGGTAGCTCAAGTTAAACACATATTTTATATTAGGAGTAAATAATGAAAAAATCTAACTATGGCATTTTAAACTATTCTTCTCTGGTGAAGACTTAGGAAAGAAAGAAAGAATAAATGTGGGGTGATAGTATCTAACACTCGGGCACTTGCCATATGATAGGCACTGTTCTCAGTACTTTACATGTGTTAATCAATCTAATTTTCATAACAATCCTACAATATATTTACCATTATTTTCACCTCCATTTTACAGATGAGGAAACAGGTACAGAGAGACTAAATGACTTGACCAACACACAGCTAATTAAGTGGGATTCAAACCTGCAATATGGCTCTAGGATATTGAAGTTCTCAACCACTACAATGCATTGCACCTCAAAAGGCTAATAACGTTTGCAATTCATACAATTATTTTCCTCCAATACTATGAATCTAATACATATTTTAAATATACTATATATAAAATTTTTAATGCACCACAAATCTAATAATATATATTTTCTGCCTCTTAAGTATGCTACAAATCAGTATTTCTGGCATTTACTTTTCTCCCTTTTTACTCCTTTCAACACCACTACATCTCCATACAGTTTAAACTGAACAAATGAGTACTAGGTCATATATCTAGCCCTGGATTGTTTTCTAACTGGCTTATGGGTTGAGAAGTTCTATGTAGATAAGGATCAAGTTTTAGACATATAGCCTATTCCCCACAGAGAACTAGAACAGAATTAATCTTAAGAGCTAATGTTTATGTTATATTTTTTTTATGGATCACCTAATTTGTGTCTGGCAGTATTCTAAGTATTTCATACTCACACTCTCACTCATTCCTCAGAACAGCCTCTGAGGCACATGTCATTATTACCCTCATTTCACATATGGGAAAACTGAAGTTAAGTGACTGTCCCTAGTCAGCCAGCTAGTAAAGGGCAAAGCCAGGATTTCAACCAAAGCCTGTCTAACCCCAAAGTTGCTGACTCAACCATTAGGATATATTATATGCCTGCTGGTGCTAAATACATAGCAGATAGTAAATGTTTGTTGACTGATTCATTGATTGATGTTTCATTTGTTTGTTTATTCTCAATGAAGGAGGAAAGGTAGAAAATCAGAAGGAAGGGGAAAGAGACAATTAATAAAATGGAAGTGGCCAGAAAAATAAATGAGCTGAGGGCTGGTAACCAAGTAGAGATTAATGCTTGGGAGTATAGGGGAGAAGCAGAAAAGACAGTGACAGACTTGGCTGACATCATGGTTAGAAGTCACACCGGCATCATGCAGAGATTATGCTACTCCACCTGTCTGATGTGACTTGAGACCAGAGACTGCAGTTTCCATCTCATCTCCCTAAACTCCAACGAACGTATATTTTGTTTAGTCTTAGAGTTTCAGTTTCAGTCATTCATCTATGATGTGATAGACTATGTTCTGGGCCTTGGGCAGATAGAAGTGAACAAAGTAGATAAAAATTTCTACCCTCGTGAAGTTTACATTTTATTTGGGGGGATACAGATCGTAAACATAATAAATAAGTAAGTTATATAATAGCATTAAGGTGGCAAGTGCTGTGGTTCGAAAAAGTAGAGCCGCGTAAGGGAGACCTTACACGGTAGGGAGACCTTAGTGGTAGGGACTGGAGGGGGTGTGGTCAGAATAGGTTTCACATATAGGGTGGCATTTGAGCAAATATTTAAAGGAGATGAGGTTAAAAGAAAGATAATAATAAGGATGGTAAGACCCATATCACTAGAATAGAGAAATTAAGAATGAATATTTTATAATAAAATTGCTACTGAGAAGTTGAGTACTTTTACAGGAGAAAAGTTACTTGTAGCTTTTCCATTCTTCCCTGGGAGGTCTGGGAGATGACAAAGTATCTATAACTCAATTTTCATCTCAATTGTTTAAAAATACAATTTTCATCCCCGTCTAAGTGGTGGTAGCATACTTTTGAACCTTCAGTCAGTTTTGTTTGTTCATGCGCATACTGTTTGTGAGTCAGTGCATTAAATGGTTTGTTCTCATGACCACATAACTGTAATCCACAAAATGACAATGAGAATTACCACAGAACAGCAAAGACTGTCTTTCTGTACATGAATCAAATGAAGCACAAAATTGGTATACCTTTTCAGGAATAACCTAAAGATTTATCTTTAATATAATACACAGAGAAATACTGCTAAAATGTTTCTTAGACAAGGAATACATAAAATTGAGTATGTTTCTTAATTTCTATTCTGGTAACTATTATTGAGTTCCTATCATGGCAGATATCATGCAAAGAGTTTTATTATATGTAAAATTTTGTTTAATTTATTCACTCATTCAACAACTATTTAGCACTCTCCTGTGCCAGGCATCATTCTAGACACAGGAGGGAACAAAACAGACAAAATCCCTGATCATATGGAAATGGATATATAATAGGTCAGGTGGTAATAAGTGCTATAAAGAGAAATCAAACCAGGCTAATGTGGGTAGAGAATGCCTTTGGGTGGGGGGCTGCTAATTTATTATAGGTGATCAGAGAAGCTCTCTGTAATAGGATGACAGTTGGCTTTCTGGGAAAAATTGTTTCTAGGCAGAAAATACAGCAGAAATAAGAACATGTTTAGTAGTTGACTCTATAAGTATTATTTTATAGGAAACTGAGGCTCAAGGATATTATTATTACATATGCATCCATATCACATCAGTAATAAGGGGCAAAGCCAAAACATGACTCCAGGTCTATTAACCTCAAAATCCATGCCGTCCTCTTCCAAAATACCATTTGATTTACTCACCCTACCCAAAAGAGTTACTCTTTTAAAAGACTGGCAGAGCATAGGACTACCAGGTGTTAATTGGTGCTGCTGTTACTTCTTTAATTTGCTCTAGCCTTAGGCAAATTACTGACACTTGCTCTTCTCCAGAGCCTGTAAAATCGGGTTCGGGTAATTAACAACTCAGAACAACTGTTATGAGAACTAATTAGTTACTGCTTACAAAATACTTTGAACATTAACAATTGTTAATACCAAATATCACATTTTCCTCCCAATGGAGCTCTAGATACCTCCATCCCTGTCCTCCACCAAGTTCCACATCTAGTCCTTCTCAGATTTCCCTCTGAAAAAAAATCATTACCTAGTTACTAAAATCAGAAGCCCAGGAGTCATCTTTAACTCCTTTCCCTTCACTAACACTAACATACATTCCCAAGTCCTGTTCATTCTACCTCCAAAATGTGTCTTCCATCCATCCACATCTCTCCATCTTCAATGCCACTAGTCTATTTCAATCCACCATCCTCTCTTGCATGGAGGATTGCAATAATTGGCTAGTTGGTCTCCTCCTTTTTCATCTTTAGCTCCTTTCCAATCCTTTTGCCACACAAAAGCCAAGAATGACCTTTGAAAAGAGAAGCCAAGACATATTTCCTTATTTAAAACCCTTCAGTGACTGCCTGTTGCAGACAGGTTAGAGTACAACCCTCTACCATGGGTGACCAATTCATCCCGTATCTTGCCCAGGACTTTGCTGATCTAAGCACTAAAAGTCCCGCATCCCAGGAAACTCCTCAGTTCTGGGCAATAGGGGTGACTGGTCACATTAAGCATGGCCTGTAAGGCCTTACAGGAAGTGACTCCTGCCTGCCTCATGGCCTCATTTCATGCCACTGTCCCCTCAATCATTACACCCTTTGCACACTGGCCTTTGTCATGTCCTAGAATGTCCCTTTCCCTTCTCAAGGCCTTGCTGGTTAGGCCTGCCTTTCCCTTGGCCTGGAATGTTCTTCCTGTAGCTGGATTTTTCTTATCCTTTAAAGCTCAGCTTAAATGCTCCCGAAAGGACTTCCTTGATCCAAGTTAACCCAATAGTTCCTATCTGCTATTCTCTATTATAACATTCTGCTTCCTTCCTAGAACTTATCATTTTGTCTTGATTCATTTATAATTTACCTATTTATCATCTGTTTCCTACAATTAGAATGTAAGAGGGCAGGAACCTTGTCTGCAGTGTTCACTGTGGTATCCTCCAGCACATAGCATATGGCAAGTGCTCAGATAATATTTACTGAACCAACATTTCAGTCTTGAGCCTCGCCCCAACCAAACAACAGGTGGACCCATGCCCTGTAGAGACAGAGATCAAGGTCTTGCAAACACCAGGACATCTGGTTGACCCAGCTCCACACCACCTCCACCCCTGCTGGTGACTAAGATCTGACCTCAAAGGGACCTCAAAAAAATGTTGGTTTCTCTGGAGGCCTAGAGAGGTTAAAGGACTTGTCCTAAGTTACATACTCAGTGTACATTTAACATTGGGAAAGCTAAAACCGATATTTCCTGTTTCTCTACCAAGTGAATTCAAATTTCAAAGGATCTTAGTGTAGGAAGAAACCTCTAGATCCCATTTGCTTTGGTCCTTCAAAGTAGACTCTATAATTTGCACGCTACAACTCAGGGAATATAGCCGGTATTCTGTAGTAACTATAAAAGGAATATAAACCTTAAAAGTTGTGAATCACTATGTTGTACACCTTTAATTTATGTAATATTGTACATCAACTATACTTCAATTTTTTTTTTAATTATTTATACATTCATTTATTTATTTATGGTTGTGTTGGGTCTTCGTTTCTGTGTGAGGGCTTTCTCCAGTTGCGGCAAGTGGGGGCCACTCTTCATCGCGGTGCGCGGGCCTCTCACCATCGCGGCCTCTCTTGTTGCGGAGCACAGGCTCCAGACGCGCAGGCTCAGCAGTTGTGGCTCACGGGCCTAGTTGCTCCGCGGCATGTGGGATCTTCCCAGACCAGGGCTCGAACCCGTGTCCCCTGCATCGGCAGGCGGATTCTCAACCACTGCGCCACCAGGGAAGCCCTATACTTCAATTTTTAAAAAATGAAAAAAAAGACTCTATATATCCCTATTTAAAAGATAAGATGTCTGGAGCCAAGAGCAATAAGTGACTTTTCCAAGGTCACATAACTATTGAAAGGCAAGGAAGAACTTCATGCTTAGTCTGTTTCTGGTTTTTAATCTTTTTTTATTCTGGACTTTGTACAACCAGGCAATCAAGTATCTGTTCCATATTAAACATGTTAGCAAATGCTTTAAAAGAGAGAGAAAACAAAGTGGATGCAGAGATACCTCAGGAGTGACAAATTATTTAATTTTTAAAAAATTTATTTTTATTTATTTATTTTTTATTTTTGGCTGCATTGGGTCTTCATTGCTGCGCGCGGGCTTTCTCTAGTTGCGGAGAGCGGGGGCTACTCTCTGTTGTGGTGCACGGGCTCCTCACTGCGGTGGCTTCCCTTGTTGCAGAGCACAGGCTCTAGGCGCAAGGGCTTCAGTAGTTGCAGCACACGGGCTCAGTAGTTGTGGCACACGGACTTAGTTTCTCTGCAGCATGTGGGATCCTCCCGGACCAGGGCTCGAACCCGTGTCCCCTGCATTGGCAGGCGGATTCTTAACCACTGTGCCACCAGCGAAGTCCTAGACAAATTATTTAAACAGATGCAATGCTGTTGTTCCTGATTTATTAATTCATTCAACAGATATCTGTCCGCTATATGCCATGAATTGTTCTGGATACTGGGGATGAAGCAAAGAATATAACAAAGAAATCCTCTCTGCCCTCCTAGAGCTTACATTCTAGTGTGGGAGACAGAAGATAACAAATAAATATATTTTTATGTGTAAGGAGTCTTTATGTGGTCAAAGTGCTATAAGAAAAATACAGCAGGGTAAGAAGAGAGTGACAGGCAGGGAGCACAGCTGCTTTAAATAAGATGGTCAGGGAAAGACACTCAAGTAAGATACCACTTGAACAGTGATCTGAGTGAATTCAGGGCAGGCACTAGAGGAAGAACGTTCCAGGCCAGGGAGAACAGAAGGGTAATGGCCCTGAGGCAGCATAGGGCTTGGCAGGTTCTAGGGAATGCCCAGGGGCCCTGTGATTGGAGAGGAGGAAGCCGGAAGGAGGAAGAAAGGTCACATAGGGAGCTGGGGCCAGATCCTGCTGGCAACTGCTCTTCGAAACTACTCCCTTTTAAGCTGACATATCTTTATAACGCAAATATTTACAAAGCTAGGCCTTGGAGAGGGGGGTTTTATTGAATGTGTTTCAGTACGTTAGCAAGCACCGCAGGATTCGCTCTTCTTCCCCCATTTCTTGTTGTTAGAATGTTAATCTGTCTAAATCCATTCAGCTCCACTTCTTTGAAAATCAGTCACCTAGTGCTTGCAGCTAAAAAAGGAGACCAACTAATACATCTCAACAGAGCAGATAGTGGAGGCCACTCCCACGGATCAAGATCTCTGTAGAAAACCTAGCTATTGTTCAGCCAATACTTTCATGTTGGTTTCTAAAAATAAGAATCTGAGTCATCCTTTCTGCAGCCGGAGAGAACTTTATTCCTTTTACCCCCGTGGCTCCTGATTGGTTAACACGTTGCTCAGCAGTGGGTGGGCAGGGCCGTCAGCTTCCCCCACTGTAGGTGGTATGGCCGTGAGCGAGAAAGGTGAACTGGCTGGAAAGTCAAGCCTAAGTCAAACCCTGTCCTCACCACAGTCCCATTTTTATTTTTTAATTTTTTGGCCACACGTCTTGCGGGATCTTAGTTCCCCCACCAGGGATCACAGCCAAGCCCCCTGCATTGGAAGCCGGAGTCCTAACCACCAGGCTGCCAGGGAATTCCCCACAAGATAGTTTTAACCAATTTACTTGACTTTTTTCAGTTTCAGTTTCCTCCTCTGTAAAAGGGGGATATTAAGGTATATTAGTTTTCTACTGCTGCGTAACAAATTTGCACACATCTAGAGGACTGGAACAACGCCTGTTTATTGTTTCGCAGTTTTGTAGGTCAGAAGTCCCGGGTGGCGTAACTGGGTTCTCTGGGCCGTCTCACCAGGCTGAAATCAAGGTATCCATCCGCTGTGTTCTCACCTAGAGCCCAGGGTCCTCTTCCAAGCGCTTTCCTGTTCTTGGCAGCATTCAGTTCCTTGCAGTTGTAGGTCTGAGAGCTGCAGGCCTCTCTCAGCTCTTTCAGGCGCCTACGTTCCTTCTCCGAGGCCTCTCCATCTTTCAGACCGGGACTGCACATCAAGTCCTTCTCACACTTGGAGTGTCTCTGACTTCTGCTCTCAGCCATTTAAGGGCTAACTGCTTTTCAGGGCTCGTGTATTTAGATCAGGCCCACCCAGATAATCCCCCTTTCTTAAGGTCACCTCTGCCATATAACATAAAATAATCACCAGAGTGAAATCTCATCATATTCATAGGTTCTAGGGGTTAGGGCGAGACAGCTTTAGGAGCTATCTTAAAAAATTTTGCCTACAACAAATGCTTTGCTCAGAGAATTTCCCTGAAAATTAGAGATAATGTGTATGTGCAAAATAGTAGACAATCAATTTAGCCACTGTTAACGCATGAGGACCCCTTTGGTGCAGGGAGCAGATAAGTATCTGAGCTACTCAGTGAATCAAGCATAAGACGAGACTCTGAATTGTCCATGGCAAATACTTATTACGACCTTTCTCATATTTATGGATGTTAAAATAGTATTTTGCACATAATAAGTGATCTCTATTTTAATTGGAGCACTGATGTGATGATTTGGAAATTCCATTTGATCTAATTTAACAAGACAAAGATTGAGTTCCTCCCTTATCTTCTGAGTATATTATTAGATTGGCCAAAAAGTTCGTTCAGGTTTTTCCGTAAGATATTACCCAAACGAACTTTTTGGCTAACCCAATACTTCTCTCTCCCTTGTTAAATAATTTTGGCAAAGCTGCCTCTTCCTCTTCCTTCCCATGTACTTTGGTGGAGTTCATCAACACAGGACTTTGAGCTCAGGCTTTTATAGTACAGATACCAACTGAATTTTGGGAATTGACTTGAGTTCTGTCACCTTAAAATGAAGAAGGAATGGCCTCTGCACATTACTGAAGGCCCAGAAAAAATAAAAGGGGGGTGGGATGGGGTTCTGAATTAATTTCAGGATATTGGGGTTGACTGTGTTAAACATGATCAAGACCATAGTTTTCACATCATGACATCATGATGCACAACACAGCATCCATAAGAGCATAAACTCTAGAGCCACGCTGCTAGGGTTCAAATCTTGTCTCTGCTGCATTTTTTCAATGTGGCCTTGGGCAAATTATTTAACCTCTCTGTGCTTAGTTTTCTCACCTGTAGAGCATCTACTTCATATGGTTGTGGTGAGGACTGAATTAAATATTTACAAAATGCTCACAGTAGGGCCTGGCATTGAGTAGCAAAAGTGAGTCACTTAAGGCTTCTCTCTTCACCCCCAGCCTAACCTACTCTCTTATCAGACAGTGGCATGGATTTTTCAAATTATGGTTTATTTATTTATTTATTTTTGAAATAGCAATACTTGACATCCTACAAAACTTAAAAGGGTACGGAAAGATAAACAATAAAAACTAAGTTTTTCTCCCACCCAAGGTATCCAGACACTGGGCTTCCAGAAGCAATCACTGATACTATAGTCTCTTATACATCTTCCTAAGATAGTCTATACACAGACTACAGTATGAATATTTACATGATAATATATCGTGTAGACCATTTTCACAGATATGTTGTTTTTGTTTTTTATAAATTTATTTATTTATTTATATTTTTGGCTGCGTTGGGTCTTCGTTGCTGTGCACGGGCTTTCTCTAGTTGCAGTGAGCAGGGGCTACTCTTCGTTGCGGTGTGCAGGCTTCTCTTGTTGTGGAGCACGGGCTCCAGGTGTGCGGACTTCAGTGGTTGTGGCACACGGGCTCAGTAGTTGTGGCTTGCGGGCTCTATAGCGCAGGCTCAGTAGTTGTGGTACACGGGTTTAGTTGCTCCACGGTGTGTGGGATCTTCCCAGACCAGGGCTGGAACCCGTGTACCCTGCATTGGCAGGCGGATTCTTAACCACTGCGCCACCAGGGAAGCCCCACAGATATGTTTTTAACACAGGTGAGGACATGGTATTCTGTTCTGTATTGGTGATTATCTATCTGCGTTCAACAATATGGCACCCCTGGGACTGACTGTTCCTTGCTGAGAGGCAGCAGTGCCTGTGCCTGGGAGGTGCCAGTGTTTGCCAGGGCATTTAGTTGGTGAAAGAGGTTTTCCTCCTTGGACTAATACTTAAAACTACTCATTCCAGGTAATACTATACTTTGATACTATTCATGTGATAATTAATAGCAGGCAATACTATAAAAGTGATTTTATGTACCAGAATATGAACAATTCTGTTTATTTTGGCACATAATTAGAGGAGAAAGTAGCTGTAAGCCCAGATAAAAATCCATACTTTTTTTAAAGTAATAAAGTTTGAATCATAGATATTACATATTGGGTTATATATAGCTGTAGTTTAGATCTTTTTGTACCTTAGACTTGTTTGATAAGGGCTTTTCAGTTTTTGGAAAATTTGTCTTTGATCTGAGAGTTCATGTACAGTTGACCCTTGAACAACACAGGTGTGAACTGCTCCATTCACTCATAGCAGATTTTTTTCAATAGTAAATATTGATACTATAGTACTATACTATCTGAGGTTGGTTGAATCCGCAGATGCTGGACTGCACATATGGAAGAACTGTGTGTAGGGCGGAACCAGGAACCGGGGATCTGGAGGGCCAGCTATAAATTATACACAGATTTTCACCTGCACAGAAGTTTGGCACCCCTAATCCCTGAGTTATTCACAGGTCAACTGTATTTGTTTTGAATCTTGGTCCAAGTTGGTTGGAAGTTTGGGAAAACTCTAAGTCTCAATGCTTTTTCTTTCTTTTCCAGATAAGATTTTGTTCAAATTCCAATTTTCACTAAATAACATGTAACTAACTCTTCCCTACCTCCCTCATTTTTTCCCATGACAGTGGCATCCAAACCTGTAAGGAACGATATTATGTCATTTGAAGAAAGAATTTGGTTGAAACCAGCCATACATGTAGTGTTTCCTTGCTTTTCCCTAATTTGAAAGTCAAAAAATGAACTATCTCCATTTGGTCTTGAATCTCTTCTATAAGGATGATTCCACAGATAGTTTAAAAATTCCATACAGCAGCCTGATATGCTAATCATGGAACTCGTTGCTCACTGGAACTTCAAAATGAGCAGCTAGTGAAGTAGCAATACTGAAATCTGCCAGGAGGTGTTCCTGTAAAGTGTGACATTCCTGGGTCAGTGCTTATTTGGTGTTCAACTCTGAGTTATCAAAATTGTTTAATCCTACCTACTTAAGAAGGTGCCCAGGGAATTCCCTGGTGGTCCAGTAATTAGGACGTGGGCTTTCACTGCCGTGGACCTGGGTTCAATCCCTGGTTGGGGAACTAAGATCTCACAAGCCACAAGGCATGGCCAAAGAAAAAAAAAGAAGGTGCCCAACCTGGTGGGATTCTTGTGCTTTTGGCCAATGGCAGTTTATAAGTCCTACTGAGAAGAAAACAGATATGGTGTCTATTATAGACTAAATTGTGTCCCTTCAAAATTCATATGTTGAAGCCCTACCCCTCCCACCCCAATGTGACTGTATTTGGGGATAGAACCTTTAAAGAAGTAACTAAGGTTAAATGAGATTATAAGGGCGACCCTAATCCAATTTGACTAGTGTTCTTATAAAAAGGGCAAGAGACACCAGGGATGTGCACAGAGAGAAAATACCATGTGAGGACACAATGAGAAGGTGAAAATTTGCAAGCCAAGGAGAGACGCCTCAGGAGAAACCAATCCTGCTGGCAACTTGACCTTGGATTTTCACCCTCCAGAACTGTGAAAAAAAAAAATTCTGTTAAGCAACACAGACTATGGATTTTGTTTTGGCAGCCCTAGCCAACTAATACTGTGTGATCTTCAGGAAAAAAAACTACAGAATTTGAGTAAGTTTTTGAAGATCTCTCCCTTTTGGGAGGATGTAACTCTTTGGGATGAGTTGACTCTTGTCATCAACTAGACAAATGAAGCCATGAACTGCCACTGACCGTGACCCTTCCCACGGCTTGGTGTTTATCTTTTCCTTGGAACCTTTTAATCTATTCTGGCCAGGGTTTGTTTCTGTTATTTGCAACCAAAAGAGCCTTAAGTAAAACAGGTCTTCAAGTCTTGCCTGAAGACTGACTATATTTCATATATAACTATTATTTTAAAAAATACCTATAGATAATGTTGATTAATAAGTTAATTCTCAATTTTAGGTTGCTAGTAATTTTTTTTGCAGTTATGTAGTTTTCTCACACAATAAAAGTCCAAATAAAGTTACAATGTGTTGATGCTAATAAGGAGATTTTAATAAAGAAGAAGGTTGGGGACCATTGATCTAGGACTTTCTGATAGTGTAAGGGCCTCTTTGTGTGGGAATGGCAATGAAACCTAAAAGGTTGATGGGCATGCATTTAAGGCAGGAAGTCATGATACCCGCCCAAAGACTGGTGATCTAACCAGAGCAACTGCATGGCTCAGTGGAAGTTTTTGGTGGAGATGCTTGGAAGCACACTTGTACACTTTTGCAGTCTCAGTCTGACCCTGCCATCCAGAGTAAGCTTGGAGTGGAGCATTCAGATAAGTCACCATGGAGCTATGCAATGTACTTGGAAGGGTCTGTGCTCCAGCTGAACATGTTTTATAAGGGACTATGTATTCTGGGAGCTTGCTCTGACTATACTCTTCCTCTTGGACACAGTTACAGTGTGTAGTGGTAGAAGTAGCTGGTACTTTGCAAGCAGACAGACTTCACCCTCCTGTTGAAAAGGACCACTGGGATGTTGGCTATGTCCCTTTCACTCTTAACAATGGTGGATACTTTGAAGAAAGGACAGAAATCCTTATAGCGTAAAAATTGAGAGTCACTAGTGGTTAGACAGGAAGATTTTGATTTTATCATTTCTCTTGAGATTATAGTTTAAATGATTGTAAGTATTGTGAATCATGACCAATCTATTTGAAAGGGCTACCGTGAACTCTGCAAAGGGGAGTCTAAATGAGGGCCCTCAAGTACCATTTGGCACATTTTAACCAATGCATTTATTTAATCAATATAAAAATCTTATTTCCTGCTTTAAGGTTATTTGAAATTTTAAGACAAATTATACATAATCATTAAAGTATATAGAATCAATAATAACTTTGGAATATGGTATTAACAACTACATGCCATCATCCCTTCCCCCACCTTACCCGTACACTGCCCTCTGGTTGACCCACATAAGTCAGGGAAACAAATACTCTCTGAGTTCAGGAGCATTACTAAACCAACCATCCTGTATAGCTGTTAATCCTCAGTCTCACCAATTTGCTGACTTCTTACACGGGCATGCTCTTAAGGCTTTTCAAGTGTATTTTGAAGATGGACTTCCTTAATCTCTGGTCCTCCTTGCAAAAAATTTTCAACTTGGCCTAGTTCTCTGTCACAGAAGACTCCTGAATCCCAATCTAATCCAGTGGTTTCAGCTTTTGGTGTTTCAGACATTCTTTGAAACAACTGGGGGATTCTTTGCCATCTGGGAAAAATTGCTGTTTTCAGGTAATATCACTCAAAATGAAGATGGCCTTTTATCTCTTTCTAAAATTGGGAAAAGTTATTTCAATTTTAACTTGAAAATACAAAGACACTTGGGTAGATGTCTTGACCAGCGTAATATTTGACTTGCTTTTCAAGCTACCACAGAGACAACAGATACCCAACACAGGGAACAGACACGTCCCTCTCCTTGAAACCCTAACTTAATGCCAGCAAATAATTCCACACAGACCATTACTTCTATTTTTGTTCATTCATTTTCATCTGAAATAACAAAGAATGATCAGATCCCCAGGTCTATTACCTGAAGCAAGTTTAGGAAATGGAAGACCAAGAACTACAATATCAATCTGGATTGATCAATGTTGGGAACTCCTTGCTAATCACATAATTGTATTATGTTATCTGATGTGGTCTTTCTCTAAAGCACGTTTCACTACTACTAATAAACAGTAATAATAAACAATCCATATGTTCAGAGTATTTCAGACCCAGTCCAAGAAAGAACTGACTTCAGTAACTACATTCCTTTTGTTGTTCCTTGTATCTACGCAGTTGGTTTCTTTATAAAAATAAAAATGGACTTTTCTGTTCAGTGACCATTAAATGTTTAATTTGCCAGTTCCTTTGCACTGCGTGACTAGTCATATTCGGCTAAAGATGTTATGCACTTGAAAGAGGTGCCTACTTGGATACAAACTGCCACAAATGAGAAATAGCCTGTACTCCAGCCTCGCTTTCAACTGAGAGCATGTTTTCTCATAGACACAATATGCTAAACGCTGGATGGGTCCCCTTCACAATTCCACAGACTATTTGAACCTAAAATGTCAGCTCAGGGCTTCCCTGGTGGCGCAGTGGTTGAGAATCCGTCTGCCAAGGCAGGGGACACGGGTTCGAGCCCTGGTCTGGGAAGATCCCACATGCCGTGGAGCAACTAAGCCCGTGCGCCACAGCTATTGAGCCTGCTCTCCAGAGCCCGCGAGCCACAACTACTGAGCCCACATGCCACAACTACTGAAGCCCTTGCGCCTAGAGCCCGTGCTCTGCAACAAGAGAAGCCACTGCAATGAGAAGCCTGTGTACCGCAACGAAGAGTAGCCCCCGCTTGCCACAACTAGATAAAGCCCACGTGCAGCAACGAAGACCCAATGCAGCCAAAAATAAATAAATAAATTAAAATGTCAGCTCAGTCACCACGTGACATATGTTTCTCCACCATTGCTGACACGGTTGTGCTATTGCTCCAATTCTTTCTCTTTGTGGAATTTACATTTCCTTTTTGAAATCACCAACTATGGCTGAAGCCTTTGTTTTTTGGTTTTTTTTTTTTGGCTGTGCCATGCAGCATGTGGGATCTTAATTCCCTGACCAGGGATCTAACTCGCGCCTGCTGTGGTGGAAGCACAGAGTCTTAACCACTGGACCACAAGGGAAGTCCCTGTGGTTGAAGTCATTTTTGTCTTTGGAGGGTCAAAACACCCTGGTGTATGAGAGGAGATAAGTATTTTTGGCGATGTCCTTTTCCTGCCCCAGAACTGTGTTTCTGCTCTTCTCTTTCCTCCCATCTGCTAAGTGCAGTTACCCCAACTCCCAGGTCTAAAGCCTAGCCCATGTGGGTGGTGCCACATTTTTTCTCAGAAGTGTTGCATTTCTGAGTCATGCCTTTCCTTGACTGGGAGCTACACTTATCTCTTCATTAGCCATGTTTCCTTTTTTTCTGAAGACGTAACCTGCAGAGGCAGTTTCCTATGTGAAGATCTTCTCCAAGTCACTCTGGGTCCCTGTACTCTGCCACACACAGGTCGATTTATATCCACGTTTCAAGATTCCTTTTCTTACTGATTATTGCATGCCCTCCTCACCTCAACCTCTGCTCCATCCGATCTTTATAAATCTTTGAGATATATTTCTTAGGTGTTTAGAGTTCTCTCTCTTTTTTTAAAATTAATTAAGTAATTAATTAATTTTTGGCCGCGTTGGGTCTTCGTTGCCACGCGCGGGCTTTCTCTAGTTGTGACCAGCGAGGGCTACTCTTCATTGCGGTGTGTGGGCTTCTCACTGCGGTGGCTTCTCTTGTTGTGGAGCACGAGATTTAGGTGCATGGGCTCAGTAGTTGTGGCTCGCAGGCTCTAGAGTGCAGGCTCAGTAGTTGTGGCACACAGGCTTAGTTGCTCCGTGGCATGTGGGATCTTCCCGGACCAGGGCTCAAACCCGTGTCCCCTGCATTGGCAGGTGGATTTTTAACCACTGCGCCACCAGGGAAGTCCGGTTTTTAGAGTTCTCTTATTTAGAAATTTTGCTATTGGACTACCTCAGCCTTGCAAAACTATGTTAGTTTGATAGTAATGGGCAATATAAGGGCTCTGGAATTTTTATGGCCCATAGAAATCAAGTCATGGACTCAGGAAGAGAAAGTTTTGTTAGAAAAATCTCAAACAATACCCTTCGTAATGGTTATGAATTTTATGGTGGAAGTGGAGGTAAAAAGTTCTGAAAACTCAACAGAAAAAGGCTACCATTCTTAGTAAGGGAGACAATAAAGAACTCTCAAGGAAGCTGCAGATTAAAGGAATAGTAAATATCTGCCATAGAAAGGGCAGTAATCCTACCAGAAAAGTGACTGCAGATGTTCAAGGCTATTAAAACTACAATTTGTAAAAGAAAGTGCACCCACAGAATACTAATTAGATGTATATTCCTGAGGTATTTTATCTATTGATGGTTTGTTTTTTCATTATATCAAAAATATTGTCGGGCTTCCCTGGTGGCACAGTGGTTGAGAATCTGCCTGCCAATGCAGGGGACACAGGTTCGAGCCCTGGTCTGGGAAGATCCCACATGCCGCGGAGCAACTGGGCCTGTGGGTCACAATTGCTGAGCCTGCGCGTCTGGAGCCTGTGCTCCGCAACAAGAGAGGCTGCGATAGTGAGAGGCCTGCGCACCGCGATGAAGAGTGGCCCCCGCTTGCCACAACTAGAGAAAGCCCTCGCACAGAAACGAAGACCCAACACAGCCATAAATAAATAAATTAATTAATTTAAAAAAAGTTGTCATATAAAGTATCTCAGGTATTCAAAATGTCAAAAAATAAGCATTTCATGTAACAGCTATCACCTCTACCTATTACATTACCCTACCACTTATGTGACAACCATGGAACTGAACTTGGAGATGAGTCCTGGAATCTTCAGAATAAAAAATATGGAATTACAAATTACCTTAGTTGGCATTGCTTTTATTTTGAAAATCTTTTCTATTTTTAGGTCCTGTCATGTCTAAGAAGAAAAATTGGAAACTTTGCCACCTTGGTGTGTCCTATTTGATGAATTGTATTAGAAACAGTATTTCAATAAATATTCATTTATTCACTCTTTCAATAAACAGGCATTAAACACATAGTTGGCTCACGGAAGGCACAGTGCTAAGCACTTGGGCTACAAAAAAGAAGTGGGCAAAGTCTTTGCCATTCAGGGCTACGGTCTAACGAAAATAGACAAGGAAACACTTAGTGCATAACAGAGGACTATAGCTAACTCTTACTGAGTGTATCAGAGTAGATTCATAGAGGAGATGATCTTCGAGCTGTCTGGAAGAACGATAAGCAGTTTGCCTTGTGGACGAGGGAAGGAAGGGCATTCCAGGCAGAAGGAACAGCATTTGCAATGATACGGGTGTAAGAAGAGCAGAACAAGAACTGGTTGCCTGATGTGGCTGCATCCCAGGGGACCTTTGGGAGATTAGTGGGAGATGAGACTGGAGAGGCAGGCAGGGTCCAGGCCATGGAGGCTCTAGACCCCTGCTAGGGAACTTAAGCTTTATCAAAGTCAGGAGAAAACTGAAGGATTTCACATAGGAAGTGAATGATCAGATTAGCATTTTAGGAAGATCTCTCTGGTGGCAATGGAGTAGATAGAGTAAATGGGGCAGGGTCAGACACCAGTGGTTATGAGGTTAGTATGAGAGTTCAAGCAAGAATGGTAATTACTAACATATATTGAGTGCTAACCTTGTGCTAAGCCCTTGACATAAGTTATTTAATCCTCACAATGATTCTATAAGGTAGTATATTAGTCAGGGCAGGTTAGGTTATGCTGTGACAGGAAACAACCCCAAAGTCTCAGTGGCATAAAACAACCAAAATAATTCTTTGCTTCTACCACATGTCCCATGCAGGCTGGCCAGGGAGCAATGCTCCTCATCGTCACAAAAAAACCCAGGATAATGGAGACTTCATCTCAATATATACCTCACAGCAGTGAGGGGGGATCATCATTCCCGCAGTAGGCAGGGAGTGTGGTTCATTGTGTATAGGCTCTCGAAGCTTCTGCCCAAGTGTCACATGGCCACAGCCAACTCCAGGGGAGAAGGGAAGTGCAACCCTACCATGAGTCCAAAAGGAGAACCAGAAATATTCAGACACCAGCACTAATTACTACCACATCCTGTTCTGAGCATAGAATAAAACTGCACATTTCTGACCTGCTTTTTTCTTTTTTTTTTTCCTTTAATGGTTTACTTAATTTTATTTATTTATTTATTTATTTTAATATCTTTATTGGAGTATAATTGCTTTACAATAGTGTGTTAGTTTCTGCTGTATAACAAAGTGAATCAGCTATACATATACATATATCCCCATTTCTCCTCCCTCTTGCTCTGACCTGCTTTTGAAGTTGGATATGGCCAGCCATGTGACCTAATTCGGCCAAAGAAATGGAAGAAGCTTTGAAAACTAGGAGTCTTTAAGAACTAAGAACTGGAACAAAATTTGTTAGGCTCTTGCTTTCTCTCTGCCATGGCATCTGGCAGTATTCCATGTAGTGGCTGCTCCTTTTGTCCAAGTTCCAGAGTGAGAACAACAGATAGCAGAGCCCCCATTGACTTCCAGTTGTAGGTCACTGAGATTTGAAGGACATTTGTAACTGTAGCATAACCCAGTTCACCTGGGACTGTTATGGAGGAGACACAAAAAATTTCTGTACAATCTTAAAATTCTCCACAGATAGGTTTATTATTAGCAGTATTATGTATTCCCATTTTACAGATCAGGAAACTGAGACTCAGAAAAGTCAAAGAATGTGCCCAAAGTTACACCTAGTAAGGTAAAATTCAAACCCAGGCAATCTGACTTCTGAAGATTAGCTAGCAGGAGCCTGACCTAAAGCAATAGAAACGGGGATGAACAGGTGGGACTAATTTAGGGACATTTTAAAAGTAGAATCAAAAAGATCTGCTGGGCAATTATATAAGGATAGAGGACAAACAGGTATCTAGAATGATTCCCAATTTTCTGACTTGGAAAGTCAAATGGACGGTGACCAGTAATTCAAATGGAGATTAGAGAATGATGAGCACAGTGAGAAGTGGAAAGGTAATGAATTTGGTGATGGACTCTTTCAGCACTTTGAAGCTGTCATTCCATTGTCTTCTCTCCAGTTTCTGACAAGAAGTTGGTCACCTCCATATGGTTGTTGCCCCATATGTAATGCATTATTCTTCTCTGGCTGCTTTCAAATTTTTCTCTTTATTTTTATTTTTGTATTTTTTGGTAACCTGACAATGATGTATCTAGGTAGTTTTTCTTTGTATTTATATTGCCTGGGGTTCACTGAGCTTTGGAGGTTTGTTGACAGTTTCATCAAATTTGGGAATATTTTTCTTTTGTTATATTTCTGTCCCATTTTCACTGTCTCCTTTTGGGACACCAATTACACATACGTCTGATATTATCCCACAGGTCTCAGAGGATCTATTCATTTTCCTTCAATTTTTTTTCTGTTCTTCAAATTGGATAATTTCTATTGATTAATCTTGAGGTTTACTGACTCTTCTACCATCTTCTGTCTGCTGTTAAGCCACTAGTGAATTGTGTTATCTTGTTTTACTTTGAAAAGTTCTGAGGTTTACGTTGCTTTTTTATAGTTCCCATCTTCAAGATTCCCTATCTATTCCCTACTTATTTACTCATTCAGATCATACTTTTGTTTATCTTAAACATATTTGCCTTTAATTCTTTGACTATCTATATAATAGTTGCCTTAATGTCTTTGTCTACTAAATCCAATATCTGAGTAATCTTAGGGTTGATTTCTATTTTCTACTTTTGTTTTCCTTTGTGTGTCTGTCTAGTAAATTTTTTTTTTTAATTTTTTAAAAATTTATTTATTTTATTTTTTGGCTGTGTTGGGTCTTCGTTTCTGGGTGAGGGCTTTCTCCAGTTGCGGCGAGCAGGGGCCACTCTTCATCGTGGTGCGCGGGCCTCTCACTGTCGTGGCCTCTCTTGTTGCGGAGCACAGGCTCCAGACGCGCAGGCTCAGTAATTGTGGCTCACGGGCCTAGTTGCTCCGCGGCACGTGGGATCTTCCCAGACCAGGGCTCGAACCCGTGTCCCCTGCATTGGCAGGCAGATTCTCAACCACTGCGCCACCAGGGAAGCCCGTAATTTTTTTTTTTTAAAGAAAAAGAGTTTATTATAAGATGACAAGAATATTGGCATCTGACTGTGACATTTAAATATGGGCTTGGAAACAATTTATTCATGTAGCTATTTAGGGAAAATGATTATGCATGGGGCCTAACCACCTTGGTTAGACCAGATGCTATTACTGTTTACACTAATCCATTCTGTACAATGTTTGACCAGTTTTAACCCAGATTTTATCAGTAACCTTCCCTCATGACTCTTGATTGTTATGTTGTGCTCTCTTAATTTTCAGCATTACTCCTCCCTATTTTTAGCATAAATACCCTTTCATATTACTATTACACTAGGACTAAATATTCCATAATTCAGCTAGTAATTATACTGATTGTTTTGATGCCTGGCTTTCTCTCCCCTCACCCCAGTAATAGATCCTGTCTCTCCACTATGCTCTCATCTCCATTAATTCGGTAATACTTAGTACCCTGCACAAAGCCCAGGTTTTCCATATCCTCCGTTCTTGTGATTGCCAAACCAAGTCATCTCTCCCTAGAAACCTTACTAAGGATTTTCCCACAGTATTATAAACTTTCACTTGGCTGTAATTACAATCATGCATTTTAAATTCAGAGAGGCGACCAAAGGCTGAACATTCATTCAAAATTATTTAATTACAAGGCTGGATAACTGAAAAAGAATTTTCCATTAAAAATAGTTTCAGAGCTAGAAAATAATACACTGGTTAACAGGTTATGACTCTAGGGCAGTGACATGATTAAATAGAAATGGCTTGAATCTTATGGATGCATTAATCTAGATCCGATGTTGGTTCAGAAATCTATTTACAAATCAAATTCAAAATTAAAAAATATAATCCGTCTTGATTTTTGTTCTCTTTCCATATCCATAAAATGAAGAGGTTTTCCTGATCACCAGTTTTTCATACAACAAAGTAAATCTCAAATCTGGCACTAGCCAGAAATGTTTACACCTCAGGAACTTCACAGCAAACTGGCCTCTTTCAATAGGCAGACAGCGACCCCTCATTCAAAATGAAGCTGCTCATCAATCAGTGACATCCCTAGCTTCTTTAATATTCATCGACCTGCAGGATGCTGGTAAGATCGTCAGGTTTTAACCAAGTCATTTTCCAGTCAATATTCTCCTGTATGTTATGAAATTTTCCTTTGCATTTAAAAAAGCTTAGGCTCTCCACATAAGAGCTCCATTACACTGAAAACCATTGTTCCTAGCGCCACAGAGCAGCTCCCAAGTCCCAATGTAAAAGCGTGTCTAGTAATTTTTTATTGTCATACTTAAGGCTACAGATGATGCATTGCAGAAATTGTGGATTCTGTAGTATGTTATTTTCCTCTGAAAAGTTTTGATTTTTGTTCTAGTAGGCAGTTCACTTATTGTCTGGCCACTTTGAACTTGTAAGTAGGCATTTTTGTTTGTTTGTTTGCTTTAATTTTTTAGGGCAGATCTCTGGAAAGTCCAAGCTATCTTCCCAAGCCCTCTGACTTAGTGCGCTCGGCCTTCACATTGTTTCTCCTGTGATCTTGTCAAGCTTGGTGTTAGGCGTTGTTAGGGCAGTTCTATTGTAGGTCTTCCTCTAGGGCAGTTGTACTCGAACTTTAGCATGTATCAGAATCATCTGAAGAGCTTGTTAAAAACACATTTCTAGGCATCTTCCCTTGAGTCTCTGATGGAGTAGATCTGAGGTGGGACTCTAGAATTAGTATTTCCCACTGCATGTCTAACAAATTTCCAGGTGATGCTAATGCTACTGGCCCGGGAACAGCTATCTGAGAAATACTGCTTTAGAACATGATCCTTACTTTTAAATTTATTTATTTATTTATTTATTTAGGCTGTGGTGGGTCTTCGTTTCTGTGCGAGGGCTTTCTCCAGTTGCGGCGAGCAGGGGGCCACTCTTCATCGCGGTGCGCGGGCCTCTCCCGTTGCGGAGCACAGGCTCCAGACGCACAGGCTCAGCAGCTGTGGCTCACGGGCCTAGCCGCTCCGTGGCATGTGGGATCTTCCCGGACTGGGGCACGAACCCGTGTCCCCTGCGTTGGCAGGCGGACTCTTAACCACTGCGCCACCAGGGAAGCCCTATGATCCTTACTTTTAAAATGTGTTCTTTCTGGTGTCCCAGCTGGATGCCTGAGGTGTTATTAACGAAGTGTTAACGTGGCTTTCCACTTAGGCTGCGCCACAACTCCAATGACCCTCATCACTGCTTGAATGCTAATAACCCTGCTCGGCTTTCAACCCCACAGAAGTTGGTATCTGGTAATCCTTGCATAGTCTCACCTTACACGTGTGCAAACCAGCTTTTAGCCAAGCACCCACAGAGGATCCTCACAGGATTTTTGGAGCCCTCCCTCTGCAAAGCTCCCTTCTCTCAGTGCCCTACCTCGCAGATTATAGTTGCTCAGCTGCCCCAGACTCCAATCTCTGGATGCTCAGCTTAGCTGGTACCTCAGCTCATTGCTTCTTGGTTGGGAAATAGCCCCCAGATAAAGAGGCAGAGTGATTCTGGGCCTCACCGCTTGAATTTCTCTTAGGGATCACAGACTTGTGCTCTGCCTGAAACAGCTGACTCAAATATTTTGCTCACCTCAGTGATTTTTTTTTTCAAACTGGTGGGATGGCTAGTCTGTTACCAGTTTCTACTCCATCATAGCCAGGGGTGGATGTCCTGGTGTTAGACCTTTTGAATTTAAAGAGCCTTGGAGTATCCAGATAGAGATACTCTACAATGAGAAGGGAGCCTAGAGATAAAGGTTTGCAAAACATCAGTGTACAGATAGTAATTGAGACCAAGGGCATGAATCATATAGGAGGTTACACAAAATGAGAAGAGTAGAGGATCAAAGATAGGACATTGGGGGAACTGCTAATTTTTCATGGATGAGTGAAAGAAAAGTGTTGGCCAAAGAGGCATAGAAGGAGTGGTCTAACAGGTAGAAGAGCCACTATCCCAGAAGTCAGTGGAGAAGAGTTTTTTTAAAAATATTTTTAATCCTTACCATGGCTCCCCAACTGTGCTAAGAAAAAAAAATTCTTTTTTAATATTTCGAGAACCCTGGGACTTCCCTGGTGGTGCAGTGGTTAAGAATCCGTCTGCCAATTCAGGGGACATGGGTTCAAGCCCTGGTCCGGGAAGATCCCACATGCCGCGCAGCAACTAAGCCCGTGCACCACAACTACTGAGCCTGTGCTCTAGAGCCCGCGAGCCACAACTACCGAGCCTGTGTGCCACAACTACTGAAGCCCGCACACCTGGAGCCCATGCTCCGCAACAAGAGAAGGCACTGTAATGAGAAACCCGCGCACCACAACGAAGAGTAGCCCCCCCTTGCTGCAACTAGAGAAAGCCTGAGCGCAGCAACGAAGACCCAAAGCAGCCAAAATAATAATAATAATAATAAATAAATAAATAAATAGAACGCAATAATTTAGAACTATTGTCAAACCCATTTTACAGATGAAGATGAAACTGACCAGCCAAGTAACTTGTACAAGGTCATGCAGCTGGTAAGTGGCAGAGCCAGAACTAGAATCCAGGCATTCTGGCTCCAATACTTGAAAAAAACCCACAGTGTTCTGCCTCACTCCAAAACAGGAGAGGATGACAAACATGACAGTGCTGTCTAGGAAGCTGAGGGTTGAAAAGTGCCTATCGGAATAAGCACTGGGTCCACCGGTGAGCTCGGCAAGAACTCACTGAAATAAACAGGAGGTGCTAATTAACTGCTCAACATGATGGGTTCCTGGGTTTAGCTCTTCTTTGGAACCAGCAGAGTGCCATACACATGGCGCCTCTCAGGCCCTGCTTGCATTGTCCTCCTCCTCAGAAACCCGCTCCAGGTTTCTGCTCAGAAAGAGGGGACTCACTCCCTAACTGCATACAGACAAGACCCACCACTCCAGCTCCTCAGGGGGTGAAGAGACGTGTGAGGTGCCTATTAACACTCCACAGCTGTGCCCGGGCACAAGTTTATGCGCATTTGAACATATCATCAACTCAATTACCTGTGTTCAGATTAGCCTCAGCAAATCTTGACGCTCTCACAGCTGTCTTCAGGTGTTCAGGGGATTATTATGAGGAGATATTGATCAGCTGTTCTCCATGTCTCCTGTGGGCAGAACAAAAGGAAAGAGGCTTAAATGTCAGCAAGGGATTTAGATGTAAGTGAGAACAGTGAGGCAGGGAGGTCCTGTGTACTTAAGCAAGTTTCTAGCCTTTCTGCCTCAGTTAGCCCTAAATATTCCCTTTCCCACCATATCACCCTATTTGTTTTACAACAAACTAGATGAAAACAACAGTAACAATAATAGCAAATGCTTATATAGTTCTTACTTCGTGCCAGGCACTGTTAATAAGTTTTCAGTTCAGATTCATCATTTAATACTTACAACACAATGAGATAAATACTATTGCCGTCCCCATTTCACAGATAAGAAAACTGAGACACAGACACAGTGAATAATTTGCCAAAGGTCACAGAACCAACAAACGGCAGAGCCAACATTTGCAGCCTCCTGCAAAAGTCCATCCTCTTACCCACTACCCGCACTGCTAATCTGTAGAAATTGCACTAGAACAGAATTCAAGATAAGCAGAGCAGGGAGAGATGCTACCAAAGTGGCATGGAGGCTGCAGTAGATTGTTAGAAAATGGTTCTACATGAACCATGCCTCCCTGAATTCATGCCATGTGCAGTCCCCTTCCACACTGAATCTGTGCCAGCATAATGGCTGGTTTGGCCAATAGCATAGGATGGAAGCAACTTCCTGGGACTTCAAGCCTTTAAGAGATCTGGAGCTTCTGCTTTCTCTCTCAGAACCCAACTGCCTTGTAAAGAAGTCCAGGCTGTCCAGCTGTAGAGAGAGGCCACAGGTATTGAGAAGTCTCAGAGGCTGAGAGCCATGTGGACAACAGAGGCATCTCAGCTAAGAGACAGCATCAAAGTGGTCAATGAAGCCATCTGAACTGTCCCAAGAGACACCACAATGGGCAAAGATGACCCAAGCCTGCTGAGCACTGCCCCAAATCCTGACTCTAAAAGGGTTGTGGTTTTAAGTCATTAAGTGTTTCTTTTCTATTGTGAAACATACATTAAAAAATTTACCATTTTAACCATTTTTAAGCGTACAGAGTTCTGTGGCATTAAGTACATTCACATTATTGTGCAACTACCAGCATGATCTATCTCCAGAATCTTTTCATCATCTCAAACTGAAACTCTGTCCCCATTAAACACTAACTCCCCACCTCCTTCTTCCCAGCCCTGGTAACCACTGTTCTACTTTCTTTCTCTAAGAATTTAAGTCAATAAGTTTTAAGATGGTTTGTTAGGTAGCAACATATAACTTTATATAGATACTGATAGATATAATAATCTGCTTTTAGAATATATTAATGTGTTTGTTAGTTTATTAAATACCAGAGTTGCAGAAGCATCAGGAAACCTCCCAGAGCTTCAGTTCACTATGTCATGGTACATTTAATTCTAATGTGTCATGGCCTACAGTGTTATAGGTAAAATTATAATTATGCCTAACATTTACTTTCAAGTTGAGAAGGCAGTTTCTCATTTAATATATTTTTTGCCTTTCACAATAGCCTTGTGAGATGGAATTAATTTTTTTTAATTTTAAAGATCAGGAGACTGAAGATCAAAGAGTTTAAGTGACTTGCTCAAGGTCACAGCATAGAGTAGAACAGGTTGGTCTGCAACCATTTATTGATCACTCCTATTTGGGAAGAGAGATGGGGAGGGGACCCAAAAGATGGTTCAGCAGCTTGAAAGAGGAGACACAAGCCCAGTTCTTAAAGAGCATCTGCTCTCCTAGGACACACCCATGGACATGCTGACAGGAAAGGCCTTTGATCATGCTGAGACCAACCAAGATGGCTCCCAATTAAATGTTTTATGGGGTATGGCTGGATCTACATTAAGAAATAAATATGCTTGGTTGTATTTGAGGCAGGAATAGTATGATGAGGAAAGTGAGATACATCCCCACTGAATAAAGCTCCAGACTCATGTTCCATTCATGAAAGGGTGAAAGGGACATGAAATCTATTCAGCGGGTCACAAACTAAATATATATATATATATATATATATATATATATATATATATATATATATATATACACGTGTGTGTGTATATATATATATATATATATAATAGAGCTGAATTCATTGAAATAATAAAGGCGAGTGTTTTTCTGTGGAATTTATTTCAGTTACATTGTATATATATACTTGCATCTTCATAGTCATGTTACTTGGGATTTGGGTCACAATATGAAATGTATTTCTTACTGTGGTGAAAGCACTTGAAAACCATTGCCCTACCCCACTTCTCTCCTGGCCACAGCCTTCCTCAAGGTGCAGAAGTATTCTACAGCCTTAGGGAAAGTATGGCCTATCTATATGTACTGGCCTTGTGCAAACAGTAGAAAAGACAGATTTCATTTTAGCACAAGGACTACACTCCAGAGGCCTGTATGGAATGGCTGAAAATGTTGCATGTACAATTCTGCCCATGTGCCCACAGGTGATTTAATGACCCAGAAGGATGGTGAAACAATGCTGAAAGTACTGGATTAGACAGACATAGCGAGTCTGAGGTTCCAGTGTCAGTTCTTTATCAAACACTTATAACTCCTTGAGACTTTCTGGGCTTCCCTTCCCACATCTGTTGCATAGAGGGATCAAACTAAATTATCTTTAAGGAAAGTCTCCCACCAAGAGAAGAAATGCTGATAAGATTTATGTCACTGCCTCTTCTTTTTCCCAAGGAGAGTCACTGGGATAAGGAATGTAGAGGAAAAGTCAGTCTCTTTTGTTTAAAAATGTATCCAGCTTTTTGTTTGTTTATATTTTTTCTGAGGTCGATAGGGATAGCCAAACTAAGACCATCTTTGAAAGACAGCTAATGTCCATTTCTGGTTTGAGGCAGGGGACTTACCCTGAGTACCTCACCCAGGTCCATATGTCTATAATCACAAAACTTACATCATTTTATTCTCATGAATTAAACAATAAACTATAATCGTCTATGTTCAAAATATGATGGTGAAGTCATGGCACCCCAATCACATATAAAATTCATCGCTATAATTAAGCCATGTATATAAGAAGGTAGTTAGAATTCATCAGGACTTAAAAGCACAGGATCATGGTGATTGTTTCTCCTGAGCCAAGGAAACGTGAACTCCTTGATGGCAGGATTTTAATCCTGGAGCCTACGCAGAGGAAGGGGAGCTGGGCTAGTGGCCACTGGCAGCTCCTAGACCTAAGAAAGAGAAGGAGTGTGGCAGAAGAGAAGGAGCTTGGATATTGCCAACAGCCTTTTTTTTTTTTTTTTTAAGAGTTGTAGGGCCTCAGCAATAATGGCTCTGCTTCTGCCAATATCAGCAGGGAGACAGGTGCAGAGAGCTCTGAAGAGCTCTTTCAGTTACAGATGTGGCTCAAGAAGTGTCCCAGAAGCCTGTGCTTCTTGCCATGCCGGACTGAATCTGGAGCGTATCCAGGAAAACTCAAATGGGTCCAGGAGTGACATGGGAACTTAGCAGCTTTGTTTGCAACTTAAGTGTAGAGATTGGTTTTCATCAAATAGAAAACATCCTTGTCCATTTGATTTTCAAACAAAGTAATGCTGTTTGGGACTGATATAAGCAAATTCATTCTCATTGGGGAACTCCACATCTTTATTCAGTTTAGGGAGAGTATAAAGTAATTCGAATTGCTTCATTTATATTTTCTGATGGTGTAGAGAAATGTGTGCGATTTGATGACTAATTTTTTTTTTCATGGTAATTTTTTTTTAGAACATATTCAAACAGGATGCCATTTAACAGACTTGACTATTGCCTGACTCTCTGGATATGATAAAAAGCATAGAAGAGCAGAAATTGAAGGGGAAAGTAAGAAAAGATTTATTAAAGGGCAATGAATTATATTATTAGACCAGTGACTCCTTCCCTCCCCCAAGCTAACCCCAAGCCCAGTTTATCTAAGTAAACCAAAGGAAATTTAATCTTAGCCTCTACTATATATTCAGTACATTCTGGCTGACATTTTAAACCCTGTTAGAAATCTGGTTGGCTTCCAGGCACATGCAATACTAGAATGGAGAAATAGTATAGATAACTATCTCATTTTTCTTTCTCTCTGAAACGCTGACAATGATTCTTTGTAAAATGTCTCAGGACATTGAAGGAAGTTACTGACATACATTTTGTAGAAATTTGTCAAGAGCTGATTATTGCAATTTATATAATGTGGATATTCCATTTCACAAGCTTCATATGTTACATGATTAAAACATGCATGGAAGACAATGGGATCCATAGGCTGCTGAACATATGAACAACCAGAAACCAAGGGGCAGGTTTGAAGAGTGAGGTTTTCAGCTCCGGAGAGGACAGAATGACCACAAGTGACACAGTCAGAACCACCAGATACACACCAATCTTCTCCCAACCAGAGCAAACATTAACCAGCAAAACGGGAGAAACCCATAGCTGCGTCTCATCGCTCGGAAATCCTTTCAGGGAACGTCCCCGGTGGTCCAGTGGTTAAGACTCCACACTTCCACTGCAGGGGACACAGGTTCGATTCCTGGTTGGGGAACTAAGATCCCTGCATGCCGTGCAGTGCAGCCAAAAAAGAAAAGAAAGGAAAAGAAATCCTTGCAAACCTGCCGGTTTCAGCAAGGTGTGCCATGTTAGAGTTCCATGCTATGCAGATGGGACTATCACAGACACTTGAAATTCACACATTAACTCAAACCCTTATTTCAGCAGTTTAGTTTTACTCTTCCTGTCACCAAGGCATAGCTGTGACCGAGGCCTACGTTGCTGGTAGGATTCCACCTTCTTCCCCATCCTCATCCTGAAGAGGAACTTCTGAGTCATGAAACACATGTGTAAAGATGCCAAGGCCGTGGCTCAGTCCCAAACTGGATGATGACCCTTTGGAAACTGAACACTGAGACCTCATGTTAGGGTTACGCAGAACAGGAGGTTGCCTCATTCTCGGAATCAACCACCCAAGGCAATTTTAGATTTTTCTCTTTGATAAGTCTCAAGTCCTTTCTAATGTGTGGGAAGAGACATACAGATCACTTAATTCTACTTGCTGTAGAATTTTCATTTGGGATTTCACCTGTGCCCACCTACCCTTTTTCCCAGAAACAGTAGACCAGTCTCGCCACTTCTCTAGATTTACAGTAACCTCACTCTTGCAAATGACAGATGAATACTATGTTAGAGCCTCTTTCGTGCTCAAAAAAGATGATGACATTTTCTTTCATAACATTGTACTTTGCATGTCAATCTTAATTAAACTATTGTGCTTAGGTTAAAATTATGTGGAGTATATTTTAAAAGCATTTCTGCATGCACACTTATTTAAAATAAGCATATGTATACACATGCATATATATATACATACATATATATACACACATATACAGAGAGTCAAACCAACCATTTTTTAAAAAGTAAATTCCTTCTGAGAGCCATAATTTTAACTCGTCACCATGACTATGTGAATCCATCTTTTTTTGGTTAAGAGAATTTAAATTACTAGAGGTAGTCAATTTGTCTATGCCATAAAAACACATCTGTAATATAATATCTCTCTAAAGACAATAGGTCGTGTGCTGATGGTTTCCATGGAAATGCAAAGTCCAAAAATGCATCAAGATCTGTTTCCTCACCTCTCTTGAACTTTTCATTACTGGATGAAGAGAGATCACTTTCATTTTGTCAGGCATTTGAGCGATGCCACCATTATGTTTCTGTTCATAAAAACCTCTGTGTATGAAAAGTATTGTATACTTCACCTAATATGCACCCATTATGGTCTCATGATCCCCACAACATCCCTGAGAGGTTGGGCAGAGCAGGAATAGTTATTCCTATTGACAGATGGGAAACTGTAGCCAGTGGAGGTTTTGTTACTTGCCCAAGGCTATAGCACAAACCAAGTCACAAGTTGGGATTCAAATCCAGATCTTCTGAGTCCTAATCCACCTTCTTTTCTCTACTTTGTGCTTCAATAAAATAAAATAAAAATTACTGGTGCTTTTGAGACAGACTAAAAATCCCATTTGTTTGGTTCCTCCTCTAAAATCTAAAGACAATAAATAGCTCACCAGGTGAATTCAACACATGTGGCCCATCTCTGTCACAACCAACGTAGAGGCACTCCTCCACAGGACCGGCGGTCTACGCATTGTACTGCCAGGAAGGGTTCTATATGGTATATGGGAAACAAGTTTATGGTCTGGCAGCAGCTGCCCTGTGTGCGTCCTTGGAGGAGTTCCAAAGCTCTGCAATTGGGCTGCAGCCACCAAGTGTTCCCCCCGGTCCAGCCCTCATGGCTCTCAGCCATCCTGATCGGCTCCCTCATCCTCTGGTAAAGCAAAAGAGTCGAGGAGAAGGTAGTTGGCACTGGAAAGAGTTGGTGCTGGGTGAAGGGTTGGCACGGTTCCTTGTGGATACCTGAGCTGGGGAACGAAGGAGAAGATGGGAGAGATTGGCCACAATTCTTGGAACTGTCCCCAAGCTGGGGGGTGGGAGTGTGCTTCTGCACAAAGTAGCAGAACATGACATGCTGGTCACGGTTCTCTAAACTATAGTCAGTGAGCTGGGGAAGAATTAGAGAGGTCATCAAGTTCATCCCGCATCATTCATTCATCTGTTCACTCAACAAATAATTATTGGGACTTCCCTGGTGGCACAGTGGTTAAGACTCTGTGCTCACAATGCAGGGGGCCCGGGTTCACTCTCTGGTCAGGGAACTGAATCCCACGTGCAACTAAGGGTTCACATGCCACAACTAAGGAGACTGCCTGTTGCAACTAAGACCCAGTGCAACCCAACAAATAAATATTTTTTTAAAAACCAAATAATTACTGAATACCTACAGTGCTGAGAATATGGCAGGGAACAAATCAAAGTCCCTGCTTTCACAGAGCTTACATTTTAGTGGGGAGAGAAACAGCAAGCAAATAAATAAATAGTACATCAGCCGGTGATAAGTGCTGTGGAGAACAGGATAACAGGAAAAGGGACTCTTGGGAGGTGGGAGGTACTGTCTTACATTTGTTGTTTAGGGCTGATAAGGGGGCACCCACTGTCAATGACATTTAAACAGAGACTTGAAGAAATGAGGGAAGAAGCCATGGTGATATCTGATGGGAAGAGAATTCCAGGCAGAAGGGACAGCAAGTACAAAAGCTGTGCTACAGAGAGGCCTTGGCATGTTTAAGGAACAGCTAGGAGACCAGTGGGGTTGGAGTGACATGAGGGTGAAAGTTATAGGACATGAGGTCAGAGAGACTGTGGGTCCCAGATCACACAGGGCCCTGTAGGCCAGTGTTAGGCTTGAGTGAGAAGGGGGACCATTGGAGGGTTTTAAGCAGGGAAATGATAGGATCTGACCTTTTTATTTTTTAATTAATTTATTTATTTATTGTTGGCTGTGTTGGGTCTTCGTTGCTGCAAGCGGACTTTCTCTAGTTGCGGTGAGCGGGGGCTACTCTTCGTTACCGCGAGCGGACTTCTCATTGCGGTGGCTTCTCTTATTGTGGAGCACGGGCTCTAGGTGCGAGGGCTTCAGTAGTTGTGGCACGTGGGCTCAGTAGTTGTGGCTTGCGGGCTCTAGAGTGCAGGCTCAGTAGTTGTGGCGCACGGGCTTAGTTGCTCTGCGGCATGTGAGATCTTCCCGGACCAGGGATTGAACCTGTGTCCCCTGCATTGGCAGGTGGATTCTTAACCACTGTGCCACCAGGGAAGTCCCAGGATCTGGCTTTTTAAAGTATCCTCTGGCTGCCGGGTTGGAAAACATTTTGGGGCTGTGTCATGAAATGCGATAAAATCTACTTTATTCTTGAAAGACCTTGTGTATTACTCAATTGCCCTCATATTTCCCAGATTGGTTCCCATGCTTCTCTCTAGACAGTCTTCCATCCATGTGTTTTATTTCCAATCATGAAATTTTTAAAAATAGTCTGATCTTGTCATCATCCTTTTCAACCCCCAACTTAAAAAAATTTTCAAATGGCTTTCACTTGCTCTTAGGAGAAAGTTCAAACTTCACCCTCTGGCCTAAAGGTTCTGTAAGATTTAGCCCTTGTCCACCTCTCTCTTTTTGTACTCCCCTCCATCTGTCTCTTTCTACTCCAGCCACATTGCTTTTATTCAGTTCTTTCCAGTACAAGGCCTTCTCCCAGGTTATTTCTACTTCCTGACATGTTCTTCCCTATGTCTCTTTGGTTCATCCTTACATACCCTGAGTCTAAGGGTTCCAGAGATTTGTTGAATTAGATAATTGATCAATCAAATGTGGTACATAAAATGAAGTCACCAGTGAATCCACTGTTTGGAGTTATTTCTGTTTTGGAAGAAAGCTCAGATCTCACCAATCCTGAAATTCCATTCAGTATTATTTAAAATTTTGTGAATATTAAAAATATTATTTTAAATTTTGTGAATATATTTTGGAGTAAACACATGTGATATTAATAAATTGCATGCTTACACTTTGGAATGCCTTTCCTAGATGTTATAATTCCTTCCCTCATCATTGCAGCATGATCAATTACATGAAAAACCCTGTCAAATAAAGGCTGTTTATCACAAATTTTAATGTGACTCTGTATCTTATGGATTTTCCCATTTTGGTATCTTATTAGGAATTCATTCTCCCTGTGTTATCAGAGCTATGTTATTTTGTCTAATCCTTTGTTGATATCTTTAAAAATTCTAGAGTCATGCTGTTTAATGTGACTTTAAAGTTTAAGTTACTTAAAATTAAATTTAAAAAAAATCCATTCCTCGGTTTACATATGGGTAGTGGCTACCACATTGGATAGCCCAGATAAATAAAATGAACATTTTTATCATTATAGAAAGTTCTGTTGGACAGCATTGTTCTAGAGCCTACCTTTCACATCTCCATAGTATTTTGATATAGCTTCTCTTTCTAAGGAGATACCTGTAACAAGGTGGCAATAATTATATCAATTGCCTTACTTTCAGTGCCTACTTTGTGCCAAACAGTGTGGTAATAGAGTGCTATAGATAGATAGGTAGATAGATAGATAGATAGATAGATATGTATATATATATGTATACAGATATAGATATATATGTAATATATATACAATCTTATTTATTCCTCATAGGATTAAACCATGAGCCGGCTTAGGGAGGCTATTTTATAATATCACTGCAATAAATCGGAAATTTGATGCCCATTAACTCAGGTTTCCAGGGGCTTCCCTGGTGGCGCAGTGGTTAAGAATCTGCCTGCCAATGCAAGGGACACCGGTTCGAGCCCTGGCCCAGGAAGATCCCACATGCCGCGGAGCAACTAAGCCCATGCGCCACAACTACTAAGCCTGAGCTCTAGAGCCCACAAGCCACAACTACTGAGCCCATGTGCCACAACTACTGAGGCCTGTGCATCTAGAGCCCGTGCTCTGCAACGAGAGGCCACGACAATGAGAAGCCCGTGCACCGCAACGAAGACCCAACACAGCGAAAAATAAAATTAATTAAAAAAAACAAAACTCAGGTTTCCATATTCAAATCCTTAATCAATAGGCAAAATGTAAATTGGTTTCGATCTCATCAGATCTTAGGGACCTCTAATGCAAATCAAAGACAATTCTTGCAACTATGCATCTGTGTCTTTTCAGAATCTGGAAGGCTTACAAGTTCAAGTACCACAGGGCATGAACCCTGAGGCTTAGTCAACCAGGGGACATTCAAAACTGGAACCAAACAATGCATGGATATAGCGTTCCTTACTGAGGAAGATCAATTTATCCTTTATCATCTAAGTTATAAAACTTTTAATATGTCCCCCAAGAAATGGTCTGCTTTAGAAAATTATATACATAAAACATGTGTGTGAGCACACAGATACACAGAGACAAGATGGGAGACATTTTGCAAGTACAGAAAACAGAAAAAAAAAAGACCTTTAAAATGTATTTTGAATGATACTTATAAATATATCCACATCAATTAGCCTAATCCTTGGTGGCTGAGAGTAACAGACACAGTTGTCAGTGATGGAAAAATCTGCAAAGTGAAACGTGATGCCAAATAGTTCAAGAAACCCGGACTGCCCTGGTGGCGCAGTGGCTAAGAATCCGCCTGCCAATGCAGGGGACACGGGTTCGAGCCCTGGTCCGGGAAGATCCCACATGCCACGGAGCAAGTAAGCCCGTGTGCCACAACTACTGAGCCTGCGCTCTAGAGCCCATGCACGGCAACTACTGAAGCCCGCACGCTCTAGGGCCCACCTGCTGCAACTACTGAGCCTGAGTGCTGCAACTAATGAAGCCCGCACACCTAGAGCTCATGCTCCGCAACAAGAGAAGACACTGCAAAGAGAAGCCCGTGCACCGCAACGAAGAGTAGCCCCCGCTCACCGCAACTAGAGAAAGCTGCGCACAGCAACGAAAACCCAATGCAGCCAAAAATAAATAAAAAATTTTTTTAAAAAAGAAACCCCTTCCCTTATTCTGAACATCAAAAAATGGGGCAATTTATCTTTGTCAATAGAAAATTTATTTTCTCTTCATTCCCACTAACAATTAGTAAATAAATAAAGAATATTGGTTTGAAGCAAAGGCATCAAATTAATACCTGTGGTGCCCTCATGTCTGGTCTGGCCTTAGAGGTAAATGTGGTTACTGCCACTTTGCAGATGGGAAAACTGAGGTTGAAAGACATTAAATACTGTATTTCCTGGGTAATAAGCGGTGGAACCAAAACTGAAACCTGGGTCTCATCAACTCAAGAATTCCATTCTGAGTCCCTTTCAGGTGGAATTGACTCTGACTCATCTTTCTTTGATTTTTGTGGTTAAAATTCTGAATGAAACCAGAATTTTAGAACACCAGTTTAAATAAAATGAAAGAGTACTTGGAGGAAGCAGCCAGGACATTCTTGATGCAAAACCAGTTTAGCTTTTCATTCAGAATATTCTTTTTTCTTACCAAATTCATTTTAAAGATGATCCCTCAATCCATGGGCAATATCTAAAATTGTTTTTAATTTATTTAAAAGCCTACATATATTTTCATTTCACAGAGTTTAATAAAGTTCTTTCATTCATTAAACAGCCTGAAGTGGGGTCAGCAAACCTTTTCTGTAAAGAGGCGGTTAGTAAATGTTGTAGATTTTGAGAGCTCTGTCACAGCTACTCAATTCTGCCATTGTTGCTGTGCAAGCAGCTATAGAAAATACATAAACAAATTAGCCTGGCTATGTGCCGGTAACACCTAATTTATAGACTCTGAAATTTGAATTTTATGTAATTTCAAATGCCATGAAGATTTAAAAAAAATTTTTTCCCCAACCATTTGTAAATATAGAAACTACTCTTAGCTCGTGGGCTGTATAAAAGTAGGTGATAGGCTGGATTTGGCTTGTGATCCATAGTTTGCCAACCCCTACTCTAGAGCATAAAGTCAAAACCTGGAGAAATGCAGAAACTTGTGTAAGAATATAGAAGAACCAGGACTATGCTCTATTTTTTCCTGCTTGCTCAGCTTAGTGGTTTGTACCCTAACATAAAGAAATGAAAATAATGAAAGCCACAAGAAGATATTTAATTACATGTGAGGAAGGGGCATTTTAAAGCCATGAGCCAGGGCTGCTATGAAACATCCTTAATTAAAGCAAAGTCAGAATGCCTGCCATTTTTACTCCACATGCCTTATCTATCATATAATGGCAAAAATACAATACACTCTTTCTATTAGTAATGTTTCCTTCCCTCCGCCACAAAATTGCACACTATTATTAACTGCAAGCTCTGCAAATATTAAACTAAAGTAATAGGGGGAGGAAAGCAGTAGGTTAAATTTTTTAATTACAATATTTGTTTTTTTGTTTTTTTAATTAATTAATTATTATTTACTTTTTGTCACGTTGGGTCTTTGTTGCTGTGTGTGGGCTTTCTCTAGTTGCAGTGAGCAGGGGCTACTCTTCGTTGTGGTGCGCAGGCTTCTCATTGTGGTGGCTTCTCTTGTGGAGCACGGGCTCTAGGTTCACGGGCTTCAGTAGCTGTGGCACGCGGGCTCAGTAGTTGTGGCTTGAGGACTCTAGAGCGCAGGCTCAGTAGTTGTGGCTCATGGGCTTAGTTGCTCCGCGGCATGTGGGATCTTCCCGGACCAGGGCTCGAACCCGTGTCCCCTGCACTGGCAGGCGGGTTCTTAACCACTGCGCCACCAGGGAAGACTAATTACAATACTTGTTGTCCCAGCCTGGAACTAGTGGACTTAAAAGAAAAATTTGCTCTAATCTTCTCCACTAATGAAAATTTTATGTATAATCTCTATATAATTAATATAGCATTATTTTGAAGGTGTGATGATTGGGCTCTTATATCATTCAACATTTATTGAAGGTTTACCATGTTCCAGACAATATTCTAGGCTCCGAGTATATTACAGTAAACAAATTCTCTTATATCCTCTTTCAGAGGAATGTACAATATAAAGTTTTCCACACTGACAAACTTGAGCTACCATCTTGCTCTTCATATGACAATCAACAAAAAGAGGGCTTCCCTGGTGGCGCAGTGGTTGAGAATCTGCCTGCCAATGCAGGGGACACAGGTTCGAGCCCTGGTCCGGGAGGATCCCACATGCCGCGGAGCAACTAGGCCCGTGAGCCACAGCTACTGAGCCTGAACGTCTGGAGCTTGTGCTCCGCAACAAGAGAGGCCGTGACAGTGAGAGGCCCGCGCACCGCGATGAAGAGTGGCCCCCGCTTGCCACAACTAGAGAAAGCCCTCGCACAGAAACGAAGACCCAACACAGCCAAAAATAAATTAAAAAAAAAAAAAAAAAAGCAGCAGAATGAAATCAGATAAATAGTTTCTGTCCCAGCCATACAGGTCCAAATCACATCACTCATTTAAGATACCAAAAAGAATTTAAAAAAAAGAATAAAAACCACTAATAACAGTTACCTGATTAGTTCGTTATTTATTACAAAGTGCTTTGAAACATAAGGAACAATACTAACATCAAACAAATTCAGATCAATAAACATTCACCTGCTATTTGCAAGGCAAACTATAGTAGAAATTTAAAAAATATTTTGCAGTAATATGTCTGTTCAACTTTCCTGTAAATGCAAAGAACTTCACACTGATTTTCTCTCTCTCCCATCTCCTTCATTTCCCCCACAATCTCTATGTCAATAGTTTGAGGAAATTCAAGCACAGCAAAATACAGGGACTTACACAAGAACATAATTGGTTTAAGCCGGGGAAGGATCAGGGTTAGAACCCAGGGTTTCTGTTTTTAAGAATCCTTCTTTACCCATTATCTCCTATACTAAAAATCTAAGTAAACAATTGGAAAGGCAGCTCCAGCTGTATAGCAAATTCTGTTTGTCATGCACAGTGTTACTGTTTAAGGTGAATGAAAACAAGGAAGCTCTTCTTCCTTTTCACTCTCATTCTACAAACATAAAAAACTAGAAATACCCAATGGACCTGGAGGTAATTAATACATAGTCAGCTGAACTTTCTACCTGCAAGGTCACTTTAAATGTGCAGTAAACAGCTATAATTGAAATGTGACGATTTAACTAAACCACTGTGTTAGATAGTTACCTTTTCCTTGAACAAATTATCATTTTGTCTTTCCAGTTGTCCTGGTCCAACCACTGAAATGACATTCCTTGTAAAACTCATGCCTTCATTAGTATGTTTCTTCCACTTCTGCTTTATGGTTTGGGGTGGCTCCTATCTGATACTTTCCCCAATGTGTCTAATGGCAAATTAAGGCACAAATGCAGTGGTGGCAGTGGTGGTGGGGAAACTCCATTCAGCATGTGCTGGCTCATCTCACAATACCAGGGCTTGGTTTAAGGGTGAAAATCTGAAATCAAAGATGAGTCAGGGGCTTCCTTGGTGGCGCAGTGGTTAAGAATCCGCCTGCGAATGCAGGGGACATGGGTTCAAGCCCTGGTCTGGGAAGATCCCAAGTGCCGCGGAGCAACTAAGCCCGTGAGCCACAACTACTGAGCCCGCGAGCCACAACTACTGAAGCCCGCACGCCTAGAGCCCGTGCTCTGCAACAAGAGAAACCACTGCAACGAGAAGCCCGTGCACGCAACCAAGAGTAGCCCCTGCTCGCCACAACTAGAGAAAGCCTGCGCACAGCAACAAAGACACAATGCAGCCAAAAATAAAAATAAATAAAATAAATAAATTTAAAAAAAAAAAAAAAAAGATGAGTCAGGACTGGCTCAGGGCAGTCTGAACCTAGTATTGGCAGATCCTGAGAAGATGCATTTTCATGTAAGTTTTCAAGCTGGCCACAGTCAGCACAAGGAATTCGCCTATCAATATCAGCTTGTGGACAGGAGCTATCCAGGACCCAGGGTTCTGCTGGATACTGAAACTGGCATAGTTCCCTTCAAACACAGGGAGTGAACAGATGAGGCATGTTCAGCGACCACACTGATTGGCATCCCCCCCAGAACACATTGTAAGTCCCACTGTATGTAAGCCTACACTTGCTGAGTTCTTAATCTTTCTTGCATCATGGATTTCTTTACTTGTTCTAAGAATAATGTTTTTAAATGAATAAAATATACATTATTAAAAAATAAAATATATTGAAATACTGTTATCAATTTTTACATGATAATGTATGTGCTTCCTTATTAACACAGTAGAAAACAAGATCTGGGTTCTAATGCAAATCAAAATTACAATGAGGTATCACCTCACACCAGTCAGAATGGCCATCATTAAAAATTCTACAAATAATAAATGCTGGAGAGGGTGTGGAGAAAAGGGAACCCTCCTACACTGTTGGTAGGAATGTAAATTGGTACAGCCACTATGGAGAACACTGTGGAGGTTCCTTAAAAAACTAAAAATAGAATTACCATATGACTCAGCAATCCCACTACTGGGCATATACCCAGAGAAAACCATAATTCAAAAAGAGTCATGTACCACAATGTTCTTTGCAGCTCTATTTACAATAGCCAGGACATGGAAGCAACCTAAGTGTCCATCAACAGACGAATGGATAAAGAAGGTGTGGTATACATACAATGGAATACTATTACTCGGCCACAAAAAAGAATGAAATAATGCCACTTGCAGCAACATGGATGGCCCTAGAGATTACCATACTAAGTGAAGTAAGGCAGAAAGAAAAAGACAAATATCATACGATATCACTTATAATCTAAAATATGATGCAAATGAACTTATTTACAAAACAGATACAGACTCACAGACACAGAAAACAAATTTATGGTTACCAAAGGGGATAGTAGCAGGGAGGGGAGTAGAGACAAATTAGGACTTTGGGATTAGCAAACTATTATATATATAATAGATAAACAACAAGGTCCTACTGTACAGCCCAGGGAACTATATTCAATATCCTGTAATAAACCATAACAGAAGGGAAAAAAAAGATCTGAGTTCTAATAATTACCATAAATTTGAAGTAGTTTATACAATATTTCCAAGATACCTGCAATGACTGTAATGTGTTAATGTCTGTGATTTCCTTTAGTGAAAAGCCACAGCAACTGCTAATACTACTGTCATATGTTGCCTACATTCATTATTTTTTTTAAATTAATTTATTTATTTACTTTTGGCTGCATCGGGTGTTTGTTGCTGCACGTGGGCTTTCTCTAGCTGCGGTGAGCGGGGGCTACTCTTTGTTGCGGTGCACAGGCTTCTTACTGCGGTGGTTTCTCTTGTTGCAGAGCATGAGCTCTAGGTGCGCGGGCTTCAGTAGTTGTGGCACGTGGGCTCAGTAGTTGTGGCTCACGGGCTCTAGAGCACAGGCTCAGTAGTTGTGGCTCACGGGCTTCATTATTCAGTGGCATGTGGGATCTTCCCAGACCAGGGCTCGAACCCGTGTCCCTTTCATTGGCAGGTGGATTCTTAACCACTGCACCACCAGGGAAGCCCCTACATTCATTATTGAAGGAAATGTTAACTTTTATTTAGGGGTTAGTGAATATAAAAATTTAATTTTTTCATCTAAAATCGCCCTGAATTCTATCAGTGGACCTCAGGCTAACAATCCCCAGTTGTTTGAAAATGAACAAAAACCCAACTAAGAGGTTAAAGACCCAGTCACTGCCTGATGAAAAAATTTCCAGGCTGGATATGTTCCTTCTCTTTACTTTTATTTTTATTTTCTATTTAAGTATAATTGACCTATAATATTATATGTTTTAGGTGTACAAGATAGTGATTTGATATTTTTGCACTATAAAAATCACGACCATAAGTCTAGTTAACATTTGTCATCATATAAAGTTATTACAATTATTATTGACTATATTCCCAATGCTGTACATCACATCCCCGTGACTTATTTTGTAACTAGAAGTTTGTACATCTTAAACCCCTTCACCTATTTCACTCATCCCCCTGACTCCCCTCCCCTCTGACAATCACCAATTTGTTTTGTTTTCTGTATCTGAGTCTGTTTCTGTTTTGTTATGTCCGCTTGTTTTGTTGTTCACATTCCACGTGTAAGTAAAATCATGCGGTATTTGTCTTTCTCTGTGTGACTTGTTGAAAATGGCAAGATTTCATTCTTTTTTTAAGGCTGAGTAATATTCCATTGTATATATATATACACCACATCTTCTTTATCCATTTATCCAATGATGGACACTTAGGCTTCTTGGGGATACTCTTCCTTTTCCAACCATTTTATTTGCAAATCTCAGTCCTAATTACCCAGTGAAAGACTATTCCTACTACCACTCTGTCTCCCAGTTATCTATTGCTGTGGGTTCCAAGTATATACTAGCATTTCTAAGCATTAGAAAGCACCCTCAGAATATATCCCTTTCCAAAAGAGACATGCCACACAAAGATGATTATTCAGATAATTTACTGCAAAATATCCTTGAAAATTTAGGAAATATAGGACACTTATTTTACTGATTTAATACCATAGATATTTTGCTTTCAGCTCCTTTAATTCGGAAAAAAGCCCTTTGTACCCCAGCCAAATACTTTTTTGATGAACCCACAATTAGAGGTCAACAGATGATGTTCTAGAAAAGCCTAGCTTTGAGTGATTAAGATTGGGTCAAAGTAAAAATCCTGAGGATTACAATCTTGGAGTCATCTTTAATATTAGTTTTTAGAAATCTATCTTATTAGCAGAAATGAAACAGAGTGACAACTGTTATTAAAGACAGTTATTATTGGTAACAGGTAACAGGTGAAGACAACTGTTATTATTGCCAGATATAATAGTAGCATTAACAACATTAATTAAGTCACTATCCTCAAACAATGAAAATATTAGCAAGAGGGACTTTCAAGTCCTAAATGTAGGCAGTGATTATTTTGTCAAAATAAGTTCAAAACCCTCCTTTAATAAGTGAGGAAACAATTTCATTCATATTCCTGATTTTAAAAGAGACACTACAATATGTCAGTCAAAAGAAATAGTAATATGAAACTATAATATATAACTACGATCAGTACAGTTAGTGCTGCTAGCACAATGACATTTATATTTGAGTGTGTTATAATGCTGCAAAGAATGTGTAAATGATGTTAATAGTTTTCAAGAAAACAATTGCTGAGGGAGACAAAGACTGTGCTTTATTCTAAAGCAAAGTGCAAATACAGAAAGTGTGTTCATATCAAAAAATGCTTTCACAATAATTATCTTCCATTGAAGTAAATCTTTTTTTTTTTTAAGGTACTGATGTAAACTGGGGCCTTGTTCTTTGAAAATAATATCTTGATTAATTAAAAAAGTTAAACTGTAAAAAGTTGTGCGTGGTATAAACCTTGACATTTAGACTGTGGCAATCTGAATTCTATCTATAGCTGTCCAGAATCATAAGCAAACGAGTTACCAGATATCTACAAGGTTCCTGACAAACCAAACCATTGAGAAACTGTTTGTTAGATAAGTAAACTTGTTAAAGTGCAATACTGTTAATTTCATTTGAAATTGTGACAAAATAAATTTTACAAATTGCATTTTGCTTTTTAGTATTATCTCTATATTCTCTTGCTTTCAACTAATTAATTGAAAAAACAATAAATTTCCCTGAAAAAAAGTAGCAGAAATAAAATTTGGTGTGAAAGGCACACTCATAAATAAAATGTTGTATTAATTGGAAATTGATTCCTCTATGCCCTCTACTTCAATAATTCCAAATGGTAACATTTGGCAACAATTATAAACTCTTCTGGTTTATAATTTTCTGGTTCAAACATAAGTAAACAAAACATAAGGTGATGAATAAGTAGAGCAAGTTTTCAGGGTTCAAGATCAATATATGAAAATCAATCGTATTTTTATATACTTGCAATATACAATCTACAATGAAATAGAGAAATTATTCCATTTATAACAACATCAAAGAGAATAAAACACCTAGGAACTTAACAAAAGAAGTACAAAATTTATACTCATAAAATTACAAAACATTGCTGAAAGAAATTAAAGAAGACTAAAGAAGGAAAAAAATCCTATGTTCATAATTTGAAGGCTTAATATTGTTAAATGGCAATGTTCTTCAAACTGATTTACAGATTCAACACAATCCTTATAAAAATTCTATGTTGGGCTTCCCTGGTGGCGCAGTGGTTGAGAGTCTGCCTGCTAATGCAGGGGACACGGGTTCGAGCCCTGGTCTGGGAAGATCCCACATGCCGCGGAGCAACTAGGCCCATGAGCCACAACTACTGAGCCTGCACGTCTGGAGCCTGTGCTCCACAACAAGAGAGGCCACGATAATGATAGGCCTGTGCACCGCGATGAAGAGTGGCCCCCGCTTGCCGCAACTAGAGAAAGCCCTCACACAGAAATGAAGACCCAACACAGCCAAAAATAAATAAATAAATTAATTAATTAAAAAAAATAAAATCCTATGTTGCCTCTTTGTGGAAATTGATAAGATTATCCTAAAATTCATATGTAAACTCAGGAGACCTAGGATAGCTAAAATAATCTTGAAAAAAGATGAACATAATTGGAGGACTCACCTTTCTTGATTTCAAAACTTATTACAAAGCAACAGTGTTTAAGATAATGTGGTACTGGGATAAGTTATATATGTAGATCAATGGAATAGGATTCAGAGTCCAGAAATAAACTCATATATCTATGGTCAGTTGGTTTTTGACAAAGGTATCAAGACCATTCAACACGGGGCTTCCCTGGTGGTGCAGTGGTTAAGAATCTGCCTGCCAATGCAAGGGACGTGGGTTCGAGCCCTGGCCCGGGAAGATCCCACAGGCTGTGGAGCAAGTAAGCCCGTGCGCCACAACTACTGAGCCTGAGCTCTAGAGCCTGCAAGCCACAACTACTGAGCCCACGTGCCACAGCTACTGAGGCCTGCGCGCCTAGAGCCCATGCTCTGCAACGAGAGGCCACGTGCACTACAATGAAGAGTAGCCCCCACTCACCGCAACTAGAGAAAGCCCACGCACAGCAATGAAGACCCAACACAGCCAAAAATAAATAAATAAATAAATAAATAAATTTATTAAAAACAAAGAAAAAGACCATTCAACAGGAAAGGACGGTCTTTTTTTTAACAAATAGCTCTGGGACAACTAAGTATCCAATGGAAAAAAAAGAAGAAATCGAACCCTACATCAAACCACATATAAAATGCAAAATGGATCAAAGACCTAAGTATAAGAGCCAAACGTATAATACTCTTAGAAGAAAATGCAGGAGTAAATGTGTGACATTAGATTAGGTAAATTGCTTAAATATGACACCAAAAGCACAAGCAACAAAAGAAAAAAATAGATAAATTGGACTTCATCAAAAGTTTAAATATACATCATCAAAAGTGAAAACTTTAGTGATGCAAAGGACACTATCAAGAGAGTGAAAAGACAACCCACAGAATGGAAGAAAATATTTTCAAATTATATATCTGATAAGGGACTTGTATCTAGAATTCATAAAGAACTCAGTAATAAAAAAACACAACTTAAAAATGAGCAAAGGATCTGGACATTCTCCAAATGGACATTTCTCCAAAGGAGATATACAAATGGCCAATAAGCACATGAAAATATGCTCAACACTATTAGTCACCAGGGAAATGCAAATCAAAACCACAATGAGATACCACCTCATACCCACTAGAATGGCTAGAATAAAAACAAAACAAAACAAAACAAAACCCAGGGACTTCCCTCGTGATCCACTGGTTAAGACACTGCGCTCCCACTGCAGGGGCGCAGGTTCAATCCCTGTTCCGGGAACTAAGATACCGCATGTCGCGCACTGCGGCCAAAAAACAAAGAGAAAAATGGAAAATAACAAGTGTTGATGAGGATGTAAAGAAATCAGAACCCACATACATTACTGGTGAGAATGTAAGATGGTGCAGCCACTGTGAAAAACAGTCTGGCAGTTCCTCAAAAAGTTAAACATAGTTACCATTTGACCCATTAATTCGCTTATTTTTAGATATATGCCCCAGAGAAATGAAAACATATGTCCACACAAAAACTTAGACATGAATGTTCATAGCAGCATTATTCATAACAGCCAAAGTAGAAGCAACCCAAATGTTCATTGACTAATGAATGGATAAACAAAATGTGATTTATCCATACAATGCAATATTATTTGTCCATAAAAAGTAACGAAGTACTGATATATGCTACAGCGTGGGTGAATCTTGAAAACATTATGCTCAGTGAAAGAAGACAGTTACAAAAGAGTACCTATTATGTGATTCCACTTACTTAAAATGTCCAAAATAGGCAAATCTACAAAGACAGAAAGTAGATAGTGGTTGCTTACAGCTGGAGGAGATGGGGAGACTGCGGGGTGATAGTTAAAAAGTGCAGGGTTTTTTGGAGGGAGGTGATGAAAATATTCTAAAATTGATTATGGTTAACATTGCACAACTGTGAATATACTAAAAGCCATGAATTGTATACATTAAATGGGCGAATTGTATGGTAGGTGAATTATATGTCAATAAAACCATTACAAAAAAAAATAACAGGACTCAAATGACCCATTATCTTGATATCAGACAGATTATTAGGTTCCTATGAAAAAAATCCAAGGTGCATTCATTTGTTCATTCATTCATTCATGGGCATAGAATAGGAAATAGGAGGAGGACCAGGTTTGTGGGTAAAATAGTTTTGGACACGCTGAGTTTAAAAAGCCAGTGGAGGGCTTCCCTGGTGGCGCAGTGGTTGAGAATCTGCCTGCCAATGCAGGGGACATGGGTTCGAGCCCTGGTCTGGGAAGATCCCACATGCTGCGGAGCAGCTGGGCCCGTGAGCCACAATTACTGAGCCTGCGCGTCTGGAGCCTGTGCTCCGCAACAAGAGAGGCCGCGATAGTGAGAGGCCCGCGCACCGCGATGAAGAGTGGTCCCCACTTGCCACAACTAGAGAAAGCCCTCGCACAGAAACGAAGACCCAACACAGCCATAAATAAATAAATAAATATTAAATAAATAAATAAATGTATATTTAAAAAAAAAAAAAAAAAAAAAAAGCCAGTGGAATATAACCAAGTACGAGAAGCCCAGTATGCAATCAGAGATATAAATCATCACATCAGGGGAGAACTTTGTACTAGAGTTACAAATCTGAGGTCAATGGTATTTGCTTATAGTAGTTAAAATTATGTATGTAGAAAATGTGTAAGGCAGGGATTTTTGCGGTAGTTGTGGTAAAATACATATAATGTAAAATTTACCATCTTAACCATTAAAAAATATATAGGCTAGTAATGTCCAGTATATTCACATTGTTGTGCAACCAGTCTCAAGAACTTTTTCATATTGCGACATTGCGTCTTTATTCTCATTAAACAAATACTCCCCATTTCCCCTTCTCTCCAGTTCCTGGAAACCACCATTCTACTTTCTGTTTCTATGAATTTGACTACTGTAGATACCTCATATAAATATTTGTCTTTTTGTGACTGGCTTATTTAACTTAGCATAATGTCTTCAAGGCTCATCCATGGTGTAGTATGTGCCAGAATTTTCTTCCTTTTTAAGACTAATATTCTATTTTACATATACAACACATTTTGTTTAGCCATTCATTTGTTGAGGGATTCTTGCATTGCTGAATCCCTAACTTCCTGGCTACTTCCAATGATCCTGCTGTGAAAATGGATGTACTAATATCTCTTTGAGATCCTACTTTCAATTCTTTTGGTATATACCCAGAAATGGAATTGCTGGGTCATATGATAATGCTATTTTTAAATTTTTGAGAAAACGGCATACCGCTTTCCACAGCAGCTATACCATTTCAGATTCCTACCAACAGTGCACAAGAGTTTCAGATTTTCCACATCTTTACCAAAACGTGTTATTTTCTGTTTTTGTTTTTATGTAAGCATCCTAATGAGTGTGAGGTGATATTTCATGTGGTTTTAATTTGCATTTCCCTGATAATTAGTGATGCTGGTTATTTTTTTTCATATGCTGTTGGCCATTTTCATATCTCCTTTCGAGAAATATCTATTCAAGTTTTTAGCCCATTTTTAATGCAGTTATTTGCTTTTGTTGTTATTATTGAGGAATTCTTAATTTAGGATACATGGACCACACCTAGTGTGAATGAGTGGGGTTTAAGCAGACCCTGATACTGTGTTTGTGCTTTCTCTTTCCTCAGAGACTCTCTAGCTCTTATCAGATTTGTTTTCCACAGAGAAAATAGCCTTTTCTTTTTTATCTGAATGTGTGAATAACGTATCTAGGAAAAAAATGCAAAGGATAAAAGTATGTTTCCAAGCCCCTGTTTGTTTATTGCTTTGTTTATATCTTCTGTCATATGAAGACAGCCATTTTTATATAGTCAAGTATATCTATCTTTTCTTTTAGAGCTTCATAATTTTTCAGCCATGGTCAGAAAGAAATGTTCCCTCACCCTTTAGGTTGAACATATATAATAACCCACATTTCTTTGTGTGATATCGTTATTGAGTTATATTTTTACATTTAAGTTTTTAAACTTCTAAGAATGTATTTTATAATAGTGTATAGTGGAGGTCCATTTTCATTTTCTCCTAGATAGACGGCAATTATTTTAATTTCTTTGCTTGTCAAAACCTATAAGGCAATGTAAATAATATTGGGGATGGTAGCTATCTTATTTTTTTTTTTTTTAAAGGTCTTTTATTTATTTATTTTTGGCTGCGTTGGGTCTTCGTTGCTGCGCACGGGCTTTCTCTAGTTGCGGCAAGCCGGGGCTACCCTTCGTTGCAGTGCGCGGGCTTCTCATTGCGGTGGCTTCTCTTGTTGTGGAGCACGGGCTCTAGGCGCGCGGGCTTCAGTAGTTGTGGCACTCGGGCTCAGTAGTTGTGGCTCGCAGGCTCTAGAGCACAGGCTCAGTAGTTGCGGCGCACAGGCTTTGTTGCTCTGTGGCATGTGGGATCTTCCTGGACCAGGGCTCGAACCCATGTCCCCTGCACTGGCAGGCAGATTCTTAACCACTGTGTCACCAGGGAAGTCCCAGCTATCCTATTTTTGATTGAAATGGGTTTTGTGGTTTGCCACTGCATATTTGCTCGCTGAGTTTTGTTAATCTTAAACATATTTAAGTGGTTTCCTTCTACTGTTATTTTTCTAAGAGATTTTATCAGGAATGGCTGCTGAATTCTATTGAATATGTTTTTAGCATTTATTGACATGCTTATTTTTTCTCCTTTATTGATGTAATACATTATTTGGTAATGAACCATTTTTATATTCTGGAATAAATCCTATTTGGTCATAGTAAATTATTCTTTTGCTACACAATTAGATTTGTTTGCTAATATTTTATTTTGAATTTTTGCATCTACATTCATAAGTGAGATTGGTCTGTACTTTATGTTATTATACTATATTTTTTAGCTTTGGGTATTAAAGTTTGCCGTTTTATGCAGTGAATTAGAAGAGTTTCATCTGGAATGATAAATAACTTGGTAATTATATCTTCTTTTAAAGTCAAATAAACTTGGCAGGGAAGCCATATGGTTTTTTTTTTAAATTAATTAATTTATTTATTTATTTATTTATGGCTGTGTTGGGTCTTCGTTTCTGTGCAAGGGCTTTCTCTAGTTGCGGCAAGTGGGGGCCACTCTTCATCGCGGTGCACGGGCCTCTCACTGTCGCGGCCTCTCTTGTTGTGGAGCACAGGCTCCAGACGCGCAGGCTCAGCAATTGTGGCTCACGGGCCTAGTTGCTCCGCGGCATGTGGGATCTTCCCAGACCAGGGCTCGAACCCGTGTCCTCTGCATTGTCAGGCAGACCCTCAACCACTGCGCCACCAGGGAAGCCCAAACCATATGGTTTTGGTGGCCTTTTTTGATAGAAGACTTTAAATCATCTTTTCAATCTCTTCTATAATAATTTGTCTGTTCATATTTTCTACTTCTTTTGGGGTTAATTTTACTCACTTGTTTTTCACCAGGAAATCATTAATTTTCTCTAAAATTTCTAACCGCTGCCATGGAATTTCATGAAGTAATCTCTGTAACTATTCCTTTAATCTCTCCTGTGTCTGGGGATAGGACTTCTTTCTCATTCCTCATTTTGCCTCTTTCCGCTCCTTGCAGTGTGTGAGGAGGGAAAAGGGGAGGAGAAAGTGTCTATTTCATTAATCTTTTCAAAGCACCAGATTTTAGCTTTATTTGTCCTCTCTATCATTTTTGTTTTTTATTTCATTGGTTTTGGCTTTTAGCCTTAATAACTCTCCCTTATTTCTCTGGTTATTTTTCCTTTTTCTCATTGCTAATTTCTTAAAATAGAGTCTTAGTTCCTTTAATGTTTATTTTTGTTTTCTAATGATGATTAAATCCATGATAAACTTTTTTTTTAAAGATAATTTTTCAGGACTTCCTTGGTGGTCCAGTGGCTACAGCTCCATGCTCCCAATGCAGGGGGCCTGGGTTCGATCCCTGGTCAGGGAACTACATCCCACATGCTGCAACTAAGAGTTCTCATGCTGCAACTAAAAGATCCCTTGGGCTGCAACGAAGACCTGGCACAGCCAAATGATAAATAAACATTTTTAAAAATAAAGATAATTTCCCAAAGATTTCTATTTTCTACTTTTTCTTTTCATTTTTCTTTATTTTATTTTTTTCCAGACAGAATTTTTTAAATTTTTATTTATTTTTATTTTTGGCTGCATTGGGTCTTCGTTGCCGCGCACAGGCCTTCTCTAGTTGTGGCGAGCGAGGTTACTCTTCGTTGCGGCGTGCAAGCTTCTCACTGTGGTGGCTTCTGTTGTTGTGGAGCACCGGCTCCAGGCACACGGGCTTCAGTAGTTGCGGCACGCGGGCTCAATAGTTGCTCTGTAGCATGTGGGATCTTCCCGGACCAGGGCTCGAACCTGTGTCCCCTGCATTGGCAGGTGGATTCTCAACCACTGCGCCACCAGGGAAGTCCCTACTTTTTTTTTTTTTTTGGCTGCACTGCATGGCACATGGCATCTTAGTTCACCGACTAGGAATTGAACCCGCGACCCCTACAGTGGAAGTGCGGAGTCTTAACCACTGGACCACCAGGGAAGTCCCTGTGATAAACTTTTGTTATCTTTCTTTTTATAAACAAATTTTAAAGCTTGTAAATTTTTTTTAAAATTTATTTTCAGCTGCATTGGGTCTTTGTTGCTATGCGCAGGCTTTCTCTAGTTGCAGGGAGCGGGGGCTACTCTTCGTTGCGATGTGCAGGCTTCTCATTGTGGTGGCTTCTCTTGTTGCAGAGCACAGGCTCTAGGCATGCGGGCTTCAGTAGTTGTGGCCCGTGGGATCAGTAGTTGCAATGCACGAACTCTAGGGTGCACAAGCTTCAGTAGTTGTGGCTCGTGGGCTCTAGAGTGCAGGCTCAGTAGTTGTGGTGCACAGGCTTAGTTGCTCTTTGGCATATGGGATCTTCCCCAACAGGGATCGAACTCATGTCGCCTGCACTGGCATGTGGATTCTTAACCACTGTGCCACCCAGGGAAGTCCAAAGCTTGTAAATTTATTTACCTAATTTTATGTGCTTACATAGTGTTCTTTATCTTGCTTGATGCTTTCAATTTTAATTTCATCTGTCTAATATTAATGTTACCAGCCTGCTTTCTTTTTCTTTGCATTTGCTGTCTTTTTTTTTAATTGAAGTCTAGTTGATTTTAAATGTTGTGTTAATTACTGCTGTACAGCAAAGTATACAGGTATACATATATATACATTTTTTTTTAAATATTCTTTTCCATTATGGTTTATCATAGGATATTGAATATAGTTCTCTGTGCTATATAGTAAGATCTTGTTGTTTATCTGTTCTGTATATACAAGCTTACATCGGCTAACCCAACCTCCCACTCCATCCCTTCCCCCAGACCCCTCCCCCTTGGCAACCACTAGTCTGTTCTCTATGTCCGTGATTCTGTTTCTGTTTCATAGATAGGTTCATCTGTGTCATATTTTAGATTCCACATATAAGTGATATCATATGGTATTTGTCTTTCTCCTTCTGACTTACTTCACTTAGTATGATATTCTCTAGTTGCATCCATGTTGCTGCAAATGGCATTATTTCATTCTTTTTTATGGCAGAGTAGTATTCCATTGTGTATATATATATATATATATATATATATATATATATATATATATATATATATATATATAAAATACATCTTCTTTATCCATTCATTTAGATTGTTTCCATGTCTTGGCTATTGTGAATAGTGCTGCTATGAACATAGGGGTGCATGTATCTTTTTGAATTATAGTTTTGTCTGCATGCATATGTTTTTTTGATACCTTGTTAAGCATGTTCCTTATAGCTACCACATGGCTGAATTTTGCTTTTTCACCAAATCTGGCAGTTTCTGCTTTTTAATGGGTACATTGAGCTTATCACATCTAATGTTCTTACCTTACACGATATCGATCAATTTAATTTAGATTTTTGTTTGCTCTTTTCCTTTTTCTCTATATTTGCTCATTTCAACAAGTTAATATACCTTCCATTATCCAATTTGGCATATCTCCTGTATTTTTCCCCATTCTATCCCTTTCCCTGCCCTCTATATCAGAATATATGTCTCTAGTATTATTTGAAAATAAGTTAACCCTGAGTTGCAGTATAACTCCCACTATAATGTTCTAACCCAGCCCTGCTGCCCACCACCCCATCCCCAATTCCCCTCCATCCCACAGCTAAGACCTTTAGGACAGCTCTACTCACTTTCCTTTTCCACTATTCTCCACGTCCCCATGGATCATCTGGGACTCCTCCTCCACCCCTCCTCCACGGACCCCGACAGCCAGAAGACCTATTGCTTCCTGGCCTCATTTTTTAAAATCTTCTATTTAAATCAATTAGTAAGTCCATCCTTACCTATTTCATGGAGTGGTTGGAAGCTAAAATGAGAAACCCTCTGTGAAAGCACATTGTGAACTGTGAAATAATGTCCAAATACTAGGGAGGGAGGATGTGTAGGGAAGACTTGGCTGGTCTTGATCACAGTGGACAGTTGTGGACAAGGTGAGATTATAGTCTCTGTGCTTCTGTGCCAGGAAGAAAAAGTGCTCCAGCTCTATTACTCAGTACAAAATCACCACTACTTGAGATTGATTTCTCTCAGCCAAGGTATTTTATTACAGGGTACATGCATTCAATGGACACATTTTAAAAGATGATATCCTAAACGTCAGAATCTATTAACAACGTAGAAAGCTAAATATCCCACAGAAATGGGACTCTGCAGTAAAGTTCTGATAGGATAGGACACTTTTGAAGTACGGAAAACTGCCTGGAAATAGCTCTATGAAATGTGTCTGAGTCCTCTCAGAGTTCCAGGCAGAAGACTGAGGGATCAGGCAGTACCTAAAAGAAGAGAAAGTTAAAAAAGAAGCCAGCACATTTTCACTTTTTCATAGTGTTGCCTCCTGCCTGTGCTGGTTAAGAAGTTTGTGGTGTTACATGGACTCAAGCCAGGACATAACACTGTACCAGCGCTGTCATGCAGAAATATAATGAGAGCCACATGTATAATATTAAAATGTTCTGGTAGCCACATTTTTAAAAAGTAAAAATATGAAATTAATTTTAATAATATGTTTTATTTAACCTAATAGATCTACAATATTGTTATTTCAATATGCCATTAACATGAAATTATTAATGAGATCTTTTCCTTTCTTGTTTTCTTACTAGGTCTTTGAAATCTAGTGTGTATTTTATACTTACAGTATATCTTAATTTGGACTAGCCACAGTTCAAGAGCTCCATAGCCACATGTGGCACGTGGCTGCCTGACTGGACAGCACTGCCCTGCCGTGAGGATGGTAAATACCGCACAGTCCTGGACTCTCCCACACCTCACCCCTGGTGGAGGCCACCCATCAGCCACAGCATCCTTCCTTAACGAGCCCTGGGGTGGTTTCCTGATTCCTGTCACCAGAGCCTGACAGTCAGGCCCTCTGTTAGAGCTGGCACCTCAACAGAAGGCAAACTTCAGCAGAAGGTCAGTTTCATGAGGGTGGGACTTTGGTCTGTTTTATTCACTGCTGTATCCTAACACCTAGAGCAGTGCCTGGAACGTAATGGGCATTCAATAGATACTTATTCAATAAGTTATATCTACTTGCCATCCTCGTTGTAGAGCTGGTGAACACAGCTCATTTCCAGTAATTATTACTATCTGAGAATAATTTTAAATTAAGCCTAAACTTTATAGAGAGAACATTTTCAAAACTTGTAAATTAAAAGAAAATGCTAAGTCAGTTTTAAAACTGAAAAGAGCCAATCCCTCTCTTGCTTCACTCACTGCGCTACTACTGAAAACAAATTTTAACCTTTACAGATTTTCTAGTAGGCGTTACATTATGACATAAAAAAAAGGAAATCAGGGGCTTCCCTCGTGGCGCAGTGGTTAAGAATCTGACTGCCAGTGCAGGGGACACGGGTTCGAGCCCTGGTCTGGGAAAATCCCACATGCTGCGGAGCAACTAAGCCCGTGAGTCACAACTACTGAGCCTGCGCGTCTGGAGCCTGTGCTCTGCAACGGGAGAGGCCGCGACAGTGACAGGCCCGCGCACCGCGATGAAGAGTGGCCCCGGCTCGCCACAACTGGAGAAAGCACTCACACAGAAACGAAGACCCAACACAGCCAAAAATAAATATAAATAAATTGATTAATTAAAAAAAAAAAAAAAAAAGGAACTCAGCCCCATGGCTGTATTTATCACAATGCCTATAATCACATTGTTTGCTGAATATGTGACTGCAGTACTATACAACAAAATCTAACACTTTGCAAAGCTTTCTAAACTTTCAGTCTATTTCTTAAACAAATTCTTTGAAGAAGCACAGGATCAAATGAACAGGTGCATTCAGAGCAATTGGTCACAACACTTGAGTCAAGTCACTGCCTTTTAGAGTTTTTAAAAAAACGTCCTAATAGAACCTTAACTCTTATGATCATTATCATGGTTATTATCATAACTATTCTTTGTTGAGTGCTTATTACATTCTAAGAATGATGCTAAGGGTTTCATGTACATTATCTCATTAAAGCCTTAAAATAATGCTAATAGTCACTTACTTAAAGTCATCTAGCTAATACATGAAATAGCCAGGATGCAAATCCTGCTCTGCCTGACTCTCAAGTCTAGAATCTTGTCCACTCAGTTTGTCCACCCTCCCCATTTTTGTAGTGAGAATACTTAAGTCCCCCCAAATCATGTGATTTGTCCAAGATTATACAGCTATTAAGTGGCAGAGTCAGAACTAAAATCTACATCTCCTACTCTCAGGACCAGATTCTTTTCTCCATACAACGCAGTTTGTTCATAAGCAAAGCATGGGATCATAATTTATTCAAAACATATATTTAAAATAATTTAAATTAGAATTTGACCTTCACATAGAGAAAACTAGTGATTACTGATTTTTAGTCTATTTTGCCACAAACAGCAAAGTATTGTTTTGGGCAGCCAGGATGGGGATTTGGGGAAGCAGAATCAAGGCAGTCAGTAGGGTACATAATCATTGATCCTGGTCCCAAACTAAGCAAATGAAGTGAACCATTATCTGTGACAGTGGTCAGAGATTAAATGTTACTAGTAGAGGGGACTCCACAGAAGACCACAGAAAGCCTTGGTTGGAGCTAAGAAGCATGAAATGTGATTTAAAGGGGAGAGAGCTGTCCTGGGTCGCTCATAGAGTGGAAACTGTCTCTCCAGATCCCTCCTGAGGGCTCTTCCCACACCTTCTGCCCACGTCTTTGAATCTCCAGCATGGGCTGGGTGATTCCTGGATGGCTGTGGGCCAGAGGCCGGGGGAGTGTCCCAGCCCTGGGTGTTTTTCAGGGCTGCCCTGAATGTTCAGCTCTGGAAAGCAGCAGGTGCCTTGTCAATCTCCATAAGCCCCAGGAGAACTTAGAACAATGGCCTTCTCAGTCCTGGCAGTCCCGCTGCTCTCCTCAAGGCCACCTCCTTTCCATTTAAGTCCCTTTTTATTGAAGCCAGTTGAATGCTGTCTTATCCTCATTCAGGGGGCTTGGGCTTCTCCCGGCTACAATTAGATTTTTATGCCACCTGGGCATAGAAGCTCACTTCATTTCCAGTGTCCCACCATTCTGGTAAATTTTTCACTTTGAAGTTCACAATTAATTTTCATTCAGCAAACTATTAGATGAAAGGAAAACTACACTGGCACACAACAGTAAAAATACTAGCTGAGTTATGCAGAAAGTCCAGTACAAGAGACATGGTGACTAATAATCAACTGTGGGAAGTAACTGTCTCAGCTCAAACACCTGAAATTGTTCCTATAACTCCCCTTGCTGGCCAATGTGAAGAGTGACACAAGAAAGAAAATTGTACACTTCCTGTTCTCCCGGATATTTCTTCCTCTTACCATGTATCCAAATACCTCAAGGTTAGAAAAGACAAAATGGTTAGAAAAAAAAAAAATGGTAAGAAAAAAATCTAGTATGAGGAGACTAAAATCAACAGCTTTGTTTGCTATGTTTTTGAGGGGTCAGCTATTCAAGTGGGAAATGCAACGATGTAATCACTTTGATGGAGAAGGAAGTGTCTTCCTTGGTATGAAAACTACATGCCATTCACCATCACTTACCTCATAAGAAAGAACATAAGTTACATGGGCAAGATTTATATCCATAGCACCAGGGATTCTAGCTATTTCAAAGCCATGACATCCAGCTAATCTCAGGGTAGTGGGTGAAAATGAATTATATTTATTGAATCTGGCACTAATCATGAGGAATTGCAAATACAAGAGTACTATCAATTCAGTTATCTCAGTGAAATGACATTTTTAATTCAGAAAGAAAATTCCTGCAACATATACATATTGAGAAATTAAATACTGGCACTACACTCAATTTATTTAATCTTAGGGAAAGGTGAAATGGGGAATGTAGTCCACCAAGTACACAGATTTCTGACAGTTGTACTCTTTAGAATGTTTTGGAAGATATAAGCAGGTATCAGCTATAAAAACTCTTTGTCACTTAAAATTAAAGTACTAGTTCCTATGCCCCTGAGTCTTGTCTTATAATAGCAGATTTGTTCTTTCTTGAGGTTCTGCCAGTCAACAGTCCCATCTCTAAGGCAGCTTCTGGTCTTACCCCATAAACAAATTCTGTATAATCCAGAAAGGGTTTTCCTCCTGGCGGTTAAATTACTCTAAGAAAATAAGCTTATTTGAAGGCCATTTAGAGATTTTACATTAACTTTCTGAAATTCTCCCTTGTTACTTAATACTTTTATGTTCTTCTAATAATTTGCAAAATGATATCCTCATGGCAATTATATTCACTATTGCTGATCTGGAGTGATTGTATATACTACAGGATATCAATGATTATTCATTGGTGATATATATCAAAATGATCAAATATCCGATCATTTCCCCTAAAATGTTAAAAATCTGCCTATCCCTGCTTCAACTCATTTATCCTGTGTGGTTAATAATGCTGTTAAGCTCTTCCAATGACATCGGGCATTGCAATCTTTAAGATATGATGTCTAAAACAAGGACAACAATATAGTATTTAATGGTCAGATGAAGCTGGAGTACCATATAAGATTGAGGGACCTGGATCTGTCACATTCTAAAAGTGGCACTGTCAAATGGGAGGACCAAATTGCAAAGGTGAGACCAGGATACAGCAAGGGGACTCAAAGCATGTGATACCAGGAAAACATGACTCCTCCACCTTCTCCTTACTAATCACCTTCTGTTTTCACCTCTCTCCCTTTACAGTTTGGGTTCCATGGCCCATTACTGCAGCTACTTTCTTATAAATAGCTTTGTCATCCTATCTCCATTTAGTTCTTCCATCGCAACTGCCAGGCAAAAGACTGACTCTGGATCAAATCACCTCTTCCCTTCTCTGCTGAGCTCCCAGGCTGCTCAGCTTGCAGGAGAAATCATACAACTGCATGGATTGATTCCACCAGAGACTAATGGTCTTCAACCTCAGTTGGTCCCTCAATTCAGCCTGGTAGTCATTTCGTATTTTCCTAGGTGGCTCTCTCTCTGTCTGCCATGCTTCACAGGATTCAACTTCTCTTCACTTTCCTCAAACCTCTGACATCAGCACGAAATCTGCCTTCTTACCCAACAGAGAAAATGGTGCTATTCAGATAGGAGCTCTTTCACTTTCCTACCTCGAGGGGTGTGGTGGTAAATTACTGATAACTGACAGTCTTCGGGGTGGGATGTGGGGGAGTTCTGATCTGCTGTGTCTGCCAATTTCCACGGTGTAAATATTCCCATTATGGCTGAATTCAAGCTATTAACATAAGTTAACCAGATCTCAAAATTCCTGAAAGTTTAACAATTGGCTCCGGGGAGCTAGTAGGAGCTGGCACCAGCACACACTGCGTGAAACCCAGAAACAAATGCATCCAAAACATCTTCTCCTTCCCTCTCAGTTACAATGAAAGAGATGTCTCTCCTCTTTTCCTCATCTATCTAAAGTGAATGCCTCCTGCCTTCTGCAATATTTTGTTCTATCAGTTAAAACCCTTCTCTTGGGGCTTCCCTGGTGGCACAGTGGTTGAGAATCTGCCTGCCAATGCAGGGGACACGGGTTCGAGCCCTGGTCTGGGAAGATCCCACATGCCGTGGAGCAACTAGGCCCGTGAGCCACAATTACTGAGCCTGCGCGTCTGGAGCCTGTGCTCCGCAACAAGAGAGGCCGCGATAATGAGAGGCCTGCGCACCGCGATGAAGAGTGGCCCCCACTTGCCACAACTAGAGAAAGCCCTCGCACAGAAACGAAGACCCAACACAGCCATAAATAAATAAAATAAATAAAATAGTGTTTAAAAAAAAAAAACCCCTTCTCTTGCATCTTGAAATTCTTTTTTTGTTTTTGGCTGCGCCACGAGGCATGCGAGATCTTAGTTCCCTGACAAGGGATTGAACCACCGGACCACCGGGGAAGTCCCTCTTGCATCCTCAACTTTCCCCTCTTTATTTGGCTAATTCCTTTTATCTTTTAAATTCAGCTAACTCCCTCCCACTCTTTTTGTTTGGTTTGTTTGAAGAAAACTTCATTTGATCTCACATTTCTCTTCAGCTATGTCACAGACCCATTTCTTCAAAGGATTGTTTCCACCGCCTTAGCTTCAGATCACTCATTTACCTACTAAAATCTGGTTTTCCACTGAAATCCCAAAATTACCAACAACTTCCTTGTTACTAAGTTCGATAGAGAATTCTTGGTCCTGCTCTTACTGACTTCTTTTTAGCATTTGACACATTTGACCACTTCTTCTTTTCTTTGGCTTCTGTGACACAGTGAGCCTCCGATTCTCCTCCTTCCTCTTGGCTTCTGGTCCTTAGTAGGCTCCCCCCTTTGGTTCGTTTCTTACTTGTTGGTGTTCCTCATGATTCTATCCTGAGATGCCTTCTCTTCTTATTATGCTTTCCCTGGAACTCATCTCTTTCCATGGCTTCAATTACCATCTCTAGACTCACTGGTCCATGGCTCCAGGCCAGTCTTCTGAGCTTTAGACATGTACCACCCACTGCCCACTATGCATATTCATGTGGATATCTTTAGAGGCACCTCAAGCCTAATCTTTCTAAAATTGAAATCTCCCCAAATCTCCTCCCCTTCTGTGCTCTCAGCTCAGTGAATGGCCCTGAGTTGCCTATGCCAGAAACAGAATAATCCTTGCCTCCTTCTCTCTAATATCGCATTCCAATGAATCACAAAGTCCTGCTGATTCATGTTCCAAAATCTCTCTTCCTTCTACCTCTCATCATCCTCCCTGCCACCACCCTGGTTCAGTCACACTATCTCTCACCAAGATTATCCCCCCTAACTAGTCTCCCTGCTTCCAGGCTTGCTCACCCGAGTCCATTCTCCATTCTGTAGTAATCTCTCAAAAAACTCAAATCAGGTCATGTCACTTGCCTCCTTAAAACCTTTTGATGGTTCTCCATTGTTTTGGGGATAGAGTTCAAACTCCCTGATGTGACCTATGAGCCCCTGTGTGGTCTGACCCCCATCTGGGGTCTCTCTCTGCTTCCCACCCTGTTCCCATTGATCTAATTTTTTTTTTTTTCAGATTCCTAACCATGCCATGCGCTGTTTCATCTCTAATCCTTTGAATATACTGCTTATTTTGCCAGGAACACCATAATTTACTTCCTGCTGCCTCCCATCCCTCTTCCTCTAACTAACTCTTACTCATTCTTAGAACTTACTTCCTGCATAAATGCCACTAACCTGGCTTCCTTCACTTTTCCCACTATTGCATTTAACAAAATGTACTACAATGATTGTTTTACTTGTCTATCTCCCTCATAGATACTAATCTCCATGAGGGCAGGAACCCTGTCTCTTCTCTTCACCACCCCATTGATTTTAATTATGAAACCCCATATCCAGTAGCAGTCAGTCCCCATCCACTCCCCAAGCCCAGCCCCTGGCAAACACTAATCTACTTTCTGTCTGTATGAAATTCATCTCCCTCAGCAAGTTCACAGTGAGGAATATTGAGCCTGGACCTAACTACAAACTTTTCGAATAAGAATATTGTTAGTGACTTACGGCAAAGGATTAAACCCTCCTGTGTCTTATCTTCCTTAACTTTGAAAGGATGCCTGCTCATTCAAGGACGCAGGCCATAAGAGGACCTGTAGTTTTTAATAAGGCATGCATCGCTCAGTTTCTCATCGATTTTCTTGGTCAGTTTATAGAGTTTCCAGTTTCACGAGTGTTGATTTCACAAGTGTTGCCCGAAGCAAAACCTCTCATTACGTTTTAAAAACCTCCTGTTTTGCCATGGCTGGCTCCTCAGCTCCCTGCCTTCTTCCTAGGATTCTCTCTGTTCTCTAGACATGAATTTCTTCCACTCTGATCTCAAGGAACTTAGATCCCTGCGAGTCTACCATTTAAAAACTTGTCTTACATAAAATATTTTATTGTTCCCGCCCAAAGCCTATCTTATAATTAAGACTTTGTTTAGACTTTCAGTTTTTGTTTTCAGAAATATGTAATGAAAAAAGCAGTGAAAATACAATAGACGTTATTGTAAGGGCCAAATACATCCACCATTTCCAAGAACTCCATGACTGCTTTGTGAACTGTAATTGGAGAAAAAGGCGGATTAATTAACCTTTTCCTCCAGTATCATAGGTAACGTTAATTGAAGACTATGAAGTACCAGGTAAAATGCTAAAACCGTTATTTACATTAGTCTTGAACTCAGGGCAACCCAGCAAGGTAGGAAATATTGCTACCTACCTTTTACAGATGAGGAAACTGAAGCTGAGAGATTAAATGACTTGCCCAAGTTTACACAGCTAGTAACTAAAGGTGGAACCTTGGTCAATTTCTGACTACAGAATCCAGAATCCATTATGTTCTTTCTGGAGAAAAAAAAATTAATGGTAAAGTTAAATGGTAGCTTAATCTCACGCTGTCTACTCTGCAAAATAAAACTAAATTCTGATTTAAATATTTATGGCATCCAATTTGAATATGTATTTGATAATAGAAAGATATAAATATTTATGTGTGTGAATACATGGGCACCTTGAGAAACACTTGTGTTTCCTAACCACAAATTTCATTGCTTCTTCACTCTGATTGTTAATATGCTATCACAGGATAGGACTGAACTGGGGAAGTTCAACAGTGAAAAATGTCTGCTATTAAGATGACTGAAATCCCTCTCATTTCCTTCCCATAATGCTAGATGCACATAGCTAAACTGAGTCATTTTCATTTTTATAATGATTTCAATTAGTGGCATTTAGATGAGAGATTAATGGCACATATGAGGCTATGAGCCTCTGGCACATAGCAGGCTCACTAAATATCTATTGAATAGATAAATGGGTTTGCCCCTTTTCGGAACTCTGTCACACTTAACTCCTAAAGTCGGGACCTGCAAAAAGAGAAGTTTAAGATAAAAGAGTACTAAGGATTGCAATTCTAGGAGTCTGTACATACCATTCAGTCCTAAAATATATACCACACTTGCTCCCTAAGTGCTTCATTTACTTTAGTCTTGTTTCCTGAACCAGATTTCAAACAAGGACTGTCATTTATATAAACCCCATGGAACCTAGTACAGTGCTGGTCTTATAGTAGATAATCCATCAAAATGCTCATCATATTCTCTTAATGGTATACGTTTAATAAATATTTGTTAATATGGTTATGAAAATTATTATCAAGTTGATAAATTTCGTTGGAACTACCAACAGTCTCTTTCCTTCTAATTTTCATAGATTGAACTTTAATTTTCCCCCAGATTAACACTAGTAAATAAATTATCATTTACAACTTAAAATTTTAAGCCAGGTAAATATATAAAATGTAATAGCATTATAAAGAATTACTCTGATGTCACCTTTATCTTTATGAGTCAGATAAAATTAATTTGTTTGCATGGTCTATGTGGGTTTGATCTCAGCCATACACTAGCATTTTTTTTCTCATACAACTTTTTGATTAAGATATAATTCAAATGCTTCAAGTTCAACCTTTCAAAGTATACAAGTTGTGCAACCATCGCCACTAATTCCAGAACATTTTGATCACCCCAAAAAGAAACCCCATAGCCAGGAGCAGTCACTCTTCATTCTTCCTCCCCCCCCCAACTCCTGGCAACCAGCAATCTATTTTTTGTTTCTATGGATTTTCCCATTCTGGACATTTCATATAAATGGAATCATACAATAGGTGGCCTTTTCTACCTGATTTGTCTCCCTTAGCATGATGTTTTCAAAGCTCAATCCACATTGCATTATGTATCAGTCCTTGATTCTTCTCTATGGGTTGAATAATATTCCATTATCCAGATAAAGCCATTTTGTTTATTTGTTCATCTGTTTGGATTGTTTCCACCTTTTGGCTATTGTGAATAGTGCTGCTATGAACATTCATATACAAGTTTTTGTTTGGACACCTTTTTCTCATTTCTCTTGTGTGTATATCTAGGAATGGCATTGCCGAGTAAAATGATGATTTTACGTTTTTGTTTTTGAGAGAACTACCAATCTGTTTTCCAAAGCAATCGCACCATTTTCATTCCTACCAGTAATGTATAAAAAGCGTTCCAATTTCTCTGTCCTCACCAGCACTTGTTATTTTCCTTTATTATTATTATTTTTATAATCATCCTAGTGGGTGTGACGTGGTATCTCACTGTGGTTTTGATTTGCATTTCCCTAATGACTAATGATGTTGAGTATCTTTTCACGTGCTTATTGGCTATTTGTGTATTTTCTTTGGAAACATGGCTATTCAGATCCTTTTTCCTGTTTTCTGATAGGGATATTTGTCTTTTTTATTGTCAGTTGTAAGAGTTCTTTATAATTTCTGGATACAAGTCTCTTATCAAATATATTTGAAAATATTTTCTCCCATTCTGTGGGTTTTTTCATTTTCTTGATAGTGTCCTTTACATTGTTAAAGTTTTTACTCTTGATAATATATATTTAAACATTTGATGAAGTCCAATTTATCCATTTTTTTGTATATGGTACATATACTAAATTAAAATTTTTTCATGTGTAATCATGTACATTATCTACCATCATTTATACAGAAGCAGTACAAAAGATTATAGATTTAAGTAGTGGAAAATGACAATTTCCAAGTAATCAAGCACATTAAATAAGAACTCACAGTAAATAGTTAATCTTAACACAAATTAATCAGAAATTTTCCTGTCTTGAGGATAGTAAGTAAAAATATAATAACATACATTTCCTTTGTATGTTGCATTAAACTCAGTGACTTTTTCATAGCATTTGCTTAATCTTTATCTGTAGATAGTCCTTCTGTAATATTTTTAGCAGGTAAGAGGAAATTTGATAAACCCATTATGTATCTTTCTTTTATTTTCAGAAACATAGTCAATTTTAAGTTGTCCTGTTCAAATAAAGTAGAAAGAAGTAATAGGCAAGATTAGAGCTATTTCCTTATTCAGTAGTTGATGTTGGAAATTTTATTCGAGGCAACATAATGTCAAGGTAGTTACTTATCAGACCTACTTAGTACCTTTCTTGAGCAGATATTTCAATTTGAAAGCATTTTAACGACTATATAAACTGCATACCCAGAGAAATAGAACAGACAGCAGCAGAATTCAAGAAGAGAACAAAGAAACAAAGATCAAGCAGGTTTGCCAAATAGTAGGTCCCTGTGTTTGAAACAACTGGAGAACTTTGTAGCAATTCCATTTTAGAAGTTTTCTGTAAACTAGAGTTTAACATCCAAAGCACAAAACTCAATTTGGAGATGAAGACACTGTTAAATTATTGGGTTACGTGGATCGCAGTTACAGAATCCTCCATAACTAGCATTATGCTGACTTTCCAGTATCATAATTTATTCTAATCCTCTATTAAATTCAAGTTTCTGCGAAAAAAATTGAAAGTGATAATAAAAAAGTATTCTCCTAAAGAAGACTTTGCTTTAAAAAATCAATTAACAGAAATTAGAATGAAGAGGTTTTGCATGGATATTGAAGCAGAAGCTATTTTTAGTTTTCAGTAAAATTAGGAAGATTGGCTGTGGGGCATTGGTGGTTCCTGAAATATAATTTACTTCACGTTGTCAAATGCCCTTTCAGATTGTACCTTTCATCCACAAAAGAAAATCTCTTTCAGCAACTAGAGGTGAGAGCATTTTGACATGGCACACATACAAAATCACGTGGCATCGCGGTTGTTCTTTGGCGACAGTGGTGCCCAATCCTTTCTCACTCTCATTTTAGTTGAATATTAAAAAATGTTTTGTCTGGGCTTCCCTGGTGGCGCAGTGGTTGAGAATCTGCCTGCCAATGCAGGGGACACGGGTTCGAGCCCTGGTCTGGGAAGATCCCACATGCCACGGAGCAGCTGGGCCCGTGAGCCACAATTACTGAGCCTGCGCGTCTGGAGCCTGTGCTCCGCAACAAGAGAGACCGTGATAGTGAGAAGCCTGCGCACCGCGATGAAGAGTGGCCCCCACTTGCCACAACTAGAGAAAGCCCTCGCACAGAAACGAAGACCCAACACAGCCAAAAATAAATAAATAAATAAAAATTAAAAAAAAAAAAAAATGTTTTGTCATCAGGAGGTTTGTCCACTTAAGATTAACAGCCAGTTGACATGGCTATGAAAGCAAGCCTGCCTTGCCAGGGAATGATCACTCTGGGTTTTCTTACATTGTGAAAGTTGGTTGAGTGTGTCTTTCCTTGGATTCTCTGAAATCCTTTTTGGTGACACTTGCTTGTTTGTGACCTGGGAACATACACTGGCTGCTTTTCAAATTGGGGTACCAATGTAAGCTTTGTGATGGCAGAGACTGTCTTATAACTTCTATAGCCCCAATGTCTAAAATAGTCTGGTGAGGTGTTTATAAATAATTATTGAATAAAAGAGAAGAGGAAGAAGGAAGAGAAGGAAGAGAAAGAGAAAGGGGGAGGGAGGAGGGGGGAAGAAAGAGAAAGGGAGAAGAGAAAGCGGGAAGGTAGAGGGGAAAGAAAAAAAGGAGCAGAGTAGAAGAAGTAGTAGGGGGAAAGGGTATACATTGATACTGCATCACTAGGATTATATGGTGGCGGGGAGGAGATATGCAAAATTAAAGGACAAGTATAGGACTATTTGGGGAGGATCAACTTTACCCAGAAAACTGAAGTGGGGAGCAGAATATTATATTAAAATAAACATAAATATGTGATAGAGGAAGATGCAAAACTTGTATTAGATAAGAAACTTATTCCCTGCCTCCACAGACTCATAGAATCTCAAATTGGGAAGAAATCAGAGAAGTCTCTTTGTCACATCAGCCATATCAGAAGCTCTAAAACAGGAGTTGGCAAACTTTTTCTGCAAAGGGCCAGATAGTAAATATTTTAGGCTGTGAAGGGCAAAGTCTCTAGCACAACTGCTCCATTATGCCACTGTAGCATAAAAGCACCACACGCAGTACGTAAAAAAATGTGTATGGCTGTGTGCCAATAAACCTTTACTGACACAAACAGGTGGTGGGACATATTTGGCCTGCGGGCTGTGGTTTGTGGACCCTACTTGCATATTTCCCACAATATCCAGACAATGCTTATAACCACTGTTAACATCTGCAGTAACAGGGAACACACTACTTTTCAAGGAAAACTATTCCATTTTTGTATAACTGTCATTATAGAAAGACATTTTTATATTGAGTCAAAATACACTTTGGTGTTATGGACTGAAAGTTTGTGTCCTCCCAAAATTTGTATGTTGAAATCTAATCCCCAAAGTAATAGTATTTGTAGAAGGGACCTTTAAGGAGATACCTAGGTCATCAGAGTGGAGCCCTCATGAACGTAATTAAGTGCCTGTATAAGAAGAGGCCAAAGAACTAGGTCACTTGGGTGCTTTCCTTTACCATGTGAGGGTATAACAAGAAGTCAGCAGTCTGCAACCCAGATGAGGGCTGTCACTAGAACCTGACCATGCTGGCTGGCACCCTGATCTCAGACTTGCAGCCTCCAGACTGTGAGAAAGAAATTTCTGTTTATAAGCCACCCAGGCTATGCTACTTTGTTATAGCACCTGAACTAAGGCAGGTACTATCTTAATGTTTGTTTATTTTTGTTGTTGTTGTTTAAGGTGCTGTAATTCAATGATTTAGAACAGGATGTTTTGTTTTTTTAGACAGCTTCTGCTTCTACTCAAGATGGAGTAACAATGACTTGATTTACTCTCCCACCTGAAGCAATCAAAACTGAACAAAATATAGGGAATGACAGAATTCAAGATATTGACACTAGGCAACCAAGGACAAGGATCCCTGAGAGATGGGAAACAAATGAGGTAAGGCCACAATTGCCTGCAGCTTACTGCCCAGAGAAAATTTCCAGGCCTCAGAGAGTTGGGAACCCAAGTGGAACCCAGCAGTATTTCCCCAACTCTCCCTTGGAGTTGCTGGTCCAAGGGAGCCAAGGCCAACAGAATTCACAGAGCAGATTCCAGGATCAGAGAGAGCAGCACAGAGAGACACCTCTGGAGACGTGCAGAGGGTCCCCTTCAGTTTTTGGTTGGGTGCTGATCTGTGAATGTGTGTGAGGAAATTACCCAGGGTCAGGAAAAGAACCACCTGAAAGGATTAGAGGGAAGAGTGACCAGTTCTTGGAGCTCACGAAAGGCCAGAAATAGTCCCTGTTCCTAACAGACAGCGTGGAAAATCTCATAATTTGCAGATAGTGGTTATAATTCTAAGAAGAGTCTTGTCTCAGGGGTGGGGGAAAATTATTCCTAGACTAAATGCTGCTCTGGTCCTGGATAAATAAACTTAAGAGTTAGATCTGAAAGGATCTGTTTCCAATAAGCTTAACTGAGTTCTAGAACAAAGCTCTGGAACTTAGTTAAGATCTTTATACTACTTATAAAATTATGAAAATATTCAGCTCTTCACAAGGTAAATCTTACAATGTCTTGTATCCAATCAAAAATTGCTGAGCATGCAAAGAAGCAGAAAAATACAATCCATAATGAGGAGAAAAATCAATTAAAACTAACCTAGGGATGACACAGGTGACAGAATTAGTAGACAAGGATATTAGAACATATGTTCAAGAAACTAGAGAAAATACTGAACGTTTAAGTAGGGAATGGAAGGTATATATATATATATATATATATATATATATATATATATATATATATATATATTTTTTAATACAGCAGGTTCTTTTCTTTTTCCACTATTTTATTTTGAAATAATTTTTTTTATACAGCAGGTTCTTATTAGTTATCTATTTTATACATATTAGTATACATTTGTCAATCCCAATCCCCCAATTCATCACACACACACACACACACACACACACACCCGACCCCCTGCTGCTTTCCCCCTTTGGTGTCCATACGTTTGTTCTCTACATCTGTGTCTCAATTTCTGCCCTGCAAACCGGTTCATCTGTACCATTTTTCTAGGTTCCACACATATGCGTTAATATACAATATTTGTTTTTCTCTTTCTGACTTACTTCACTCCGTATGACAGTCTCTAGATACATCCACGTCTCTACAAATGACCCAATTTCGTTCCTTTTTATGGCTGAGTAATATTCCATTGTATATATGTACCACATCTTCTTTATCCATTCGTCTGTATATGGGCATTTAGGTTGCTTCCATGACCTGGCTATTGTAAATAGTGCTGCAGTGAACATTGGGGTGCAAGTGTCTTTTTGAATTATGGTTTTCTCTGGGTATATGCCCAGTAGTGGGATTGCTGGGTCATATGGTAATTCTATTTTTAGTTTTTTAAGGAACCTCCATACTGTTCTCCATAGTGGCTCTCTCACTTTACATTCCCACCAACAGTGCAAGAGGGTTCCCTTTTCTCCACACCCTCTCCAGCATTTGTTGTTTGTAGATTTTCTGATGATGCCCATTCTAAGTGGTGTGAGGTGATACCTCATTGTAGTTTTGATTTGCATTTCTCTAATAATTAGTGATGTTGAGCAGCTTTTCATGTGTCTCTTGGCCATCCGTATGTCTTCTTTGGAGAAATGTCTATTTAGGTCTTCTGCCCATTTTTTGAATGGGTTTTTTGTTTTTTTAATATTGAGCTGCATGAGCTGTTTATATATTTTGGAGATTAATCCTTTGTCCACTGATTCATTTGCAAATATTTTCTCCCATTCTGAGGGTTGTCTTTTCGTCTTGTTTATAGTTTCCTTTGCTGTGCAAAAACTTTTAAGTTTCATTAGGTTCCATTTGTTTATTTTTGTTTTTATTTCCATTACTCTAGGAGGAGGGTCAAAAAAGATCTTGCTGTGATTATGTCAAAGTGTGTTCTTCCTTTGTTTTCCTCTAAGAGTTTTATAGTGTCCGGTCTTACATATAGGTCTTTAATCCATTTTGAGTTTATTTTTGTGTATGGTGTTAGGGAGTGTTCTAATTTCATTCTTTTACATGTAGCTGTCCAGTTTTCCAAGCACCACTTATTGAAGAGACTGTCTTTTCTCCATTGTATATCCTTGCCTCCTTTGTCATAGATTAGTTGACCATAGGTGTGTGGGTTTACCTCTGGGCTTTCTTTTTTAATTAATTAATTAATTAATTATTTATTTATTTTTGGCTGTGTTGGGTCTCAGTCTCTGTGTGAGGGCCCTCTCCAGCTGCGGCGAGCGGGGGCCACTCTTCACCGCTGTGCGCAGGCCTCTCACTGTCGTGGCCTCTACCGTTGTGGAGCACAGGCGCCAGATGCGCAGGCTCAGCAGTTGTGGCTCACGGGCCCAATTGCTCCGCGGCACGTAGGATCCTCCTGGACCAGGGCTCGAACCCGCATCCCGTGCATCGGCAGGCAGACTCTCAACCACTGCACCACCAGGGAAGCCCCTACCTCTGGGCTTTCTATCTTGTTCCATTGATCTATGTTTCTGTTTTTGTGCCAGTACCACATTGGCTTGATTACTGTAGCTTTGCAGTATAGTCTGAAGTCAGGGAGTCTGATTCCTCCAGCTCCGTTTTTTCCCTCAAGATTGCTTTGGCTAGGACTTCCCTGGTGGTGCAATGGTTAAGAATCCGCCTGCCAATGCAGGGGACACGGGTTCGAGCCCTGGTCCAGGAAGATCCCACATGCCGTGGAGCAACTAAGCCCGTGCGCCACAACTACTGAGCCTGCGCTCTAGAGCCCGTGAGCCACAACTACTGAGCCTGCATGCCACAACTACTGAAGCCCGTGGGCCTAGAGCCTGTGCACCGCAACGAAGAGTAGCCCCCACTCGCCTCAACTAGAGAAAGCCCGCGCACAGCAACAAAGACCCAACGCAGCCAATAAATAAATTAATTAATTAAAAAAAATAGATTGCTTTGGCTATTTGGGGTCTTTTGTGTCACCATACAGATTTTAAGATTTTTTGTTCTAGTTCTGTAAAAAATGCCATTGGTAATTTGATAGCAACTGCATTGAATCTGTAGATTGCTTTGGGTAGTGTAGTCATTTTCACAATGTTGATTCTTCCAAACCAAGAACATGGCATATCTCTCCATCTGTTTGTGTCACCTTTGATTTCTTTCAACAGTGTCTTATAGTTTTCTGAGTACAGGTGTTTTACCTCCTTAGGTAGGTTTATTCCTAGGTATTTTATTCTCTCTGTTGCAATGGTGAATGGGATTGTTTCCTTAATTTCTCTTTCTGATCTTTTGTTGTTAGTGTATAGGAATGCAAGGGATTTTTGTGCATTTTTTTTATCCTGCTACTTTACCAAATTAATTGATTAGCTCTAGTAGTTTTCTGGTAGCATCTTCAGGATTCTCTATGTGTAGTATCATGTCATCTGCAAACAGTGACAGTTTTACTTCTTCTTTTCCAATTTGGATTCCTTTTATTTCTTTTTCTTCTCTGATTTCCGTGGCTAGGACTTCCAAAACTATGTTGAATAATAGTGACGAGAGTGGACATCCTTTTCTTGTTCCTGATCTTAGAGGAAATGCTTTCAGTTTTTCACCATTGAGAATGATGCTTGCTGTGGGCTTGCCATATATGGCCTTTATTATGTTGAGGTAGGTTCCCTCTATGCCCACTTTCTGGAGAGTTTTTATCATAAATTGGTGTTGAATTTTGTCAAAAGCTTTTTCTGCATCTATTGACATGACCATATGGTTTTTATTGTTCAATTTGTTAATATGGTGTATCACATTGATTGATTTGCATATATTGAAGAATCCTTGCATCCCTGGGATAAATCCCACTTGATCATGGTGTATGAGCCTTTTAATGTGTTGTTGGATTCTGTTTGCTAGTATTTTGTGGACGATTTTTGCAACTATATTCATCAGTGCTACTGGTCTGTAATTTTCTTTTTTTGTAGTGTCTTTGTCTGGTTTTGGTATCAGGGTGATTGTGGCCTCGTAGAATGAGTTTGGGAGTGTTCTCTCCTCTGCAATTTTTTGGAAGAGTTTGAGAAGGATGGGTGTTAGCTCTTCTCTAAATGTTTGATAGAATTCACCTGTGAAGCCATCTGGTCCTGGACTTTTGTTTGTTGGGAGATTTTTAATCACAGTTTCAATTTCATTACTTGTGATTGGTCTGTTCATATTTTCTGTTTCTTCCTGGTTCAGTCTTGGAAGGTTATACCTTTTTAAGAATTTGTCCACTTCTTCCAGGTTGTCCATTTTATTGTCATAGAGTTGCTTGTAGTAGTCTCTTAGGATGCTTTGTATTTCTGTGGTGTCCATTGTAACTTCTCCTTTTTCATTTCGAAATTTATTGATTTGAGTCCTCTCCCTCTTTTTCTTGATGAGTCTGGCTAAAGTTTTATCAATTTTGTTTACCATCTCAAAGAACCAGCTTTTAGTTTTATTGATCTTTGCTATCGTTTTCTATGTTTCTATTTCATTTATTTCTGCTCTGATCGTTATGATTTCTTTCCTTCTACTAACTTTGGGTTTTGTTTGTTCTTCTTTCTCTAGTTCCTTTAGGTGTAAGGTTAGTTTGTTTATTTGAGATTTTTCTTGTTTCTTGAGATAGGATTGTATTTCTATAAACTTCCCTCTTAGAGCTGCTTTTGCTGCATCCCATAGGTTTTGGATCATCGTGTTTTCGTTGTCATTTGTCTCTAGGAATTTTATGATTTCCTCTTTGATTTCTTCAGTGATCTCTTGGTTATTTAGTAATGTATTGTTTAGTTTCCACGTGTTTGTGTTTTTTACGTTTTTTTCCCTGTAATTTATTTCTAATCTCATAGAGTTGTGGTCAGAAAAGATGCTTGATATGCTTTCAATTTTCTTAAATTTACCGAGGCTTGATTTGTGACCCAAGGTGTGATCAATCCTGGAGAATGTTCCGTGTGCACTTGAGAAGAAAGTGTAATCTGCTGTTTTTGGATGGAATGTCCTATAAATATCAATTAAATCTATCTGGTCTATTGTGTCATTTAAAGCTTGTGTTTCCTTATTAATTTTCTGTCTGGATGATCTGTCCATTGGTGTAAGTGAGGTGTTAAAGTCCCCCACTATTCTTGTGTTACTGCTGATTTCCTCTTTTATAGCTGTTAGTATTTGCCTAATGTATTGAGGTGCTCCTATGTTGGGTGCATATATATTTATAATTGTAATATCTTCTTCTTGGATTGATCCCTTGATCATGATGTACTGTCCTTCCTTGTCTCTTGTAACATTCTTTATTTTAAAGTCTATTTTAACTGATATGAGTATTGCTACTCCAGCTTTCTTTTGATGCCCATCTGCATGGAATATCTTTTGCCATCCCCTCACTTTCAGTCTGTATGTATCCCTAGGTCTGAAGTGGGTCTCTTGTAGACAGCATATATATGGGTCTTGTTTTTGTATCCATTCAGCGAGCCTGCGTCTTTTGGTTGGAGTGTTTAATCCATTCGCATTTAAGGTAATTATCAATATGTATGTTCCTATGACCATTTTCTTAATTGTTTTGCATTTGTTTTTGTAGGTCCTTTTCTTCTCTTGTGTTTCCTACTTAGAGAAGTTCCTTTAACATTTGCTGTAGAGCTGGTTTGGTGGTGCTGAATTCTCTTAGCTTTTGCTTGTCTATAAAGCTTTTGATTTCTCCATCGAATATGAATGAGATCCTTGCCGGGTAGAGTCATCTTGGGTGTAGGTTCTTCCCTTTCATCACTTTAAGTATATCATGCCACTCCCTTCTGGCTTGTAGAGTTTCTGCTGAGAAATCTGCTGTTAACCTTATGGGAGTTCCCTTGTATGTTATTTGTCATTTTCCCCGTTTTAATAATTTTTCTTTGCCTTTAATTTTTGTCAGTTTGATTACTATGTGTCTCGGCATGTTTCTCCTTGGATTTATACTGCCTGGGACTCTCTGTGCTGCCTGGACTTAGGTGGCTATTTCCTTTCCCATATTAGGGAAATTTTCAACTATAATCTCTTCAAATATTTTCTCAGGTCCTTTCTCTCTCTCTTCTCCTTCTGGGACCCCTATAATGAGAATGTTGGTGTGTTTAATGCTGTCCCAGAGGTCTCTTAGGCTGTCTTCATTTCTTTTCATTCTTTTATCTTTATTCTGTTCCATGGCAGTGAATTCTACCATTCTGTCTTCCAGGTCACTTATCTGTTCTTCTGCTTCAGTTATTCTGCTATTGATTCCTTCTAGTGTAGTTTTCATTTCAGTTATTGTATTGTTCATCTCTGTTTGTTTGTTCTTTAATTCTTCTAGGTCTTTGTTAATCATTTCTTGCATCTTCTCAGTCTTTGTCTCCATTCTTTTTCCAAGGTCCTGGATCATCTTCACTATCATTATTCTGAATTCTTTTTCTGGAAGGTTGCCTATCTCCACTTCATTTAGTTGTTTTTCTGGGGTTTTATCTTGTTCCTTCATCTGGTACAAAGTCCTCTGCCTTTTCGTTTTGTTTGTCTTTCTGTGAATGTGGTTTTCCTTCCACAGGCTGCAGAATTATAGTTCCTCTTGCTTCTGCTCTCTGCCTTCTGGTGGATGAGGCTATCTAAGAGGCTTGTGCAAGCTTCCCAATGGGAGGGACTGGTGGTGGGTAGAGCTGGGTGTTGCTCTGGTGGGCAGAGCTCAATAAAACTTTAATCACTTGTCTGCTGATGGGTGGGGCTGGGTTTCCTCCCTGTTGGTTGTTTGGCATGAGGCGACCCAGCACTGGAGGCTACAGGTTCTTTGGTGGGGCTAATGGCAGACTCCTGGAGGGCTCATGCCAAGGAGTACTTCCTAGAACTTCTGCTGTCAGTGTCCTTGTCCCCATGGTGAGCCACAACCACCCCCTGCCTCTGCAGGAGACCCTCCAACACTAGCAAGTAGGTCTGGTTCAGTCTCCTATGGGGTCACTGCTCCTTCCTCCTGGGTCCTGATGCGCACACTACTTTGTGTGTGCCCTCCAAGAGTGGAGTCTCTGTTTCCCCCAGTCCTGTCGAAGTCCTGCAATCAAATCCTGCTAGTCTTCAAAGTCTGATTCTCTGGGAATTCCCCCTCGCTGGACCCCCAGCTTGGGAAGCCTGATGTGGGGCTCAGAACCTTCACTCCAGTAGGCAGACTTCTGTGGTGTAATTGTTCTCCAGTTTGTGAGTCACTTACCCAGTGATTATGGGATTTGATTTTATTGTGATTGCACCCCTCCTACCATCTCACTGTGGCTTCTCCTTTGTCTTTGGTTGTAGGGTATCTTTTTTTGCTGAGTTCCAGTGTCTTCCTGTTGATTATTGTTCAGCAGTTAGTTGTGATTACAGTGCTCTCACAAGATGGAAGGTATATTTTTACACCTACGTTGAACTTCTAGAGATAAAATTAAAATGCCTGAGATTAAAAAAAATTACACTTGGAATCAATGGCAAATTAGACATTATGAGGAAATGTAAAAGCATAGTAATAAAAAAAAATTCAAAATTAAACAAAGAGAGGAAAAGACTAGGGGGAAAAAAGAGCATCAGTGAATTGTGGAACAACTTCACGTGGCTAAAAATATGTATAATTGGAGTCACTGAAAAAGAGGAGAGATCAGAGAGTGGAAAAAATACTGAAGAAATAATGGCTGAAATTTTTCCAAATTTCCCAAACTTGATGAAAACTATAAACCCACAGATATAAGAGGTTCAATGAACCCAAGCACAAGAAACATGAAGAAAACTACACCAGGGATAAATAAGCAAGGATAAAGATAAAATGTTGAAAGCTATCAGAGAAAAAATAATTATGTACAGAGGAACAAAGATAAGTTTATTAGTAATTTATTGCTCCACAATAATTACCCCTAAGCCTAATGGTTTAAAATAACAAGGATTTATTATCTCACCATTTATTTGGAGCAGGAATGCCAGAGCAGCTTAGTTCAGTGGTTTTGACTCAGGGTCTCTATTGAGGTCATAATCTATCACAAAGGGCTACAATCACTGAAACCTTCTCTGGGGTTGAAGGGTCCCTTTCAAACATCATTCAAGTTCTATTGGTAAGAGGCTTCAGTTTTTTGCCGGCTATTGGCCAGAGGTCTCAGTTCCTCACCACATGGGTTTCTGCACTGGTAAGTGCCCTTACAACATGGCAGCTGGTTTTCCCCAAAGAGAGTGAAAAAGGGAAAAGAGTGAGGCAGAAGCCACAATGTCTTTCATAACTTAGCTTTGAAATGAAATACCATCACTTCTGCCATATTCTGTGGTTTACACAGAAAAATCCTGATACGGTGTGAGAGAGAACTATACAGGGACATAAAAACCAAGAGGCAAGGATCTCTAGAGGCCATCTTGAAGACTGGGTACCATAGTCTGCCTTCTGGGCCCAAATGATTCACCTCCTTCCCAAAGGCAAAATATATTTACTTTCTTTCAAGGCCTCCAAAAGTCTCATTCCAAAGTAAGCAGCAGAAAGGAAATAATTAAGATCAGAGTGGAAATCAATGAAATAGAAGATAGAAGAAAATAAACAATAGAAATAAATCCATGAAACCAGAAGATAGTTCTTTAAGAAGATAAATAAAATTGATAAACATCTAGCCAGACTAAACAGGAAAAAAAGAGAGGATACAAATTACCAGCATCGGAAATGAGAGAGATGACATCACTACAAGTATTATAGCCGTTAAAGAATAATAATATTATTAATAACTTTGTTCCAATAAATTTAATAATGTAGATGAAATGGATAACTTTCTTTTTTTTTTTTTTTTTTTTAAAGTTTGGAAACTCTTTTTTTTTTTTTTTATAATGAGAATCTTTTTTTTTTTTTTTTTTTAATCATTCACTTTATTTATTTATTTTTAATTTATTTATGGCTGTATTGGGTCTTCGTTTCTGTGCGAGGGCTTTCTCTAGTTGCGGCAAGCGGGGGCCACTCTTCATCGCGGTGCGCGGGCCTCTCACTATCGCAGCCTCTCTTGTTGCGGAGCACAGGCTCCAGATGCGCAGGCTCAGTAGTTGTGGCTCACGGGCCTAGTCGCTCCGCGGCATGTGGGATCCTCCCAGGCCAGGGCTCGAACCCGTGTCCCCTGCATTGGCAGGCGGATTCTCCACCACTGCGCCACCAGGGAAGCCCGATAACTTTCTTGAAAGACACAAACCAACAAAGTTCCCTCAGGAAGATGCTGATGACCTGAGTAGCCCTATATCTATTAAAAGATTGAATCTGCCATGAAAAAACTTTTTCACAAAGAGCTCCATGTCCAGATGTTTTCACTGTTGAATACCGTTAAACATTTAAATAAGAAATTATACCAATACTACACAAATTCTTCTAGAAAATTGAAGAGGATTGAACACTTCTTAACCAATTCTATAAGAACAGCATTACTATGATACCAAAAGCCAGAGAAAAACACTGTGAAAAAGAAAATTACAAACCAATATCTCTCATGAACATAGACACAAAAATTGTCAACAAAATTTTGGCACATTGAATCCAAAAAAAAAAGCATTTATTTGAGGAATATAAGATTGGTCTAAAATCTGAATATCAAGTCAATGTAATTTACCATATTAACAGGCTAAAAGAAAGCAAAAAAAAAAAAAAAAAAAAGATATAAATCCAGGGCCAGGACTAAGGTGAATTAAGTGATGCAAGTGAGGCACTTACCTCAGGCACAAAATTTAAGGGGGCACCAAAAAACTCAGTAATCAAGATAAATGATATTTTAGTGTAATATTTTAAAAAAATAAAATTAATCAAAAAATTCTTGAACAAAATATCAAAATTTTAACTAAAGGAAGGGTTGGCATGACTGATTTTTCCTTTTGCCTCAGCTCTAATATAGCTCAGTCATTGTTAGATTTCATTTATATAAAATTCTAGAAAATGCAAACTAATCTATAAGCACAGAAAGCAAATCAGTAGTTGCCTGGGGCTCGGAGAGGCAAGGAGAGGGAAAAGGGAGGGATTACTTAGGGTCACAAGGAAACTTCTGGGGGTATGTTTATTATACTGATTATGCTACATGATTTCTCAGAGACATACATATGTCAAAACTTATCAAATGATACACTTTAAATATGTGTGGTTTATTTGATATCAGGTCTACGTCAACAAAGCTGTTTAAAGAAATAAAAACAATGGCTTTGTGACCCTGGGAAAGTACTTTTCTAAACATCATTTTCTTTATGTCTAAAATAGGAGTAATTGGGGGTACCTATCTCATAAGGTTGGTGTGGGGTCTAAAAGGGTACAGTGAACAGTCAGTGTTAACAACACTGCCCAGTGTGAACTCCAGAATTAGATTCCTTGGGCTTGAATCCCCACTCTACAACTTACTATCAATATGACCTCAGACTAGTTACCAAACTTTATGTCTAGGAATAACAGTACCTAACTCACAGGTTTATTATTAGGATTGACAACAAATATTCCTGTAAAGCTGTCTTATACATAGTAAGTGGTCAATAAATCCTAGCTGTCATCGTTATTTATTTTTATTTGCCAAACGGAATGATCCAGAACAAGTCAGATGCTTTTCTTGAAGAATTTGAAAATGACTGCTCTAGGAGATTAATAATACTCAGATCTTTTAGCCATTTCTCAGCTGTCAGTTTTCAGACTTCTCACCCTTGTTGGCAATTACCCTTTGGAAGTGTTCCAGTTTATTGATATTATTATCCTTTTAACTGTGATGTCTGTGTCTGACTGGCTGCTTATGGAGGGGAGATTTTACCCCCTCTGTCTATAGCTACTTTGCTCTGAACACTACTTCCATTAAAGCACCTTTTTCATAGCTACACTTCGCTGTTAATAACATTGCAGACAAGGTTTAGCCCTAAAGCTTTTTCATATGTGCTGCCATTCAACTCTGCTTACTTTATTTTTTTATGTCAAAAGAACAAGGTCTTACTTTTTTATTTTTTATATTTATTTCTTTACAACTTTAATGGTTAAGGTTTTTCATTGTTGTTATAGTACATTGTTTCTTTGTATCTTTCATTTCTTTGGTGTGCTGCCCACTGTACTTGAAATATTATTTGTAGGAATAATTTGAGGTCTAGATGAAGGGTTCCTTCCTCAAAAGAAGATTTGCATTTATTTTTGCCAGGTCCCTGGGGGGCACAACCAACATGAGACCAATAGGTCCAAGTCGTGAGACTCCCAACTCATACAGAAAGTCTGTCTGAAGTCTCATTTACTTCTGGTTCAGCCTGACCCTAAGGGTGTATCCCTTTGGGCTTCCAGCATACTGTGGGGAAGGTCTCTTATTAGACTTTGCATCTTCTGCAGACCTGTGCTTTCATTTCTGACCTCCTCACCAGTCAAGGCCACCTCAACGAAGGTTCAGATTTACTGGGATCAACCAATACCCTCAGAGCAAAAGCAGATTCTGTATCCTGAGCACCTTTCTGGGTTCCTGGGTTAGCTTCAGTATTAGCCTTTTAATTCCTTACTATTTTGAAGCATCCAGTTATTGTTTTCATATTTTTCCAGAATTAATTTTTCTATGGGAACACTGACCTGAAAAGCCTTGCCCACCATTACAGGAAATGAAAATTCACCGATACCCACCCCAACTCTTTGAGAAGAAAACAGAACCAGAGAAAACCAACCAGAGCCTATGAAAAGCAGCAGGTCCTTCAGAGTATGTTGTGTGGCACTGTGCAGAGCAGAGAGGAGAAAAGTGAGGGGACCACAAAGGTTGTATATGAAGTTGTGGTGAAGGAAGATGAGAGGCTCCTAGAAGCCTCTGGGTGCAAGAGAATTTTAAATAGTGAATATTATTTATTTATTTATCTATATTTTTAAAAAAATAGTGACAATTTAAAATAAGAGCTATTATGTACTTGTACTTGGACCCCCTTAAATGTTTGGGAGAACAAAGAGAAAAGTTTCTATTTTGGCTAACTTCTTTAAAACGATATCATTCTATGGTTGTGCTATAGAAATCTCTGCTTTATCAACCTTATATGTACTTGTTTACTACAGCTGATTAAGAGAGTGAAAAGGGAGGGAGGACACAGAAAGGAGGGAGAGAGGAGCAGAGGCACCAAGAGCAAGGCTGCAAAGACATTTATTGTGTCAGTAGTGTTAGCACCTGTTTCATGTGAGAGAGAGAAGAAGGTTGAATGAAACATGAACTCTGGCCTGTAGAAGCTCATTGTCCAGTGACAGGGGGGAACACTATATCATCAAATAATTCTAATACAATCCAGATCTAACGAAGTTTTATTAAGCATCAACTAAGTGCCAGATGCTTTCTAAGAAAGAAAAAAGCAACCCCTGACATCTACTGATTGACCTTAAACTTATAGCTATGCTTGCATGTGCTCAGAAGCTGGCCTAGAGCTCATTGCTAGGTCAAGTTATTCTCCTTTGGACATAAACAATCTCACAAAACACCAAAATCAGTCAAGGTCACTCTGGGACCACGAGAAAGTGAGATAAAACAAGACCACTTCATAATATTGTCCAAGCATGGACAAAAACAAAGTCACCGTACAACCCACAAAATACCAAATAGCTCCACTTCCCAGCTAATAGGACTCAGTACTGCTTCCTTACCTTTAGAATTTAACCTCACTCTACTCGTCCTATAAATAAATATTGAGTTATCCCATCATTAACCGTCCCTGCATTCTGACAGCACTCAATCCGGAGTGAACCTGCTTTTTTGACCCTCCCACAAATAACCCAATCACAGCCCAAATCCTGTAATAGGCCCTTTCTAACACCCTCCTACTGAGAGGCCTCCCTCTTCCCATGGTGTGCATTCTCCCTCACTGCAATGAGTGATAAACCCAACGTATTCAACTGCAGGTGTGTTCTTAGCTTTGGCTGGAGGGCATCGCCATTTCAAATATATTATTTACTGTAATCTTCATAACAAGAGCATAAGCTTGAATTTACAGATGATCTTACGGCTGCTACAGGTTAATTTAATTCAAAATTACAGGCAGAAAGAGACAAATCTGGGATTTGAATATAGGCCCTTAGAATGCTTCTCACTATCTCAAATGACAGAAGACAGGGAGCAAGATAGAAAAAAGAAAGTTCAAAAATAGACAAAAGATTTTTTTCCTCACTCTCTTTAACTGTCACTTTCATGGAGCAATATCTCCATCTTGTGATATTTTATAACGCAGGTTTTTAATAATTTGGATCTTGCAACTATAGGCGATCATCATTCGTATGCCACCAAGATTTAAGAGAATATTTTCTTGTTATTTGCCCCATAGGCAAAATAAAATTGAGCCATTCAATTAAAAACTATAGTTTATGAGGAAAGAAATGTCTTTTATTGTCATCTACAGTACTTTTTTTCCCCTTGAAAGATAACCCTATTGCCTCCTTTCACTTTAAAATAATGCTCTTCCTTAAGATGACTAAAATCACATATAGCATATTGGTTGTCTCTGTGTCAAAGATAGGAGTGAGAGACTTTTCACTGAATACTCTCTTATATTTTTTTAAAAAATTTAAAACCATGTGAATAAATTACCAATTCAAAACACAAAGTAAAAATTTTTTAAGGTCAAAAATAAATTATACATCTATACCCCTTTTACTTTTTTAAAGATAAATGGAATCTGCAACTAAGGTACTACAGAGAATAAGATGAATTCTCTTTTGGTTTTTCATTCATCAGTTGTAATTGACCCATATTCCTTAAATATGAGACTAGCAGCAGGAAGGAAATACACAGACTAGGAAGAACTCAAGTAAAAAATGACAAGGAGCCAGATATAAATAAAACAGAGGAAGACAAACACTTCATGCTGGAGTATGTGAATATAGCAATGAATATATTCCTAAATAATCATACTATCTGGACTTCAAGAAAATCTTTTCTGAGTCACTTGAAAGAGTATAATTATAAATATAAAACAAAGTAGCACTGGCATATGGAACAAGTACTGTACTGACATACTTATGCTAAAAAAATTATTTGTAGTTTATCTGAAATTCAAGTTTCACTGAGCATTCTGTAAATTATCTGGCAACCCTAGCTAAACATCCATTTAAAAAATCATAGACAACTCAGCATTTTACCAGCAGATGGCTCCCCAAATCTAGTTTAGAATAAGATAGTACACTCAGACCTAGTGAGGAGTCATTATTGTTTCAGGGTTTTTGTTGTTTTGAGTGTTTATTTGTTTGATTGGTTTGTTGTGGGTGGGTTAGTTTTTGTGGGGGATGGAAATTTTAATTTAATTATATGAAAACATAAAACATCCCTTCCAGCCATTTCATATGATTCTTCATAATCCTTAACTTTAGAATTAAAATGAAAAACAAGTTAACTTTTAATTTTTTCTTATATTTGCTCAAGCATTTAAATGCTAAGGCAACATGTATAATTTCAGTGTAAAGTGGCTCTGACATTTCACAATGGAATTTCATACCAATTAAATTATGTATCCTGAGCTTTAGGGCAAAGCTCTGCATAAAAACCATACCTTTACCTCTTTCATGCAGTCTGATTTGCTAGGATATTCTAGCATTGAGGCATGAGCTCTGTTTTTATTTATTTATACCTTTTTTAAAAAATTGAAGTATAGTTGACGTATAATATTATATAAGCTACAGGTGTACAGTATAGTGATTCACAATTTTGAAAGGTTATATTCTATTTATAATTATTATAAAATGTTGGCTATATTCCCCATGTTGTACAATATATTCTTGTAGCTTATTTTATACATAATAGTTTGTACCTCTTAAACGAGCTGTGTTTTGACCCAAAACACACACCCAGTGCTCCCAATGAAATCAGTGATTCAACAGAATTTTTTGACATGCCATAACTTTACTAACCTTTTGCCAATGCCAGAATGTCTTGATATATTCAAGTGTATTTTCTAAGAAAAAAGTATTATAGAAACAACTGTTGTCTTAAAGTCTATTTTGTTTGATAATAGTATAGCCAGTCAAGCTCTCTTTTGGTTCTGTTTTGCAAGACTATAGTTTTCCATACTTTCACTTTCAGTCCATTTGTGTCTTTGAATCTAAACATGGCTCTTGCAGCCAACTTATAGTTGGATTTTTAAATCCATTCTACTAACCTCTGCATTTTAATTGGCATATTTAACCCATTTACATTTAATGTAATTACAAATTAGGATTTATATCAACCATTTTTCTATTTGTTTCTTATACGTCATATGTCTTTGTTCTTTTATTCCTCCATTTCTGCCTTCTTTTGCTAAAGTAAACTTTTAAATGGATATTTTAAATAGATATTGTTAGGCAAATATTAAAATAGATATTTAAATATCTTTCTCCTATAAGCTGGCAATCTTTCTCAGTCTCATCAAATCCTTCCCCACGTGCTTTTTTCTTAGTAAATAAATCACAGACTTGAACATATCAAGAAACAAATAGAAAGAGTGAAGAGAGTTGCCTGGGGTTATGCAACAAATTCATGGCAACACTAGGATTAAAAACCAGGTCTTCTGGGCTTCCCTGGTGGCGCAGTGGTTGAGAATCTGCCTGCCAATGCAGGGGACACGGGTTCGAGCCCTGGTCTGGGAGGATCCCACATGCCGTGGAGCAACTGGGCCCGTGAGCCATAATTACTGAGCCTGCGCGTCTGGAGCCTGTGCTCCTCAACAAGAGAGGCCGCGATAGTGAGAGGCCCGCACACCACGATGAAGAGTGGCCCCTGCTTGCCACAACTAGAGAAAGCCCTCACACAGAAACGAAGACCCAACACAGCCATAAATAAATAAATTTTTTAAAAAAACCAACAAAAAAACAAACAAACCAGGTCTTCTGGACTTCCCTGGTGGCGCAGTGGTTAAGAATCTGCCTGCCAATGCAGGGGACACAGGTTCGAGCCATGGTCCGAGAAGATCCCACATGCTGCGGAGCAACTAAGCCTGTGCGCCACAACTACTGAGCCTGCGCTCTAGAGCCCAAAAGCCACAACTACTGAGCCCATGTGCCACAACTACTGAAGCCCACATGCCTAGAGCCCGTACTCCACAACAAGAGAAGCCACTGCAATGAGAAGCCCATGCACTGCAATGAAGAGTAGCCTCTGCTCGCCACAACTAGAGAAAGCCTGCATGCAGTGACGAAGACCCAACATAGCCAAAAATAAATAAAATATAAATTAAAAACAAAAAAACAAAAAAACCCCAGGTCTTCTGACTCTAGTTTCAAAGTTCCCACTACCACTGTGCCATATAAGTGGATGGAATTAATCTGTGACATGAGATCCTTCTATTTTTTTTTTTTTCCCGTCAGTTCTGAATTTCTTATATTTTCTTCCTCTTGTTTCAGAGGAAGCATTGTTTCTCTAACTAATTCTTGAACTCAGAACTCTTAATACTGTGCTTCCCCAAGTGTGAGGCCAGCATCATTAAAGGTATGAGAAATGATTTGAAGTGGTTCGCCAAACCAGTGTTGAATAACAACACACAATGAGAAAGCTGCTTTATCCAATCCTCTTTTATTCCCTCTGTCAAGGAGAAAAGTGTCATTTTTGTACTGGTGTTTAATGCCTCTCTAACATTGCCCATCTCCCTTTTTAAGCAAGAACAATCAACCTCAAGCCTGGATCATTGGTACAACCATTCTAGCTAGAATTCAATAGTGTTATTTTGCTTTTATTGTTGTTATTTCATTTATGGCAAATGATAATGATTTTCCATTTACAAGTTTTCTATTTAAGTAAAACCATGATTCTGAGTTAAAATAAAATACTGAGTAAGTAATATAAATGGCAGTATATGGATATGGAAAAATAACTCATGAACGTGGTGTTTGAATGACCAACTCTGGGAAACTACTCTGTTGCTGCAATCTATTACAATGGTTGTCCGTTGTAACCCTTGTTTCTCTTGGGCCACAAAGAACAGTCAACGGCTGGGATGATAAGTCTCCAGCATCCTCTTTTCCCCTTGCATTTAACTCAAACTCTTCCTTAGTTGCTTTGTCATTTTTGGCTTCTAAGTCTCAGAATTATTCCTAATGGTGCTTTCTCTGAACTGCCATGCTCTGGACTTTTGTTCCTTTTCACTTGCCCACCCTTCAAGACTCTTTGCTCCATCCCAGTCTTCTGCTGCTTCCAAATTAAGGAAGACATTTTTCCCCCTCTGCAAGTGGTTATGTCTCTTTTGGTTAATCTTGATGGTCTTGTGTTAAAGAACCCACAATCATATTTTGATTTTCCTAAAGGGATTTTTGCATTTCTTTTTCAAGTTGTTTGGGACGAGTTTCCACAAGGACTAGGCAAGAAAACTCTTTGAGTAATGCTGCCCTCTGAGATATGCAAAGTATTCCTTCACACCAACTCTCACCCAGCATCAGAGGATGATGTTCCTTTACCTCAGGGTGAGTTTCCTGCCTTCTTGGGTATTCCCTCCTCCCTCCTCTGGAGTGGGCTATTTCAGTATCTGTCAGTCCCCAAATGTACCCTACCCATGAGACCCTGAGGATCCTCAGACAAAAAGGGTCCCTGATGCCTGCCCAAGCTTAGGTCCACAATGGAACACTAGATAGCTTTGCCAAATAAAAAAGAATAAGGAAAAGAATTATTGTAAGGAAAATCGATGGTACCATTTCTAAGTAACCATAATGATAAATTGCATCATGACGTTTAAGAACACAAGTTATAATTCTTTGTTTCACATGCTTTTTACATTTCTATAACAAGATTCAGTGGAACTGAGCACAGTTTTTTATGCCCAGATCAAACTGAAGCAAGTGAGCAAATGTTTTTTGAATACCTACTTGGCTAACATACAGGAGCTACTCTGAGTCAAATGCAAGGAATGTTAATTTACAAATATTTCAAATACTATACCCCCTGGGGAAAGAAAATCACTTCTTTAAGTTCCTTTTGCAGAAAACTCCAGGTAACTAACTTTTAATTTTCTACACCATCTCTGATTTAATGTTCCAATCACATTACAGAGTGCGACTTAAACAAAGACTATATTTTTTTCCTATCTGCTTTCACAACAGTTGAATCCACGTACCTATCTCTATGGTTACTTCTGTATAGTGCTCACTGAGATTTGATATGCTTCCTTCTAGCCCTCCCCTACAATACTTTAAGTCCACAATGAGTCCATAAGCCAGGAGTAAAAGGTAAGGAGGCAGGATTATACACATGCTTAGAGTAAATAGTAACCATGAATTCACCGACCCACAACTGTTGGCCTAAGCTTTACTTTGGGGATAGAGACTCTCATTAAATCTTGTTTTCAATACAGTGAGCTGTCACTTACATTGATCAATCATTAAAAACAAAACAAAATGAAACGAAAAAAACAAGAGCTCCTCAAATTATAGTTTGAAAGACAGTAGTATTTTAAAGTTTATAGGTAGCTTTTACCTCACATTTTCTACAGATTGTACTGTGTACTGCATGTGTATAATAAAATATATCATGACCCCTAAAACATCTTCATATTTATAATGTTCTGTGCAGGTATGTATGTATGAAAGAGTGATATTTTGCTCTTTCTGAAAATAAAAAGCATCTGGGAATAAAAAGATATAATATATAATAAAATTTAAAAGATATGATAAAACTATTTTAGAGTGTGTGTATTGTTCAAGTTGTGAGAGTAGAAGGATGGCAGAAGGGGGGTTACAGAGCTGTACATAAATATATATAATAAAAATTTAAGGGTGTCCAAATACAAGTATATCCATCAATTTCTTGAGGGTAAGGTCCCAGATCATTCTATACATTTAGTTTACCTCCAGGGCTGAGCAAAGTGTGAGGTATATGGTAAGAATTTAATATATACCTGTTAAATGAATGAATGAATGAATGTGCATATGCATGCACAAAATATTATGGGAACATAGAGTAGGGAATGCTTGACACTGAGAATAATGGAAGTGAGTGAACTGGTGGGTGATGGGGTCAGGGGGTAGAGGCTTGTAGCAGATTGCTACTAATAGTTCCCCAAGGGCTTCCCTGGTGGTGCAGTGGTTGAGAATCTGCCTGCCAATGCAGGGGACACGGGTTCGAGCCCTGGTCTGGGATGATCCCACATGCCGCGGAACAACTAGGCCCGTGAGCCACAACTGCTGAGCCTGCGCGTCTGGAGCCTGTGCTCCGCAACAAGAGAGGCCGTGACAGTGAAAGGCCCGTGCACCGCTATGAAGAGTGGCCCCCGCTCGCCGCAACTAGAGAAAGCCCTCGCACAGAAACGAAGACCCAAACAGCCAAAAATAAATGAATAAATAAATAAATTTAAAAATATGTGTATATATATATACAAGAAGATACTGTATGGGAGGTGTGCTGGAGAGTGAGAAGATTAAAGTCTCACAACTCACATGCAAAATAAGGTGGGATAATTAATCTGTTTTGTAGGAGAGGGAACAAAATCTAAAGGATTTTTCCAAGTCAGGGACGGAGGTGGAATTAGAACCAGTAGTCTTTTAACTATACCAGAGTTTTTCCAACTGTGTGGTCTTTGGGCTAACTACATCAAAATCACCTGGGTTACCTGCTAAAATTGCTAACTCCTGGGTTCCACTCTAGATCTACTTAGAATCTCTGGGGAAAATTCCAGGAATTTGCACTTTTAACAAGGGTTTTAGGTGCGTGAAAGTTGAAAACCAATGTCTACACCAGTCTACCTCAAACGTATCTCTATTTTACTATTCCAGTAAAAGTCTTTCAGATGCTAGTTCAGCAGACTAGCTTTCTCTGTAATCTCATACCTTCTAGGATCTAAAGATTAAAAAAGCTGCTTCATAAATAAAACTTATAGAGGGGGAAAGGAGGGACTAACTATTGAGCTACTATTGATATTTTCCAGACAGCCTTCTCGACACACATCATTCCACTAAATACTCACAAACATCCTCGAAGGTAGGCGTTACTAACTCCACCTTACAGATGCAGAAACTGAGGCCAAGGGATGTTAAGGACTTGCCTAAGGTTACACAGATATCAGTTCATCAAATGCCAAAGTCTATCCCTTCCTGTTTAACCCACAGCGGAAGGACTAGTGAACACAATTTAGAATTCCTGAGTGACCATAACTGATCTTAGTTATGTAAATTATGTTTCTTTTCCAGATTGGACCACTTTTACAAAGTAGATGAACAAAATCTGAGATTCCTAACCAGCAGCCCATAGAGTTATTTAACTCAAGTATATTTAGCATGCTTTTTGCTGAGTTTGGGGCTTGGACTTGCAAGATTTTCATGTGACTTTGTTTGATCTCAGTCCAAAATGAAGAACTTCACTCAACTTGCAGGCTTTGGTTTTTGCCTTATGGAGAAAATGGAGACCAAGTATCTAGCAGGTTTCTTTTTTTCTTTTAAGTAGATATTAGCATCTCTTTTATTGATTTTTAAAATGATTTCGACTTTTTTCACTTAAAACTTGAAACATAATTTGTGAAGTTCCACAATCCAATGCCCATTTCTATTTTACTGAAGACTTCCCTAAACCAAGCAAGAAATGTGAAGTACATATATGTTACATTTCATTGCATGACCTTTATATATATTCACATTTGCATTAGTTCATTGAATTTTACTGTAAGAAAAATTCGAGTGCATACAAAAAAGCTCTAGATATTCTGACTGGCAGTAAAATCAGTAGACTACCAGACCTATTGAAATCTGCTGGAGAAGTTTCAAAGTAGCAATACAAATGGTGTACATTAGAGGAAAAAAAGGGATCTTTCCCTTTCCAGTTTTAGAACATGCACCTTGGAGATAACAGGCTAAAAGACTATCAATGAAGTGTTTAAAATGCGCATAAACTCAATAGAAGATTTAAATCTCATTCATTTTGTTTTCATTCTAGAAATTAAGAGAGTATTTTTCCATTACCTTTAAAAATGAGCACAGTTCACTTTCTTTGATGCATTAGGACGCAGACTTCGCTCCAGGGCTCTCAAAAATTACAGTAGCCATATTAAAACCCTTTGGGGTGGTTTATATATAATCCCAGTCCCATTCTATAATTTGAAGGGCGGGGTGAATTTGATTTTTTGTAGGCCCATTTCAGCAGCATCTTTCTTTGCAGGCAACTCCTGGAAAGGAGAGATGCGGTCTTAAATTGGCAAAGGTCTCTACACAACTTGCTCTGGAAGGGTCCGTCTAATGTGATATCTATTGTTCTAAAAAGCGTGGAAATAAAGTCGACTAGTCCCTTTTTTTCCTTTTCTTCCGTAGTTCTACACTCATCTGTTTTAACATTTCCTGCGCCCCCGCTAAATCCGCTAAACTGGGTGTTGTCAGCGATACAAAATTCTTGCTTTCAAGGAGACCGCAGGGGACGTGTTGGGGAAAAGGGGCCACCTGTGAATCTGGGGAAGTCGAGGACGCTCAGGATGGCGCGGTCCAACTGTGCAGGGGCCTTCAACCCCACGAAGGGCTGACACAAGCGTCCCGGAACAAGGGAGGAAGAGCAACTCTCTGAGAAAAAGTAGGCTCTGGCCAAATCCCGCGGGAACTGCCCTGCCCTCCGGCGGCGTTCCCTCCCCCACCTTGGTTGCCAAGGAGACCCGAGTCCTGGGCCGGCGGACTGCTACAGGCGGGGGAGGCCTACCTTTCCGCGGCCCGAGTCGACTGGTTCACCAGCCTCGCGCTCCACCGTGCTCCGCCGCCGCGTCCGTCAAGGGCGACAGCGCACGGGCGGGCGAAGCCCTGAGGCGAGTCCTCCCTCCGGGAACCGGAGCGAAGCGAGAGCCGGGGTCGCGACCCCCCTGCCCCGACCCTGGCGGGTGGGAGAGGCTCATTTGAACCAAACTGCCGGCGCGGGTCGCCGCCGCAGCCCCGCAGTCCCGGGGCTCCCGAGGGCGCTGTTTCAGGCTCCAGCCACAGGTGCCCGAAGTGCTGCGGCTGCAGCGTCTCTGTCCCCAAAGCCCCGGGGAACCTCCGCCCTCTGGGGTGAGGGAGGACTCGCGGGAGCCAGCGAAAGGAGCGCCCGAGGGGCCGCAGACGCTCCCAAACGGGCCTCGGTAAAAGTCTCGTCGCTTCGGAGCCGTCTCCACCCCTCTCCCTTTGTGAGTGTGTGGAGGTTTCGTTGGGACTTGTCCGGCTCGAAGTATGGGATGCTCGGGTCGGCCAGTAAATGCCACCTCTTGGTCTTTAGGGCCACACGAGGTGGGCCACCAAGTGTGGTCCTGCAGAAATAGTGATTTACCGAGATAATCTTTTCTTTTCAGAGACGATGCTTAAGGTACAAGAAAAACCATTTCCTGGGACATCTGAATTGTAATTCAAGCTTGAGTTACTGACGACAGTGAAGGGGCAAACATGCTTAACTCCGCCAGTGAAGTGGAGTTTTCGGAAGAAAAAACTACCGAGGAGATCTCCCAACTCTCTTCTCTGGCACTGTCAGGGGACACAGCGTACAGCGAAAAAACCTCAACTGGTTTGCCCGAAAAAACTGGCTATCCGGACTCCGTTTACATTATGGCAGCGAACATTTTTCAGGGCATTCGATTCGAAAAGTCACCAGAGAAAGTCTTAATAAAGTATGGGAATGAGCCCCTGCCGTCCTCCACCGAGTCTGAGGATGAATCCTTTCAGCGTTTGTCCTATGAGCTGGCTTTCAGTGCCCTGAAGTGTGAGTAGCACCAGTTTTGACAGTCAGCACTAATGGAAAATAATGAGAGAATTTGTGGAGTGCAGTCCCCCTTCCTGCCCCCTCATGCACACACCAGGTTTTGTTTTTAGGCTTATGAATATCTTTGGTCAGTTGCAAATGTCCAGACATTAGGAGAGTTTCCCTGTACAACAAGCTCTTTCAGGCCAGCAACGTTTTTTTCTCTGCAGATTTCCTTGTGCCTAGAACCGTGCCTTGTCCTTAGATGGGTCAGAATTAAATCAAGTTAAGATGATCCGATTCACTGCCATTCGCTTTAATTTTGGAAGCTTGTAAATTTATTTTTTCAAATTTTTGTAAAAGTCCCCTTTCTAACTTGCCGCCAGGATTTGAGGTGTAATGTTGCAGATTCGCTCAATGGTGGGTAATGATCAACTTCTGAGTATGGAGTTGACTCCAGTACAGAATCAAATATTTTTACTGTGAGAGCAGTCAAAGGGCCTGGAGACATGTTTCTGTACTAGCTATAAACTATAATACAATAGAAACTATAAAGTTTATATTGGTTTGTGTACTGAGTATTCCAAAAGAAGTTCCAGAAATGTTTGGAGTATTAGCAGCCTGGCTGAAATGATGACCTTCCTAAAGAGACACCCAGAAAGGGCATCACTCATTTGCATGTATTTCCTTGGTGTTAGTACTTACTGGGCCTTGTACATCCTTGCACGGAGGCAGTTAACAATTGTTCAGTGAATTAAAATGTCCCATTAATTACTCAGATACGAGTGTATATTTTTGGTTGTCTGCAGACATGAGGTAGCTCAACTCTGAAGCCAGGAATTTGCCATCACAGAGAAAAATTTATATGATGTTAAGAGGCAACTACTCTTTGGCTTTCGTTTCTTTATTTTCTTCTTGTGATCGTTTTTTTTTTTTCTTTTAAAATCTTTCTTAGCCATTTTTCCCTCCTCCAGTTTAATCTTTCAGATTCTATTTCATCCCTTCCCTCCTTTTCCTTTTTAAAATGCAGATTTAAAGACCAACCAGAGTGTTGTACTTTAAATCATGAGTCAGGTGAACATCTGAACATTTTCTCCTTGCAACAATGAAATGCAGACTAGGCACTTATGTTGATTAGTTGATATTTAATGGTAATGCCAAAATTCTATTATAGACATTTTTTTTCCCCGATAGAATATTGAATCTTACCTTTAGAAATCAATTATAAAAGCCTGAAATTATTCTTTGTAAAATTAATGCATTGACTAGATGGTCATGCTATAGCGATGTGTATGGTAGATTATCTTTTTCTTTCTCTCGATCTATATTTCTGTTTTATGAAAGGGTCTTGTGACTGACATTTTTTAATAACCCAGAAATTCCCATTTAGATAAATTACTGTCATAGGCCTTTATAAACCTACTTTTCCTTGAAATGTTCATTTTTATAAGTTCAAGTTCTAAGATGAGATGGCTTTGGTTGTTTACTTGGCACAGCTATTATTTTCTTCTTAATGATAATAATATCTTGCTTTAAATTATCATCTGAATAATTTCTCAGTGTTCAAATGGAATAAAACTAGAATTCCTAAGTTCAGTGGGTTTCCAAGATAATTAAGAACCTGATATTTTGCTTTAAAATATTGGAGACTCTTATGCATTTCACTTTTGTCTTTTGTATTATCAGTGTTCTATCAATACTTTCACATGTAATATTTTGTAAACTCACATCTGGCTTATACAGTATAGGTTCAGGGAATCATGGTTCAGGAAAGAAAACTGAGGATTTCTTCTCTAAGGTTTTATAGGAGCAGTAAAGCTGAAAAGGTTAATGTACAAACTAAAGAGAGCTTGGGTAATGGTCTCTTTTGTTTGTGAATTTGTGAACAGATAATTGGATCATATTACCATATATTTTTAAGGAAGTATAAAGAAAAAAATCTAATTATACAAATGTTAAGTGTATTTTTTTGGTTGTGTTTTATGTTTTCCAGTTTTATTATTTGCCCTTTTGTTGATGTCCTTTGTGTATAAGGTCTTTCAAAGCAGAGAGTGTATTTTTCTGATTAATCTTTTAAAGGTTTAAAGGGCTCAGAATCATGTTTGTTGACATGACTACCACTAGTCTCACTCTGCTAAATAACCGCAAGGTCAATTTTCTGCTAAAGAAGGTAATGAAGAGTAACCTATTCCTATTAAGTTTGACTTATGTCAAAGAAGTAGAGTACTAGCAGCTAATTTATTTTTTAAAAGTATCTCTGGATGTTTCAAGGACTATTAAATATTAAAACAGAAGAAAAACTGGCAAAATGATTTCTTAAAAAGTAAATTAATGAACAACCCATTAAGAAAAAAATTGAGGAAAGAGATGTTCCTGAAATTGTTGATCTTACAACTGGCTTAATTCTTTCTCCAGCCTCTCTAGTTGTAAATAGTATTTGATGACCTCTCAGTCTGAGGAACTGGCTGTGGCATTAACTCGGTCATTTCAAAATCATGTAACCTGTCAGTGAAAAACCTAGCAAATACTTAATATATGGTCTGGTTATGGCTTTGGGAATAAGTATGTGTAGTCAGGGATCCCCAAGACCACCCTCAGGTTCCATGATTCACTAGAAGGACTTACAGAACTCAGTAAAGCTGTTATACTTATGGTTACAGTTTATTACAATGAAAGGATAAAGATTAAGATCAGCACTGGAAAAATATACACAGGACAAAGTCCAGAAGAGACCAGGTACAGCTTTCTATTGTCCTGTCTCAAAGGAGTCTTACAGACGGTGCCTAATTCTCCCAGCAACAATGTATGACAACATCTATGAAGGTTGTCAAGTTTCCCTCCTTCCACAGATACAAAAACCCCATGTACCTATATTTATAATTATAAGAGGGCCTTGGCATTCTTTTTTTTTTTTAACTGAAGTATAGTTGATTTACAATATTCTATTAGTTTCAGGTTACAGCTAAGTGATTCAGTTATTATTTTTTCAGATTATATACCATTACAGGTTATTACAAGATATTGAATATAGTTTCCTGTGCTATACAGTAAATCTTTGTTGCTTATCTATTTTATGCATAATAGTTTGTACCTGTTAATCCCATACTCCTAATTTGTCCCTCCTTTTCCCCGTTTTCCCTTTAGTAATCATAAGTTTGTTTTCTATGTCTGTGAGTCTGTTTCTGTTTTATATCTAGATTCATTTGTATTGTTTTTAGATTGCACGTATAAGTGATATCAGATAGTATTTGTCTTTTTCTGTCTGACTTAACTTCACTAAGTACAGTGTTCTATAGGTCCATCCATGTTGCTGCAAATGGCAATATTTCATTCTTTTTTTAATGGCTGAGTAACATCCCATTGTATATATATACCACATCTTAAGCCAATCATCTGTTGATGGGCGCTTGGGTTGTTTCCATGTCTTGGCTATTATAAATAGTGCTGCTATGAACATTGGAGTGCGTGTATCTTTTTGAATTAGAGTTTTCATCTTTTCTGGATATATACCCAGGAGTGGGATTGCTGGATGATATGGATCTATTTTTTGTTTTATTAAGGAACCTGCATATTGTTTTCCATAGTGGCTACAACAATATACATTCCCACCAATAGTGTACAAGGGTTCCCTTTTCTGCACACCCTCTCCAGCATTTATTATGTGTAGACTTTTTGATGATAGTCATTCTGACTGGTGTGAGGTGATACCTCGTTGTGGTTTTGATTTGCATTTCTGTAATAATCAGTGATGTTGAGCGTCTTTTCATGTGCCTGTTGGCTATCTGTATGTCTTTTTTGGAGAAATGTCTGTTTAGGTCTTCTGCCCACTTTTCGATTGGATTGTTTGTTTTTTTGGTACTGAGTTATATGAGCTGTTTGTATATTTTGAATATGAAGCCCTGGTTGGTAGCATTGTTTACAAATATTTTCTCCCATTCCATAGGTTGTCTTTTTGTTTTGCGGATGGTTTCCTTTGCTGTTTCAAAGCTTTTAAGTTTGATTAGGTCCCATTTATTTATTTTTGCTTTTTTTCTATTGCCTTGGGTGACTGACCTAAGAAAATATTGCTACGGTTTATGTCCAAGAATGTTTTGCCTATGTTCTCTTCTAGGAGTTTTATGGTGTCATGTCTTATGTTTAGTAATATAAGCCATTTCAAACTTATTTTTATGGATGGTGTGAGGGAGTGTTGTAATTTCATTGATACAGGTAGCTGTCCAGTTTTCCCAACACCACTCGCTGAAGAGGCTGTCTTTTCTCCATTGTATATTCTTGCCTCCTTTGTCATAGATTAGTTGACCATAGGTATGTGGATTTATTTCTGGGTTCTCTATACTGTTCCATTGATCTATATGTCTGTTTTTGTGCCAGTACCACACTGTTTTGATTACTGTAGCTTTGTAGTATAGTCTAAAGTCTGGAAGGGTTATACCTCCAGCTTTGTTCCTTTGCCTTTGGATTGCTTTGGCAGTTCTGGGCCTTTTGTGGTTCCATATCCATTTTAGGATTATTTGTTCTAGTTCTTGAAAAATGTCATGGGTATTTTGATAGTGATTGCATTAAATCTGTAGAGTGCTTCACTTTAGCAATATTAATTCTTCCAGTCAAAGAGCATGGACTACCTTTCCATTTTTTTTGAATCATCTTCAATTTCCTTTATCAGTGTTTTATAATTTTCAGTGTATAGGTCTTTCACCTCCTTGGTTAAGTTTATTCCTAGGGTTTTTTTTTTTTTTTTTTTTGATGCAATAAACGATATAACTTTTAAAATTTTCTCTTTCATTGTTAGTGTAAAGAAATGCAACAGATTTCTGTATATTAATCTTGTATCCTGCTACCTTGCTGAATTCATTTATTAGTTCTAATAGTTCTTGTGTGAAGACTTTAGGATTCTCTATATAGAGTATCATGTCATCTCCAAATAGTGTAAGTTTTACCTCTTCCCTTCCAATTTGGATACCTTTTATTTCTTTTTCTTATCTGATTGTTGGGGCTTAGGACTTCCAGTACTATGTTGAGTAGAAGTGGTGAGGGTGGGCATCCTTGTCTTGTTCCAGAATTTAGTGGGAAGGCATTCACTCTTGAGTATTATGTTGGCTGTGGGTTTGTCATAAATGGCTTTTATTATGTTGAGATATGTTCCCTCTATACCCACTTTGGTGAGAGTTTTTATTAGGAATAATGCCAAATTTTATGAGATGCTTTCCTGCGTCTTTTGAGATGATCTTGTGGTTTTGTCTTTCCTTTTGTTAATGTGGTGTATCACATTGATTGATTTGCATATGTTGAACCATCCTTACGACCCTGGCATGAATCCCACTTGGTCATGATGTATGATCCTTTTTATGTATTGTTGTATTCAGTTTGCTAATATTTTTTTGAAGATCCCTGCATCTATATTCATTAAAGATATTGGCCTATAATTTCCTTTACTTTGTAGTGTCTTTGTCTGGTTTTCATATCAGAGTGATGGTGGCTTCATAGAATGAATTTCACAGTGTTCCCTTCTCTTCAATTTTTTGGAATATTTTGAGAAGGATCAGTATAATTTCTTCATTGTGTGTTTGGTAGAATTCCCCAGTGAAGCCGTCTGATCCTGGACTTTTGTTTGCAGGGAGTTTTTTTTTAAATTACAGATTCTATTTCACGTCTGGTGATTGTTCTGTTCAAATTATCTGTTTCTTCTGGACTCAGTTCTCGCAAGTCTTATGTTTTTAGAAACTGTCCATTTCTTCTAGGTTGTCCAGTTTGTTGGCATATAACTGTTCATAGTATTCTCTTATGATTTTTTTGTATTTCTGTATCAGCTGTTACTTCTCCTCTTTCATTTCTTATTTTGTTTATTTGGGTTTTCTCTCTTTTCTTCATGTTGAACCTGGCTAGAGGTTTGTTGAATTTGTTTATCTTTCTCCAAAAAACAGCTCTTGGTTTTATTGAACTTTTCTGTTGTTTTCTATTTTACTTTATTTTTTTATTTTATTATTTTTTAAAATTTCGTTTTGGCTGTGTTGGGTCTTTGTTGTTGCTCATGGGCTTTCTCTAGTTGCAGCGAGCAGGGGCTACTCTTTGTTGTGGTGCACAGGCTTCTCATTGCGGTGGCATCTCTTGTTGCGGAGCAAGGGCTCTAGGAGCACGGGCTTCAGTAGTTACACACGCGGGCTCAGTACTTGTGGCATGTGGGCCCTAGAGCACATGGGTTTCAGTAGTTGCAGCATGTGGGCTCAGTAGTTGTGGCATGCAGGCTGTAGGTCACGCAGGCTTCAGTAGTTGTGGTGCACGGGCTTAGTTGCTCTGCGGCATGTGGAATCTTCCCGGACCAGGGATCAAACCCATGCCCCTGCACTGGCAGGCAGATTCTTAACCACTGTGCCACCAGGGAAGTCCCTCTGTTGTTTTCTTGATCTCTATTTATTTCTTTTCTGATCTTTATTATTTCCTTCCTTCTGATGACTTTAGGTTTTGTTTGTTCTTCTTTTTCTAATTCTTTTATGTGGTTGGTTAGGTTGTTTATTTGAGATTTTTCTTGTATCTTGAGAAAGGCCTGGATCACTGTGAATGTCCCTCTTAGATCTGCTTTGGCAGCATCCCACAGATTTTGTAAGGTTGTGTTTTCATTTTCACTTGTCTTGAGGCATTTCCTGATTTCTTCTTTGATTTCATTGTTGACCCATTCGTTTCATAGTAGCATGTTGTTTAGTCTCCATGTGTTCATTCTTTTCCTGTTTTTCTTTCTGTGGTTGATTTCTGGTTTCATACTGTTGTGGTCAGATAAGATGCTTCAAATAATTTCTATCCTTTTAGATTCTTCAAATAATTTCTATCCTTTTAGATTTGTTGAGGCTTGTTTTATGACCTAGTATGTGGTCTGTCCTAGAGAACATTCCACGTGCCCTTGAAAAGAATCTATTTTCTGTTTTTTTTTGGATGTAGTGTTTTGTAGATATCAATTAAGTTCAACTGATTGTGTCATTTAGAACCTCTGTTGCCTTACTGATTTTTTGTCTGGATGATCTGTCCATTGATGTCAAAGGGGTGTTAAGGTTGGCTACTACTGTCAGTTTCTCCCTTTATGTCTGTTAGTGTTTCTTTTATTTGTTTAGGTGCTGCTGTACTGGAGGATTATATGTTAATGAGCATATTATCTTCTTGTATTGATCTCTTTATCATTATATAATGCCCTTCTTTGTCTTTCTTTATGGACTTTGTTTTAAAGTCTATTTTGTCTGATGTGAATATTGCTACCCCCACTTTCTTTGTGTTTCCATTCGCATGAACTATCTATTTTCATCCCCTCACTTTCAGTCTGTGTCTTTCACCCTGAAGGAAGTCTCTTATAGGCAGCACACTACAGGTTCTTGTTTTTGTTTTTGTTTCTTCATCCAATCTGCCACGCTGTGTCTTTTGATTGGAGCATTTAGTCCATTGACATTTAAGGTAATTATTGATAGGTATGTACTTATTGCCATTTAATCCTTGTTTTTCAGTTGTTTTTATAGTTCTTTATTTCTTCTTTTTGTTTTTCCTTTTGTGGTTTGATAATTTGCTTTTGTAGTATGCTTGAGTTACTTTCTTTTTGGTTCTTGTGAAACTACTGTATATTTAAAATTTGTGGTTACCATGGAGTTCAAGTATGTTAACTCACAGCTGTGTCTACTGGCTTTAAACTGATAGTCATTCAACTTCAAACACATTCTAAATGATCTATATTTTTATACTCCCCTCACCCACATTTTGTGATTTTGCTGTCCTATTTTATATCTTCATGCATATCTTTTTTCTGTTAGTTGTAGTTATAATTGCTTTTATAATTTTTTGATTGTTTTTTAATCTGTGTACTGACTTAAGTGATCTTCAATCCTTTTATATATTTGCCTTTCCTGTTGTGATTTTACCTTTCCGATAGTTTCTTGCTTCTTTTCTATTTAGAGAATATCCTTCAATATTTCTTTTAGGGTAGGTTTAATATTGCTGAGTTCTTTTAGTTTTTGCTTGTCTAAGAAATTTTTTCTCTTCTTCTGTTCTAAATGATAATCTTGCTGGGTAGAGTATCCTAGGTTGCAGGTTTTCCTTTTCAGGACTTTGAATATATAATGCCACTCCTTTCTGGACTGTGAAGTTTTCTGCAGAGAAATCTGCTGATAGCCATATGGGGGTTCCCTTGTAACTGACTCTGTTTTTCTCTTGCTGCCTTTAGAATCCTTTCTTTATTTTTAAATTTGTCATTTTAGGGAATTCCCTGGTGGTCCAGTGGTTAGGACTTGGCACTTTCACTGCTGTGGCCCGGGTTTGATCCCTGGTCAGGGAACTGAGATCCTGCAAGCTGTGTGGTGTGACCAAATAAAATAAAATAAAATAAATTTGTCATTTTAATTATGATATGTCTTGGTGTGAGTCTCTTTGGGTTCATCTTGTTTGGGACCTTCTGTGCTTCCTGTACCTGATATCTGTTTCCTTGTTTAGGTTTGGGAAGTTTTCAGCCATAATTTCTTCAACTACACTTTCAATTCTCTTTCTCTTTCCCTTCTGGAACACCTATTATGCATTGGTTGGCACGTTTTGTATTACCTCATAAATCTCGTATGTTGCTATCATTCTTTTTTCATTGTCTTTCTGTCTGCTCTTCTGATTTAGTGATTTCCATTATGCTCTCTTCCAGGTCACTTATTCATTCTTCTGTGGCATTTAGTCTGCTCTTCATTGCTTCTAGATTGGTTTTTAATCTCAGCAATTGAATTGTCTATTTTTGATTGGTTCATCTTTATAGCTTCTAGTTCCTCATTACAGTGATGTGCATTTCTATCGATACTCTTTCTTAATTCAGTTAGAATTTTTATTGTCTCCTTTTTGAACTCAGGGTCTAGTAGACTAGTGAGCTCTGTTTTATTATTTGTTCTTCCAGGGGATTTCTCTTGTTCTTTTAGTTGGGAGTAGTTCCTCTGCCTTTTTGTTTTACTTAACTTTCTCTGTCTCTATGAATTTAGGAGGAACAGTTATCTACGGTGGTCTTGAAGGGTGTTTTTATGTGGGAGTGTCCCTGCATAGATTGTGTGTGTCCAGTGTTTTTGGCGCAGTGGCTGGTTTTGGTATGGACTTCAGCCACGTCTTTCCTCAGGGTGTGCTGGCCATTATCCCCTTGATGGGAGTGTGGCTGGTATTCTGGTGTCCAGAGCCTGTACTGGATGTGAGGCAGGGCTTTCTCTCTGCTCCGTGGCTGTCACTGCCCTGTCAGGGGCAGGGTCTGCTCCCCAATTGTTGGGGTAGAAGGCTTGAGGGTTGGGTTCAGTCGGACTCCATTGCCCTTGAGTACATGCTGTGCCCCAAAGGAGGTGATTTCTGAAGCAAGTGACGCCCACACGGTCACAGAGCACCTATGTGCTGCCTGTGTAGGCATCCATAGTTCCACCCAGAAGCAGCCCAGGGTTGTGTCCTTTTCTCTGTTGTGTTTGTCTCAGATCTAGGTAAAGGCTACGGTGTGGAGTAGGCTGGGGCTGAGGGTCGGGGTGTTGTGGCTGCAGGAATTGAGGTGGCTTTGCTGCTGCCTGAGGTCTGGGCTGCCTCTGTGGCAGACTCCCAGGACCTGTCTGCCCTATATCTAGCGCTGAGCTGCGGTGTGGTGTGGGCAGACTGGGGTATTCTTGCTAGGAGACTAACCACTGCTACTCCTGAGCTTGCTGACAGTGGTTGTCACCATTCCACCCAGACCATGCCCCAGGACCTCCCAGCTATCTCTGCGGTAGCTAGATTGAGTTCTCTCCTAGGGCCTATATGCCCAAGATTCAGCACTTGGCCACTGCAGGCTCCTGTGGTGCTGCCTCACATGCATGCTGACAGTGGCCTCTGCAGCTCCACCCGGATCACAACCCAGGTGTCCTGGTCTGTCTCTATGCAGCTACACTGAGTCTCTGCCCAGATTTCATGCCAGGCTGTGGTGTGGACTGAATGGGGCCAGGGTGTTCGCCCCTTTGGATTGGGAAGTGGGGCAAGGCGGCAGTTGCCAGTGCAAGGCTCTCTGTGCCCTGGTTGTCAGCAAGCCAGCATGTGGTCACTCCTCACGAGTAGAGCCTAGGCTTCTCCAGCCCTCTGTCTGTCCCAGTGGATTTCTCAGCAGACAAGGGGGCCTGTCTCCTCTGCTCAGGACCCCAGGACTGGTATGCCCAGATTGTGGTTCGACCTGCTTACTCCCCAGGGCGAGGGTCCACCTGTGTGGACCTTCTCTTCCTTACAGAGGTCCCTCCCGGGGGCTCAGTTCCCAACCTGATGCTTTTTTTTTTTTTTTCTGTCCCTGCCTGGTTACGTGGAGCTGTTTCTTGCTGCCTTGGTTCTTCTGACAGTTTCCAGTTAGTTTTCCCTGAAAATTGTTCCACATGTAGAAGTAATTTTGAATTGTTTATGGGGAGAGGTGAGCTCCACATCTTCCTACTCCACCTTCTTGATCCCCCTCAGCCTTGGCATCCTTGAAATGAAAGTTCTGGAAGTGAATTATATAAAGTGGATCATGTGAAGGAAACTCTATGAACACAATAAAAATAGAGAAGGAGAACCTAGGGGAGAGTCAAAAGAAGAAATATCTTCCATCTTTCTTCCAGAACAGGAGGATGATCAGACAGACTGTGTGAGTTTTAGGGGTCCAATAAATAGCACTCCTCCTTTTACACTTGAGTTTGGAACCCATGGAGAGAAAAAAAAAACGATGTCCGGGGACACGGCTTTAGATCTTCAGTCAAGCAGGCTTGCAAATACTTTATTCCTGAATTAGAACTTCCCATCTAATCCAGACACAGCTGAAGAATTGCAGATCCCTCCACCCAACTCATGCAAGACGCATGGCAAAGAGCAGTCTGCAATGCATGCCCACCTCCTGCAGAAACACTGGCAGACAAAGACTGGAAGGGGGAGGGAGTGATATATGGCCCTGTTCATTCTTCCAAATTCACTAATTAAATAAACTCAATTTTCTTTTCACATGGAGTGATGACTAAGGGGTAGGGAGAGAGTCCAAGGGTGTTTCTCTAGGGATGGCCTTCTGCATTGGAAACATGAGGAATGAGGATTAAGAGTTCCCTTCAACAGACTAAAGAGAAGAGGCTTTAATTAGTGGGGCACTGGGGATAATTGGAGCTATTGTGCTGAACTAGGATAGGTAAGGTTTGCCATCTTCAAATAAGTCCTGATAACCCACATCAGTCATTAGCAGTGTGTTTTATTTAGCCAGTATGGTTTGTTGTAAGAGTGAGTAGACGATAGGCAGCATAATGTGGTGAGGAGCGTGCACTTGGGGGCCGGACTGCCCGGGTTTGAGTCCCTGATCTGACTCTTGCTGTGTGACTATGAAAATACTACTTAACCAGTCAGTGCCTCATTTCCTACTCTATAAAATGGGATAATGATGGTACCTAATTCATAGGGTTGTTGTGAGGGTTAAATGAATTAATATATGGAAAGCGTTTAGAACAGTGTCTAGCACATAGAAAGCACTATCTAGAGTATACATAATTAATGTTGATATTGCTATGTGAGAATGTCCTGTAAACTATAGATATATAAAGGCAATGCATTCTGCATAGTATTAGAGACAGCCCAGAGATTGTCAGTTTTGACAAGAGCCCTAGGAAAAAAATGCAGTGTTGGCAAAATCATGTTCTGTCTTCTTTTCCTTCATTCTACTGCTTCTATTTTTAGGAGTCCAGCAACTCCATTGCTCAAAGTTCTACAGCCTATGCAGGTGTGCTATCTTAGAAGTCCTTCATTCTTATGACGAGTATATTTTCTGTGACAAAAATTGGGACTCATGCTGAGAAACTGTGAAGTAGATAGGAATTGGTTTGCGAGTACTAAGGGTGTGAAACTGTAAACTTTATTTTCCTTGTAAGTGAAATGGGGATATTGCCTTGTACAATACAGCCACAATTGGTGGCTAAAATATGGGTAATGATACCTGAAAGATTTCCTATGAAAATTGGAGTCTGTGCTCCCAAGTTTGTTAATTCTTTTTAGTTTTCCCATCCCCCAGATAAAAACTGAAATTCAGTGTGTATTGTGTATATAGGAGGTGTTCCATAAATGTTGAATGAATTGAAGCTGTCTTAGCTTCCTGTTAACTGATTAAAGCATTTGTTATATGATATATATAGTTAAGTAGTTATAACAAAAGAACATTCCTGTGCCCTGTGGAGGTTTTAAAATGTGTTCATGTGTTTTCATTTAGTACCTCTGCAATTACCCCTCTGCCTGGAATGCTCTCTTCTTCCGGATCTTTACATGGCTAACTCCTTGTCATTTGGGACTTAGATTAAATGTCATCTTATCAATGTCATCACTAGTGAGTTCTACCAAATATTTAAGTAAGAAATAACACCAATTTAACACAAACTCTTCCAGAGTTTAAACCCTGATACCAACATTGACAAAGATATTATGAAAAGAAAATTATAGACCAATATCCTTCATGAACATAAACATAGAACAAAAATCTATGTTTATTAAAGCATTTGTTATGTGAGATATATAGATATATATATAGTTAAGTAGTTATAACAAAGAGCACTCATGTGCCCTGTATAATAAAATATTAGCAAATTGAATCCAACAATATCCAACATAAAGAGGATAAGACATTATAAATTAGATCCTCTTTAATGTTTTTCAAGCGATATAAATTAAAGGTTGGAATTCCTTTATTACTACTTTAGCTATTCAGATAATGCTCCTTTGACTGTGATTCCATGTGGAGCCTGAGTCACAGGGGTCCAGGATTCATAAAGATTACAAGTATTTCATCATGTCATTGTAATTTGAGTCTTTATCAAGAATTAGGTATGTTTTAGATATGAAAGTGAAAGTATTTTATAGCATTGTCCAAAGTGTATTTTGATTCCAAGGTTTTCATTTTCAGCGTTGGAATTTTCAGTAACAGACATTTTCCTTGTCTTGTAGTTCAAGATATTTTGGAAACTATATTAATAGACAGCTATATCTTCCCAAGCACCACAATAGTAAGTGTATAACTTTTATATAATTACCTGTCTCATGGTTGTTATTTAGAAAGTACTAAAAAGCCTTCAGATTTAAATTACTAGTTTGTTTAATGCTGAGACTTCTTCAAAACACATCCTTAACTCTCATACTTCTAAGGCTTCTAATGTAGATCCTACTCCTTTCATTTTGATGAATCTGCCAAAAACTGTCCTTTTTGAAAGGTTTATTTTTTATTGGATTTTTTTTCTAGTTTGCAGTCCCTCTTTTATTTATGTATGTATGTATTTATTTATTTATTTTTGGCTGTGTTGGGTCTTCGTTGCTGTGCACGGGCTTTCTCTAGTTGTGGTGAGCGGGGACTACTCTTCGTTGCGGTGCGTGGGCTTCTCATTACGGTGGCTTCTCTTGTTGTGGAGCACGGGCTCTAGGAGTGCGTGCTTTAGCAGTTGTGGTGCACGGGCTTAGTTGCTCCGCGGCATGTGGGATCTTCCCGGACCAAGGCTCAACCTGTGTCCCCTGCATTGGCAGGCGGATTCTTAACCACTGTGCTACCAGGGAAGTCCCTTTGCAGTCCTCTTCTATCTCCCAATTCAACCAGACTATGTAAAAATAGTCATATTTTTATGACTGCTCTCTTATGAAAAACAATGGAATGGAAAATATTGCTATTAGATATTGTTTGTATGCTTTTCTTTATGTGTGTTTCCCCTTGGTAGCCAGATCATTTGAACAGTCTTATCATTGTGATGCTGTATGATTTCCAAGATAGAAAATTTCAAGCTCGTCTCCTTTCTGATAATGAAGAGTCTATAGCGGAAGTTCTAGAAGTAGAGAACCTTCTTAACAGGTAATTGTAAAGGTGAAAACAATGTTTTATATGAAATCATTATTGGTATTTTCACTGGTGAAATTGTATACAATATGATGTGTAGATAAGTGTTAAAATTTTATAGAGAAAAAATATAAAAGTTCATAAGTTTCTTGAGTTCCTTTACAAACAAATCTTGAACAGGGTAAATATTCTGCTTAAATTCAAGTTGTTTTTCAAAGCTTGAATTGTAAGATCCAACTTGTAAGTATTTGGAAAATGGTGAAAAATTCCTGACAATTTTTAGCACGTACTTAAGTTACACTTCATTTGAAACAGCTATTATTTGTTTACCTGGCTTTGTTTATAGCTCTTTAAAAAAAATCTAACATGTATCAAACAAGAAAATTCCAACAGTAGATAAGAACCTATCACTCTTCCAAGTTGAAAAAAAAAATCTACAACTTCATGTTAGTAGTTAAGAACAAAACTAACATGTTTTAAATTTGTTTTCCTTTTATCCTAAATATCAGCAGAAACCTAGTATGGGGATAATAATAGCATCTACCTAAAAAGGTTGTTGGGAGAAGTAATTAAACTAATGCATATAAAATGCTGAGCTTAGAGTCAGACACTTAGTAGATGGTCAATCAGTGTTAAATGCTACTGTTGTTAGGGCTTTTGTTATTATATCGTTGAACCTTAATAGAAAGCACAATATAGCAACAACAGCAATCTCGTAGGAAGATTTTTACCAGGTGAATAATCTGAAACAGTTGTCATATCTCATTTTATATTATTATGGGAAACTCAAGCAGTTTCATTTACAGTATTGAAGGTTGAGACCAGAGGACTCACGTAATGGAGTTATAGTAATAACTTACCTTTATTGAACACTTAATATGTATCAATCACTGTTATAAGAAGCTCTTTACATAACAACTCTTTGAGGTAGATATTGTTACCAACCTGTATTTTTACACATGGGAAAACTGAGGCACAGACATGTTAAAGGACCCTGCCTAATGCCATAGAGCTAGAAACGGGAGTAGCCAGAATACACATTCAGGAATGCTGACTCTAGAGCCCAGGATTTAACCATTTATATGCTACTACTCCTTCCACTTAAGATAGTGAGTGGTGGCTAAAGTACTCTAGAAGATGAAAGATACGACATAGTCATATCTCATGTCACTTGTAGCCATGAGAAATTTAGAGATGGAGGAAAGCAAAAGCAATCAGATGTATGTACCCTCTGTGTTAGATAAGTAAGGATCTTGCCCCTGATTACTGCAGAGGTTTCTGGGCAACTACTTCACCCCCCATACCAGTACTGGGCAACCTGCCTCTGAGGACGGGCACCCACGATGGGTGCAGATACATCAGAGAAAGGTTGGTGGGGCAGTATGCTGTGGGACAGGCTCTGAGTTTCAGCTTTCCTGAGCTGCTCTCAGTTTCTGTTTGACTTAGTCAGGACTCAGGAGATGTTCATGGAAGTCTCAACTTAGTCTCAGTGAGCGTAATGGGAGCTGAGGTTAGGAAAGCCACAGGGCTCCAACCAAGTAAGAAAGACCAGACTGTCATTTCATGAGCAGCAGATTTTTAGCTGAGAATGTTAGCAAGCCAGGCAGGAAATAGGACAAGCAAAGGCCATGGCTTAGGAGGCCAGAGGAACCAGAAGATATTACTGTCTAAGGTTCCTGATTCTCCATATATTTCCCTTTCCCCATAATACATACCATGCTACCTCCTGCCTTGACACACATCTGGTTCCATTCTTGTCAGTGCAAGAAACTGACAGTGCAGTTTTTCCCCCTACCCAAACCAATAGAGCTTCATGTAATGCAGGTCTTATTCCCACATTAATAAGTTATTTTATACCCAATTCATGCTATACTCAATTCATAATATGCTATAGGAGAAATGCATGTATTTAGTGATTGAATTGCAGAGAACAGTAGTGCAGTATACTTATATAAAGATAACACTGAAAAAATACATGTATAATGATAAAGATAATGCTGAGAAAATACATGTATAAAGATAACACTAAAGGGTTTTAATCAGGAGTCTCAGCTTTCAAGTAATAGAAGCCATCTTCAGTTAGCCTGAGCAAAATGGAAAATGTTCTTATAAAGATATTGGAGGGCTTCTCTGGTGGCGCAGTGGTTGAGAATCTGCCTGCCAATGCAGGGGACATGGGTTCGAGCCCTGGTCTGGGAAGATCCCACATGCCGCGGAGTAACTGGGCCCGTGAGCCACAGCTACTGAGCCTGCGCGTCTGGAGCCCGTGCTCCGCAACAAGAGAGGCCGCGATAGTGAGAGGCCTGCGCACCGCGATGAAGAGTGGCCCCCACTTGCCGCAACTAGAGAAAGCCCTCGCACAGAAACGAAGACCCAACACAGCCATAAGTAAATAAATTAATTAATTAAAAAAAAAAGATATTGGAATGTCTCATGCAACTCAGAGACTCAGGAATAGGGTGAAAGCAGGAACTGGAAAGATGTCAGGACCTTCTTTACCTCTGCTTCTTTGTCTCTTTATCTTTTTAACTCTGCTTCTTTCTTAATATCTGCTTCATTCTTTTTTTCTCTGCAGATCTGCCTTCTCTGCTTCTCTAGTCTACATGGAGAAAGCCCTACTATTGCACTCCAGGTCTTGAGCTTACTTGTTACCGTTGTATGTTAGTTTCTTCACTTAGACTAATTTATTGTCTCTAACCCCAATTCTAAATTATAATCCCTCCCCTGGGAATTTGATTGGCTCCATGTAGGTCAGGTGCATTCCCCTGGGCCAATCCCCCATAGCCAATGGAACAGAATTCTGAACTGAGACAGAATGGTAGCGGCCAACCTCTGTAGATCATCTGTGGCTTGGGGCTGGTCACAGTTGTCCCCAGGGAAATAGAATCATTGTAAGCTTGAAGTATACTTTAGTTATGTTTCTACCAAGAAGACGAAGACTAATTTTAAGAGGTGATAGAAGTAATTATTTAGCAAGAAATTGAATGAGAATTATTTCCTCCTTATGAAAATTGTGTTTGATCTTTGTTGTTATTGTCTCTTCCAGAGATCCTTGTGTTTTATCGCTCTATATACCAACTTGTATCTTTTTTTGAATTTTCTTTTATTTATTTTTTTATACAGCAGGTTCTTATTAGTCCAACTTGTTCTTTTTATTCATTTGTTCATAGCTTTAGAGATATAATCCAAGATGACACCTATTATCATTTTTGACATATGCAAGGTCTTTAAGAACTCATTCCTTGTACAAAATGCAACTATATTTTAAATACTATGTGACTGGGTTAAATAAAAGGAGACCACAGCTTCTTCCTTTCTTACTCCCCCCTGCCTTACACTAGCCCAAGAATCTGATTCTGCCAAATAATTTGTTGGGCTTTGGTGAGGCAGAATTGGAGAATGGGCAGTGAAAGAGTAGAGAGGCAGAAGAGAGGAAAAACTTAGTAGTCCATCCTCCCAAACCACCCAAAACTGTCCTGAAACCTTCCCCATTACAATTAAGGCACCACCAGCTTCTTAGATATCATCCTTGATTCCTCCTTCCTCCCCTCCCCAGTGCCCATACCACACCTAATACCTCAAGTTCTGTAATTCCAATTGGGAAACATATGCTGAATGTGTCTACTTGTTTCCATTTCCACTCCTACTGTCCAAATCCAAGCCACTATAATGTGTCACTTGGACTACTGCAATAGTAGTCCTCCTTCCCTGCCTGTAACTCTTACTTTTTCACAGTCTGTTCCACATGGCAGGTAAAGTGATATTTTAAAAAAGTGATTATATAGTCATGACAGAGTATCTAGGATCAAACTATATTCCTCCTGTAAACAACTAGATGGACAAAATATATGAGGCAAAGATTTTGGACATTAGACAAAAAGCAGCACAGAATTTTGATCCTTGAGAGAATGAAAACAAATGAGGTGAGCCCTAGAATAGTCCTGGCTATATGTCTACAGGTACTTTCCAACTGCAGTGCAGGAAGGAGCATCTCAAGAGGGAAACTGTAGTCTTACTAAATTAAGAAAACAGAGATCAGAGTTTTGGGATAAGCATCTGAAATGATCATTTTTTTTTCTCCTTTATTCTATTAATGTGGTAAGGTAATTCACATTGAATAATTTATGAATGTTAAAACCAACCATGGATTTTTGGGATAAATCACATTTGCTTGGATATATCCCTTTTCTTCTATTCCTCAGTTTTCTCATTCACATAATGCTCCAGGGTTTCTCATTTGCTGAAATGCTCCCTAAACACTTGTTCATGGGTTTTTGTCTCTCATATTCTCTCCACCCCTTCTTTGGAAACTCTTAGCCCATTTCACTTACTTAGTGAATATTCTGAAACAGTTGTCAGTATGATGTCTGATTTTATCTTTGTATGGGAAATTCAAGCAGTTCACTGAAGATTATCCTTTGGCATTAAGAAAGTATTCAATTTATATTTAAACAGAACCATATTTCTTTTGTGTTAGGCATTACTAATGGCACTCCAAAACTTGAGATATTTTGGGAATTCCCTGGCAGTCCAGTGGTTAGGACTCGGCACTTTCACTGCGGAGGGCCTGGGTTCAATCCCTGGTCAGGGAACTAAGATTCCACAAGCCATGTGGTGTGGCCAAAACAAAACAAAACAAAAACAAAAAGCAAAGCAAACCAACAACAACAAAAAAACTTGAAATATTTTGTTCATTGTTAGATAAAATTTCTGAAAATTTGAAGCCAAAAAGGAGTAAAGCCTCTTTTGTATTAGGTAGGATTCTTTTTTGACAACACACGGGACTCCAACTCAAACTAGATTAGACAAAAGAGAAATTTTATTATAAGGTATCACACGGAAGAATTGAACAATGAGACTTGCAGGAAAGACATTGATGTGGCTATGCTTCTACTAACTAAATCCTGTGGCTCAAGTATCATCAGGACTCTCTTCGACTCTAGTCTCTGCCTCTTTGTGTGCTTTACCTTCATTCTTGGATCTTTTTTTCTGTTCATAGAATGGGAAACTTGGCTGCTGACTACTCAGGAGCTTTACATCGTACACAGCACAAAAACAAAAACTAGAAAGACTGGCTTGACTCTCAGTTGCTACACACAAAAATTCGCTTGACTCTGGTTTGGGTCAAGTGGTCACCCGCTCCCAATCAACTGTAGTCAGGGAGACAGAGTCAGTTAGGAACACCTCCCAAGAAAATTATATGAATGGAGAGAGGAGAGGAACATTTTTCGGAAGAGGGGAAGTTTCTATTCCCAGAAGGGAAGTGGTACTTAGAATAGAAACCTGTAGGTTTCTGCTCTAAATGGAAACATTGTGCTGTAAATATGCTTTGCTGTTTAACATCTCCATTTTTTACGGTACTCCGCCCTCTGTCTGTATGTCTTTTCTCTTCTTGTGGTCTGGAAAATTCTTGCTCCTCCTTTAATAGTTCAGGTTTCTTCTCTTGGAAGTCCCTTTAGGCTGATTTTGTTCTTCTTCCAATACATTTACTCTCTTCTTTATCTATGTATCTTATAACATTAACCATGTTGAGCTATAATTATTTGTTTATATGTCTGTTTTACCACCTAATTGTAAATTACTTAAGGGTAGGAACTATCTTTTAATCTTTATAGCTCAGGTCTGATAACAGTACTTGATTAATACTAGTAATAAAAGAATAAGCATATTGGACTTCCCTGGTGGTCCAGTGGTAAAGAATCCGCCTTCCACTGCAGGGGACACGGGTTCAATCCCTGGTCGGGGAACTAAGATCCCACATGCCGCGGGGCAACTAAGCCCGCGCGCCACAACTAAAGAGCCCACACTCTCTGGAGCCCACACGCCACAACTAGAGAAGAGAAAACCCGCACGCCACAACTAGAGAGAAGCCCACACGCCGCAACAAAAGATCCCACATGCCTTAATGCAGATCCCTTGTGCCTCAACGAAGACCTGACACAGCCAAAAAAAAAAAAAAAAAAAGAATAAGCATATTAATCATTATCATTTCTTGAATAACTTAACTTTAAATACATTCAGAAGTATCTTTGCAACCATTCTATAAGTTAGATACTACTTCTTAATTCCTAGAGCTTAGAGAAGCTAAGTAACTTGTCTAAAGTCACATAGCTAGTAATTAGTGGAACCATAATCTGAACCCAGGTAATCTGATTGCAGAGTCCAAACCATACTGGCTGGAGAGACAGAGGAACAGCAAAGTAGAGAAAGAGGGGAATGGATGTGGCATGTAAGCAAGAGTGGCAAATAGCTCAGTGTGTGACTAGAGGTAGATTCATGGATGGGAGTGGTGAGAATTGAGAAAGGAAGAGTTGGTTCAGGTTAAATTATTAATATCCTTGTGTGTCCTGATAAAGAGTTTGGATTCTGGCCTGTAGCTAATGGGTTCATTTAAGATTTAAGCTTAAGAATTATATAACTACAATTTAACATACAGAAAGAAAGCTCTGGCTACATGGATAACAGGGATGCTGATAAAAAGATAATTTAGCAACTCTCTGCCATAACACAAATTGTAGCAGGAGATGGAGTTCTGGATCAAGAATGTTGGGAAAGGCTGTTTTTGCTTCCATTTTAATCACTGCAGTCTACCTTAAAGCTATGGAAGTTTTCTTAGTAATCACAGGATATTTTATTTATGGAAGTGATATATCTGGTTATCCTAATAGCATTTGGATTTGGTCTTTGTCCTCAATCTGATACTGTATGTTTATATAAGAATCTTTATAACTGTACATATACTTCAAGTTACTTTTTATATGATTAAATTATATTAAAATTCACAGTCCAAAATGTTTGCTATCTGAGTTTTGGAAAATCTTTTCTCCCTATACTCCCTGTATATACACAACACATACATTTTTCTAGGCTTCATATCTCTGATCTTTATATTTAATGATTGAATAATTGTCAGCATTTATTATGGTAAATTCGAACTATGTAGGTATTTGGAAGGACTGTTTAGTCAAAAATAGTCTGTTCTCAGAAACATCTCAGTGTATAATATAGAACAGTAACTCATCCCCTTTATATTAATTTATTCTTCGATGTGCATTAATATATAATTATTTTTAATGTCCCTTGCTGTAGCTCTATGACATTAGGACATAGCACTACACAAATCTAATTCTTTTTTAAAATTTAATTTAATTTATTTATTTGGTTGCACTGGGTCTTAGTTGCAGCACACAGACTCCTTAGTTGTGGCATGCGAACTCTTAGTTGTGGCATGCATGTAGGACCTAGTTCCCTGACCAGAGATCGAACCTGGGCCCCCTGCATTGGCAGCGTGGAGTCTTATCCACTGTGCCACCAGGGAAGTTCCCACAAATCTAATTCTATGATAGCCCCAGAAGGCTTAATGTTTGATAACCCTTCCGTCTCCCCCCCCCCCCCGCCCACAAGTGCCCCTGTGTTCCCATCCTCTCTCCCTGTTTCCCTCCCTCCCTCCCTCTCTCCCTCCCCCTCCACCCGCTGCTCTCGCTTTCTGTCTCTATCTCTATCTTATTAAGCTTTCTGCAGCCACATACACCACTCTCAAGGAACTTGACTTCTTGTGGCATCTCTTCCTCATTTCTCATTCAAGGTTATCCTTGAGGTTTATTGTTCAATTAGATTCCTATTGTGAAAATGCTATGAATATAGGTCAAGAGTAAGTCCTGTATTCTCATTTATTAAAAATTTGGGCTCTGACATTAAAAAAAAATCATTGGGTCTTCATGGTTATGCTAACGAGTTCTTGTTTTTCTTTTCTGTTATTTGGAACTTTGAGGTATGGGATAGTCAGAACTGGGAAGGACTTGATACAGATTCATGAAAGTTCCTTAATCTTATCAAGAGTACACTGTTGCCATCTCTGATCATAATAACTGCCGTATAATGAGTGCCTGCCATGTGCTAGGCACTGTGCTAAGTATTTTACACACATGATATTAATCACCACATTAATTGTAAGGTGAGCTGATCACATTTTACAGATGAGAAAACTGAGGCTGATGAGCAATTCAGTATCACACCTGAGGTCACACAGCTAGTAAGTGACAGAGCCTGAATTTAACTTCAAGTTTGTCTGACTCTAAATCCTACACCTTTTTCACTACATAAAATTTGTCTCTCAGCCAGCAATTGTTTTAAATATTTGAGGAGATACACAACTATACAGAGACATCAAAAACTGAAAAAAAGAAGCAGGATTATTGGATTTCCATTTTTAAATATGGCAAATTTTAGTTTTAGACTTCAAAAATTTGAAATAGAATTATAGAAGTATTTGTTAAAATTCTAAATCTAATTGTTAATGTTTCTAGTGGAAACTGATAGTCTTGTCTTCAATGCAGTACTTAACCAAGAATGGATTTTCTATTTCTAGTTTTAAGACAAAATTGGCTGCGGCATTGGCAAGATGTCGAATCAAACATGATGCCCTTTCAATTTACCACATTCTTCCAGAAACAGTTAGGAACCAGGAACTAAGGGCCTCAACTTTGCCACTTTATGCTTGGATAAATACTTGTAAAATCAGGTAAGATTTCTAATCAAATTCTTTATTTAAGTCACTTGCCTTTCAAAATAATGTCATAAGAAATATTACCTTTTTAATGGATGGGGGGCTCATCTGGGGGAGTGATTGGGGAATCATAGTTTAGTTCAGGATTTTATCACCAGATTACCGAAAGTAATTACATAAATGTGTTAACTTTTTTGTCTCTGTTTTTCATCTTATTGTTGGCTAAAATTATAAGTTCCATTAAATGCAGTATATGCAGTGATATTTTTATTTATTGTAGGAAAAAGATTCTAGTGTTAAATACACTTTTGATGTATTATATTTGTAATTAAACCCTAATGTTATATATTTACAGCCCTGAAGAAGTTTATCATAGTTTGAAGAAAAAAGGCTATAATAAAGTCAAATCTGTGTTGCATATTGATAATAAAGTCTTTGCTGTGGATCAACATTGCTATGATGTCTTAATTTTTCCATCTCATCTTAAAAGTGATCTTCTAAATATAGATCTTTTCAAAGATTATAAACTTGTATTTCAGGTAAACTAACACTTACTTTCATTGTGATTCTCAATAATCCTGCTCACCCAGAGAATTCCTCCTTAAAAATAAAACCTAACAAATTGGCTATATTTTGTATAGGTTATCAAGGAGGTTTATAAGGCCTAATTTTCACCTTGAATAAAATTAATACCCCTACAATCCGTTTTCATTTTATACTTTGGCATCTTTGCCCCATGTGAAGTGGGCATATTGTAAAGAACATATTCTCCTTCCTAGACACCATAGATGGGGGAACTCTTATTGCCTACAGCTAAAAGGCTATATTTTTCTCTCCCAAGGGAGGATTCAAGAAAAGGCACAATGATTCCTTTTCTTCTTTCCATTTCTGGGGAAGATGCTAGTGCCATCCTGCATTTGAAAATGCAATGTGTAATACTTTCCCATTATCTCTTTACTATATTCCTACAGCTTTGATTTGTAAGATGTGTATATATAAATGGCTATCAATGCAGGAAGAGAATGTGAGGTATAATGTGGTTTCAATAGAATGAAAAATTAAAAGAAATCAGGTTAAATTAATTTTTATGTCCTTAGATTCCAGTTCTTGCCTCAGATTCACCTTGGTTTTGTAAGGTTTATCCCTTCAAAGTACCTGCATTCTTGGGCAGAGTCTCTTGGCCTTATTTTGTTGTGACACCTTATTGAGCACTGAGATCAGTTGCAGAAACTCATCTGTCCAGCCCCCTTTTATAAGCTTGTCAACCATCTTACTTTTAATCTCTGTGAGCTAGCAGCCATTTAGATGACAGTGTAATGGGGAAGAAAGAATGGCAGTAGCAAATGGGTTCATTTTCATGAAAGCTTAAGAATGGGAGCTAAGGCAGGACATCGGTAATCTGTAAATCACATTTTGGGGATTTTGGCATTGCCTTATCACCGTATAAAAGTTAAATGATAACAGTCATAATTTAGGCTAAACAAAGTTAGGGTATTGTTTTAAATCAGTTTATATCAGTTATCTTTGTTAAGTTTATATTTTAACATATGTTAAGATGTTTTAAACTCGAATGCATTAGGTATCTCTTCGGAATTTCTGCCAATACTTTGTTTACCTAAGGCAAAAAGAAGTCAGTACATGCTTCTAGTCAAGCCCTTCGAAATTCTAATTGTACCATTATCTTGCAGGACAAATCTCGAAGTCTCGCTGTCCATTCTGTAAAGGCTTTATTAAATATGGATGATGATATCTTAATGGTCAATTCAGGTTCGTGGTACACAGTTGCCCATATGTCAATCTTAACAAATAAGAATACCTCAAAAATATTTGTGTGTGGAGTACAATCACAAGCTAAGGATCCTGACCTGAAGAACCTTTTCACAAAAATGGGATGTAAAAGTATGTACAAATATTTATTTGTTTGGTGGTAATGTTCTGTAAGATTTAAAAATGTTAAAAATATTTGAATTTGTTATCTCTCGGAATATAAAACTCTAGATATGAACTATACTCCTAAAATCCCCACTAATCTGTATTATATCAGGCTGTTCTTGTTGCTTAATATTGGTTAAACAACTGCAGTTTAAATTAATGAATATATTGGCACTTTGGTATATTGCTTGACATTTAACTACTGCATAATTTGAGTTTCAAACAATAATTAAAGTAAGTGGTAGAAATTGTCATCTTTTAATAAATAAGAACACAATCACAGGAGTTCTTAAGGGACAAAGATAATATCTAGGACCAGATGCTAAGTCCGTAGGCTTCTTATTTTTAAAGAATTTTTCCATTGGATCATGCTGTGACAAAAGATAACATTTCATTATAGGTTCAGTGAAGCTGAAAAACTAAACGAATCTTTTGACAGATTCACAGGGTCAGCGAGATGATAAGTAGAATTCAGGGCTTGACACGGAGAGGTAGACTGGTAAATACCCAGGATTTCACTGGAGCACAGAAGTATACCCTGGGTAGTGATCAGTCCTCTGATGAATTGAAGCCCAAATTCCAGTCATCTCAATTCCCAGTTGGATTAAGGTGATCTGGGATTGCCAGAGGCAAAAGTAAATTCTCTCTGGAAGAAAGTAACATCATCTTGGATCTCATATTATCTCCTAATTTTTTTCAAATGCTGTGTCTGACACTCAAAAAAAAAAAAATCAGACAAAATAGAAGAAAGATGTGAGTGAAATAAAGAGAAAAATACTGCAATAGAAGCAAACCCACAAAAGGTCCAGGTACTGGAGATATCAGATGTGGACTTTAACTATGATTAATATGCTGAAGACACTAAATGACAAAAGAGAGACTAAATTCTCTGCAGAATTACAGCAGAGAACTGGAAACTATAATTTTTTAAAAACTCAGAAGAAAATTCTAGAATTGAAAAATACAATATGTGAAATTAAGAAATAAACAGATAGATTTAACAGTAGGTTAAAACTAATAGAAGGAATAAGTGAACTGATCAGTCAGAAGAAACTATCCAGACGGAAGCATCAGGAGACAAAAGGATGACTAATATGGAAGAGACCATAAAATACACATGAGATTCAGTGATCCAGTGATCTCAGGTATGTTGTGATTGGGAACCCAGAAAGAGAGGAGAAAAGGAACTGGAAGAAACAATATGTGAAATTCGGACTGGGAGTTCTAAAAAATTGATTAAAGTCACAGATTCAAGAAGCCCTATGAACTCCAATAAAAATAAATGTGTAAAAAACATAGTAGGCACATCATAGCATAATTGCTGAAAACCAAAGACAAAGAACAATGTTCAAAGCAGCCAGGGAGATGATACATATTACCTTCGATGAGATAGCAATAAAAGTAAAAATTAACTTTTCAACAGAAACAACTGAGGCCAGAGACAAACAGTATCTTCATAGTGCAGAAAGAAAATGTCAGGCTAGATTTCTATACTCAGCAAAAATTTCCTTTGAAATAAAGATACTCTCAGAAAAAGAGAGTCTGAGTTTGTTACCAGCAGATACAATAAAGGGTTTACTAAAGATTATTGTTTGAGTAGAAGGTATATTATCTCATACAGAAGGTTGTAGATGCTGGAAGAAATGAAGAGCAATGGAAAAGGTTAGTACATAGGTAAATCTAAATAACTGTAGTCTAGTGTCTTGTGGGACTGTAAACTAATGTCTTGTGGAGCTAACAATATTTGTGTTATATGTAATTAAAATACATTACAACAATGGCACATAATTTAGAGAAGGAAATGGAATTAATGTGTTCTATCATCCTTGCTTTGTCTAAGAAATGATAAAAGTAGTAAATTATTAAGTCAGTAGTATGTTATAATATCAGGGGCAAACAATAAACAAATAATAAAAGAATGTAAAACTAATAGCTAAGGGGGAGGGGTGGAATATGGAATTGGAATCACCATAGTAACATATAAAAGGCAAGACAAATAGAAAGGAAGTCGGTAGATTAAACTTTTAAAAAAATATGTATTTATAAATCAATAAGTAAACATATTAAATATGCATGACTAAAACTTGAATTACAAGACAAAGAACATCAATACTGGATTTTTAAAGATCAACTTTAAAATGCTATTTATAAGAGATACCCCTTACATAAAAGGATATTCAAAAAAAAAAAAACTAGAAGGACAGAAAAAGATATTCAGTGAACATACTAACAAAAAGAGCTACAGACAAAGTAGTGTTATGTCAAGAAAACTTACTAGAAATATAGCATGTTTAATTCATCAGGAAAATATACCAGTACTAAGAAGTATGTACATGATAACATAGTCTCAAAATATATAAAGCCACATTATCTAGAATCAGCAGATAAAATGCTCTGTATATAGAAAATTCTAAAGAATCCATGAAAAAAATACAGATTTAATGCAATCCCTATAAAAACCCTAGCTGGCTTTTTTGCAGAAATTGACATTCTGTCCTAAAATTCACATGGAAATCCAAGGGACCTGGAGTAGCCAAAGCAGTCTTGAAAAAGAACAAAGTTATAGGACTCACACTTCGTGATTTCAAAATTCACTACACAGCTTTAGTAATCAAGACAATGTGGGACTGGCATAAAGATAAACATGTAGATCAGTGGATAGAATTGAGAATCCAGAAGTAAAATCTTACATTTATGGTCAATTGATTTTTGACAAGTGCGCCAAGACCATTCAACAAGGAAAGAATAGTCTTTTCAATAAATGGTGCTGGGGTAACTGGATATCCACGTGCAAAAGAATGAAGTTGGACCCTTACTTCAAATCATATACAAAAATTAACTCAAACTGGATCAAAGACCTAATTATAAGAGGTAAAACTATAAAACTTCTAGAAGAAAACACAGGGGTAAAACTTTGTGACTTTGAATTTGGCAGTGGTTGTTTAAACACCAAAAGCACAACAAAAGAAAAGATAAAGTTCATCTAAATGAAAAACTTTTGTTCTTCAAAGGACACTATCAAGAAAGTGAAAAGACAACCCACAGAATGGGAGAAAATATTTGCAAATCATATATGTAATAAGGGACTTGTATCTAGAATATGTAAACAATAATAAGACATATATCACAATTTAAAAATGGGTAAAGTATATTAATTCAGCTCTTCAAGAAAAAAGTTTATAAAACAATTCAGTTATCAGTAATGGACAAGGAGATATTACTACAGATCCTAGAGACATTTAAAACATAATAAAAAGATACTATGAGCAAACTTGAACATTTAGATGACATTGGTATATTCCTGGAACAACACAACTTACCAAAACTGACAGAAGAAGAAATAGAAAATCTGAATACTCTTGTATCTATTAAGATCTTAAAATTAGGGAATATAAATGTCTATTAAATTCATAATTGAAAATCTCCCCACTCACAAAGCAAAAAATGTAAAAACCTTTAGTCCTTTAAGGAAGAAATAAATAATACTCTTTCAGAGAATAGAAAAAGAAGGATTACTTCCCAGTTAATTTATAACCTTGATATCAAAAACTTGAAATGGATATTAAAGAAGGAAAATTATAGGCTAGTGCCACTCATTAGCGCATTTGTAAAAATAAGTGTTAGCTAACTGAGATAAGTATTAGCAAACTGTATTTAGAAATATATAAGAATAATAATACATTATAAATAAGCTGGATTCTAGGAATACAAAGTTGGTTTAACTCTTAAAAATCAATTTATATAATCATGTTAATAGAATAATTTTATGGTCATCTCAATAGATGCAGAAAAGAAATTTGATAAAATTTAACATTCATTCATTATATATATACACAGGAAATATCATACTTGATGGCATGTTTAAAGCTTTCTGGTATCAGGGATTAGATAAGCATGCCTGCCATCACCACTTCTAATCAACATTGTACTGGAATCATAGGCAGTACAGTAAGGAAGGAAAAGAAGAAATAGAAGATATAAAGATTGGAAAGGAAGAAATAAAATTGTCTTTAATTTATAGGTGACATGATTATATATGTGGAAAATACAAGGTAATCTATAACTAAACTATAGATTTCACGTATGCCTTTTTTAAATTAATTTTTATTGGGGTATAGTTGATTTACAATGTTGTGTTAGTTCCTGCTGTACAGCAAAGTGAATCAGTTACATGTATGACTTTTGCAGTGTTGCTAGATACAAGGTCAGCATACAAATTCAGTTTCCATACACCAATAACAAAAATTTGAAAATGAAGCAGATACCTTTTACAATGAACAAAAAAAGTAAAACATTTAGCAATACATCTAGTAAAAGATGTGTAAGACCTCCTCATAAAACTTATGGGACATTATTGAAAGAAAGAAAGAAGACCTAAATAAATGGAAACAACAGACCATGTTCATGAATTGAACTACTAAATGTCATAAAGATGAGTTTCCTCTCCAAGTTGATCTGTATAGGTTCAATTCAATCCTCTTGATGCTACAGGATATTAAGGAAGAGAAGGTCTTTTTAGTAAACGGTGCTGGGAAAAAAAATGACCCCTGCTTCACACCATCTACACACATCTAGAATCTAGAATGTATTATAGGAGAAAACTTCTTGACTGGGGTTGGTAAAGATTTCTTAAACAGGGCACATAAAGCACTCATCATAAAAGAAAAGATTGATAAATTGGACTACAGTAAAATTTTTTAAAATTTAAGAACTTCTATGTGTTAAGAGAGTACAAAGGCAAACTGTAGAGAGGGAATATATAAACTGATGAAGAGTTTTTTTTGCCCAGTGTACAAAGAATTCTTACAAATTAACAATAAAAAAGACAGCCCAATTGGAAAATGTGCAAGAGACATGACCAGGCATTTCACAAAAGGGGATATACAAATACCAAAAAAACTTATGTAAAAGTACCTTAACCCCATTAGTAATCAGGGAAATGCAGTTCAAATCACAACTTACCACCACATATCCACAGAATGATTAAAATTAAAAAGATGGCAGTACCATGTGCTGGCAAGGTAAGGAGCATTAGGAATGCTCAAACACCGTTGGTTGGACTGTAAATTTGTACAGTGACTTTGGAAAACTAGCATTAATCACTGAAATTGAAAAAACTACATGCCCTATGATCCAGCGCTTCCAGGTTTATTACCCCTTTGAATTTTTACCTAGTTAACCAGAGAGAATAGGAACCACTGGGTAACCAAGCAGTAAAGGAAGGGAAGTTTCTTCTTTTAGAAGCATTCCAGGTGATAAATGAAAAAGGGAAGACAGAAGTAGAATATGATTATTTTGCAACCTCTTTGCTGGTACCATAAAGGCAATTTAATGGATGAATGTGATGCCACTTGTGAAGTAGTTTTGTGCTCCCCACCCACCAAGAAAAAAAAAGAACTTGAATCTAATTAAGCTCTAAAGATCCAGCTACTAATAAACTACACTTTAGGAAAGTAATTAGCAAAATCCAGACTGTGGGAAACTCTAGTAGTACAAAAAAAACATGTTTCATTAAGAAATAAATGGTAAGAAAAAATGGAGAGGGTACCTGTAAACAAAAAGAAATTTAAAATAAGACATCAACTAATTGCAATGTATGTACGTTATCTAAATCCTGATTTTAACAAACTGTAAAAAAAAATTTGACAAGTTTGAGACTATTGGAAAATTTGAGCCACGATTGTATGCCATTATTATTTGATGATAATAAGAAATTACTTTTTAAAATGTATGGGGTTGTATTTTTAAAGGGGTTCTTATCTTTTAGAGATATATGGTGAAATATTTTATAGATTCAAAATAATATGGGGGAGTGGAAGTGGGTGTGGATATAGATGAAACAAGAGTGGGCATGAATGGTTCATTGTTGAAGCACCATAACGGGTACTTGAGAATTTATTACATATTATGTCTATTTTTGACATAATATGTTTAAACTTTTACGATAAACAGTTAAAAATAGGGGAAAAAAGAAAGAGACCCACTTGATTAAAAATTTTTTTTCAAAAGGACAGACTAGAAAGAGGGAAGAATTGATCAGACAAGAGAAGGGTTGGGTAGGGCAATTTCAAGAGCGACTCCTCAGCAGATGAGGGGAATGGGAGCCATTGCAGAAGTGAAGGGGTGGCCCTAAGATAGGGTCACAGATAGTTATAACCTGAGGGAAGGCAGACACTCTTAAATTATAAGGTTCCTGAGGACATTTAGACTGTGCCTAAATAAAAATTATAAAATGCTAAATGAAAATATAAATGCTAATAAAAATTTTTTTCTGGGAAAAATAGAATATAAAAGGGGTTAAAAAATGGGAAGGGGAGAAACCAATACTGAGCATTTGCTGTATACTAGGCACCATGCTAAGCCTAACTACTTTATCTCAATCTTCACTACAATTAGATGAGGTGTGGGCATTATTATCCCATTTTACAAATAAGGAAATTGAGGCTTAGATTAAGTCACACAGATAGTAAATAGTGAAGTTGGGAGTCAAACTTGGGTATTTCTGCCTCTAAAAGCCATTTCCCTCCACTATACCATACTGCTTTAAATGGAATCTGAAGTTCAGAATGGAAAATTTAAATTATATTTTATGTAGAAGATATTTAAACTTCAAAATCATTCTCTCAAGTAAAGGAGAAAGAACTCTATTAAGAGAATTCACGTATTAACTTTAGGATGTTATCAGAAAATAATCCTCTTTTCTGACTGCATTAAAATGACTTTTTGTGGGGTTGAGGATTTAAAAATGAACAATGATAAATAGATATAATTACATACTGCATTAAGATTTTTAATTAATATTTTTACATATGTTTTCTGTGTTTTTTCTCCCAGATATTGAAATACTTCATGAGACATTTATTAACCTTGAATCAAAGGATCATAGGTTACAGAAAGTTAAAGTGATTCTGCTGCTACCTCGTTGTTCAGGACTGGGTGTTAGCAATCCAGTAGAATTTATTTTAAATGAGCATGAAGGTACTTGCTTTAACTTTTAATTTCTAAATTATTGAAATTTTAATATTTTTTAAATGAAATTATTTAAAATCATTAAGATGACATATCAGATACGTCTGATTAATGAATAACTACCATATGTAAAGCACTTAATATGGATAAAGTATTTTACATCCATTACCTCATTTAATCTTTATTATACCAGTTCTGTGAGATATGGGCAAGGGGAATATTCAAAATGTTCAATAATTAGAGTGATGTAGGCAATCAGAACAGATGCCAGTATGCTATTCTGGCATATACCAGAGCTCAAAATATAGGCATTAACATTTATCAGCATTTTATAGATAAAAAAACTGAGACTCAGAAAGATTCATTCATTTTTATAAAGTCACATAACTAGTTGGTAAGAGAGCTAGGATTCAGATTTAGATCTGCCTGACTCTAGAGTCTGTGCTCCAAGATGATCCCAATTAAATCATGATTAGACTATTTCAAACTCAAGACTTCTTTAACCCCCAGTATGTATGTTTTATGACACGAATATCTCAGATTAAATATTCTGAGAATATTTTATTTGCTTCTTTAATAAATTAAGAAATATTATTTAACATTAACATTTATTGAGCACTTATGTATAAGGCGCTGAACTAAATACTTTGCTTGGATTATTTCATCAAATCCTCACAAGAACTCAATGAATTGGTTACTCATTATTTCTCTTTTATAAATATGGAATCTGAGGTTCAAGAGAGGTTGAAGCCTCTCAGAGTCTTTTGACTAGTAAGTGTCAGAGCCTGGATTCAAACACTACTGCTCTGACTCTAGCCCTTTGAATCATGCTCTTAATCACAGTGTGTTAACTGAAATTGCTTCTTACTCTAATCCCTTGTTTATAGTGAAAGGCATAGATACGGTTAACTAGAATATTAGACAAAGAAGACATTCCACCAACATTCAGAATATGTTGAGTAACTGTTTTCTATTTCTAGCAAGGACAGAATCTAAAATGAAGAGAAAGTAATTGAGGGAAAGAAACTAATATTTATGGAGCGCAACTATGCCCCAGTCAATATCTAGGAAGTGTTCATGCATTATAACTTAATATTCACAATAACTTTGTGAGGATAGTGTTATTTAATTATCTCTGTTTTATAAAGGGGAAAAAACCCCCCAAGATTCAGACAAAGTTAGCAAGTTGCCTGAGGTCATGTAGCTAGATTCAAAGCTGGGATTCAAATTCAGATTAGTTAGCACATTCCACTATACTACACTATAGAAAGCATTCCACTATACTACACTATAGAAAGAATTCCACTATACTACACTATAGAAAGAATTCCACTGTACCGGTGGTCCCCAACCTTTTTGGCACCAGGGACTGGTTTCATGGAAGACAGTTTTTCCACGGACTGGCGGTTGGGGTGGGGGGATGGTTTCGGGATGATTCAAGCACACTACATTTTTGTGCGCTTTTTTTTTTTTTTAATTTTAAAATTTTATTTATTTATTTTTGGCTGTGTTGGGTCTTCGTTGCTGTGCACGGGCTTTCTCTAGTTGTGGCCTTGTGGTGCACGGGCTTCTCATTGCAGTGGCTTCTCTTGTTGCGGAGCATGGGTTCAAGGCATGCAGGCTTCAGTAGTTGTGGCACACGGACACAGTAGTTTTGACTCGTGGGCTCTAGAGTGCAGGTTCAGTAGTTGTGACGCACGGGCTTAGTTGCTCCGCTTAGTTGCTTAGTTGCTCTTAGTTGCTTAGATCTTCCTGGACCAGGGCTCGAACCCGTGTCCCCTGCATTGCCAGGCTGATTCTTAACCACTCTGCCACCAGGGAAGTCCAGCAGGCGGATTCTTAACCACTGCGCCACTAAGGAAGTCCTTATTGTACACTTTATTTCTATTATTGTTACATTGTAATATATAATGAAATAATTATACAACTCACCATAATGCAGAATCAGTGGGAGCCCTGAGCTTGTTTTCCGGCAACTAGATGGTCCCATCTGGGTGTGATGGGAGACAGTGACACCCGAAGTGTGTTGCTTATGTCCAGTCTACTCCATAAGATACAGCTTAATTGTCACTTGCCACTCACTGATAGGGATTTTTTTTTTTTAACATCTTTATTGGAGTATAATTGCTTTACAATGGTGTGTTAGTTTCTGCTTTATAACAAAGTGAGTCAGTTATACATATACATATGTTCCCATATCTCTTCCCTCTTACGTCTCCCTCCCTCCCACTCTCCCTATCCCACCCCTCTAGGTGGTCACAAAGCACCGAGCTGATCTCCCTGTGCTATGCAGCTGCTTCCCACTAGCTATCTGTTTTACGTTTGGTAGTGTATATATGTCCATGCCACTCTCTCACTTTGTCACAGCTTACCCTTCCGCCTCCCCTTATCCTCAAGTCCATTCTCTAGTAGGTCTGTGTCTCTATTCCGTCTTGCCTCTAGGTTCTTCGTGACCTTTTTTTTTTTTTCCTTAGATTCCATATATATATGTTAGCATACGGTATTTATTTTTCTCTTTCTGACTTACTTCACTCTGTATGACAGACTCTAGGTCCATCCACCTCACTACAAATAACTCAATTTCGTTTCTTTTTATGGCTGAGTAATATTCCATTGTATGTATGTGCCACATCTTCTTTATCCATTCATCTGTTGATGGACACTTAGGTTGCTTCCATGTCCTGGCTATTGTAAATAGAGCTGCAATGAACATTTTGGTACATGACTCTTTTTGAATTATGGTCTTCTCAGGGTTTATGCCCAGTAGTGGGATTGCTGGGTCATATGGTAGTTCTATTTTTAGTTTTTTAAGGAACCTCCATACTGTTCTCCATAGTGGCTATATCAACTTACATTCCCACCAACAGTGCAAGAGGGTTCCCTTTTCTCCACACCCTCTCCAGCATTTATTGTTTGTAGATTTTTTGATGATGGCCATTCTGACCAGTGTGAGATGATATCTCATTGTAATTTTGATTTGCATTTCTCTAATGATTAATGATGTTGAGCATTCTTTCATGTGTTTGTTGGCAATCTGTATAACTGATAGGATTTGATATGAGTCTGCAAGCAATTGATTTATTATGCTCTCTGTGCAGTCAAACCTCTCTGCTAATAATAATCTGTATTTGCAGCCACTCCCCAGCCCTAGCATCACCACCTCAGCTCCACCTCAGATTATCAGGCATTAGATTCTCATAAGGAGCGCACAGCCTAGATCCCTCGCATGTGCAGTTCACAGTAGGGTTCACACTCCTATGAGACTCTAATGCTGCCCCTGATCTGACAGGAGGAGGAGCTCAGGCGGTAATATGAGTGATAGGGAGTGGCTGTAAATAACAATGAAGCTTCACTCACTCGCCCACTGCTCACCTCCTGCTGTGTGGCCCAGTTCCTAACAGGACATGGACCACTACTGGTCCGTGGCTGGGGGTTGGGGACCCCTGCACTATACCACACAATTTTTAACTGGGCTTATACTGAACTATGTGGAATTCTGTCTTGCTACAGAAAATTTCTTTCCAAGACTAACCAACTCAGATGGGAGTATGGTAGACTGAGAAAATTCCCACACTAACTTAGGGAAATGATCAAAGAATAATTAGATTTTGAAAGAAGAGGGGAAGAAATAGCTACAGCTACAATAAGCATTCCAGTTAAGAGAACTAGAGCTTAGAACTACTGTGAGACTCTGGCCTTATCCTGGGTCATCTTGAAGTAAGAATGCAGAACAAAATAAACCATAGGTAAAAATCATTTAGAGGCTGGGGTGTGGGTGAAGCACAAAGGGAACTACAAATGACGAAAAGAGGGAAAGTAAAAAGTTTCCTAGGGCTTCCCTGGTGGCTCAGTGGTTAAGAATCCGCCTGCCAATGCAGGGGACACGGGTTCGAACCCTGGTCCGGGAAGATCCCACATGCCACAGAGCAACTAAGTCCGTGCGCCACAACTACTGAGCCTGCACTCTAGAGCCTGGGAGCCACAACTCCTGAAGCCCGCGTGCCTAGAGCCCGTGCTCCACAACAAGAGAAGCCACCGCAATGAGAAGCCCACACACCGCAACAGAGAGTAGCCCCTACTCACCACAACTAGAGGAAGCCCGCGTGCAGCAATGAAGACCCAACGCAGCCAAAAATAAAATAAATAAATAAATAAATTTATTTAAAAAACAAAAAAAAGTTTCCTAGATATTGGTAATATTTTGAAATCCTTGAAGAGGTGACCAGATAAGTTTGTCTTTGGCAAACCTGGAAAAAAGGAGGGTTTTGAAGGAAAATGTACTTTGATGAGGTAATAGCCAGAGCAAATAAGGAACTGCTGACCTAGTGATTATGGTAGAAATAGTAGTCATAAATTTAGTGGGGATGAATCCAAAAGACTTAGATTTGTGAGAAATCATGAATTAGTTTGAAAAACAATTTAACATTGAAAAACATTGCAACCAATTTTAGAATGTTTATCATAAAAATTATCATATTAGAGGAATGTATGAAGTCAATCTCTGCTAACAACTTGGAATTATTTTAAAATGGGGTGAAAAAGGTAAGCTGATATGGTTTTAGAGTATAATAATGGGTAAATAGTCCTTTAAAAAGTGATGAAAGAGAAGAATGTGAAGAGTAAAACTAAATTGGGAAGAAATAGAGTTTAATTAACCTTTAGTGATATTACTGGAGTGGGGAATAGCCAAATATATGGTATAAATAATTGGCTCTCATACTGCAGGGAGTTACTGAGAGGCAGAATAAAACAGGGGTTAGAAGGTTGGTCAGATTGCCAGGCTAGAACCTGGCTCTCAACTAGTAGCTATGTGACCTTAGACAAGTTGTTTAATGTATGCTTGAACAGTTTTTTCAATGTTAAAAGGGATAATAATGCTTCAAGGGGTTGTTGAATAAAATAATCTATATAGAGTAGTATTCAGTATATCTTAGTTAATATTATCGAGAAATATTTTAAAAATAGTTTCAGAAATTTAAAGAATTACTATAAGAATTTCTTTCTTTCTTTTTATTAATTTTATTTATTTATTTTTGGCTGCATTGGGTCTTCGTTGCTGCACACGGGCCCTCTAGTTTTTTCTTCCAAAATTTCTTTCAGTAAGTTAATGTTTTTAACTGTATCCTTTTGTGTTCTTTCTTACTCAGATCTGACTATAGCCCATCAGTTTCTACCTTGGAAAATAAATCTTTTTTCCCTCTATTAGTACCCAGACTGACTGTATTCTGTTTTTTATACCTAAATGACTTATTTTGGCTGGTTGGATGACTATATCATAAGAACTTGGAAAAAAAAGGAAAAATAATATTAAAACTAAGCAAAATTACCTTTATCAATTCAGTTTTTAAGTATTTCTACAATACTGCCTATTTATTTATTTATTTAAAAAAATTTATTTATTTTTATTCATTTATTTTTGGTGTCTTCATTGCTGTGTGCAGGCTTTCTCTAGTTGCAATGAGCGGGGGCTATTCTTCATTGCGGTGCACGGGCTTCTCATTGCAGTGGCTTCTCTTGTTGTGGAGCATGGGCTCTAGGCACGTAGGCTTCAGTTGTTGTGGCATGCAGGCTTCAGTAGTTGTGGCTCGTGGGCTCCAGAGCACAGGCTCAGTAGTTGTGGTGCATGGGCTTAGTTGCTCCAAGGCATGTGGGATCTTCCCGGACCAGGGCTTGAACCCGTGTCCCCTGCATTGGCAGGTGGATTCTTAACCACTGTGCCACCAGGGAAGTCCCCTGCCTATTTATTTTTAATAAATATTTTCCATGAAAACTGTCATTAATAGGGAAAATGATTAAAATATTAAATAATGTGTTAATAGCAATATATGAAAAACATCTAATAGTGATATATTTAAAAGCATTTATTTCCTTTTAGATACAGGTTTACTTAAAGATTTCTCTCAAGGAGGCCCGTCAGAAGATAAACTTCATATTCTTGCTCAACAGCAATATGAACAGCTAACACATGCAATGAAATGTAAGTTTGTTATCAGTGTAATCTGAAACTATGTTGTAAATCTTAGAAACATTAATACTTCATTTATCTATTATATTCAGGCAATGATGTGTGAACCATAAGTGAATTTTTCGGAACACTCAGTTCCTTCAAATAACAAAATATTTATTTTTACCAATTTAATTCTCAAAAATATATGCTTTACTATCCTTTTAAGCATAGGTTAGCAAGAATAATTTACAGTTTTCTTTAATGCTGAAGTAAAATAATTACATACATCCATTGTTGTAGTTTCATCTTCTTTATTTCTTTTCTTTGTCTTCTTACTCGATGTAATTTTTCCGTTGTCATTGTGCCTGCCCCTAACTCTTCTATAATCCCAACTTTAATCAAACTCTTACTTCTCTTAGTACTAAAAAGAGAACAGAGATGCAATTACAGGTAAAGCCTAGATCTCTTTAAGTCTGAGTAACAAGGCTCTTTAAGTATTTATATTATTGCTTCAATCACTGCATTTAGATTTTGAGTACCATTTAGATTTTGAGTACCAATGCCCTTCCACACTTAGATATGGAAATCTAGAAGTCTCTGAGAAATTATATAAACTTTTATTAATTCAGTGCATGTTTATCAAATGCCTGCTCTGAGTCAGATATTAAGCTGGTTGTTAAGGATATGAGTGTGGATAAATCCTGACCTCCAAAGGCTCAAAGGTAAGTATAGGGTATAGATGATTTAATATATGAAGATATAGCATATGTGAAGTAGAAATAAGGCAAAATAGAAAACACAGAGGAGTTCTGCCCCTTTAATTGATGTTATTAAAAAATATTAATTTGAATATGATAGTATGTATATGATCTATGAAATGAGTTGATTGGAAGATGAGGAAGTTGGTAAATAATGCATTTTTAAACTTCTTTCTCTGATTACTCTGTTTAAAATTGCAGGATAATCTTTTGAAACTAACTGTCCTCCGTATCTGCTTTGATTTGCTCTATAGCATTTGTCACTTCCTAATGCTGTATATATGTGTGTGTGTGTGTGTGTATATTTTTTTTTTTTTTACTTGGGCTGTGCCACTGCGTGGCTTGCAGGATCTTAGTTCCCCAACCAGGGATCGAGCCTGGGCCTCTGGCAGTGAGAGCGCTGAGTCCTAACCACTGGACCACCAGGGAATTCCCTAATTTTCTTATTTATTTATGTCTTATGTCAATGAAACATAGAAAATAAGCTCCCTGGGGCAGGGATTTTTGTATGTGTATATTGAATGGTGAGAACACTGCCTAGCACGTAGTAGGTGCTCAGTAAGTGTGAATAAGTGAGCGAGTTGCAGGTAGTAATATTACCTCATTTTACAGTTGAAGAATTGGAGAGTTAAGTAATTTTCCCAGGTTCATACAGCAGTAAGTTACAGAATTGGGATTCACGTCTAAGTCTGTCTGTTTCTAGAGTCCTTTTAACTAGTTACGTGATATGGCTTGTGGAAGAATAGCTGGAAGTGTCAAGCTTATGGTAATCTGCAGTATTTATTTGTTAGTGTTTGTAATTAGGTTGGTCACATTGATTAGATTTCCATACAATCCAGTTAGATTTACTTTATTTATTGGCCACAGACTACATTACTAATACATGCTTTAACGGGGAGCCATGCAAGCATCTATAGAAATAATTCCCATCAAAACCATGTGGTATTAGTACAGACAGACGTTTGAAAACATAACAGATTTGTTTAGGATTGTTGATGGGGTCATTATATTAATTCCATCTTCTTTAAATGTAGTTACTAGAGCTCAAGCAGTTGTTTACTGCACATGTTCAGTTTATCCAGAAGAAAATGAAGCTGTTGTTAAGAAAGCACTGGAATTTCAAGACCACGGGACTAAAGTACAATCTTATAGGTAAGAAAGGAAGGATTCTTATAAACACCTCAACCAAATGTTTTTGAAAGTGAAAAGCTTTGATTTTCTGAGTTAGAAGTAGAAGACGTTTCAGTTCCTTTTTATTAGACTTTAATATGACCAAATAGCCTAACTTCTTATAACTTTAAAGTAGGTTCTGTAAAGCCTTTACAATGGCTTGGCATGTGCATTCTCTTGTACACTAAAAGATTCTTGTTTTTGTTGTTATTGTTAAATAAGGCTAAAGGCATTTGGGTGTTGACTTGATTGATTTCTGGATAAATTGAGTATAAACTTTATACCCTGAGTTTTAGATACATCTGTGCTTCAGTAGAAGAAAAGTAAGAGTATAAAATAACCTTAGAAAATAGAGAGAAAATTGGATGTTTATTATCTGAAAACATGTGTTTCTTAGACCCATTTAGCCTTTGGCACCCACAAGGACTAAGATAAGAATAGTTTGAATAACCATAGAAGCTTCTGGGTAAAATGCTATAATAAACTAGAGGCAGAGAAGAAAAACAGTAATACTCCATCTAAACTCTGGACATCAAGATAAGGAATATATTTAAGATTACTATATGATACCAATTAGTTCTTCAAGACTGTGACAATTAATAAGGTATTTAAAAATGTCTCCTATTTTTTACTTATTTCTCCTGTTCTGAACTTTTCCTGTAGTTCTTATAGTAGCATCTTAATATGTATATGGTTTGCTCTCTCCTTTTAATTTGATGTTTTTCCTTTGCCAGTTCACAGGTGGACATGTTTGTTAACCACATCCGTATTTCCCTTCTTACTTTACTTCCTTATTTAGTAATTCTTGTTGGTGGCTAACAGCCAACCTTTTTTCTGCCAGCTTCTCAACACAGCATTAACTAAATCTCCATCTATTGGCAAAGAGAATTATTGCAGGTATATGACCAAAATCATTAGTGTGGATGACTCTTGATTTGTCTGTCAGGGATAAGGTTCTAAGAATGTAATATGGCAAAAATAGAGGAACATCTCCACACCCTCTCTAGCATTTATTATGTGTAGACTTTTTGATGACAGCCATTCTGACCAGTGTGAGGTGATGCTTCATTGTGGTTTTGATTTGCATTTCTGTAATAATTAGCGACATTGATCATCTTTTCATGTGCCTACTGGCCATCTGTATGTCTTCTTTGGAGAAATGTCTATTAAGGTCTTCTGCCAGTTTTTTGATTGGGTTGTTTGTTTTTTTGTTGTTAAGTTGTATGAGCTGTTTGTATATTTTGGAAATTAAGTCCTTGTTGGTTGCATTGTTTGCAAATATTTTCTCCCATTCCCTTGGTTGTCCTTTCATTTTTTTAATGGTTTCCCTTGCTGTGCAAAAGCTTGTAAGTTTGATTAGGTCCCATTTGTTTATTTTTGTTTTTATTTCTATTGCCTTGGGAGACTGATCTAAGAAAATACTGCTACAATTTATGTCAGAGAATGTTTTGCCTATGTTCTCTTCTAGGAGTTTTATGGTGTCAAATCTTATATTTAGGTCTTTAAAACATTTTGAGTTTATTTTTGTGTATGGTGTGAGAGAGTGTTGTAATTTCATTGATTTACATGTAGCTGTCCAGCTTTCCCAATACCACATCAACAAGTCTTCAAGAGAGACTGTCTTTTATCCATTGTATATTCTTGCCTGTGTTGTCAAAGATTAATTGATCATAGGTTTGTGGGTTTATTTCTGGGCTGTCTGTTCTGTTCCACTGAACTATATGTCTGTTTTTGTGCCAACAGCACACTGTTTTGATTACTGTAACTCTGTAGTATAGTCTGAAGTCTGGAGGGTTATGCCTCCTGCTTTGTTCTTTTCCCTCAGGATTGCTTTGATAATTCTGGGCCTTTTGTGGTTCCATATACATTTTAGGGTTATTTGTTCTAGTTCTGTGAAAAATGTCATGGGTATTTTGATAAGGATTGCATTAAATCTGTAGATTGCTTGGAGTAGTATGGCCATTTTAAAAATATTAATTCTTCCAATCCAAGTGCATGGGATATCTTTCCATTTCTTTGAATCATCTTCAGTTTCTTTTTCAAAGTTTTATAGTCTTCAGCATACAGGTGTTTACTGCCTTGATTGAGTTTATTCCTAGGTATTTTTTTTGATGCAGTTTTAAACAGGATTTTTTTTTTTACTTTCTCTTTCTGAAATTTCATTGTTAGTGTAAAGAAATGCAACAAATTTCTGTATATTAATCTTGTATCCTACTACCTTGCTGAATTCATTTATTCTCATAGTTTTTGTGTGGAGACTTTAGGGTTCTCTATATAGAGTATCATGTCATCTCCAAATAGTGACAATTTTACCTCTTCCCTTCCAATTTGGATACCTTTCATTTCTTTTTCTTATCTGATTGTTGGGGCTAGGACTTCCAATACTATGTTGAGTAGAAGTGGTGAAACTGGGCATCCTTGTCTTGTTCCAGAATTTAGTGGGAAGGCGTTCAGCTTTTCACTGTTGAGTATTATGTTGGCTGTGGGTTTGTCATAAATGGCTTTATTATGTTGAAATATGTTCCCCCTATACCCACTTCTGTGACAGTTTTTATCAAGAATGGGTGTTGAATTTTGTCAAATGCTTTTTCTGTCTATTGAGATGATCATGTGGTTTTTGTCTTTCCTTTTGTTAATGTGGTGTATCACATTGATTGATTGCATATATTGAGCTGTCCTTGCTACCCTGGAATGATTACAGCTTGATCATGGTGTATTATCCTTTTTATGTATTGTTGGATTTTGTTTGCTAATATCTTGTTTTGAAGATTTTTGCATCTATATTCATCAGAGATATTGGCCTGTGGTTTTCATTTTTTGTAGTGTTTTTGTCTGGTTTTGGTATCAGGGTGATGGTGGCTTCAGAATGAATTTGGGAGTGTTCCCTCTTCAGTTTTTTGGAATAGTTTGAGAAGGGTAGGTATAAGTTCTTTGAACATACTAACAGATACAAAGGGAGAAACTGACAATAATACAATAATAGTAGACCTTAACACCCCATTGACATCAATGGACAGATCATCCAGACAAAAAATCAGTAAGGCAACAGAGGTTCTAAATGACACAATAGATCAGTAGGACTTAATTGATATCTACAGAACACTACTTCCAAAAAAGCCAGAATACAGATTCTTTTCAAGGGCACACGGAATATTCTCTAGGATAGACCACATACTAGGTCATAAAAAAAAAACCTCAACAAATTTAAAAGGATAGAAATTATTTGAAACATCTTATCTGACCACAACAGTATGAAACCAGAAATCAACCACAGAAAGAAAAACAGGAAAAGAATGAACACATGGAGACTAAACAACATGCTACTAAGAAACCAATGGGTCAACAATGAAATCAAAGAAGAAATCAGGAAATGCCTCAAGACAAATGAAAATGAAAACACAACCTTACAAAATCTATGGGATGCCCACCCACTGGTGGTTGAAGCTGGGTCCTGGGGTTAGTGCTGGACTGCTGACATCAAGAGCCAGGTCCTGGAGTCTGGTTGCAGGGCCCAGACATCCCAGAGCTGATATAACATGGCTGGGGGTGAGGCAGGGAAGGGGAGCAGATCCTGACACAGTTGGGTACAGAGTCTGGGGTGTCCTGAAGCTTCTGTTGGCCTGTTAGTGGGCAGGGCCAGGGCCCAGCTGGTCCCAGGGCAGGGTCTGGCCTGGTCTGGACAGGATAGGTTTTCAGGCTGTGGGACTGTGGTTTTCTTGCATCTGGTGTCTGCCCACGTTGGGTCAGCCTGGTCCAGAGGCTAGAGCAGGCAAGGCCCAGAGGATTCTGGGGCTGGTGCTTGCTCACTGGTGGTTGGAAATGGGCCCTGGGCCCTCTATTGGGCAGGGCCTTGTCCAGAGGCGGATATGGAGGTCTTTAGGCAGTCTGTCTGCTGATGGGTGGTGCTGTATCCCACCCAATTAGTTGCTTGGCCTGATTTGTCCCAGCACTGGCACATAAAGGCTGTTGGGTTGGGTGGGGCCAGGTCTTGGTGCTAATGAGCTAGAGGGAGGATTCCACAATGGTGTTTGCCAGTATCAGCATCCATGTGGTAGAAGGAACTCCCAAGAATGGCTGCCACCAGTGTCTGTGCACCCAGGGTGAGCGCAGCCGCCCCTCACCTCTCTGAGAGACTCTCCAAGACCAGCAAGTAGGTCTGGCCCAGGCTCCTATCAAATTACTGCTTTTTCCCTGGGTTCCAGAACATCTGAGCTTTTGTGTGTGCCATTTAAGAGTGAAGTCTCTATTTCTCCCAGACCTGTGGGACTCCTGAAATTAAGTCCCACTGGCCTTCAAGGCCAAATGCCCTGGGGCCTTGTCTTCCTGGTGCCGGACCCCCAGGCTGGGGAGCCTGATATAGCGCTCATAACTGTCACTCTTGTGGGAGAACCTCTGCAATATAATTATTCTCCAATTTGTGGGTCACCCACCTGGGGTTATGGGACTTAGCTGTATTTCAAGTCTGCCCCTCCTACCTGTCTTGTGGCTCTTTCTTTATGTCTTTAGTTGTAGAAGATCTTTTCTGGTAGGTACCAGACTTCTTCATCAATGGTTGTTCTGCAAATAGTTGTGATTTTGGTGTGCTCTTGAGAGGAAGTGAGCTCAGAGTCTTCCTACTCTGCCATCTTGGCCAATCTTGGTCACTGTGGTTTTGATTTGAATTTTCCTGGGAACTAGTGATGTTGAGCTTCTTTTCATGTACTTAGTAACCATTTATATATCTTCTTTGGACAATGTATTCAGGTTCTTTGCCCATTTAAGAACTGTATTACGGGACTTCCCTGGTGACGCACTGGTTAAGAATCCGCCTGCCAAGGCCAGGGACACGAGTTTGAGCCCTGGTCCGGGAAGATCCCACATGCCGCGGAGCAACTAAGCCCGTGTGCCACAACTACTGAGCCTGTGCTCTAGAGCCTGCGAGACACAACTACTGAGCCCACATGCCACAGCTGCTGAAGCCCGCATGCCTAGAGCCCATGCTCCGCAACAAGAGAAGCCACCGCAACAAGAAGCCTGCACACTGCAACGAAGAGTAGCCCCTGCTTGCTGCAACTAGAGAAAGCCCGCGCGCAGCAACGAAGACCCAACGCAGCCAAAAATAAATAAATAAATTTATTAAAAAAAAATTGTGTTACAGTTGGCCTTCCATGTCTGAGGGGTCCACATCTGAGGATTCAACCAACTGCAGATTGAAAATATTTGGGAAAAAATTCCAGCAATTTCCAAAAAGCAAAACTTGAATTTGCTGCAACTATTTACATAGCATTTACATTGTATTAGGTATTATGAGTAATCTAGAGATAATTTAAAGTATACAGGAGCATGTGCTTAGGTTATATGCAAATACTACACCATTTTATATAAGGTATTTGAGCATCTGTGGATCTTGGTATCCAAGGGGTGCCCTGGAACCAATCCCCCTCATACCAAGGGATGACTGTATTTGTCTTTTTTATTGTTGAGTTGTAAGACTCCCTTATATGTTCTGTATATCATACCCTTATCACATATATAACTTGCAATTATTATCTCCCATTCGTGGGCTGTCTTTTTACTTTCTTGATAATGTCCTTTGATGCATAAAAGTTTATAATTTTGAAGAAGTCCGATTTATTTGTTTTTTATTTTATTGCTTGTGCTTTAGGTATCATATCTAAGAAACTGTTATTTAATGCAAGGTCATGAAGAATTATGCCTATGTTTTCTTCCAACCATTTTGTAATCTTAGCTCTTACGTTTATGTCTGTTATCCATTTTGATTAATTTTTGTATATGTTATGAGGTAGGGGTCCAACTTCATTCCTTTGCATGTGGATATCCAGTTGTCCCAGCACCGTTTGTTGAAGAGACTATTCTTTCTACAGTGAATGGTCTTGGCACCCCTGTTGAAAGTCAGTTGATCATAGATGAATGGGCTTATTTCTGGCCTCTCAATTCTGTTTCATTGATCTGTATGTCTATACTTATGCCAGGATCGTAATAAGAGATTTTTAAAATCACTAATGGATGCCTAGTTTTATCAAAAGCCTTTGCAGCATTTAATGATACAATCAAATGTTTTTTCTCATCTGACATTTTAACATGGTGGTGAATTAATGCTAAATATTTTCTAATAGTGAACAGTCTTTGAGCTTGAGGGCTAGGTACTGATAGGTTGTATTCTGTGTTTTGATTTTCTGTTACTAGTAAAGGTGGAGTATAGGGAAGATAAGCAGTGCATGAGTGGGATTGGATTGCTCTTCTAGCCTTGGTGCTCATTAAGATAATCAGTAATCACATACACCTGGCTTCTGATGGGTACTTTGCCCACTTAGTCTCTGTTGTTTCAGGATCTTTATTCTCATTGCTCTCAGTGAGCCCAGTTCTATAATGGCCTCTCCTACTGTCAGCCCTGGCCTAGGGAGGGAAGCCACCAGTGAACTTATGAGTGCTGCTAGTGCCCTCCCAGCAGCACACTCCTTGTTGCTCTGATAAAATGTGTATCTTCTGGGCCCTCCTCTCAACATAGTCCTCTGGAGAGTTCTTGAGCCCTAATAGTACATCCACTGAAGCAAGCTCACTCCTCTGAGGCTTCTAATCCTATCTTCCACTGTCTGCCATGACAGTCTGGCATTTCTCCTCACTAAATGTGAGCCATTGTGTATTAGTTTTCTATTTATGCTTAAGAAATTACCACAGATGTAGCAGTTGAAGACAGTACCTGTTAATTAACTCAGAGTTCTGTAGGTCAGTTGTCTGGATGGCATGGATGGATTCTCTGCTCAGGATGTCAGCCTGATGAATTCTTTGCTGGAGACTCTGGGGGAAAATTTGCTTCCAACCTCACTCTTGTGGTTGTGGGACTGAGGTCCTTGTTTCTTTGCTGGCTATCAATCCAAGATTGCTCTCTGCTTCTAGAGACCACATTCATTCCTTGCCACTTGCCATTCCTCCATCTTCAAGCCAACAATAATGCATCTTACTCTGCTCGTGCTTTGAATCTCTGATTTCTTCTGTCTCTAAGCTGTAGACCTGGATGGCTCCTGTGATTAGGTCAGGTCCACTGAGATAATACCCATAGTTTAAGGTTAACTAATTTGAGACCTTAATTACAGCTGCAAAATTCCTTTTTCCATGTGTATTATTTGCCTGAGCTGCCACAATAAATTATCCTAAACTTGTTGACTTGTAACAACAGAAATTTATTCTCTCACAGTTCTGGAGACCAGAAGTCCAAAATCAAGTAGTTGGCAGGGGTGATTCCCTCTAGGGCCTCTGAGAGGGAATCTATTCTGTGACTCTCTTCCATCTTCTGGTGTTTAACAGTCCTTGGTGTTCCTTGGCTTGTAGCTTCATCACTTCAATCTCTGCCTCCATCGTCATGTGGTCTTCTTCCCCTGTGTGTCTCTGTATATCCTCTCTTCTTGTAGGGACACCAATATTGGACCTAGGGTTTATCCTACTCCAGTATTAGCTCCTTTGCTAAGACCCTATTTCCAAATAAGGTCACATTCTGGAGTTTTGGGTGGACATGAATTTGGTGGGGGGGACACTATTGAACCCACAATAGTCCACTCTCTGGCCCCCTAAAATTGATGTCTGTTTCATACACAAAATACATTTATCTCACTCCAGCATTCTCAAGTCTTCACCCATTCCAGGATCAATTCTAAATCCAAAATCTCATTTAAGTATCACCAACTCAAAAATTCCCAAATGTCATCATCTAAGTCAGGTATGGGTTGGACTCTGGGTATTAACTTATTTTATTATTCAAAGAAATGGACTGTAAGTTGGGGTTTGAAGATCATTTTGTTATGCAGGGCCAATTTCTGTATGGTAACTTTACCAGTATTGATTATGGATTATTATTACTATTAGAAAAGATAACATGTATGTAGCTAAAATATATCATGGTCTATTAAATAAATATTTGTTGAGTATCTACTATATACCAGGCACTCTTCTAGGTGCTAGATATATCTAACTGACAAAAATCCCAACCTTACATTGGTAAGAAATAATTATTTTCAGTGAGTATTCTTTATTTAATATATAAGTGAATTATTTATTTTGATGCTTTCTATTTGTGTAGAGAACACTGACGAATAGGCCTCAGAAATTCAGTCTGTTGGTTACAAGGTTGGTAAGAGGAGTGACTAGCTGTGTAGAACCTACACAGCTATTATATTTCAGCTTAGTTCAGCACAAACATTTTAGTACGCACCACTATTGGCCAGACTCTTTGGCATGTCATTTGAGGTCATGTGTGTCTGCCCACATCCTAAGTGACCTCTACATCCTCTTACTCACTCTCTGCCTCAGCCACGTGGAAATACTTGCTGTTCCCTGAACATACATCTTCATGACACTTGTGCTTTTGTTCATGTTCTTCTGTCTGTCTAGAATCCCGTCTTTGCCTTATTGGATACCTACTTATTCTTCAAGACATAGCACCAATGCTCCTTCCTCTGTGAAGTCTTCATATTTGCTATCTCCCATGGCCACAATTAATTGTACCTTGTTCTGTACTCCTACATAATTTTGTCTCTACTTGGCTCAGCATTCTTACGTGGTCTTCTTTATATTATTGTATACCAATTAGTTTCTCCAACTAAATTGTAAACTATTTAAGAGAGCTAATATTTTATTTATGTGCTTTTCACAAAGTAGGCAAATGAGTGAATAAATATAAATTTGAAATGGTTTTAAACTTCAGAATATAACATACAAAATTATTAATAAGAGTTCCTGATACTTTAACTTTTGTGGAAAATTATTTATTCCTTTGATTAAATGTTTTATTTATAAAAGCATGAGACTATAACAATTACTGTTTATGAATGAACCATTTACTATTGAATGAAAAATTAAATATTAAATATAAAAACTAAAATTTTAGTTTAAACATATTAGTGATTAGAGATTTTTGTATTTCTGACACAAAGTCTTTGGTATGTACTTTCTTGAACACCACATAAGTCATCTGTTAATCTCAAAAGTGATTGAGAAGAATAATGTACTGATAGGCCATATTTTTATATTGTAATTGTGCAAAAAGTAACCAAAAGAAGGAAGTCGTACTTTTTGTATTCTGACATGTGGAGGTAAAGGATTTTTTTGGATTATACGTTTGTGATTACTATACATATTTACCTGTTTTGATAATGGAAGCCTTTTTATTAACATATTAGTGACTTGGGGAAGAGTTTTTAATATGTTGAAAGGTTGTTCTTGGCATAGTTGTTTAAAGATGGGAAACTTGGGAAGTATAATAAACTATGAGCTAATGTGAAATACTAGAGCTTTTATTTTATAATAGTATTGTACTGCTTTGACATTCTATTATTCTATTCTTTTTTTTATTGACGTATGGTTGACTTTACAATGTGTTAATTTCTGCTGTACAGGAAACTGATTCAGTTATACATATATATACATTCTTTTTAAAAAATATTCTTTTCTATTATGGTTTATCACAGGATATTGAATATAGTTCCCTGTGCTATACAGTAGGACCTTGTTGTTTATCCATTCTATATATAATAGCTTACATCTGCTAACCCCAGCTTCCCACTCCATCCCTCCCCCACCCCCCTTCCCTCTTGGCAACCACAAGTCTGTTCTCTATGTCTATGAGTTTGTTTCTGTTTCATAAATAGGTTCAATTGTGTCATATTTTAGATTCCACATATAAGTGGTATCATATGGTATTTGTCTTTCTCTTTCTGACTTCACTTAGCATGATAATCTCTAGCTGCAAATGGCACTATTTTGTTCTTTTATTTTTTATTTTTTGGCTGCGTTGGGTCTTCGTTGCTGCGCGCAGGCTTTCTCTAGTTGCAGTGAGTGGGGGCTACTGTTCGTTGCGGTGCGCGGGCTTCTCATTGTGGTGGCTTCTCTTGTTGTGGAGCACGGGCTCTAGGTGCGTGGGCTTCAGTAGTTGTGGCACACGGGCTCAGTAGTTGTGGCTCGCGGGCTCTAGAGTGCAGGCTCAGTAGTTGTGGCACATGGGCTTAGTTGCTCCGTGGCATGTGGGATCTTCCCGGATCAGGGCTTGGACCTGTACCCCCTGCATTGGCAGGCGGATTCTTAACCACTGCGCCACCAGGGAAGTCCTATTTCGTTCTTTTTTATGGCTGAGTAGTATTCCATTGCATATATATGTACCACATCTTCTTTATCCATTCATCTGTCAGTGGACATTTACGTTGTTTCCATGTCTTGGCTATTGTGAATAGTGCTGCTCTGAACATAGGGTGCATGTATCTTTTTGAATTATAGTTTTGTCTGGATATATGCCCAGGATTGGGATTGCTGGATCATATGGTAATTCTGTTTTTAGGTTTTTTGGTTTTTTTTTTTTGACTGCGCCACACGGCTTGTGGGATCTTAGTTCCCTGACAAGGGATCGAACCCGGGCCCTCAGCAGTGAAAGCGTGGAGTCCTAGCCACTGGACCGCCAGGGAATTCCCTTCTATTTTTACTTTTTTAAGGAACCTCCATACTGTTTTCCACAGTGGCTGCACCAACTTACATTCCCACTAACAGTGTAGGAGGGTTCCCTTTTCTCCATACCCTCTCCAGCATTTGTTATTTGTAGATTTTTTTAATGATGGCCATTCTGACCGGTGTGAGGTGGTACCTCAAGTAGTTTTGATTTGCATTTCTCTAATAATTAGAGATGTTGAGCATCTTTTCCTGTGCCTACTGGCCATCTGTATGTCTTCTTTGGAGAAATGTCTATTAAGATCTTCTGCCAATTTTTCGATTGGGTTGTTTGTTGTTTTGTTTTTGAGTTGTATGAGCTGTTTGTATATTTTGGAAATTAAGTCCTTGTTGGCTGCATTGTTTGCAAATATTTTCTCCTATTCAGTAGGTTGTCTTTTCATTTTGACGGCTTCCCTTGCTGTGCAAAAGCTTGTAAGTTTGATTAGGTCCCATTTGTTCATTTTTGTTTTTATTTCTATTGCCTTGGGAGTCTGACCTAAGAAAACATTGGTACGATTTATGTCAGAGAATGTTTTGCCTATGTTCTCTTCTAGGAGTTTTATGGTGTCATGACTTATGTTTAAGTCTTTAGGCCATTTTGAGTTTATTTTTGTGCATGGTGTGAGGGTGTGTTCTAACTTTATTGATTTACATGTGGCTGTCCAACTTTCCCAGCACCACTTGCTGAAGAGACTGTCCTTTTCCCATTGTATATTCTTGCCTCCTTTGTCAAAGATTATTTACCTGTAGGTGTGTGGGTTTATTTCTGGGCTCTGTATTCTGTTCCAATGACCATATATCTGTTTTTGTGACAGTACCACACTGTTTTGATTACTGTAGCTTTGTAGTATTGTCTGAAGTCTGGGACAGTTATGCCTCCTGCTTTGTTCTTCTTTTAAAATTTTATTTATTTATTTATTTATTTATTTATTTATTTATTTATTTATTTATGGCTGTGTTGGCTTTTTGTTGCTGTGTGCAGGCTTTCTCTAGTTGTGGCGAGTGGGAGCTACTCTTCGTTGTGGTGCACGGGCTTCTCATTGCAGTGGCTTCTCTTGTTGTAGAGCACAGGCTCTAGGCACACGGGCTTCAGTAGTTGTGGCACTTGGGCTCAGTAGTTGTGGCTTGTGGGCTCTAGAGTGCAGGCTCAGTAGTTGTGGCACACGGGCTTAGTTGCTCCACGGCATGTGGGATCTTCCCAGACCAGGGATCAAATTCGTGTCCCCTGCATTGGCAGGCAGATTCTTAACCACTGTGCCACCAAGGAAGTCCCCTCCTGCTTTGTTCTTTTTCCTCAGGATTGCTTTGGCAATTCTGGGTCTTTTATGGTTCCATATAAATTTTAGAATTATTTGTTTTAGTTCTGTGTAAAATGTCATGGGTAATTTGATAGGGATCACATTAATTCTGTAGACTGCTTTGGGTAGTATGGCCATTTTAACAATATTCTTCCAATCCAAGAGCATGGGATATCTTTCTGTTTCTTTGAATCATCTTTAATTTTCTTTATTAATGTTTTATAGTTCTCAGCATATAAGTCTTTCATCTCCTTGGTCAAGTTTATTCCTATTTTATTTTTTTGGTGTGATTGTAAAAGGTATTGTTGTTTTACATTCCCTTTCTGATATTTCATTGTTAGTGTAAAGAAATGCAACCGATTTCTGTATATTAATCTTGTATCCTGCTACCTTGCTGAATTCATTTATCAGTTCTAGTAGTTTTTGTGTGGAGTCTTTAGGGTTTTCTATATATAGTATCATGTTATCTGCATATAACAGTTTTACTTCTTCCCTTCCAATTTGGATACCTTTCATTTCTTTTTCTTGTCTGATTGCTGGGGCTAGAACTTCCAATACTATGTTGAGTAGAAGTGGTGAGAGTGGGCATCCTTGTCTTGTTCCAGATTTTAGTGGGAGGTCTTTCAGTTTTTCACCATTGAGTATTCTGTTGGCTGTGGGGTTTGTCATAATTTTGCTATTATGTTGAGATACGTTCCCTCTATACCCACTTTGGTAAGAGTTTTTATCATGAATGGATGTTCAATTTTGTCAAATGCTTTTTCTGCATCTATTGAGATGATCATGTGGTTTCTGTCTTTTATTTTGTTTGTGTGGTGTATTATATTGATTGAATTGCATTTGTTGAACCATCCTTATGAACTTGGGATGAATCCCACTTGGTCGTGGTGTATGATCTTTTTTATGTGTATTGGACTCGGGTTGCTAGTATTTTGTTGAGAATTTTTGCATCTATATTCATCAAAGATTTTGGCCTCTAATTTTCTTATTTGGTGGTATCTTTGTCTGGTTTTGGTATCAGGGTGATGGTGGCTTCATAGAATGTCTTTGGGAGTGTTCCCTCCTCTTCAATCATTTGGAAGAGTTTGAGAAGGATCAGTAAAAGTTCTTCTTTGTATGTTTGGTAGAATTTGCCTGTGAAGCCATCTGGTCCTGGACTTTTGTTTGTAGAGGGTTTTAAAATTACAGGTTCTATTTCACTTCTAGTGATCAGTCTGTTCAAATTATCTGTTTCTTCTTGATTCAATTTTAGTGGGCTCTGTGTTTCTAAAATCTTGTCCATTTCTTCTAGGTTGTTGAATTTGTTGGCATATAATTTTCATAGTATTCTCTGACCGTTTTTTTTTTCTTTTTTGTATTTCTGTGGTATCAGTTGAGATTTCTTCTTTTTCTTTTTTTTAAAATAAATTTATTTATTTTTATTTTGTTATTTATTTTTGGCTGTGTTGGGTCTTCGTTGCTGCGTGAGGACCTTCTCTAGTTGCAGCGAGCAGGGGCCACTCTTTGTTGCGGTGCATGGGCTTCTCATTGTGGTGGCTTCTCTTGTTGCGGAGCATGGGCTCTAGGCACGCGGGCTTCAGTAGTTGTGGCTCGCAGGCTGTAGAGCGCAGGCTCAGTAGTTGTGGCGCATGGGCTTAGTTGCTCCGTGGCAAGTGGGATCTTCCCAGACCAGGGATCGAACTCATGCCCCTTTCATTGGCAGGTGGATTCTTAACCACTACACCACCAGGAAAGTCCCTCCTTTTTCATTTCTTATTTTTTTTATTTGGGTTCTCTCTCTTTTCTTCTTGGTGAGCCTGTTCAGAGGTTTGTCAATTTTGTTTACCCTTTCAGCAAACCAGCTCTTGGTTTTATTATTTTTTTTCTATAGTTTTTTAATCTCTATTTTATTTATTTCCCCTCTGATCTTTATTATTTCCTTCCTTCTGCTGACTTTATGTTTTGTTTGTTCTCTTTGTAATTCTTTTAGGTGGTAGGTTAGGTTGTTTATTTGAGGTTTTTCTTGTTTCTTGAGGAAGGCCTGTATCACAATGAACTTCTAAGAACTGTTTTTGCTGCATCCTATAGATTTTGTTTGGTTGTGTTTTCATTGTCATTTGTCTCAAGGTATTTTTAAATTTCCTCTTTGATTTCATCATTGACCCACTGTTTTTTTAATAGCATGTTTTTTAGTCTCCATGTAGTCTTTTTTTTCTCATTTCTTTTTCTGTGGTTGATTTCTAGTTTCATGCCATTGTGGTCAGAAAAGATGTTTGAGATAATTTCTGTACTCTTCAATTTGTTGAGGCTTGTTTTGTGCCCTAGTATATGGTCAGCCCTAGAGAATGTTCCATGTGCACTTGAAAAGAATGTGTATTCTGGTTTTTTTTAGTTGTCGTGTCCTGAAAATATCAGTTAAGTCTCACTGCTCAATTTTATCGTTTAGGATCTATGTTGCCATATTGATTTTCTGTCTAGAAGATATTTCCATTGATATGAGTGGGGTGTTAAAGTCTCCTACTATTATTGTATTCCCGTCAATTTCTCCCTTTATGTCTGTTAGTATTTGTTTTATATATTTGGGTGCTTCTGTATTAGGTGCATATATGTTAATGAGTGTAAAATTCTCTTCTTGTATTGATCCTTTTATCATTATATAGTGATATATCCTTATCTTTCTTTATGGCCTTTGTTTTCAAGTCTGTTTTGTCTGACATGAGTATTGTGACCCCCACTTGTCATTTCTGTTTGCATGAAATATCTTTTTCCATCCCCTCACTTTCAATCTATGTGTGTCTCCTGCCCTAAAGTGGGTCTCTTGTAGGCAGCATATCGTAGGCTTTTGTTTTTTAATCCAATCCGCCACTCTATGTCTTTTGATTGGAGCATTTAGTCCATTGACATTTAAGGTAATTATTGGTAGATACGTATTTATTGCCATTTTAAACCTTGTTTTCCAGTTGATTCTGTGTTTCTTCTTTGTTCCTTTCTTTTTTCCTTTTGTTTTTCTTTTTGTGGTTTGATGATTTCCTTTTATTTTATGCTTGTGTTCTTTTTGGTTTTTGTGAATCTATTGTGTGTTTTTGATTTGTGGTTATTCTGTTTTTCAAGTATGTTAACCCCTTCCTATATCTACTTGCTTTAGACTGATAGTCATATAGGCTCAAACACATTCTAAAAAAAAAAGAATCTACATTTTCTTACTTTCCTTCCCCACATTTTATGATTTTGATGTCCTCTTTTACATCTTCATGTTTATCCTTTTGCTGTTCATTGTCATCATTTTCACAAAAATGTTTTGATTTTTTAAAAATCTGTGTACTGACTTATTTAAGTGATTTACTTTCCAATTGTGATTTTCTCTTTTCTATACATTCTTGCTTCTCTTCTATTTAGAGAAGACCTTTCAATACTTCTTTTAGGATAGGTTTAGTATTGCTGTATTCTTGTCAGTTTTGCTTATCTGAGAAATTCTTTGTCTCTCCTTCTATTCTAAATGATAATCTTGCTGGGTATAGTATTCTAGGTTGCACACTTTTCCCTTTTAGGAATTTGAATATATCTTGCCACTCCCTTCTGTACTGTAACGTTTCTGTAGAGAAATCAGCTGACAGCCTTATGGGGGTTCCCTTGTAACTAACACTTTGTTTTTCTCTTGCTGCCTTCAGAATCCTCTCTTTAACTTTCGCCATTTTAATTACAATATGTCTTGATGTAGGTCTGTTTGGGTTCATCTTGTTTGGGACTCTGCTTCCTGTACCTGGATTTCTGTTTCCTTCTTTAGGTTTGAGAAGTTTTCAGCCATAATTTCTTCAAATTCATTTTCGATCCCCTTTTCTCTGTCTTCTCCTCTGGAATCCCTATTATGGGTAGATTGGCAAGCTTTATATTATCCCATACATGTCTTATATTGCTTTCATTTTTTTTTTTAATTTGCCTATCTGCTGTTCTGATTGGGTGATTTTCATTATTCTATCTTCCAGATCACTTATTTGTTCTTCTGCATTATTCATTCTGCTGTTCATTGCCTTTAGCTCAGCTTTCATCTCAGCAAATGAGTTTTTAATTTTTCTTGGCTCCTCTTTATAGTTTCTAGCTCCTTTTTACCGTATTCTGCATTTCTGTCAATAAACTTTCCTAATTCCTTCAGTATTTTCATTATCTCCTTTTTGAACTCAGCGTCTATTAGACTGAAGAGGTCTATTTCATTGTTTGTTCTTTCAGGGAAATTCTCTTGGTCTTTTAACTGGGACTGGTCCCTCTGCTTCTTTGTTTTACTTATATTTCCCTTACTCTGTGAGTTTAGGAGAAACACTTATCTACTGTGGTCTTGGAGGGCTGTTTATATGTAGGAGCAGCCCTGTGTAGCTTGTGTGGTTTTAATATTTCTGGTGTAAGGGTTGTTTCAGTATGGATGCCTGCTGTCTCTTTCCTCAGTGTGTGCTGGCTGTTATCCCATTGATAGGGGGTGTGCAGAAGCAGTGGCTGGCGTTCTCTCCCAGAGCCCGCAAAGGTGGCAGCTGGCACCCGCTCCCAGAGCTCTCGGTGTGGTGGTGGCTCACTCGTGCCCCTGGAGCCTGCGATGGCATCGGTGGCTCATGCCCACCCCTGAGCCCACAGCAGCGGTTGGTGCCTGCTCCTGGAACTCGTGCAGGCAGTGTCCTGTCGCCTTAGAGTGCGTGTGCAGGGAAGGAGGCTGCTATGTCAGGTCCCGCCCCTCCCCTCGCGTGCCCTCAACAATGGCACCTTGCCTCTATGGTGGGCTGGGCTTCTTCTGCGTACACCCTTGGTTTCAGTCATACCAAAATCCAGCCCCTTAAGGCTGTCTCCGCACAGCCAACCCCAGTCTTCTCCCCAGGTCTGACCTCCAAAGCCCAAGCTTCAGCTCCCAGCCCCCGCCCACACTGGTGGACGCACGTCTCAGGCTGGGGAGTGCAGTGCTGTGAGACTGACCGTCTGTGCAAGTCTCTTTCCATTCTGCCTGCTGCACACCAGTTCTGTGCTCTCTTCTGAGGCTCTGAAGCTCCCCCTCCACCCCAGCTGGTCTCCCCACTGGTGAGGGGACTTCACAGGGTGCCGGAACCTTTCCTGTTTCACAGTTCCTTCCCAGGGGCGCAGGGTCCTGTCCTGATTCCTTTCTCCCTCTTTTTTTTCTTTTTTCTTTTGTCCTACTTGGTTATGTGGAGATTTTATTGCCCTCTCAGAAGTCTGAGGTCTTCTGCCAGGGTTCAGTAGGTGTTCTGAGAATTGTTCCACATGTAGATGTATTTTTGATGTATTTGTGGGATGAGGTTAGCTCCACATCCTACTACTCCACCATCTTGATCCCTCCCCTTGACATTTTATTCTTATTTGGAATTTTTGTTTAAATAATGGGTAAAACATAATAAAAGAAAATTGGTTGCAATTTACTGTCTCCCTCCATTGGCAAATAAGACATTCTATTAATTGTTTGCTGTTATCTATTGCAGGCTTAGTCCCCCTGTCCTTCCACTGTGCTCCTTAAAGGAAATACATCTGTCCACTGACAAATTTTTCAGAATGGAACCATCTGAAATTACCAATGGTTGTTTTCTTTCTGTTCTCACAAGGGAGGTAAGGATAAAAAAAATCCCAATCCATTTCATACTTAGGAATTAAGAAACAACAAAGTCTCATAAGAGGAACATAGGAACTTTCTGAACATTTCATAATGGTATGCTTATTTCATAAATAGCTAAAGGGCAGGAAAAGGAATTACTATCGTATGGTGGAAATCCCTATTTTTATCTTTATTGTCCTCCTGAGTGTTTTTCCCTTGCCTGTTCTCCACCCCCACTTCTCCAAGCACTTTGTCAATATCCAGTTCATTTTAGCTCATAGGTAAGAAATAAGCTCTGGACATATATACACTAATATGTATAAAAAAGATAACTAATAAGAACCTGCTGTATAAAAAAATAAATAAAAATTCAAAAATTCAAAAAAAAAAAGAAAGAAAGAAGCTCTGTAATTCTTTTTTTTTTTTTTCTATCAGGTTCACAAATGGGGAGATTTAAGTACAAAGAAAGTAATTTCCTGAGGCTTATAGGATATATTAAGAGACTAAGGTCTAAAAACTATTTCTTTTAGTATAACAAAGATACTCTTTTATCTTTACTGAAACACTGATAAATATTTGTAATATGCACAGTAACAGTTAACTCCCACATTTAATTATAGCGGGACCCATCTGAGACAGTGTCTGTGAAAGATGTTTTGGCCCGTGCTGCAGCAAAGGGTCTACTGGATGGGATCGAGTTGGGCAAACCTTCAAAACGGGAGAAGAAGAAGAAAAAATCAAAAATGTCATTGCCAAAATCTTCCACTTCTGATAGTAGCAGCATCCAGATGAAAATTGCTGAGTTCCTGAGTCAAGAAACTAACGCAAGTACTCATCAGTCAGAGACATTAACAACAAAAACATCTCTTCCACAGAAGAATACAAATCAAGTGGGTTCTTCCTCACAGGTCAGAAAATCCAACAAGCCCACCACCAATCCTTTAGTGCCTACATTTATGAAGAACACATCTCCCTCCAGACCATACAAACGGCCGACAAACTTTTTAAGACCTCGCCCAGAAGACAGAATGATTGCACTGAAACCCATAGAGATTGTTTTGCCTCCAGTAATGTTGCCATTTTCTAGTCCCCAAGGGATCAGATCTCAGATACCAACTCAGCATTTTTACTGTCATTGGGTTGGGCCCAAGACTGTCATGCCTGGCTATCTTCCCACACCATCAATACCAAGAAGAGGGGAAAAACCTAAAGAAAACTTACCTTCCTCTCTACCCAGACATCCTCGACCATGGCTTTGACTGTCTTGTGTTTTTTACAGGGGTCAAGAGTAGTAGATTTCTTTTTTCAAAGTCTGATATTTCTCTGAAGGTTAGACATCCCTACACAAAATACTCATCCTTTTGGTCACTTAGTATCTTCTAAATGTGATTATTACCTTCAAGTGAATTAAGACAAATGAGAATAATATAGGTGAGTTAAGCAAAGCAGAATTCAGAGAGTTCAGTAGCTGGGTGCTGATCTGTTTTAGAATGTCCAGTTGTAGACTCGGTATCGGCTGTTAGAACTTGTCTCACTCTTGCTTTCTGTCTGGACTTAGGACACTGGTTTTAAAGCTGCAACAATTTTTCCTGAAGGGAAACACTGTGTGCCTTAGAACATTTCAAAGTTAACTTGTGAGGCAGTTTATTAGAAAGCGTAGGTTTGGAAAAGATGCTCTTGCACGGACTATAGATTGCTCTTCAGTATTGAGTCAGCTGTAGTTTAACATTTTCAATCACTATCGAGGTTGATTTTTTTTTCTTAAACATCAAAATAGGAGATGTTATGAGCTTTTGTAATGTGATTGAGGTTGAGTATGAGTAGGAAGAACAGGAAAGTCCAAAGTTCTAGGTGTGAGGAGTAGTTCAGCTGTCCATTCACAGAGTGAAAACTGTTTCTCACTGGAAGAACCTCTAGGATCCTGAGCAGACTGAACATAAGCTCTCCCTTTTAACTGTTTATGCCAAATACTGTTGTAAAAAAAGTGACTGTAAGCAAATTTCCATCTAAATAGTAATTCTGAGGAAGAGGCCAAACTGTTGAATACAAGTGACACCCCTATTGTTGAAGAAATCTATACAAATTTATGATTCAAAGATCAGGTGAGATGATGGTCATTTCAAGTGGCACACAGTAATCAAACTTTGGTAAGTCATTTCTGATGCTCAATTAAAATATATTGTAGCACTATTTTAATTATATTAAAAGTCAGTTTATCTTGACTGTATTATCAATTGCCTTCCAAGAATTGGTTATGATTATCATTTCTGGGTCTACTGATTTTTTTTTCATCATGGCAACAGAAAGTGACATTAAATCAAATATGTTACAACTATAAATCCTACTGTTTAAAAACATGTTCATAGACACATTCAAAGAGTTTGAATTTAAAGTTGTGTTTTCAGAATCCAGTTGTGTTGAATAGTGTTAGATAAATTCCTAAATTTCAATTCAGGTGGCATGATTTTAGTAGACTATTATCCTCTTCAAGATGAATATTTAGGTCTATTTCAGCTCTAATATTGTATAATTTTCTCACTTGAAGTGAGGATAAAAAAGGGTGAATTTCATTTTAGCAGTAATAAATGTTTTTAACTGAAGATTTACACTTACCAGTAAAATGTGTTAGTGAAGAAAGGAAACATGACTTTTTATACTTGAACCAGACTTAATATTTTTAAATCCCAAAAGAATTGTTATGACTCTTAAAAAATACAGAAATGTTTTAAATGCTCAGCTTATTTTACTGCTTTCAAAAATCAAAAACTATATAATCTTTGCTCTGAAAGTTATAGTATGGTTTCCTCCTATTCCTACTCTCTGGCTTAGAGCCTTCCGTGCCTTAGAGCCTTCCGAGGCCAGTGCAGCTGAACTGAACTTTGTTCAGTAAAGAGCTGATATTTTATCCCAGGGATCTTTTATCCCTTTCCTTACATCTCTCCTCTGCCCCAGGCTGAAGAGTATTCCATTGTCCAAAAGTAGCAGGTCTGAGATTTTTATTTTCTGCTAATAGTTATTATAAGAAGAAAACTCACACTGTTATGAAATAGTTCAGGACATTTTTCTGATCTCTATAGCAGCATGTGGTTCATGTCACATCACAACTTTAGCCACTTATCTTCAGTATCTCATAACATGAATCCTGTCATAAATTATTTTTCTAAGTATATGGAGATTCTCAGTTAAACCATTCATTCATTAAGCCTGCAGTTTTCTTCTTTGGAATCTTCTAAGAAAGAAGGATGTGATCAATTATTTAAATATTTTGGTAGACTAAAAAGGGAAATACTTTGGATTAAAACAATATGGGAGAATTCTAGTAAAGGAGAATATTGATTACATTGACATTTTTCTTTTTTCAGCTTCGAAAAGTGCTGTAAAAATCTAAAGTAATGAAATTACTGGTTTTTAGATACTCCAATAGCAAATTCAGATTTTTAATGTGTAATTATTTACCACTATATAATACCTGAAACCAAATGAAATTTTGCTCTTTGAGAGTAACTAACTGCTTTTGATTGAGGAAAAAGGTAAACTACTGGGGGAAATGCAAGATGAACAAAAAATGGGTACACACTTTAAATTCTATTTATCTTCTTCCATATGTCTAACAGTTAAACTAAACCAGATTAAACTGCTGTTTTTCTAGTCACCTTTCATTTTGGATTTAGTGCCTGTACAACTATCTTTCATTCTTTGATATCAGGCTCTTAAAGGAAAGATGGACTTTCTTAACACTAGAAAGAGTGCTTACACAAGCATCAAGTTGGTGACTGAACAGGCCTCTATGTCCAAAATGCCAGCTGTCCTTCCTGAGTACCAAGTAAGGACCATGCGATGAATTATTCAAAATTTAAAGTTACTTTCTAGTTCTTACCAGGTGGAAATATACAATAACTAATCAAAGCAGAATCTTACATTACTAAAATGACTTTTAATTTGAGGTAAGAATAATTTGAAAATAAAATGACTGGCGTGGAGACACTAAACTTTTATTTCTATCTGGATATGTATGACTGATGTCAGATAAATGAGCCAAACATTTTACGCAGCTAAGTTTATTCTCACAACATCTTACATTTAAATGTGTAAAAATGGTCAACAGCAAAAGGGGCAGAAAGCAAAACCAAATGTTCTTTTGGGATAAACAAGCTGCTTTGGATGGCAGGGAGCGCTCTCACTGATAAAGTGTGAGCAGTATCTTTTCCCTGAAGCTGAAATAAACTTCATTTTACTGGCTGTATAACACACGTTAGCTGTGTATTGGGTTAAGTAAGCCCGGCAAACTAGAGAGCTAATGCTTTTACTAGTTAAGCTGTGCTAATATCAGTTAGGGAGATGTTTCTCACATTGTTTATGATATCTTGAGTTTGTGTTGCAATGCTTATGAAATGAGTGTGTGTCATATAAGAAGAGGAGGAAAGATTTAGGGCTTCTAGTAAATGACCTTGTGTAGAATCGTACAAATGTTCGTCATAAAATCGTAAAGTGGAATTTTTTAAAAAGTAGCAGTGCCAACAGTTTATCACCAAGAGCTTATTTTAATGGAAATGGGTCTAATGTTGCTTCATGCAGTAAGACAGACACAAACAAAAACAATGGTCCTAATTAGCTATGGGTGATCATATATCCAGGTGTAAACAAAGGGCAGGAGGACATGTGTCTCTTAGATGAGCTCACACGTGTTGTGAAGGATATAAAAACGAAGCACCAAGCAGTGCTTTAAGTTTGCAAAGTAAAGTTTTTAGCCATAGGCATGTTGGCTATTCCCCTTGATGCGGCCAAGGACCACATATGTGAGTTGGCAAGTATGCGTCTATCTAGCTGCTTTTAAAAAATAAAAGGAACTTTTAAGTATTTTGCCTTTTCTTATACATATTCCAATAAAAATGTGACTACAAATCATTACAAAACCACCTTTTAGGCAATGTATAGTTCACTGAGATTACTTAGACCTGGATACATTGAGAGATAATATCCAGTAAAGATAATACATTAACACAATAATGCAGTATATTTCAGTAAAAATAGAATAAATAAAATAAAAATATTTTAAGCTGTATTTAACAGGTTAATTAAAAAAATGATAAGACATACAAGGCATAGTGAACATGGCTGCCTGTTTACCAAATCACAGATACAAAGAATGCATAGATAACTGAAGTGTCACTACAATATCAGGTAAAACACTAGCATCCTTTCACAGATAATACACACATACTTTCATACATACTTTTTGGCCATGGCAGAAAGTGTCTGAACATACGGCTTAACATAATTAATTTTATAAAATTAATTGCATTTAGTATGCAAAGCTATTTTTAAAACAAAGTATCTGCAGTAAAGTTTTCAGTATGTAAAGGCTATCATTCATCTTAATGCATCCTATAATTGCATATATAAATCAGTTTGCTACTTAAAGCTAGCTCAGTATTCTTGATCCTGAAAACATATGTATGCCTTAAAAAAAAAATGAATGGGTTCTGGTAGAGATGTCCAATATAAAAGTGGATCACTTTTTTAAGAATTTTGAAGTTTATCACACTAAAATGTTTGTTTCACTGTGGAGGTCAAGATGAAAGATCATCAAGATTGAATTTTGAACAGCTTTTCGAAGGGCACAGTAAGGATTTTCTTAATGCAGTAATTTATTAGGATGTCACTGGTAACTTTAGTAGAATAGTATATAGGCTGGTGAGAAGTATAATCCATTTCTAGAGTGGCCTCTCTTTTGTCATGACACTAGGGTGCTAGCAGACAATTCCAGAATTCTGAGAGGGAACAGAGGCAGGAGGCCACCTACTCATTCCATCATGTTCTCTGGTGGCTAAGTATCATGAGTTAGGAATATTTCTACCACATGTAACATCATCTCTGGATAGTCTTGTGGGTTGAACAGGATGTGCTGCATGTAGAATCCTGTCCTCTACAACACATTTGAGGCACACTGCAGGAAAACTGAGAGCGGGCAATGGTTTTAAATCACGGCATGAGTAATTTGGACATACTTCCCTTCTTATACAGGGAATCCTAAGATTGCCTGACAATAACTGGATATGCCCAAAGTAATTTTGGAAAGACTCCTCCTGACTGGTGTGGAAGCAGCATAACTTAATAACTGGGAGTTGAGAAGCATGGGTCCTAGTTCCGGCTTTCTCACTAACTTTCTTGAGATCTTAGGCTAGGTGACTGAGCCTCTTTAATTCATATTTTTTATTTCTCAAATGTGTTTAGTACCTTCTCTACCTTATAAGGCTCAAATGTGACAATAAGAATGTGGAAACCATTTTGACACGTACATAGCAGTAGATAAACATAAAGCATTACTTTTACAACGATGTTGTAAAATAATTTTATCACTGAAAAGTAAACAAAACTAATGTTTAGATTGAGCTTCTTAGCAACTTCTTCTTTAAAACATTATCAACAGGTGTCTAAATCTGTTTATCTTTACAGCTAAGTCATCTATAGATAGAGAAGCAGAAAAGTGCTGTTTTGGGGAAGGCTGTTAAATAGTCCTTTGTTCCTATGTATATTTTGCTCTGATATGAAATTTTTAAATCTTGAAAATAAATGGAAAAAATATAAATTAAAAAATATATCTAGAGCCCAACAAATTTTAATATTAAATACATAAATTCAGAAAGGTTCAATTTAATGGTTTGTTGCCATGGACATTACATGATGGACAGACAGCTTTCTGGGCAAAAAGCATTAAGGTAAGATTGAGCTAGATGCAGAATCCTAGCAGAACATTTACCTAGGAGGTGGAAAACAACGTGGTGGTGGAGATCTGAAATATAAATGACATTTCCCCAACTCCAAGTTGCATATTGGCTAATTATCAAACTAAGGATGAAAGGCTTACGAGGAATATTTCATTTTAATGTTTATGTAGAGAATGGCCATAGTGAACTATAATTCTCTAGCTGCATTGTACAGTATAAGGCAGAAGTTTGAAATATGTCCCACCCAAAATGCATTATGATTTTGTTAATCTCTTTCTTTTTCTTAATAATCAGTTTGAAAACCATCTGAACAGAAAGGCTCTTTTTGTTGTTCTAATTTCTGAAATTTAGTTTTTCAATTTTGAAGCTTCACTTTTTTTCCCAACATCCCCCAAACAGCTGTAGACATGAAATGGTGTCCATGTGTCAAAGAGCTCGTCAAGGAAAGTTGCCAGTTGGTTTCTATACTGATGCCAACAGCCAATTTTGTCAACCAAAGGTTCAATTTTATGAAAAACTAAAACAAAAGCTCATCATCCTGTTTTTACAGCAATTCAGTGGTATCCGGTATGCAGTGTCTACTCCAATGTTGAAAACAGGGCAAAGTGCTGTAGGACTTAAAAGTTGCTTGTGGCAGATCCAGTCAAGAAGACAATGAAACTAACCCAGGTGTCATTCACTCCAAGGACTCAGCTGCTTCACTGGGAGGGGTGTGGCCACATTCTTCCCTGTGTGTGTGAAGTTACATAATGTTCACGATATTTACAATAAGAAAGGGAGCTTCCACTGCTCATGATGTAACTTACAGCAAAAAAAATTAGTCATGCTTCTTTTCATATCACACGACGGTGGCAAGACGAGAGAACATGCTTGTCTAACACTGTTTGGTTAGGTTATTAATCTCTGAAGACAAAGCATCAGCAACTGAATGGAAGGCCAGAGATCAGCTCCTCTTCTTTAGTGTAGCTATTCAATCTTCAGTAAATATTACAGGATCCTTTCACATATGCAGCTACGGCATTTCTGTGACAGGGCGTTTCTGTTTCAAAGTGTCAATGAGGGATAAGACCCCTCGTTTTACATTGGTTGTGACTCTCCTGGTCACAGAGTCTGCTGGTGGAGGAGGTGGTCGAACTTTCTGTGAAGGCGGCCTGGCTACCAAGCACTTCTGGTATCGTAACTGAAATAAAAAAGTTTTATGGTCGTTAATAACGTATCATCCCTTCTTGTTTAACGTGATTTTAATTCACCAATATATTTAACTCCCAAAGGTTAACGACCTGGCTCCTAAACATGAATCCAAGAGTTTATTATTTTTTTCCTTAATGTGGAGTGTTTTATTTTTTTTATTTTTTTTTTATTTTGGAGTGTTTTAAATACTCTTGAAGTTCCCTATATTGTTAGGCTGCGATGAATATACCTCATAGTCAAAGAGCTAATGAAAAGAAAAAGGATTGGGAGGGAAATTATTAACTTTTTCCTCAGACAGGTAATGAAGTAGGTGTTTATGGCTAACCGAGTGAGGGTCAGCATGGTAGAAAGGGCAGGGTTTGAATCTGGCTCTACCACTTGTGAACCATATGGCCCCAGGCAAGTTATTAAATCTCTCTGAGCCTCAGTTTCTTCATTTGTAAAATGGCTGAAGAATGGCGACCTTAAAAGACAGTGTTATGATTAAGGAATACCTGCAGAATGCCTAAAATAGGCCTAGCAACACAGAAGGCATTCATAAATGTTTGTTCCCATCCTGCTTTAATTTTTTAAAAAAATTATTAAGATTTTAGGATATATTTTATATACAAGTCTAAATCTTAATAGATTTAATTTTTAAAAATCCATTAGCACTGGCACCAGGGACAGTTTCCATCCTTCAGAAACAAAGTCACAATCCACCTGCTTTTGTATTAATGCAAAGATAAGTAATTCTTCAAAATTAGATTAAAAGGTTAAAATGTATCAAATGCTTTTTTTCTAATCCAAGCACTTAAAAAATCCAAGCACTTTAAACTGATTTTCAAAAACCTACTTAAACATTAATAGGTTCCTTAGAACAATTGTGAAACAGGCTGATGTTTCCCTCTGAAAAGCATAACTATCCTACAGCAAGACTCTTGTCACAATGTGCTGTCATAGCCCACAGGCCAAAAAATTAGCCCCTTTCAACCCAATCATATGAAAAACGATTTATCACGTCTCCTGTGTGTAAAGTATGTTTCTAGGTCTGCATCACAATCAAAACTACACACTTCCAGGGCTTCCCTGGTGGCGCAGTGGTTGAGAATCTGCCTGCCAATGCAGGGGACATGGGTTCAAGCCCTGGTCTGGGAAGATCCCACATGCCGCGGAGCAACTAAGCCCGTGAGCCACAACTCCTGAGCCTGCGCGTCTGGAGCCTGTGCTCTGCAACGGGAGAGGCCGCGACAGTGAGAGATCCGCGCACTGCGATGAAGAGTGGCCCCCACTCGCCATAACTGGAGAAAGCCCTCGCACAGAAACGAAGACCCAACACAGCCAAAAAATAAATTAATTAATTAAAAAAAATACACTTCTCTTTGAAAAAAAAAAAAAGGGGGGGGAACCTACGCACTTCCAAACACAGTTTTATAATGGGCAGGTACCGCAACATGGTATACTGGACTGGGAGTTTCTAATGTTAGTTACGTTATATCCAGTGCAAATCAAAATCGTGCCTGATGAATTTCATTAAGCGGACCCCTCTCCATCTCCCTCTAAATTTCATCAAAATTGTTGCAGCTGGGCCTGTACCACTCAGCTGCAAAATATGCCTAAAAATTCAGTAGATTCAGAATGTGTTAATGCCAGAGATATTTCAGATTGTATACATTGATGCATAAATATTTCAGATGGAGAATCATGGAGATCTGAATCAAGAGGAAAGCCACCCAGTTAGAAATGCTGGATACAGAGTGTAAAGAAAGGTTTGATTTTACCCGTATGTCTTATGCTGGGTTGGCTGAGTCACTTCAGCTGGTGGCCCTAATACAATTAAAATAGTAAACAAATGAGTAGAAATTGTTTCTAGAGGAGAGAAAATGAGTCTGGGAATCAGAACAAACTGTAACCAGTGATAAAGCTAATTATTTAATTGCCATCAGCATTCAAAATGTATAATTAAGGCTGAAAGCCATTCATTTTATGACTAAAACCATCTGTTATGATCCTTTACAATTTCACAAAATACCTAAACAGTCACCATCCATCTTTGCTTGGCTGGACTCTCCCATTTTCTATTTTCTTCACACAGTCCCTTCATCCCATCTCAAATCCCTATGCCTGGTCAGGAGGTTCATCTCGACTGCTTCACCGCGCTGCTGCTCTCCACCCAGCCCCGGTCCTTTATATGCAGGTGGACTTGAGTTAGAATCCTGGCCCCGCAGCACCTGAGGGGAAACTGTACTCTAACACAGGACTGTGGCAAGAACGAAGCCAGATTATAAGTGGACAACACAGGTCTTCCCTTCCCCTCCCCCTCCTCCCCTCTCCATTTCAAAGGTGTCTTTTAAAATAAAAGCCAATTGGCTCTCTTCTCGTCCCCCACCTTTGCCTCTGCCATCCGTCCACCTCGTCCTTTCCCCTCTTTGTTAACTAGCAGTGTACTGTCTGTAAAGAAACAGAGGACACCCTCCACCGCCCTCAGCTCCACCTGTTCTTGGACTCTGGGCATCTTCTGGCTGGTCTCAAAGTTACTCTAACCCAAGCAGCACTCTGACCCAACCCCAGGCCCTTCATCTACCACCAAGACCTTGGCCCAACTACAAATATGACCCCTATTTCAATCTGGCTTTACTGGCTCATCTCCCTCAGCCTCAAAACTGTGAGGATCTCCCCGACCCCCCAGCAAACGAGCAAGTATCTCAACAGCGTGCTTCCAGCTACTCCTTCACCTCAGACCTGGTGAGCGACCTGCTTTCAGGGCCACCTTCTTCCTCCCGGTCACTCCTCCGTCCAGTGCAGTCTTACACTTTCACTTAGAGCATTTTCTACACCATAACAGAATTCTGGTTTACCCGTCTCCCCCATAGGCCTAAACTCCGTAATGCAAGGATCATGTCTTATTCCTACTTGAACTTCCCCAGAGTCCAGCCTACAAATGGTGGATTGAGTTAAATGAAGTGCAGGTGCTTCAAATTCAGCATTCCTCATTGCCAGCCAGGTGTTTCTCCATCACCTGCTCCTGTCTTTTCCCCACTACCACTCCTGGTTTAGATGCAACTCTCCCATGGACCAGTAAACTGGCCTCCTGGTCATCTCCCCACCTCTGCCCTGTCCTTTCAACCCTCCTCCACTTTGCTTTCTTCTCTCTTTTTTGGAGTGTGCTTTAAAACCTAACATGGTCTACTCACTCTCCTGCTTAACAATCTCTGTTTAAGGTCACACCTTGGCATGAGATCACAGGCCCTTCGTGGACATGGACTCGCCTCCTTCCACTTGGCTCCAGCCACCCTACCTACTGTTGCTAGAATACACCATGCAGCCCAGGCTTGGATGTCTACATTCAAACGGTTCCCTCCTTCTTACTAGAACTTTCCCAGCGCTGGGAATGACAGGAGCTCAAAGGATATTTGCAGAATGAATGACAAGGTGTTTCTGTTTGTTTGAAATCATATATGTGGTACAAAGAGCACTGGCTTTATTACCCAGAGGCTCGGGGGTGAACACAGGCTCTGTCACTTAGCAGCTCTGCCCTGGGGCCTGTCCTTTCCTCTGAGCCTCTGTTTTGTTATAAATAAAAGAGAACTACTTAACAGGGCTGTGGTAATAATAGAGTTCATAGATATAAACAAAGGATGTAAGAACAATGCACTTAGACCAACTATCTAAAATAAAAACCATTCAATACACTGAATTTTTAAAGAATTACTGAGTTGGTTCCAAACAGTACCAACTCACGCATGACCAGCATCTCCTGATCACATGCTGAAATTACTTAGGGATCAAGAATTGAGTCCTCAAATCCGTGGTTTTGGAGGTCATCGTTCTCAGTGTTCCTGGCGTCTCTACAGAAGAACTTGGCTCCATCCAGTCCTGCTTCTTTCAGGTGTCCCGGCCGCTTAAGACGGCAAAGTGCTTGTCACGATTGATTCTGTCCGCAGGAGTGAGGGTGTCACACGGCAAGGCATTACTTTAGAGATCAGACTTGGCTTCTTTTAAGTCAGTAACTCTGCTCTAATTTACGGCATATTAAACAAAAGCAGGGGCCCGAGGGTCGAACCCCTGCAGCGGGCTCACTCACCATGCAGGCGGCCTGCACCGCCTCGGACACGTTACCGGCATTAGGCTCGCACCAGAAAACGTGGCACTCAAAGTGCTGGTTCCCAGTGTCCATGATGAAGGCAAACGTATGCACATCCTTCCCGACGCCCATGAAGGATAGGAATCGCACCCGACACTCCACCAGGATCTCCTCTTCATTCTGCAAGAGACGCTGTTCAGCAGCTCTGGCCAAAGTCACAGACACGTTTGGACCTTAAGTCATAGAATCCGCTTAGAGTGGCTGCATAGAGGAAATGGTGTCTAAAAATATACAGCCAGACTGAATTTAGACAGGACTGTATTTTTCTAGAAAGGCAAGTTTCTAAATGTGTCTGGAGAGGCCTCACTGCTGTGGGTGCCTCGTTCCGGCATTTAATCTGCTCTGAACCACACTGCAACTGGGTATGTGTGTTCCGGACTCTGTCTGCTCGACTCCAAGCCCGTGGCTTCACTGTGGGCAGGAACAGTGTCATGTACACTTTTTCCATATTGCCCATACAGTGGCTCAGAACCCACTTGCCCAGGCAAACCCACCGGAAACCCCAGAGCACCAAGAGGAAAGGAGCCGTGGGCTCTCTTTCCATCCAGGTCTTCTTCCCCAACTAAACAGCACATTGAATCATATTTCTATCTAAAACTATGTAAAACAAAAAGTTGCCAAATACTTTTTTTTTTTCCTTTTTCACAAACTGGTATCCGTATGGTGCCGAGTTAAGAAGTGTTTGGAATTCATTCTTATGAACACCACATCCTTTGCAGCAGCCATATGCAATTTCTGAAAATTAGTAAATACATCCAGAATAACGCTGACTTTTGGCTAACATCTTGACTTATTAAATATTCACTCAGGTGCTGTGGAACTGATTAACAGGCTGGTCTTAGAGGCTGGGAAGTTTTGTTGGGAGAAATGACATTTACATTGAGATCTGCGTAGGGGCTGGGAAGGCAAAGGGGTAGAGCACAGAAGGAGTAGCACTTGCAAAGGTGCTGAGGTAGGGAAAGGCACCACATGTTTGCAGACCTGAAGAAAATCCAGCGGCGCAGGCTGGAGCGGCAGGCAGGGTCAGTGAGCATCTTACTCCTCTTTAGAAATTGAATCGGGCTTGAAGGTGAGCTGCTAGTGGACAGAAGCCAAGAGCAGACCAAGGACTTATGGTCTTTCTGTGACAGATGCCTCACAGAGGCAGAATGGAAAACTGATCCTGCTATACTTCTCGCTGTGTGCCTGGGGGCAGTTACTTAACCTCTCTGTGCCTCAGTTTCCTCAACCACAAAGTTGAGATAATTTGTGTTGAGGCTAACGCTGGCCTCTCTCCAGATGACCAGTGGTCCCTGCTACCACAGGACGTTCCACTACAGAAGCATCTCCTGCGCCCCAAGCTCAGATAACAGCCCAGTCAATACCGGAGCCTGGAGAGTGGCCAGAAAACCAAGCCCCATTAGTGAGTTACTGCTAGTATCAAACAGTCACCTCTAGCAAATGATTCCAATCTCCCAGCCTTCGTAGGAAGGAAGAATGAGGAGCGCCAGAATAGAAGCCTCTGAGGTGTGCAGAGGTCCAGGCACAAAGGGCAAAATGTCTCTCTCTCTTTTTTTAATGTAGGCTATTTTAATCACAAGCGAGCACAACTCCCCAGAGGCCAAGCCTTGGCACGTGCCTGAGTTTCACGGGAGCTTACTGTATCCGAAACCTCACTGGATTCGACAGGCCCACTCCATCTGCCACCCTTCTCACCTTGTCACTGATGACAGTCACAGTAGCATCGGCCACGTTCATGTTCACCGAAGGCCAGTCCTCCTTGCTGGATGAGGTCGTAAGACTTTCTATGGCATTGTTCAGGGTATCCATTCCTGTGGATGGAAGGGATAACTGAAAAAGGTCCTAAAGCTATTTCTGAATCTCAAACGTGGGCCCAAATCACCCAGTAACACCTATGCCCAGACTGGTCTTTTTTTTTTTTTTTTTTTTTGTAGCCCCAGACAAGACATTTCATTTGAGCATTTCATTGCTCAATAGAAAAGAGATGCCAGCTTTTTCAACAGAAAGAAGGGTCATGAGAACCTCCAGAGAAGCAGCGTGTGATGTCCTGTCTAACCAGGACATCTCTCTCCCTCCCCCACATCTCTACAAAGATTCCCCAGCTCCGAGTGTATAAACAGTATTCAAATGCTACCTTTTCCTAAGCAAGGAACCTTGAAAAAGGGGACCCAACAGAAGCCAGCACCTGCCAGATTACCCTGATCACCTTTCACTGTACTTTGTCACTTAAACAAGGCCAAGTCTGGGCGGCCCCTGGACACGAATAGCACGTGCTATTCGATGGGGCTCTTCGGCTGGGTGTTTCCACAGCTGCTTTTGGTGGGGGTGGGTGGGAGAACAACGTTACTGAGATATAATTCACATACCATACAATTTACTCACAGTGCAAAACTCAACGGTTTTTAGTATATTCAGAGGTGTGCGACCATCACCACCATCAGGTTTAGAACATTGTCATCACCCCAAAAAGAAACCCCGTACCTTTCAGAAGTCACCTTCCATTTCCTCCCAGCCCTGTCTCTAGAGATCTGCCTACTCCACTCATATAATTGGAATCGTACAGGATACGGTCCTTTGTGACTGGCTTCTTTCATTCAGCATCGTGTTTTCAAGGTTCAGCCATGTTGCAGCATGTCTAATACTTCATTCCTTTTTATTGCCAAATGAAGTACCACTGTATGGAAGTGTATTTTATGTATCCATTCGTCAGCTGATGGACATTTGGGTTGTTTCTGCTTTTTGACTATTATGAATGATGCTGCCGTGAACACTCGTGCACGAGGTTTTGTGTGGACACATGTGTTCGTTTCACTTGGATACAAAGCCCAGGAGCAGAACTGCTGCATCAGATGGTAACTCTCTATTTAACTTTTGAGGAACTGCCAGACTGTTTTCCAGGGCAGCTGCACCATTTTACATTCGCCCCAGCAGTACGTGAGAGTTCTGATTCCTCCACAGCCGTTTTTTAACCCAGGAAAAGGCTACCTCTCTCAGCCTCCTCCCAGCCTGGTATGGCTAAGCAACTAAATTCTGCCCCTGAGATGTGAGCTGACTGCTGACTGCTGTGTGCACTTTGGGGTCACACCTTAACAGGAAAGCAGGAGGGTTCCTTCAGCCCCCTATCCCCGCCCAGCACGTGACAAGGACTGAAGCAGGTGCTCTGGGGGCGGGGCCCTTCCACAGCCCTGGCTCACGCAGCTCTGGACTGTCAGTGAATGAGAAATCGGGTCCGCTTTGTTCAAGTCCCTGTATTCTGGGACCATGCATCCGAGGAGCTCAGCCTGTCCTGTACTGACCTTTTGATCAGGACTGTCCGTGCGCTCTGGCTGGTGACAGTGTGAGGGTCCGATTCAAGACAAGGCGAGGAGTGAAACAGCAGACCCCACCCCCATGGGAGGGTGAACGTCTCTCATGAGCTCCCAAACGCTTGCAAAGTGGAAAGACAATACATGTTTCACATACCGACTGGTTTGTCCACAGGTAGCATGCCCAAGTACTGCACGTGGAACTTCTGGACCAGCTCAGTCTTTGGTGTTGGAAAATCTACTACAGGGAATAAAGCAACACATTTTTCTCAATGGTTCTAACAGACACATAACGTCCTATGTTTCTAGAGGTCAATGTGCCAATCATGCTATAAGAACAGCCATTTCTTCCACCAGACACTGGGGCTGTCAATCAAAATCCCATTCACCTTTCATTTCTAGGTAGGAAAGCATCTGAAAGCAGGAACTGGAATCTATGTGTTAAGCTGTGACTCTCTCGGATGTGTGCTAAGTAGAAGCTTTGGGTGCTCTATTTATTAGGGGAGGTTGATGCCCTGAGGAAATTTAATCACAGAGGGCGAAATCAGAGACAGGAAAAAATGACTAAACTGAGCTCCCCAAAATAGCAACACACGTATTTTTAAACTAGCTGACCCTTACCCCAGGCTGTACATGAATTACAAAAGCACTAAAGATACTTTTCTTTACTCTTGTCCAACAACAATAAAACTCATCCTGGCCCTTTTTGCCTAACCCTGTTGACACAAAATCAGCTCTAAGCCGCGCCCGAGGTCCCGAGTGCAGGCTTGGCCCGGGTCTGCTGAGTCGAGCTCAGTTCTGAGGGAGACTAGATACACCAGGGAGCCGTCCGAGACCCTGCGCTTGGTGACCTGGGCAGAGAGCGCCAGGGAAAGGAGCAGGGGCGCCGACCTACCTTGCAGGGGCACGTCGAGGTTCACGTGGGCCCTTTCCTGCAGGGAGCTGCAGGCCAGGGCTTTGGCGTTCTTCCGTTCGGCCATGATCTGAAGGAGAGAAAACACAGCTTTGGCTCAGGGTTACAGACCCCGTGTCCTCAGCTGTTCCAGCCAGTGGAGTGTCTGCGCTGACTTCACTTCCAAGTTAAACTGGCTTCAGTCTGCTGCCTGACTCCTCACCCCCATCTCGGAGCCGCACATTTTGAGAACTGTGCCCATTTTCTCTGGGGAGAATAGTGAATGACTGTTCCTCAGAGTAACTAACAGTCTCCTGATTGTTCGGAATTCATTCTTCCATTTACCAGGCTCCCACCTCTACTGCAACAAACCGCACGATCCCCCGGGTCATGCGTACACCTCCCGGCCCACAGCGGTCAGTGGAACACAGGGCAACAGGGCAACGGATTTCCCCTGCTGCTTCCACATGGCCACTTTCAGGGACTCTTTTCAGGGCTCTGGGGACAGAGTACCTGGGTTCAAATCCCACGCCTGCCATTTACTAGCGGTAAGCGGCCTTGAGCCAGTCACCTGCCCTCTTGTCTCGTTTCCTCCACTGCACATGTGGATAATATTTATGTCCCTAATAACAAAATAATTTCAGTCCTGACAGTAAATACAAGCACTCAGAAATATTAGCTGCTACTGCTGTTGGTGTTATGGTCACACTGTTTAAATCTGTCAGCCGTCTTTCTAAGTGCCTCTCCTCTGTTGGGGGCACTAACATCTCCTTCACTTGACAGTCATCACTTCTCACCCCTGTTCACAGTGCTGTGGGTTTAGGGACTCAAAGAAGCCACCTTCAATGACCGCAAGAGCAATTCACACCTTCATCCCCTGCCCGAGCTTTCCATCCCAAGTGCAACAAGTCATTTTCCCCGGAGCTCCACTCTGCCCATCTCCAGATCTGCGCCTGGGTCAGTGGGCAGGAGGGCTGCTGACAGTAAAATCCAAGATTTACTGAGCACTGACTCTGTGCCAGGCTGTGTTCTGAGGGCTTTATGCTAGAATATAAGCTCCACAAGGGCAAGGATTTTTTTTTCTGTTTTGGTCTCTGCTGTCTCCTCAGAACAGTGCCTGGCACATAAGCAGCATTCGGTTACACTTGCTGTGTGAATGAATGAGAAAACGAAACCCGGGCAGCGCAGCATGCTTCAGGGCTGCACAAGGAGCAGCCGCCCCAGTGCCACCCGTGCAGGAACGTGCACACGGGCTGGGGTGAAGGCGGGGTCTCCGGACCAGCACCCACCCTGCAGGTCCCGGTCATTCGGTCAGAGCAGCAGACTGCTGGGCTATTCTGGGGCTGGGAACAGCTCCCAGCCCCTACCCTTCCCTTGGGAACTGTGGCTTACACAGCAGGCTTTGCTCCTGCTGCAGAGACCAGGCTGGGCTGTGGAGGTGGCCGTGACCTGGGCCTGGCTAGCTCGGGAGGACCTGTGGGAGTGAGGCTGGGTAATGATGCCAGCCTGGAACCAGAAAGGTGACATTAACACAGGGGGTGGCAAAGTCCTGTGTTTAGATTCAAGCAGTAAGTCTGGGGAGTGGAAAGGCCTGGCTGAAGGAAGTTGGGGACAGCGTCCTGGAGACCTGGCTCCCACTACTGGAACGCAGGTCAGCGGGTAATGGGACTGCTGAGAACGTTAACTATGCATCCTTGGAGGTCAAAGGGCACCATGGCCAAGGCCCGTTCTCTGTTGACTCCCTTGTGGAACACTGGTCCATTCGAGGGAACCAAGCAGAGCGTGCCCAGAAGAGAATGGTTAGGAGCCTGGTCACCGCGAGACCCGAAGGTGGCTGAAGCGACGGGGGGGTGGGGTGGGGGGGTGGTGGGGGATGCATTCTGGACAAAGGAGGAAGCCAGGAGCAGGAAGGCTGGACGACAGACACGTGTGTCCAGCCCTCTACACGTGCCAGGCACAGTGCGCAGCTCCAGCCGACTCCAAATCGCAAAAGCTGCCCAGCAAAGAGACAAACAAGGAACCTCTCTCCTCTGCTACAGGCCACACATCTCAAGTAAACACACGGAGGTCCACACAAGGAAGGGCTCTGCAGCAGCCGGAGCCGCTGCATTACACAGCCGCGTCCTGACAAGTACGAGAGCCGGGCAGAGGGGGGCACGAGTGTGTGGGCATATGGCTCTGCGGGGGGGCGGGAGGGGGCGGGGAGGGAGGCGGTGAGGCTGGGCTGGCGACTCTGAGGCTGTGACTCTGGAGGAGTAAGCGGGACACGTACCAGTGTGAGACTGTGACCGTGGCCCTGCCTCGCCGCTGTGTGTCCTGCGACGTCAGCATGTGTTCACAGCAACCCCCGGCCGCCTGCACTTCCACAGACACCCCAGCTGGTTTCGTACCCCACTCCCTTCTTCCGGGGTCCATGCTCAGATCAGGTGGCCCAGCCCTGGGAAACCTGCCCTGACTCCCTGCCCCCGCTTTCCCGCAGGGCTCGGGATACACAGCTCCTCCGCCACCCCGCTGTCCACCTATCAGACCCCCCGGACTGTGGGAGGCACCAAGGCCGTACTCCTTCTGCAGGCGGAGCGCCATTTAGCACGACGCCTGACACGCAGAACAAGCGTTAACCACGCTGGCTGGGCTGGCGGCCGCCCTGCTGCTCCCGCAGCTCGACCTGCAGGTCAGTGTGCCGACTCCCCCGTCCTTCCACGCGCCCTTCCCTGCTCAGCGGCGGGCGGGGAAAAGGAGCGGGGCGGACCCCTGTGCCCTGACCCACCTTACCTTGGAACAGATTTCGTGGAGACTCGTGGCAATGGCTTTTGCTGGTGTGTCACATCGAAATACATGACATTTCAAAATTCTTGTGTCTTTGTCTCTTGCTACGTAAGCAAAATCTCTGTGCAAACAAAGTTGATCGGTACATTAGAATGAGGAACTTTCACAACACACATTCTAGCGATGAACGTTAACTGAGTGAGGAGCCAGCGGGTCAGAGGTAAGCACAGTACGCAGTGGTTAAAAAAATAAACAAATGTCAACAGCCACCTCAAACACAGGCACAGCCGTATGGATCCTAGGAACTCATTTCTGAGTAAAATAACTACAGTGTGTCCCAGGCTCTGCCTATTGAGCTCCTGGATACCTTAATGAACAACGCTTAATGAAAACCGAACTTTACAGGAACCTTCTACCTACAGTAACAGCAGATATCATGGTTATAAACACGATGATCACAAAACAGAAGACAGGCTTGAGAGGAGCATGAATTTGCATGAGCGATGCTACAGTCATGTGTAGCAGAAGCAAAACAACAGGCTCTGATGTGTAAATGTGTGCCCAGAGACCGGATCCGACCCGCAGCTGCAGTTGACGGACAGTCACGGGGACACAAAGAGACGCCACAGACTGAAGTCCTGTCACAGGCACTTGGTTCCGCTAAACACGCCTCTTACTCCAGGGCTTGGGGCGACGGTGGCGGCATCACCCTGTATACCGCCAGCTCAGACGCCGAGGTGAGCGTGCCGCTAGCGCTGGATTTCAGCGCCTGCTTTACTGATGAGAAGGATACTGTGCCCGCGACACGACCTGGCTTCAAAAGAATGACACCACACAACTAAATTTCTCACTGTTATTATTGAGGACAGTGGTTTAAAAGATCAGAGTGTTTATGGAAAATAAATGCTCCGATTTACCCATCTGGTAAGGGATCACAATGACTTCTTTGCACGTGTTGCTCTGCCAGGATCCCTGTCTGTAGATATAACCATGGATGAATTTATTAATTACTTTTCTTAAGGTAAGAGCTGGTGGTGTTCTCACAGACCGGGATAGATTTTTCCCCAACACAGACTTGGCTTTTTTGGGAAGGAACAGAAGTCTATCCGATGGAGGCAACTGGTCGATGGAGACAACTGGTCACTGTGAGGGCCTGGCCAGAAAGCCTACCCGGTGGCCTTGCTGTGCCCCAGGCCGTCCTGCAGTGGCTCCAGGCCAGGGGCAGCTTTACCCACAGGCACTGGAACCTCCGCCTGTGCACACCTGCCCTCGGGCCTGCTCTGCTCCACCTTCCCCTGCGCCCTCACGTCCCACGTCATTTGGTGTCCTCCACGCTAGCACCGGGGGGGACTTCCTGATGCTCCCACCCCCGGCCCCCGCACTCCACGCCCAACCCCCGTGTTCAGCTGATTTTACCTCCTGGCAGTGTCTTGAATCCAACCCCTTCCTCGCCAGCCCTGCCACCACTCAGGCACCCTAGGCGGGCCTCGCCTCCCTGCCTTTGCTCACACCGTCTCCATGCCCCGGCCTCGGGTGAAGACGCAGCTGAAGCTGGGTGAGTACCTGCCGGGTGCTGCCGTGTCCCCCGGACGCACAGCACTCGCCACTGGGTACCATGGGCGTCTGCTCGTGAGTTTCGTCTTCCCCACAACCCCTCGAAGCTCCGTGAAGACGATCTGAGCCTTATCCATTCCCAGCACCCAGTCTGGGCCCAGCCATAATTGGTACGGAGTGCCCCCCTCTCTCAAGCATAGGGATCCGCAGCACATCCCCCCCCCCCACCGTCTCCCGGCGGGAAAGCTGGCTAGTGGTCAGAGGTGTGAACGGGTGCCGTGACAGTGGGCTGAGGGGCTGGGGGGCTGGGTGAGGAGCTGGGCCCAGACTTTGGGGGCGAGCAGAGCCCTATTCCACACTGTGCTCCTGAGGCCTTTCCATCCTAGTCTCAGCCTCCATCGAGACAGCATATTGCTTCAAAAGGAAACGACGAGAAGGCATCACTTTTGGAGACATGCTCAAGGGGAGTCTTGTTTTTGGCCCCCCTCCTTCTGGCTACTTCTCTTTCCTGGATAGTTCCTAAAGTAACATATGCAGTGTCTCGCCACGCACGACTCTTCCTCTTCAGAATTCCATTCTCAGTCGCCATTTTCTGAGGCCAAATCTCTTTGAAGTTCTGTGGTCACCCACAGAAAGTCCAAAGACCTTAGTCTGGATTTCTGGAGTCCCAAAATTTGTCCCACCAACTCTTCCAGCATCCTTACTCCAATTAAGGAGCTCTCCCCTCTGCTCCAGAAAGCTGGGGCTCCACGCCCGCTCACGGTACCTCCCCTTGCCTGGCGCGGTGACCACTGGCCTCCCCGCATCGTCTGGAGCTCACTACTCTACCTACTCTGTACGGCCCAGCTCAGAAGACCTGCCTGGCCCTCCGGCCCCCAGCACCTTGCTTGTGTCTGAATGCCGACAGGCTCTGTAGTCTGCACCACAAAGGATTACAGCTCGTTACGCCCTACCCTTAGTAGTTACTGTAGAGATCTTACCTCCATCTGTCCTCTGAGAGAGCGAGTAAGGGACGGTTAGAGGGCAACGGGTCAGGATCCAGGCAACCCAACTGCTAGTCCCATTCCTGATTCCACTGAGCTGTACAACACTGGGCATGGAGTCAAACCTCATCTCTAAGTGATGGAACATGATTTCCAAGGTCCCTTTCTGGCTCTGATATCCTACGATGTAATAAGCTTCCAAGATCCATCCTGCTCTCCATGACAGCTGGTCGGCCTTACAAGTGTAGCAAGTGCAAGGTCACCATCACGGAGGACCAAACAGGCCCTGATCAATAAACAGCTCCCATCAAACTTCAGCTCTGTGCCCTCTGCTCTTTCAGAAGCAACCCCTTAGGAGTAATTAAAAAAAATTATTATTATTAATCTTCATTTTCTTCTGGCTCAGGAGAAAGTGATTAACGCCTAAGGCAACCATCTGGAATCCACATCTCCTCAAGAGGGCAGCTCAGCAGCCGCAGGCTCTGTTTGGGGGATTCTGACCCTTTTTTTTTTTAAAACAGCTTTGTCTTTTCCTGTTCCCTCACAGGTACCAGGCTAACAGATCAGAGAAGCAGAAATCTGCCGGTAACTAACCTCCCAGGAGAAAACAAGTGCCTTCTTCTCCTCACTGCGGGGGTCAGGAGATTTGCATGTCTCTCCTGTTTTACTCCCATGAAACATATCCCAAGTCACCCTAAAAGAGCAGAAAGCCTCGAACACGGGGACTTGCAAGACCGCTCTCTGACCTGGAGCACAGACAGTTCGGACAACTTCCTTTGTGTGCAATGAAATATATGGCTGAGTTAATCTCATTATTGTTCAGAACGAAATCCAAACACCTCTTAACTGGTTGTTTTAAAACCTTGGCTTTTCAGCACCTGATTTCTGAAAAAGGCTGCAGTGGTAGACAGAATAATGACCCTCCCAAGATGTTCCTGTCCTAACTCCCAGAATCTGTGAATAGGTTACCTTACATGGCAAAAGGGACTCTGCAGATGGGATTAAGTGAAGGATCCTGAGAAGGGGCTGTTATCCTGGATCACCTGGGGTGGGCCCAACACAATTACAAGGGAGAGGAGGAGGCACTTTCCTTATAAGTAAAAGAACCGGCGCAAGGGCCACGAGCCAAGGAAGGCAGCAGCCTCGAACAGCTGGAAAAGGCAAGGCTGAGTTAGTCTCCACGAGAGCAGGGTGGAGAAGACAGATGGGTAAGAGGTACTGGAAGGGTGGCTGCGGGACTGAGGGATGTGGGAGATGAGAAGGAGAATGCAGAATAACTCCGAGGTCCCTCCTGGGACAGCTAAGTGCCCTCACACTGGGGACGGCAGGGGGAAGGATCTGGTGAAGGAAGCTGATGAGCTCCAGGTTGGACAATAGTGTGAGGTGCTTGGCGGGGGGGGCGCCCACCAAGCAGGTGGACACTCGGTCCCCGAGCTCAGGCCTGTGGTCCGGGCCTAGGGGGCAGCTGAGGTCAGGGGAGCAGATGGGAGAGTGGAGAATGAGACAGACAAAACAAGGTCTGGACTCCAAGGAGGAAAGGCATTTGAAGGCCTAATTGAGGCCAAAGGCCCAACGAAAGGGTGAAAAAAGAGTGCTGGGAGTAGGAAAAGCCCAGGACCGACTGGCTCCAAAGAGCCAGGAGAAGTTTCAGGAGAAGTCCCCAGGGCTGCAGAGGCTGGGCAGCAGGAGACAAGCCACTCGGTCTCAGCGACATGGAGGTCTGCGGTGACCTCGGCCTGCCGGGCCCTTCCCCTGGAGAATGGAGTTTGGGTCCCAGCTTCAGGGTGCAGGAGTCAAAAGAACACAGTACCTCTTCTTTTTCTCCTCCTTTCTTAAACTTCTCATTCTGGAACTTCTCAAACACACAGTAGAGAGGACGGTCAATGAACCCATGTCCCATCATTCACTTTCACAATGACCAAGGTGTGGCCTAACTCAGCCTTTCAGACTTTTTTCCAATCGGTATTATAATCCTAAAAGCCCTCATGCCGGTATGTAAGAGCAATTTAACATTTTCTAGAGCTTTTCCTATATTCTGAGGGGGACAAGAAATTGCTTTAATTACCAGCCTCCACGGCTTGAGTATCCCTGACAGATCAGCCCAGCGCCACACGTGGGAATTTGGGAGGACAGAGCAGTGGGCGTCGGCGGGTGTCACCCAGCCAGCCGCGGGGCATTTCAGGACCCCTCCCCTGCGGAGCCCTCGGTGGCTCTCCTGCCCCACCTCGCTCCTCGGAGCCGCCAGTGGCACTTGGGCTGCAGCTACCCGGTGCCCACAGCGCCGAGAGCGTCACAGCTCAGAGCCAAGATGCGCTCAAATGGGCTTCCGCGCCTCCCCCCGTGGTCACGCCTCCTCCAGGGCCTTGGTGTGGTCTATAAAACCACAGAGCTGGCCCAAATGACCCCCGAGGTCCAGTCAGAACAGGCGCCCGTCTTTTCTAACAAATTCGGCTAGATGCCCGTCCGTCTGAGACACTGTGTCTGACGCTGAGCAGCAAGGACCACTTTTGTCCTTTGCTCCAGCTCACTCCTGCAGGAGCCGTTTGCTAAAAGAGGTGCCGGTCCCCTCTGGAGTTTTGCCCCATTTATTTCCTGCAGTCAGGGGATCACTGCATTTCCTTTATAAACCAGGAAGTGGAAGGTTTATAGCTAAGTCTCTTCCTTAAACTGTAACAGAAGTGAATCAACTACCTTTCACCATTTGTTGGCTAAGCCCTTGTGTCTCCAGCTCTTTTTGTTCCTCTCCTTTTGCTCCTCTCCCCAGTAATTATTCCCCCAGAGGACCAGCAGCGAGTTCTGACAGGGAAAAATGTCAGTGCTAAGACATCTTACATGACAGCCTCAAATTTCTTAATGGCAAAGAAAAAGGGCAAAAGATTGCTTTTATTGTTCTCAGCTGAACAGCATTTTAATCGCCCTGTAGGGGCTTAATCCATCTTTACGTAATGAATGAATAAACGATTCTTTATTCAAATGGGTTCTATTAAAAAGTAGCCAAGACAGAACTGCTCACCCTTTCCCTAAGTCTCTCCCACCGCAACCCTTACATAAATGAAATCTGCTTATGTGTTTATCCCTCCTCAAAAGGTATTTATAGGCACCTACAGACCTCGTAGCAGTTACCCAGGCTAACATTTCAAAGTCCCTCCTTCTACAGCAACCCAGACAGGTGGTGCCTAGAATACATCAGTGGTATAAAACCTCATTTACTTAATGGATTAGGAGCTCCACTGCTGAATGCTCGCTGCGAACCAAAATATATTTTTTCTTAATGATGAATGGAAACTTGCCTCCCTGCAACTTTTGCCTATGGGATTGGGCTCTGCTTTCTGGAGCTGCCCTCCTCAGGCACATGACAGCCCAGATGTGCCTGGCAGTAGCTCTCTCCTCTCTTTTCTGTTAGATTCCCTGCCATTCACTCTCTCGCTAAATCTTTTCTGTTAGCGCTCCTGACCAAGTCTCCACGATTTGGTAACGTCTTTCATATAACCCGTATTTTGCTCAGGTCAAATCTGTGAAGGCTGGCACACGAAGGCAATTGATGAATGTTAGTTGTTATTATAAGTTAGGAAAACGAAGTCAAAGAAAAAGCCCACTTTGAAATACTGTCTCCTTATCCACGAGGGTTGTTTTAATAAATCTTTGTACTGATATGAATATAATAACACTTGTTGAAATGTACCTAAAGACCCTTATCCTCCCAGCTTATCTTTCTGTGGAAGCCATAAGCGAACAGCGTTGTTACCACTGCAGAGGACTGGTCCCACCTGCAAATAAGGACAAAAGAGCAGCGACCAGATTGGATCTAAACACTCTATTCCCAGCCCTTTATGATGAAGGGTTTTCTCTCTTCTTCATCTCACCTGCATAGGGCCTGGAGGGAGGAATCCTGTTTTCAGGACTGCCTGCTCTCCTTTGCCTAACTGCTCTTGTTTTCTGATTGCATTTTGAAAATCTTGTTTCGGGGGGGTTGGAGGAGGAAAGAGGGGGGAAAGGGGATGAGAAATGTCATCTTCCTAAACAGCTAATCCAGAAGGTTACACACACACACGACTTTGTTTTTCAAACTGTACCCACTGGCACATGCACCACACGTGGGCATCGTTAATTTCACAAAGCTCAGGCTCTGGTTTGATAAACTCAAACTCTCCTTCTTTGCAAGCTTAAGAAGATGCTAAGTTTGTAAACTCTGAAAGGGGCATTCTAGCAACTCATCACCTGGGTAAACACAAATTCTCTGCAGGGAAACCTTCACCAGGTGCTTTCAGGAGACACACAGACTGTGTACACAGCAGATCTGAAATTCTACCACCTGCAAATAATCCAGGTGGCTTGGGCGAACCAGAATTTGTAGCCCTCTCTAGAACAGTCTTGCTGTTAATATTCAGAGCAACTGGTTCCCAGCGAGGACACGGAGGGTAGGAACTAGCAAAGATCCGGAAACATCCTTACCATGCACTCTGACAAGACGTGTGGTGACTTCAGACAAGGGAGCTCGTATCCAAACCCACAGCCCTCATCCTCCAGAAACCTCCATCACCTCCAGGGGCCCAGAGCCTCCTCAAAAGTAGTGAGAAAGTCAATCAAGCTCCCAAATTCTCCTAAGCAGACCCTCTGGAAGACCGACTGTGGAAGTGCTACTCACCCAGCCTACGCCGTCTCCCTTCCCGCCAGCCGTTGAGCTATGACAGCAGCTTATCCTAAGGGAGAACAGTGGCCGCTAGCTGGAGCTCAGCCCCAGCCAGGAGGGAGCCCCCTGGGACGGACTCCAGCACCAAAAGCAAAGAGGCCAGCGCTGGTGTCGCTTCACTTTGCCAAGCAGTACTCACAGTCATTTTTTCAGGGAGAAAAATTCCAAAACTTTCTCCTTCCATCAAAAATGGAGCTTTTATTAAATGACAGAGCTGAGGAATCATGGCGCTTAAAAGCCCCCAATCAGCCAAATGGTCAGGCTGATGGTCAGAGCGTGGGAAACGCACACGTCTGAGGTATAAATGCCTTTCATTTTGGAGTTACAGCCTTTTCATCATTATCTTCATCTACAGGTGGGAAGGGAGAAGAATTCCATAGGTTTTTGCTAATAATCCAGACTGAAACTGAGTCAGTCCTGCCAGCTATTGGCCTAGAACCAAATCTCACCAACGAAACTCTACAGAGAAGTCCTAACAAGCAGGTCCTAGTATTAGTTCTTCAAGAAGCACAAAAAGCCTCCTACACAACATGGTACGTAACCTGACTATTTCTACCATGCCTTCTCCCCAGCATGCTGATTAGACTCTGCTCGGCCAGTAGTGACCGGGACCAAGTCACTGTTCTGCCCAACACCTTCCCCAAACAGGGTCAAGCAACAGAGGATCAGGGACCCAGAGGCAATTCCACACTATTTTAAATGCAGGACACATAACAGTGATGATGAGAAAAGGTTAAACAAAACAAAGTTCTGCCTTTCAAAGACAGCGATGGCTATGATGGTGGCGGCAGGGCATGAAGAAAGCAAGTGAGCTTTGCCAGACACTTAAGACAGCACAAAGGGGGAGAAGTGAAAATTGGTTGGTTACCTCTCTCTGAATCCGGGAAGGCATGAGGGGACAGAGCAGAAAACAACACGTTAGCATTCACATGGCAACCGGTGAATAACACAGTCCCGTCAACAGCGACTCTGAGCTCTGACATCCCATCTTAGTTCCCAACTTGGCTGCAATTAATAGCCTTTCGGTGCTTATTTTAGCTGAACTCTCTCACACAGAAGTGTGTATTTTGAGCCGCATTACGATGAAGCCGAGAGATGCCAGCTGAGTTTACAGAGGCAACATATCAACCTGGGGAGGTAATCAAGCCTAAAATATCACAGTGAAATACAGGAAACCATTTGCAGTGAACAGAGGCAGAGCACTTATCCTCATTTTCCAGCTCCACCTGCTGCCAATAAAAAAACGTATGGAAACAATGACATGGCAACAGCCTTACCTGCTTTACCAACACTTCTGACATCCTATTAATAGAGCTACAACATTACACTCCAGGTACTTTCACGGAACTGCATCCACAGAGGGCAACAGAGCAGGAGGGGGCGGAAGCAGGGCAGCCGGCCAACGGCGGAGGTGGGACGAGGCCGGGCCAGTAAATGAGCTTAAAGGTGAGAAAACAGATTTGTGCCGGGGAAGAGAGGGGTGGAAGGTGGAGAGGAGCCGACAGCAATTTGGAGTCTGGGGCTGAACGCGTTGAGTTCCATCCCCAGAGCTGCTCTGAGCTGCCAGAGCAACGCTAATTTCGCCACTTAACCTCCCGACCCAGAGTGCTCACCTCCCCCTGCTGGTCTCAGCACAGCCAGTTTGAAGGGGCCCGAGGACAGAGCCCCAAGTCAGTCACAGGCATGCATCCCACTTGAACAGACTGAAGAGGCGGATAATGAGGAGGAGAGGCAGAAAGCTGCCCTTGCAGGGGCCCTGCGGCCAGGGTCACGGAGCGGCCAACAGGACCCTGCGGAGATGAGGGCTGAAATCACGGTGTGAAAGAGCAAGCACGCCCCGCCACTGGGCAGAGAGGTGAAGCTGTCCACCCGGATACCGAACAGCGACAATGACATCTTATCAAATGGGGGGAAGGCAAGCCAGCAAACAACCCAGGTCGCAGATACAAGGTCTTACAGGAAAAACAACAAATGTTTGAGTGTGTATTTTAATATATGCGTGGCAACAAATCTGGAACAACTTAACATCCAACTGTCAACTTTTACCTGGTGGGGGGATTACAGAGGACTGTATTTAATATAGTCGTTCAAATATTATACAATAAGACGTGACTTTTGTAGTACAAATATGTAAACATCTACCTCAACACTTGAGGAAAACCACCTGTGACACGCATGCCCCGAGGCGCAGGTAACCACCCTGCAGTAGATGTGACGACCACAATCACACTCCCAGCCACTACCAGCCTACCATTCACTGAGCTCCGGCTCTGTGGTGCCCTAACAGCAACCTGACAAGGCAGATACGACTGTTCTCACTGACAGAAAAGGAAACAAGCTCAGAGGAGTTGAGCGACTTGACCAAGGTATACGGGAAGTCAGCGTCTGACTGTAGGCCTGCAGGACTCTCATTCTGGTCTTCTGGGAATGCGCTTAGGACGGGAACCCCACGCTTCTTCACAGTCCTGCAGAATCACCTCACAGTTTGTCTCCCAAATGAGCCAGCACGCTGCTATGGACAGCTGTTCAAGATGGGGCAAAGGGTTTGCTACTGGGGTTTTAGGTAAACGGGGGGATCCCCCCCACCCCAAGGCCTGTGAACTTTTGCACGGGAAGAAGGAAGCTGAAAATTCCCAAGAGAGGCCCTTTAGCTGAGTAAGCAGTCAGAGCTGTGTTCAAATCCTGCTGGTTACTTACCCTCTCTTTTTCCTGGGGTCCCTCTCTGTGCCCCTTGGAACCTGTTTCCTCGTCAGTGAAAAAGGGACAAGGGCCCCTGGCTCAGGGTAATCATGCGAACTCAATTAAATGAGATGGTGTGTGCAAAGAATGCATGTTCTGTTACAAGTGCGACAGACTGCGTCACTATAGTTATCAGCCCCAGGTCACCTGACGGTGTCATGTCTCAGTCAGGTCCTGCTGGGCAGCGTTTGAGATGAAATGTCTCCCACAGAAGGGAGGTCACTTGGGGGAGTATCTGTGGCCTCTCCTCAGATTTACTGGGCACCACTTACCATAGCATTGAGGGCACCTCCCTCCACCTCGAGCCTGCCCCTCTGCACTGCCCCACTATCAAAACCAGTCTTTGGAGGCAATTTAGATCATCAGCAAAGGATCCAAAGACCTGGACTCCAGTCTCAGTTTGAGTAAACACTCTGTAAATCACTTAACCTCAATCTTGGGTTTCTTATCTAAGATCACATGCTCTTGGAAATCTCCTAATGCTCAGATTTTTATCAGAAAAGAATTCAAGTGCTTTGACTCTTACTACAAAAAAATGAATGGGCAGCATTTCTTTGACTAACTTTCGATTTATGCCAGGTGCTTTTAATTTTTTATTCTTAATAAAAAGCCTGTGCCTAGTATACGTAGTATACTTAAGTAACCTTAAGTCTAGCCCCCCAAGGACGCAGTCTGTTTCTTTTGTGTATAATTATTATTGGCGCCTTGGATATTTGAAATCAGACCCATTACTAGTGATTCACTTAAGGAAATGACATCAATATGTAGCCACTATGCTTTTCCCTGAGGGCAGTACTCAGAAAAATGACACTGAACTTTTAACAATGTTAATTTGTTTGGGGTTAATAGACACTGCTTGATTTAAGTGTTGAAGAGAAAACCAGCCATAAATAGGGACTTCAGAGAGATCTCTGAAATGTCATTCGAAAAATGCAGCAGAGTCCTAGTGGCAGCTGCTTCACCAATTCGACACCTTGTAATGTGCTGGGGAAGAAACATCAGCCCAAAGTTGGGCTTCTGCGTGAAGCGCCATTCTGAGAGCAGGGAAGGCTCAATTTAGAGTCAGGTGCAAGCTTACTCCTGGTCTCACCACACAAGATGCCAGTGGGGAGAATTCAACCCCATGATGAATTCCACACCAGCCTCACACCTGAAGGCTGCCTGATCTCCACGCTCTCGGCGGCTGTTTCTTGGGAAAATGAACGGAGGAGTAATTGGCAATGTTTTCATTAAAATAAGCCTGAAATAACAGAACTACTTGGCATGTGTAACCGGGCACCCAAATGAATAGGAAATTCCTCAAAAAAAAAAAAAAATAGCATACCAGAATAACAATGTCTACTCCAGCTCTTTGGAAGAGGACGCATCTCCCCAGCACAGCCACCTACTTCGTATGCAATGCACACCGTCTACTTTTCACAAACTGAGCACGTAAAGCAAAGACTTGCCAGGGTACTTCTCGCTCCATGTTTGCAGAACTCTCTGCTTCGTACTACTTTTTGATGCTCGTCTGTCATCACTGAGAGTCTTTTGAGCCTTCTGAGCGCCAGCACAGACCAGCATTATCCACATGGCAATGAAGTAAAGACGTAAAACTTCATATCATGAAAGCTCTCAAACCAACTCATGAACCTGACAGTTTCTCTTTTTCCCCAGCTTCAAGTTTTTTGTCCCTGACGTTTATTCACTGTCTGCATTTGGTCAAGGCCCTTAGCCTCTCTGTTCTTCAGTCTCCTCGTCTGTGAAACGGGAGCAATAAGTGGTACTACTCATTTCCTAAGAGCGCTGTGAGGATCGCACCCATGAACCCGTGTCAGACTCTCACAGCAGGACGGCGTGCATTGTGGACCTGATGGGTACGCTGAGTAGTGCCGTTACCAGCTGAGGGGGAGGAGGGGGAGGAGGGGGAGGAGAGGGGGAGGAGGAGGAGGAGGGAGAGGAGAGGGGGAGGAGGGGGAGGAGGGAGAAGAGAGGGGGAGGAGGGAGAGGAGAGGGGGAGGAGGGGGAGGAGGAGGGGAGGAGGGGGAGGAGGAGGGGAGGATGGGGAGGAGGAGGGGAGGAGGCGGAGGAGGGGGAAGAGGAGGGGGAGGAGGGGGAGGAGGGGGAGGAGGGGGAGGAGGTCTGCCAAGAGGAAGGTTTCTAACCTGTTTTGGATCATGCAACCTTTTTTGGACTCTGATGAAAACACTCCAGATAGAAATACATACAGACCCACACTTTCACACACCATCGCAAGGGGGTGGGGGAGAAAGTTCAATAGTCCCTGAAACTCATTCACAGACCCCTTTAGAATCCACACCCTGCAGGTGAAAGAGCTCCGAACTGAATTCTGAGTTTATGCAAATTTACCTTCTGGTGCCTAGTGAGTTTCAGAAAATGCAGCTCAGGGAAAGGTTCTGTCCTTCCCAGAACGAAACGGCAGCAGGAACACCTCTCTCTGACAAGTGTACCTTCCTTTGCAAAACGAGTATCCTTCCCGCCTCCCTGCTCCTGTCTCCCCCTACCCCCCCACCCCAGCACCAGGGAGCCTGTTAACTGCTGACTGGCAGACACAGGCCTTCCCCTTCCAACTAGAGTAAGTGTGAAGTTGAGGATCTAAAGTGGTTTAAGGTTGTTGAAATTCAAGGCACATTCTTCTAAACAAAGGACTTTCTCATGCCACTAGAGAGAAGACACAATAGTTACCAGTCAGCTTACTAATGAGGCAAAAAAGGATATTTGAGAGCAACCAGGAAATGAGAATTTTTTTAAGTGCATCTTTGAAGACAGCAAGAATTAACGAGCGTCTGCTTTCGTCTGTGCTGTATTACAGTTAAAAACAAAAACCAAAAAACCTTGCTTCTCTGAATATCTGAGCAAAAAGAGAATACACACGCACAACTTATATTTAGTTCTCAAGTGAGAGATAATTCATGCCACATTATGGTTTCACGGTATAAAGTTTAGGGCACAATCAAAGGATAAAATTAATGTAAAATATACCTGAATTGTGAAACCATGCGCTGGCTTCCTTCCTGAAAGTAGAGATGGTAAAACAAAAAACAAAATACTTGATACCCATAAGGCCCCTATCTGACAAGGTTTGAGAACAAGGGAATATTTAAAGGTTTTGGTACAGAGGGGGGAAGATGACAGTTCCCCGTACTGGGAAAGTGGTTTCCACGCAAGAAGTGCCACGAAGGCACCAACCACTGGCAGGGTACAGACCAGGCTCTGAGTTAAAACCACGGCAAGCCTGTGGGTGAATTCCCTTCAACTCCATGCACCCAGTCTCACGGAGGGCCTCTTGTGGGGAAGACACATTCTTAAATCTGTTTCTAAACTTTCAAGAGGCTTTAGGGCTATACCTATATAGCCAATCCCCACTCTTTTGTGCAGACAGAAGGAATACTAGTAAAGATAACACAAAAAGCCAAAAGACATTTGGCCTTCACTTAAATTATGGAAACTTACATGTAGATACAAGAATCCCTAATACTCTGTAAACTCTATAATACCTACACAAAAATAGACATCAACACTAGAATGACTGATTGCTAAAAGCAAAATAACACTAGCGGTTCCCATTTTATTCAATCTGCCACCCAGCCAGGCTCTGTTCTTGGTGCACATTAACGCCAAGCCACACAATAACCTTGAAGGGGAGCCTCGCGACTCTCATTTTATGAGAGAATCTAAGGTTCAAAACCCCCAAGCTAGAAAGTGGTGGATCCACAAATGGGAGACAGGTTGGCCTGGCTGGTCTCGTCTTTGCTCTGTGTTTTGCGGGCACCTGAGCCTGCCTCCTTCCCAATGAATGGGCTCTCCTCAGGACCTCACCCCTTGATGAAGAAAGGTGGCCTCAGCTCTCTGCTCCTGTCTCCATCCCTATTGGATTTTTGGTTCCACCACAGCTGGACCTGGTGACAAAAATTGTGTTGTGGGACTTCCCTGGTGGTGCAGTGCTTAAGAATCCGCCTGCCAATGCAGGGGACATGGGTTCGATCCCTGGTCCGGGAAGATCCCACATGCCGCGGAGCAACTAAGCTCCTGCGCCACAACTACTGAACCTGCGTGCCTACAGCCCGTGCTCCGCAACAAGAGCAGCCACCGCAATGAGAAGCCCGCGCACCGCAACGAAGAGTAGCCCCCGCTCGCCGAAAGTAGAGAAAGCCCACGTGTAGCAACGAAGACCCAATGCAAGCAGGGAGGGAGGGAGGGAGGAAGGAAGGGAGGGAGGGAGGGAGGGAGGAAGGAAGGAAGGGAGGGAGGGAGGAAGGAAGGAAGGGAGGGAGGGAGGAAGGAAGGAAGGGAGGGAGGGAGGAAGGAAGGAAGGAAGGGAGGAAGGAAGATCTCCTGGTATTAAGAAATTGTTTAAAAAAAAAAAAAGTGCTGTGTTTGGTCTAAATAACTTTCCAGGGCAAAGGCTGAGGATTTCATTCTTTACACAGCAGACATTTATCCTGTTGCTCCCCTGCTTATGACTCTTCCCCTACCTAACCCCAAACTCCGCATCTATTATTCTGACCTCACTTCCTGCCTCACCCACACTTGCTGGGCTCCAGCCATACTCTGTTCACAAACACGCCCAGCGCTTCTGCCTTGGAGCCTATGTGCTCACTGTTCCTGCTGCCTGGACACTTAGTCCCCCAGATCTCCCATGAAGGACTCCTTCTCATCGTCATCACCTCCAGAAGACCCCTCCGCACTACCCAGTCACCACCAACTCTCAAGGCATCTAAAACTACCCTGCTTATTTGTTTACTGTCTGTCCTTCCTCCTGCCCCACAAAAAAGTAAAATCCACGCGAACAGCAACGTTTCTGCCTTGTTCACCCACCACCATGGGTAAGTGTTCACTCATCACTGCCGGGCACGTAATAGGTAATCAATAAATATTTTTTAATAAATAACTAAGCATAAACAAAGGTCTTCCTCCCTTATTCCTGATCATGTTGGTAAGAGAATAATGCTGTGAATAATAGGGACTTGGCTGAATTTCTTTTTCTCCTGCTATTGTTTATTATAGCCGGTACTTTAATAATGGCTTTAGTTCACATTCCGTTCTCATGTCAATGAGAAATAATGTTAATAAAACATATTTTATCTGAATGGGCAGGAAGCGAGTTCTTAGAAGATTATTAATCTCTTGTGACTCAATTTGAAAGCAAAGCAAATCTATACTCTGATCATCTCCAGCAGAAACAACGTTTCCAGAGCCCCTAACTAGATTCCTTCTTTAGAACATTTGTCTAAATGAAAAACGGCTCCTCTGCTCCTAAAGAAATCAATATATAAATTTCCCTTGTATATTGATTTCTATCAAGATTTACTGACTCCCCAGATACTCTTCTTTATCTTTGTACTCTAAGAGAAATAAACTTTTGTTTATCATTTAGAGAAAAGACCCCAGACAACACATTTCCATACACGCAGATGCAGAGGAAGTATGGAGAGCTGGACTATATATAAGGCAGCACACAGCACCCCCCCCAATGCCTCCTGCCCCCCAGCCAGCAGGTGCTACACTGTCTGAGCAGGGGTTAACTTCTGGACACAGTTTGAAAGAAGACACACCGTTCCTATTGGATGAGGTTACTTCTTACACACAGCTAGCCTCCTTACTCCAGCATCCTTTTTCTTTTCCCTCAAATATAATAAATCTTTAAAAAAATAAAACCACAATCCCATCACGGTAGCATCCTGTTTTTACTGTCCGAGTTCACCTTCCTTTTACTGTCCATATGTCTTCACACCTGACAAACAGAATTAACATGCCATCTCGAAGAAGCTCAAGCGTGGGTTCAGGGATGTTCAAATGACGGTCTGCCGCAGAAGTACCCCTACCAGCCTGACCTTCTTCAGGAGTGCTCTCTGGAGACTGGTTTTCAGAGCACCATAAAGCTGCCCAAAGGTGGCCGAGCCTTCTTGCTTCCAAAGGACAAGATCACTATTTCAGTTGTCACTGTGGTTTCCACCCAGGTCCTTTACATCAGGGGTCGCAAACGACGGCCCCAGGACCACAGTCCATCCACTCCGTCTGCTTTTATAAACAGAGTGTCACTGGACACAGCCGTACTCCTTCATCTCCTACTGTCTAAGGCTGCTTCTGTGCCAGCATGACAGAGCTGAGGAGTTGCAACAGAGGCCACAGAGCCCCAAATATTTCATATCTGGACTTCCACAGAACAAGTGTGGAACCCTGCCCTGGATGTCGGCCTGATTCAGAGATGCAACACACAACATGGGCAAACAGGGAGACTAGGACCAGCTCAATAACTTGCGGAGCCCAGTGCAAAATGAAAACGCAAGGCCCTGCGTGAAAAAAATCATTACGAATTTCAAGATGGTAACAGCAGAGCAGTGAACCCAAGCATGTATTAAACCCGTTGCGACTGGCTGAGATGGTGGAATAATCCTTGTTACAGGTGACAAACTCCAGGGCCAGCTGGAAACTATTCCACCCAGAAGCAGGAGTAAGAACTCTTCCAATTTTCAGCTTTAGAATCAAAATATCTTTTGCTCAACTAAAATGCTACATGGGTGCCCAAAATGAGAACCAGAATCAATACGGGTCTCTGCTCCAGCCGCTTTATTTTGGAAGAGTCACTAGCAGGCTATGACTCCTCTTAGCCTGCCAATGCAGGGGGACACGGGTTCGATCCCTGGTCCGAGAAGATCCACATGCCGCAGAGCAGCTAAGCCCGTGAGCCACAATTACTAAACCTGAAAAACATTCTTTTTTCTTTTTTGGGGGTGTGCAGGGGGTGGATAAAAAACAAAATACACTGGACTCCTTGAAAACAGCATTTTCATGTAACCTGGCAAACAGATGCATGCTTTGACATGACAGAATCAGGTCAAATCAGCCCCGACTGTCAACTGTGTTCTCCGCAGCTGCTTTTCCTCTATCATAATTATTTCAGCTGTCATAATTTATTCATCCCAGACACACTTACATGTTCTAGGGTAACAAGTCCAGGCTTCCAGATCAGAAGGGATGGCAGCCCAAGTCACTTCTGCCCCTTCTCATCTGCCTAAAATTCTGACTGCAGAAGAAATATTTCCTGCATCAATATTTTTCTGCAAACCCAAACCAAAGATGGTTTCAAAACCAAAGTTAACTGACAAAGACATTGTTAAGCTTTCATGTTCACAAATCGGAAGCTAGAAGGAGGGGCCCCCCCAAAAAAAATCCCATCAGAGACCAAGTATTTCATTTCTCTACTTTTTAGATACAAGGAAATGGCTTTTCTAGCTCCCAAAATGCACAGTGAATTTCCTGCAAAGTTACTAAGGAGTATTACTCTTTCTGATTTTAAATAGATAAAGAACAAGTCTTATTTACAACAGAATATCTGTTGTTGGAACAATGGAGGATACTGTATGTGAAATAAACAACTTCAGATGCAATTATCAATGGTATCTTATAAATCTGGAAGCAAAGGTAGAGTAATTCCGTATGGATTAAAGTTTAAACCTGTCTTCTTTCTTACTTTGATCCTTCATTTTTATGACAGAACAGAGAAAATGCTCAAAGGTCTGATAACCAGTTGAGAATGATAGTCAGGGCACTGAAGGGTGAAAATGTCCTGGAAAAAATGGCCAAATGCACAGCACTCCACTGGGTAGGGCCGCTCATCCGCACTGGAGAATAAGACAGAATTAAGTCAAGGTCTTGGTATAATATAAATTGAAAGTGAGTTGCTCATTGCTTAATTGTCCTTATACAGTCATTATTTCTATTAATACATATATCCAACAGAAATAAACAATGAATCTAAAAATTCAGCTACGGTCCTAGGTGACTCGTGTCCTGCATCTTCCATAGTCAACCCTGCCAGTTCAATCTCCACAACCTGCTTCTCTTCATCCCCTCTGCCACCACTTTGATCTTTCCTGGACCAGGACTCGATAACTGAACCCTCAGTTTCCAGCTCAGCTCCCGACATCCATACCCCTTAGCAGCATTCACTGAGATCTTTCCTCACGAAACAAATTAGATCATGGCACTCCCCTGGTTACCACCTTTCAGAGGTTTCTCATGGCATTAAAAAGAAAATTCAAACCTTCAACCATAACCAAAAAGCCCTGTATGATCCTGTCCCCCAGGCCCCAACCACCTCTTCCAACCCAGCCACATATCACTGGACTTCCCGCTCCGGGCTCCAGCCACCCTGGCCTTCTCTCACGTCCTTGGACATGCTGAGCACTCCTCGTCCTTCCTCCTTCCTCCTGCTCCCCTCACACACCTGGCTTCTTCCCAGCTTTCAAGGTCAGCTCAAATGCCACCTCCTAGGATGGGCTGCCCCTTGGTGGCCCTTTTCCCCACCGAGGTACTCTCTCTCTGTTGCATTGTGCTGTTGACCTCACAGCACTTATCATGATCCATATCATCTTGCTTCCTGAATTGTTCTTCCAGCTCATCTCCTGCCTCTTTGAACCCTATCTCTCTCACTTCCTCATGTACCTCACGAGATGCCCGACACACGGATGTTCCACATCTGCCGAAGGGCAAATTAATCTATAGATTAGAAATATCAAGTACGTGTGATAATCAGAGGTAAACCCTAAAAACAGAAAATGAAACATTTCATCTCCATTCATTCAACAATTCAATTATTTATGGAGAGCGTCCTATGCCAGGTACTATGTTAAGAACAAAGGAATTCAAAGAGCTAGGACTTTCTCAAAAATGTCATATTCCTTATTTGAAACAGGCAGTTGAAAAGGACAAGTTACACTACTATTTAGTATGTTTTCACGTGACCCTAGGGATCCGTGGAAAAGTCTGAAAGCCCAGACAAGTAAGAAATTAAGTATCATCCGTACACTCCCCCAAATCCATGAAAAGTAGAGAGTGCATGATAGGGGTTTTCCAACCACGTTCCAGGTCTCTAAACCTAGGAGTCCCCTCAACACCTGGGAAACTGGGGACAGATATAAAGCTCAGCTCAGTCAGTGGTCCAGAATGAAATTCATTTCCCTGAGGGGCTGTTCAAGATGAAAGCTACTGAGGTGAGACTAGGAGACTGCATGAAGGATAGTTTGTGAAACAGACTGGAATTACCACCTCTGAAAAAACAATGCCACTGTTCAAACTCTTTGAGAACTCAGCTTCTCCTGGCCCTCCTTGCAGTCCCAGGCTCCTCTGAGAGGTATCCACAATCAAGACAAGCAGGTTCAAGAAGACAGAGTCCAGCGCACAACGACCCACTGGTCTGATTAATACCTCCATCCTTGGAGCGGAGGTGACTTCGGCCCCACCTGTTTGTACCTACAGCCTGGGCTCAGCGGACCTCCCGGGCAGCAGCATCCTCCTGGCTCCCCTCGGGGTCATCCATACTGCTCCCCAGGGATGCTCCAAGTTCAGAGGACCCAAAATGGGTCCTGTGCTAGAACAGTGTGAAATCCAAGAAAGCAAGAAGGTACTTGTTGCATTTACCATTTGATCATCAGTGCCACTGCCAAGCACATAGCAAGTGTTCAATAAATGTTTGTTAAATAAATTATCCCCATTGCTCAAAAGCCAGGACTTGTTAGAATGACAGAAAAACTCATAAACGAACCAGCAGCTGTCAGAAAGGTGGGGTCCAAACCGGCACACACAGCCCATGCCTTCACTCTGAGCCAAGTCCGACAGCACTTTCTACAACGACAGTGGCTGATGCCTTGTAGAAAGTCTTTCCCCTACTAAGCTTGTTATACACATCTCACTTTGGACAACAAAACCGCTGGTAACTTATAAAATTACAGATGAAATTTACAAATACAGATTTAGGGCTGTTCTCCTCACAAAGCATTATGTGTCTAACTTCTTGGGAAAGGCCTCAGGACACATCTGTCCTGAAAGGCTTCACAAAGCAAATAACAACTCAAGGGCAGTGGCAAAGATCTGAACTTTGGGGAGAAAGCTTAAAAACTGCTTTTGTGTCAGAGTAAGGCTGGAGGAGAAACTGACTGCTCCTGGTCTAAGGAAACCAGAAAGAGAACAACACGAGGAAAGCAGGCAGAATCCACCATTCATGATACTAGTCAAAGCTAGGCTGCAGCTGCAGTTATAAAGAGAAAGAAAAGACTAATGAGATTGCTCCTCCCCCGCCTCTTCCCACCCAAGGCAGTAATGAAGATTCACAGCTAACACATTAACTGGGGAATCGATAGACATGCCTGGATACAATACTGGTACAGGGAAATAGATAATACATAGAAAAGACACAGATTCCCCGAGTATCCAATCAAGTGTTGTGTTCAATATTTGTGTCACGTTTTTCTTTAAAAAAAAAAAAAAAAACCAAAAAAACCCAAACCAAAAATCTACTTTTTTTCCAGTGCCAAGAACAAGCACGTGATAAGTTGGCAGCTTTTCCTACCTTTTAGGAATTTGAGACATTTGCATGGAAGTCCACCAATACCGTAAGTCATCCAACTAAAATTATTTGAAACTGCACAGTCTTTCTACACCAAAAGATATTGCTTTTAATTCAAAAATCGAATTACCAAGATCCTGCAATATTTTTCACTCCTAATGTAGACAAGAGGACATAAACGTGGATTCATCAGAGGGCATGTGAGATGAATCCACTCATTTGCTCAATCATAACACTGGACACAACAGAAATGCCCAGGGTGGACCATGTGAACAGCCCACCCCTGAACAGCTTCCTGCCACCCTGGTAAACTGCATCAAAAGACTCCTCCACCTTCCCTCCATTTCATACAATACTCATCCTTCCCTCCAGCAAGGCAGAAAAGACCCCTCCTCAGCCCTCCCGGCCGCCCCCAACCTCGCAAAGCACTGACTCCGGGGAAGAGAGGATGCAGCCTTTGTCCCGCGGGTCGGGTCTCCCGGGCGCAAGCTCGGGCGCCCACCCCGCCAGTTACCTCTGCGCTCACCTGCAGACAAAGGCGCGCCGCTCCCTCCCCAAGGCCCTCACCTTGGCCTCCCGGGCGGCCCTGGGGCTGGGCGAGGATGCCGCCCCCGTGCAGGGGACGAGACCAGGTTGCAGGAACCACCCACCCCGCAGCGGTCGCTCACACCAGCTGCTGTGCGTTTCTTCCGTCCCAAGTTGAAGCAAGTACCATCCGCGCCTCCCCACGCGCGGCCCGCCCGCCGCCGCAGCCCATTGGCTGCTGAAGAGGCACGTGGGCCGCCCCCGCCCCGCCCAGCGCTCACTCCCCTGCCAGGTGCCCCCGGCCAGGTGCTCCCAGCCGCTGGGGCCAGGGCCAAGGCGCGCAAAAGAGAGGGGCGGAGTACCCCCATCCCTACCTACCCCCATTCTGTGACGAATGTTTCCCTTGTGGGACTCCCAGGACTTGGCAACTTCATCCTAATCCCACCTCTTTAAAAAGCTGACATCCCGGGCGTGAGTTTCCGGTTTCTCTTAAGACCAGGCAGACCTGCCTGATGAATGCCAGGGAGAGGGGCCGTCCTGCAACCCACAGCCAGAAAGCCTCTGCAATACTACAACTAAGCAGAAGCAAACTGTAGCTTAATCAGGCAGCAAGTTTTGAACTGAGCTGAAAGCAGTTTTTACAGATTCCCTGCCAATTTACACAAAGCCCGTAACAGTGGTTCACCCCTCCGCCTCTGGTAAGGCACCTTTTGTTCACTGTTGACTTAAAGCCAGGATGGCACCCCAACACTGTCATCTAGCTGGGAGCCTCCTTCCCCCCCGCACATACATGGAAGCAGAAAAGTGTCCCGTTGGCTAAACAACAGCATTTAAGTAAGAGTGCTGGCCAGCCACTGGCCAAAACAGTTCTGAAAGGAAAACCCACGGTCTCTTACTGACCATATTCTATGTGTACTGAAAGTATTTCCTTTTCCTAATTATTTCTGGGCAAGAATAAGTTATTTGAGCGATTACAAAATGAAACAGGCAGGGAACATCAGCCATGTTTTCTGCCAAATTCAAAGTTCCATACACTCCTTTTATAAGGAAAGGAACCGAAAATACAAAATACACATGGAAAATCAAGGGAGTATGTAACTAAAAGGCCTTGGCTGGGTTTAGTAAAACACACCACAGATATACTGGAAACTCTTTTTTAATGTTCCTGTTTTAAAAGAGGATTAAACATCTCACTCATTCAACATTTATTAAGCTCTTCCTAAGTGCCAGGCTCTGTGCTGACAATTTTATATTAGGCTTTTGTGGTTAGCGACTGTTTTTCAAGGGGGGCATGATTTAATTCATGGTGTATTGAATATATGACCAGTAATACCTGAGTGATTTAGAAGAACTGTTTACAATGAACTGCTCTGGCAACCGCAGCTGTTTGGAACACAGCCCATACTAGAAGTGGGCATGGGGGTGGGCTTGAGTCTTGGGGTTCAGCAGTCAGAACAGGTGTCACCTAGTCTGGAGACATGAACTGACTTCACTGGACTGCACCTGTCCCCCTGTCAGAGGGCACCTTTCCTTCCTTACACATAATTCTAGTCAGTCTGGTTATCTGCTTCTCTGCCTACAGCCAAGGGGAAGCCACAATCAGATGGGGCTGCCAGATGCCCACTGGTGACAGCACAGTATGACAGCCAAGGGTCTGCTGGCAGGGATGACAAGACCTGCCAACTCTACCTCCTCCTGCTGTCTCAACCTCACCCCCTCTCTCCGACTCCAGTGTCACCACCTAGTGCCAAGCCCCTGTCTCCTCCCATCGTGATGGTCGTAATAAGTCTTCTCAGAGTCTCCCTGTTTTCACTCTTGTCCCTGACTGGCTATTCTCACTGCAGCCACACACATGACCCTTTAGAAAAAGAAATCACAAACCTGAGCATCCACGCTCCTGCTTGCAAACTCTACAATGGCTTCCTGTTGGTTGGAAATAAAGTCCATAATCATTTTCGGGGTCTCTGAGGCCTCCTGGGATCTGGTCCCCATTTTTACTCTAGTCATCGCTGCAACCACATTCCCTCCTCTTTCTGTTTGCTCCAGCCTCCTCTCCTTCCAGTTTCTGGAACATGCCCAGCTACTTCCCACCTCAGAGCCTTTGCACCCACTGTCCCCTACCCCTGAGACGCTCTTCACTGCACTACTCACATGGCTAATCCGTCTCATCCTTCAGATCTTAGTTTACTTAACCTCCTTGCGAAAAATCTTCCTAACAGTACCACCCATCATCCCACAACCCCAAGCATCCAGACTCTTCCTGCACAGTCCCCGTCTTCCTCACTTTCTGGTGAGTTTTATAAACTTATAGTGGGGTTTGGTTTTGTTCCTGAATAGTAAAGAAGTCAGCCTTGGCCAGAAAGAGGTCTGGCCTTTGCCATCGGCTTCTGGGAGGTAATCTTTAAGACACGGAATGTCATACCTGATATGAGTGTTTTTGTTTACCTGGGGGTCTCGGGTCACACCAGATAGTCTAACAATGTGATTTAGGGTAGGGGCTTTGGGTCATTTGGCCTTAGTTCCACCTCTTGGGGGCGGGGTAGAGACGTAGCTCAGCCACATGGATGGTCAACCACGTCCATGTGATGGAGCCCCCATAACAAGTTTGGACACCAAGGCTCAGATGAACTTCCCTGGTTGGCAATACTCTGTGCACACTGTCACACATCAGTGCTGGGAAGGCTCTGCTGTCCATGAGCCCACGGGGAGAGGACAACGGAAGCCCCTTATGTGGCTCTCTCCTGGACTGGCCCTACGTACCTCTTCTCTCGGCTGAGTTTAATCCGTACCCTTCAGCTGTGAGTGAGTTCTGTGAATCCTTCTAGCAGATTATCGCATCTAAGAGTGGTTTTGTGGGCTGTTCCTCATCATATTTTCAGCAGCAAGCACACTTCCTGACACACAGTAAGTGCTTAATACATTTAATAATCAAATTTAATGAATTACAATTTTTTTACAGGTACTTTTGAAATGAGCACGTAATCAGCACGTAATGCCTTTACAATTTAAGGAATAGATGTCCATTTTGCCAACTCCTACTTCTGAGTCAAGGTCCAGATCAAATGTCACCTTTTCCCTGAAGCCTTTCCCCACTCCCTAGGGCTTGCCATTCTTGCCTGTGTTTTCTGGCCCATTGCTCTGCTTTCAGAGCAGTCAGTGGTATTGAAATGTCTCTTCTTGTGAAAGAACTATGTTAGATCAACTCTGAGTTCCTAGCACTGGGCACGGTGCTTACACAGAGCAGGTATGCAAAAGGTGTTTGCAGAATAAAGGCAATTTTTAAAAAAAGGATTTGGTTTATTGAAAGAGAGGTTCAGTTAGCTGTGAAATCCTGGTACATATTACAGCTCATTCCCTGAAAAATAAGGTAGCTGTTACTGTAGTAACTGAGTATTATAATGGTGTTCTACTCTATTATTTTCTTTTGTTCTTTCTAAAAATAAAGATGTTCCTCAAAATTATTAACCACGTTAAAAACCTGACATGCTTTAAATAAAAATATGAAAGCAGATCACCAAACTTTTAAGCATCTGACTCCCTAATTAGAATGAAATATTACAGTTTATTTACATAATACATTAAGAAAAAAAAAAATCTAAGCCCTAATCTTATTCTCCTCTGTACAAACCTAATTGAAAATTCAAACAGCACACCAATAACCTATGGTGTCCGCAAGTAGCACAGAAAAATCAATTTTATTTCCTTCAGACCTGTATTTAAACTGGATAATAACTGCTATGATGTACAACAGCCATAATCCAATTTCAATTTATTTGATTAGATGAGTATAAACATTAAATAAGAAACTAATGGGATTGTCATAACAACGTTCACGCTGTTAACTCATTATAGGCAAAGCATTTTAATTTGCTCCGAGAAACACGTGCTGCTAGAAAATATATAAATATGGATTTGAACAATCCTTAAATCCCATACACAAAGATCCTTACATTGCCTCACCCAAAGATAAAAGCAGCTTTGAATTTGGAGGCCACTTGAAACTCCCCCCTGAATTTAGGATAAGGAAAGCTCCGAACGACTCCTTGAACATTTGAGTTTTGGTTTTTTTTTTTAAAACATTCCTTTGTATCACAATGCAGAATCACAGAGGATATCAAAGCAGCAGCCACATTGGTGGTTCTTAAATTATAATGTGCATAATAATTGTTAAAATAAAGATGCCCGGGCTCACTCCAAGAGAGTGATTCAGAAGGTCTGGAGTGACCCCTTGCTCTTCTCACAAAAGCACCCAGAGGATTGGGAGGCAGGTGGCCTGTGAACTGTACACTGAGAAACTGTTTCCAAAGAAGGGGACAGGAATTCTGTGTGGGTGAAGGAAGTCAAATGACACAGACAAAGACAATGGACAATGCGATGCTGTAGCACTTTCTGTGTCCCCCACTGGCCTCTGAGATCCTGGGACCTCAACCATGCCTTTTTTGGTTTTGTGTCTTCGGGCCCAGGTCAGCACCGAGCACTTACTAAATTAAGTTCATTTGTAGCAAAGTGGCGCGCACTCATGCTCTCACCTACAGGGACATCAAGTGAATTAACCAGGGTGCATTTCTGAGGGTCATACATAATCCTAACAAGGTTATCAACAGAGCAGGGGGGTGTTTGGGCCGGACCTAGATCAGCGCCTTTCAAACGTCGATGTGCAAATGCATCCTCTGAGGATTTGTTAGAATGCCAATTCCAATTCAGTAGGTTTGGGGCGGGGCCTGCATTTCTAAAAAGCTCCCAGGTGATGCCGATGCTCTAGTCCAAAGACTCCACTTTCGGAGGCAAGAATCCAGATGTAACTTAGCCAAACACGGCCACAGTGACAAAGAAACAGCAAAAAAGAATGCAACCCTCAGATCTACAGTGAACCTGGCAACGAAAGCCAAGGAGTGGTGGACCAAGAGTAATATTTCCCAACTTATTTTAAAGGACTGTGTACCTGACGGTTGCTCTTGGAAGGATCCATAACGTGCATTTGTAAAGGAAAAGCCCCACTGCCCCACAAACCATCAGATGCAGCAGCAGATTTGCTTGCACTCACACAAGGGTGTGACCTTTATTCTAAAAGACCTCCAGGTTTTACTACAGTATCTCTTTTAACTCAGCTCTAGAGAAAATTTTGAGAAAACAAAAATTCTCTTGCTCAATGGCCCGGAGTCTTCCTGTTCTGCTCTATAACATGTACAGGCTATTTATAATAAGTGTGTACAACAAAAATCTTTGTAAGAGGAAGACATTTCCAAGCCCTAGGTAGGGAGCATAGCCCATTTTCTTTATGCAATATTCAGCAGACAGAACCTCCCACTAGACCAAAGACAGTGGGCAACTCCCCGGGCACTCAGTGTACTTTAAAGAGACCTGACTTATCCCTCCTCCCCGCCCGCCGGCCCCCCCTCCCCGCCTGACAGTTCTCATGTTGCCAACTGCTACGCGGTGGGAGGTGAGCATAAACCGTTACCCTCGAGGATTCAGGATCCTAACAGGACCAACACAACACTCAATTCTTAAAATGCGTCTGCTCAACCATCTCCCTTCTCAGCCCCAGGGCTTGCTCTCTCTGGGACACAGAACTGCAAGGTGGCGCAGGGGCACTGAGAGCAGGAGGAGGAAGACACCTCCAGGCTGTCCTCATGCGCACTCAGCAGGGACACTGGAGGGCCAAGGGAAATAAATGCCTGTTCTCCGGCAATTTCCATGATTAAAATGAGAGAAAAATCATGTCTGTGTTTTGCATTAGAAACTCTACCTTAAATTGATACTAAATCCGTGGCTGGGAAGGTGGGGCAGGGGTAAGAGGGTAGGGGCTGGTAGAGTGAAGCCAAGAGAAGTTCTTGAAATAAATTATGTTTTCCTTCATCTTGAGCCCACCACTGCTCTGGTTTATGTTCCTATAGTTTTGTCCTTTCCTAAATATCACATACATGGAATCATATCATATAGAGCTTTTGAATCTTGCTTTTATCACTTAGCATAATTTGGGGGGAGGAAAGGATAAATTTTATTATAAGGCCCAACACTTTTTTTCTAACTTTCTTTTCTTAACTTCCAGTTTTATTGAGATATAACTGACATACAGCACTGTGTAAGTTTAAGGTGTATAGCATAATGATTTGACTTACATACATCATGAAATGAGTACCACAGTAAGCCTCATACAGGTACAAAATTAAAGAGATAGAAAAAATTTTTTCCTGTGATGAGAACTCTTAGGATCTACTCTCTGAACAGCTTTCATATACGACATAGAGCAGTGTTAATTTTATTTATCATGTTGTACATTACATCCCTAGCACTTATTTATCTTTAACTGGAAGTTTGTACGTTTTGACTGCCTTCATCCAATTCCCCCCTCCCTACTCCCCCACCTCTGATCTCTTTTTCCTATGAGTTTGTTTGTTGGTTTTTGAAGTATAATTGACCTACCACACTATGTTAGTTCCTGTTATACAACATAGTGATTAGATATTTCTACATATTTCAAAATGATCACCAGGATAAGTCTAGTTACAATCTGTCACCACACAAAGATATTACATAGTTACTGACTATACTCCCCACACTGTACATTTCATACCCCTTACTCATTTATTTTGCAACTGGAAGTTTGTACCTCTTAATCTCCCACACCTACTTCTTCCCCACCCTCCACACCCCTCTCCCCTGAGGCAACCGCCTGTTTGTTCTCTGTATCTATAATTCTGTTTCCGTTTCATTACGTTTGTTCATTTGTTTTGTTTTTTAGATTCCACATATAAGTAAAATCATACAGGATTTGTCTTTCTCTGTCTACTTATTTCATTTAGCATAATACCCTCTAGGTACATCCATGTTGTCACAAATGGCAAGATTTCATTCTTTTTCATGAAATACTCCTTTGTATGCATATATATGCACCATATCTTTTTAAATTTTTATTTATTTATTTTTGGCTGTGTTGGGTCTTCGTTGCTGCACGTGGGCTTTCTCTAGTTGTGGCGAGCGGGGGCTACCCTTTGTTGCGGTGCGCAGGCTCCTCATTGCGGTGGCTTCTCTTGTTGCAGAGCACAGGCTCTAGGTGCGCAGGCTTCAGTAGTTGTGGCACATGGGCTCAGTAGTTGTGGCTCACGGGCTCTAGAGCGCAGGCTCAGTAGTTGTGGCGCACGGGCTTAGTTGGTCCGCGGCATGTGGGATCTTCCTGGACCAGGGCTCGAACCCGTGTCCCCTGCATTGGCAGGTGGATTCTTAACCACTGCACCACCAGGGAAGTCCGCACCCTATCTTCTTAATCCATTCATCAACTGATACACACGTAGGTTGCTTTCATATCTTGACTACTGTAAATAATGCTGCAACAAACATAGGAGTGCATATATCTTTTCTGATTAGTGTTTTTGTTTTCTTCAGATAAATACCCAGGAGTGGAACTGCTAGATCATAGGTTAGTTCTATTTTTAATTTCTTTAGGAATCTCCATACTGTTTTCCATAGCTGCTGCACCAATTTACATTCCCACCAACAGTGCACAATGGTTCCCTTTTCTCGAAATCCTTGCCAGCACTTGTTATTTGTTGTCTTTTTGATAATAGCCATTCTGACAGCTATGAGGTGATATCTCAGTGTGGTTTTGATTTGTATTTCCCTGATGATTAGTGATGTTGAGCACCTTTCCATGCACTTGTTGGGCATTTGTATGTCTTCTTTGGAGGACAGTCTATTTAAGTCCTCTGTCCATTTTTAAATTGGACTGTGTTTTTTTGCTATTGAGTTATAGAAATTATTTGTATATTTTGGACATTAACCCCTTATCAGATATATTGTTTGCAAATATTCCCATTCAGTAGGTGGCCTTTATTGTTGATAGTTTCCTTTACTGCACGAAAACTTTTTAGTTTGATTTAGTCCCACTTGTTTATTTTTGCCTTTGTTCCCCTGGCCTGAGGAGACATATCCAAAAAAAAATGACTAAGACCAATGTCAGTGAGCTTACTGCCTATGTTTTCTTCTAGAAGTTTTATGGTTTCATGTCTTACATTTAAGCTTTAATATAGTTTGGATTTATTTTTGTGCATGGTGTGAGAGAGTAGTCTATTTTGATTTTTTTGCATGTAGCTGTCCAGTTTTCCCAACACCATTTATTGAAGAGGCTGTCTTTGCCCCACTGTATATTCTTCCCTCCTTTGTCATTGATTAATTGCCCATATAAGTATGGGTTCATTTCTGGGCACTCTATGCTGTTCCATTGATCTATGTTTATGTTTTTTGTGCCAGTACTGTTTTGATTACTGTAGCTTTGTAGTACAGTTTGAAACTAGGGAGCATGATATTTCCAGCTTTGTTCTTCTCTCTCAAGATTGTTTTGGCTATTAAACGTCTTTTGTGTTTCCATATAAATTTTAGAATTATTTGTCCTAGTTCTGTGAAAAATGCCACTGGTATTTTCATAGGTATTGCACTGAATCTGTATTTGCCTTGGGTAGAATAGTCATTTTAACAATATTAGTCTTCCAATCCATGAACACAGTATACCTTTCTATTTGTTTGTGTTGTCTTCAATTTCTTTCATCAGTGTCTTACTGTTTTCCAAATACAGGTCTTCTGCCTCCTTAGTCAGATTTATTCCTAGATATTTTATATTTTTTGATGTGACTGTAAGAGGGGTTGTTTTCTTTATTCCTCTTTCTGATAGTTTGTTGTTAGTGTATAGAAATGCAACAGATTTCTGTATATTAATTTTGTATCCTGCAACTTTACCAAATTCATTGATAAACTCTAGCAGGTATCTGGTGGCGTCTTTAGGATTTTCTATGCATAGTATCATGTCATCTGCAAACAGTGAGTTTTACTTCTTTCTTTCTAATTTGGATTCCTTTTATTTCTTTTTCTTGTCCAATTGCTGTGGCTAGGACTTCCCATACTATGTTGAATAAAAGTGGCATGAGTGGGCATCCTTCTCTTGTTCCTGACCTTAGAGGACATGCTTTCAGCTTTTCACTGTTGAGTATGATGTTAGCTGTGGGCTTGCCATCTATAGCCTTTGTTATGTTGAGGTATGTTCCCTCTATGCCCACTTTCTGAAGAGTTTTTATCATAAACTGATGTTGAATTTTGTCAAAAGCTTTTTCTGCATCTATTGAGATGATCATATGATTTCTATTCCTCAGTTTGTTAATGTGGTATATCACATTGATTGATTTGCAGATACTGAACCATCCTTGCATCCCTTGGACAAATCCCACTTGATCATGGTGTATGATCCTTTTAATGTATTGTTGAATTTGGTTTGCTAATAATTTGTTGAGGATTTTTGCATCTATGTTTATCAGTGATATTGGCTTGCAATTTTCTTCTTTTGTGGTATCTTTGTTTGATTTTGATATTAGAGTGAGGCTGGACTTAGCACAATTGTTGAGTGTATCAGTGGTTCACTCCTTTTTATTGTTGAGAATTTCATGTATGGATATACCATTGTTTGTTTATTGATCTACCAGTTGATGGGTATTTGTGTTGTTTCCAGTTTGGGGCAATTATGAATAAAACTGATAATAAGAAAACAAACAACCCAATTTTTTTAAATGGGCAAAAAATTTAGACATACACTTCGTCAGAGAAGACAAAACCAGAGAAAACCAGAAGGTTTTCATAAGCACATAAAAGATAATCCATATAATTATTTGTTAGAAAAATGCAGATTAAAACTATGAGTTACCACTTCACACATTTTAGAATGCTAAAATAACAAAAGCCCACAAACAAACAAAAACTTGGCAATACCAAGCACTGGTGGGGATGCTGAGCAACTAGAACTCCCTGACACTGATGGTGGGGATACAAAATGGTACAGTTACTTCAAAAAGCAGTTTGGCAGTTTCTTATAAAATTAAGCATGCCATTACCATGCAACCCAGCAATCTCACTCCTAGGTATTTACCCAAAAGAAGTGAAAACTTATATTCTCACAAAAACTTGTATGTGAATGTTTAAAGCAACTTTATTTATGGTTCATGATTAACTTCCCTTTTAAGATGTATAGGCAATTGTCTTTTAATGGGTTTCCTAAAACTCCTTTGGTTTATTTTAGTTTTCCAAAGTTCACAGATCTGGGAATCTCAGTGATCTTTTAAAAATAATTAAGAGATTACAAAACAGAACCACCTACTTCCTTGGTGGTCACGAACCTCTATTCTTAGGAGCTTGCTGTTGAGTCTTAATCCTAGAGAAGAGTTTAAACAGGAGCTCACCTTGTTATTGCCACTTCCAGAGCCAGGAAGCATAAAAAGAAACAAGGTGGCATTCTGACCCCTAACTGTTCTTAAACTTGACTCCCTCCTTCACCCCACTTTGCTCATCCCCCAAAGAGATACCAGCTACATCAGGGGCCTATGGAAAGTAAAGCAGATAAAATGTGCCAGCATTTTGATCCTTCAATGTTGAGTTTACATAAAAACATCATTTACAATTGCGAATATTTGTTTTATCTTCATGCTCAACTGGAAGCTCCTAATCAGGAAGGACTGTGGCTTTTTGGGTCAATTCTGGTACATCATCGAGCATAGGTGTACTTGTTTTTAATAAACAACGCTTTATTGGAACACAGCCACACCCATTCATTTATATCTCGTCTACGGTTACTTTTGCCTAACAGTGGCAAAGTTCAGTAGTTGAGACAGAGACAGAACGACCCATACAACCTAATGTATTTATAGTCTGGCCTTTTATAGAAGAAGGTTGCTGACTCTTGACCCAACAGAATGGCCCATTTAATCATTCAATTAATATGAATTATTAGTGTACTATTTGTATAGCATTGTAGAGCTACAAATTACTAACATTTGTGTAGCATTTTATATCTTCAGGTGTGAACAAATGTCTGCTCATATCAATCATTTCATTACAGAATCCCATTAGCCCTATTAAGTCGGCTATTATTATTATCACCATCTCCCTTTACAGACAAAATAGGCTCAGAAAGAATGAGTGAACTTATTTATAAGAGGTGAAGCCAGAACTGGAACCTATCTCGTTTCTCCAAATCTTCTGCTCTCATCACAAATAAATAAAATGTAATAAATAAAATACAGCATACACAGCAAGCTGATCAGTTAGTAGACAAGCTAAGATCACCTTGGATTTTCATCTGCTTAATGCTCCATTGAACTCTTTCAATTAAAGTAAGTTCCACACAACGTTCACATGTCCTCTGAGATGATGTCCCCACTTACCCTTATTACTGACACTTTTAGAGATTGTTTAACCTACAAAAAACTGCTCTTTGTTACAAACTCTATTCCTTGTATACATATCAGTTAATTATATTCATTAATTATCAGAGTTGACTCAGGTTTTATGGGAACGAAAGCTTAGACACTTTCTGGGGACTTCTTTAAGAAAATGAATACAAAAATATCTTCCTTTTGCAAATTTTACAAAAACCATGTGCACTTATCAATAGGCCCCCTCCCCAGGGCCTTGAAAGGGGCCCTAAATTTTAAGCTTCATTATCATAATAGTAAATCCTCCTCTGTGTATTATCTTTCCCCCTAAAGAAAGGAAACTCATGTAATCCAAGTTGAGTTCCTAGCAAAGAGTGGAGCCTTCTGACTGAGCAGACTAATCATTTAAATCTGCCACCCCCATCACTTTCTCTTAAAGCCACAAAACTGAAAGCACTATGCCTATTCTCAGCAAATTCTCTCTTCAACCTAGAGCAGTGGTTTTCTAAGTGTGGTCCGTGGATGAAATTAGCCTCACTTGGGAACTTGTTGCTACTGAATCAGAAACTTTTGAGGATGGGACTCAGCCATCCTTGTGTTTACAGAGACCTACAGCTCATTCTGATGAGTACTCAAATTTGAGTACCACTGGCTATTAGGCTGTACATTCCACTTTCTCCACTCATGTAGAAAATTTTTTGATGGAAAGAGAGGAGACTATATCATTTAAGCAAGTTCATAATTTTTCTTTAAGAACAAAACAATCTAATCATCAATTTTAACAGTAAGTGTTCCCATTTTTAGAATTTTGGAAAACAATGACATGTGAGATGTGTCAGGATTAACCAGAAGGAGAGAAGCAAATGCTCACAGCTCAAAGTCTACTTTGATGACTTCTGAGTGCACTGATGATAAATTTAAATGAATTCATGACTTATTAACTGAGTGGAAAATGTATATTTAAACACTCCTGATACAGTCAGAAGACTGCATCAGTAACTCCAAACTCTGAATCATCTTAGAAGTTGAAGGAACTTCCCACAAAAGAGCTAAATTACTTACCTCAAGCAAAATTCCTTATTTTCAAAGAGTAGGAGTTGGACCAAATTGGTCCTTGTAACCACCAATGAGCCATTTTATTATTTTAACCGCCAAGGACCTCTTATTTTAAAATATATTTCTTAAACAAATAACAAGCTAGTTTGATTTGTCCCTATGCCACTTTTCTCTGTTAATCAAAGGTATACTTAGCCACTACTCATAACTTCTGATCAGCATGAGCTAACCAATGTTGCCACTCTGAGGTGATGTATTTTCATTCCCGCCAGAAGCAAAGACCCTTACCATTTTAGTTGGCCTGCTTATTCTGCACAAATGCGTAGTTTTCCCTTTGCCCTCTCCTCACCTACAAAATGCAAATAATAAAACCTGCCTCCTAATGCTGTTATTAAGAATTAAAATTAAAAAAAACAAAACAAACAAAACCAGATATAATGTGATTAGCACTGCCTCTGGTGGATGGTGGGCACCCAGATATGGCAGTTGTGCTTCCCATGGTTATGAATTAGGCTGTTAGAAATCTTGAAATGGGCTCTCTAGTGCACACCTGTGATCCCCTTTTCCGTAAAACACCACACCACCCCAACCTATGTGGCAGCAGCAGGCCCCCAGGTGACATCCCGTATGAAGTGACCTGGCCGGTCAGTCTGACCAGGATGGGCACCTGGTCTATGCTGGGTATGAGTCTCTTCCCTTAGGAATTTAAAATTGAGAGACTACACTCCAAGACTGGCTGGAAAAGAAATGTACGGGGTCATTTTCTACCATAAGAACTAAGAAGCAGAGATGAGAACAGAGCCAAGAATAGAGGTGAAAGATAGAAGTGATCCTGATACTATTTCAGACCCTGTTCTGTCCTCTTGGCCATCCCCCTGCCTCAGGGTTCCAGAAGACACCTAAATCGTCTTTTGCTTAAGATCACTCAAATCAAATTTCTGTTGCCTGTGATCAATGATCTTACAACACCCCACCCCACACTGTGGTGGAACCCCATGAGGACTGAGGTCAGTTCCAACTTGGTGATGCATGACCCCAAAAGCAGTCACTGGCCGTGAGGACGGCTGTTCCTCAGCACGCGTCATGTAGCCGCATCTTCCAGTATGTGGGAGTCAAAAAGGAAGGGGGCCCTTAGGCAAGACATACACTGTAAATTCAGACTAATGAGAGTCGAAGATACCAGCCCATTCAAAGGCTCCATACGTAGAAGGAGAGATTGAGTGAAAAGGGTTTCATGCTGGAGCCTGTCACCCACCAGCTGTGGCATCCCGGTTAACTCACTTCACCTCCTAAAGTCTCAGTTTCCTCCAGAGTTTCCTCTGAGGTGTACGAAACAATGATGACAAGAGCAACAGGAACAAGAATAATGACAGTAAATGTTGACATAGTCTATCGGTCGGGGCACGATGATGAACACAACAACGGCTCTAAATATCTGAAGCAGAGGGAATTTAATGGAACTGGTGACATGGGTGATGGAAGAGCTGAAAAGCAAACAGGAGACAGGGAGGCACTCAGAGATCAGCCACAGCAGGAAGCTGAAGGGCCCAAGGAGGTGGGGGCTACCCAGCAGAGCCACAGCCGTGGCGGCCTGCGCAGAGGAGGCTGGAGCCCTGAGCAGACACAGCCTGGAGGCAAGGAGCGGGGAGAGGGACCATGGCTTCCCTTCCTCCTGCTTTCGCCGCTTCCAGTGGCCGAACCCAGGCAGAGGCCGGAAACACAGCCTGTGGGGGCAGAGGCCAGCAGGGGAGGACGGGAATGGAACTGAGGGCAAAAGGACCAGGGCTCTCACTACGTATGTGCCAGACGCTGTTCTCGGCTCTTTCCAAGAGTAACCCAGTTACTCCTAGGTGGTAGGCAATGTAATTCTCTGATGAGGAAACAGAGGTACTGAGGGGGTTACATAACTTGCCCAGCGACACATAAATACTTGGTGGCAGGGCTGGGATTCAAATCTTAAAAATCCGTTTTATTCCTTCCGGTGGTGTGGCAAACAAAAACAAAAGACCACATTGTTGCCAGCACTGTGTGTCTGTTGTTAGACAATGCAAATGTTTTAAAGATTTAATATTCAAACACCGTATTTATGCTGTTTTACCACCAATGAATGTACGGGGTTTTCTTGGTCCTTTTGAGCACTGCAAACTGCTCCATGCCAGGAACTGCTACAAACTCAGAGCCCGCCTGATTCACAATCAGGTACTGAAAACAAGTTTTCCCATTGCATGCATGGTCACAGCACTCTAGAACCATTCTCTCCTTCCTTTCTTCCTTCAATAGATATCCATCAAGAAATCACCAAATTTCAGACATGATGGGTAAGTACTGAGAGTATTCAATATTTGACTCCCCCCTTTTTTTTTTTTTCAGTTTTTACCTTTCCTGTATCAAAGTTATTGTTAACCAATGACTCTGGGGCAAGCCAACTGTGTAAGGGCCTAGATGAAGTAATAATTCCAATAATTCCAATAATTACTTGTTCAATGCTCATGCTGTGTCATGCCTATGTCCTACTCCATGGCCATGGCAGACGTGACTAACAGATCACAGAACCCCTCGCCCAAGCCTGGATCTAGTTTCCTGGCTCTTCTCCACCCAGCATTTCAGGCCCTTCATGTCATGAGAGCCAAGATGGTGAGTAACCCCTACTTACTAACCTAGCATTAGCATAAACATTTCCTAAAAATAAGGCAAATGTCTAAAGGGACAGCTTTATAAACAAACTAGGCTAGAATTTTAGATTCTGAAGGCAGACAATGAAGTATGTAAAACCACAAAAGCATTTGAGAAAAAAATTGGCTTTGGTATTTCTTTCTTTAAACTTTTGCGTTAGTTTCCTTGCCAATTACATAACTGTTTACTTTTCTTCATAGCCTTAATGTTGTGAAGGCTTATTACCTATGGTACTTATCACTAAATACTAATATTTAGTAAATACTAAAATTTATTGGAATTCACGTACACTAACACATCAGGTTCTATATACTACTTTAGAAATGGAAAAATATGAGGTCACCCCACTATGCACATCTGTATTTCTTGAAAGGAACAAAATGCAAATGAATACGCACTACATTACCTTCAAGCTTAACTGGCAGAGAGAAAAAACATTCAAGTGTCTAAAAATGTAGGTACCAAATCACATTATACATCATTTTGGAGGAAGACGTAGTGCTCTGGCAATAAACTGCTCATCCGTGAAATGAAATAACCCTTCTAGGAAAGGATGATTCATTATTTAATAAACATTGTGTATTTTTAGATTCACTAAGAAAAATAAATGGGAGGAGCCAAAGAATGGCACAACCAGAGAACGCCAGCAGCAACCAAAAGCTGGAAGTAGAGGCAAGGAATTGATTCTTCCCCAGGCTTCTGGACGGAGTGGGACCCTGCCCACATCTTGATTTTGGCTTAATGGATGTTGAACTACTGGCCTCCAGACTGTGAGAGAACAAATTTCTGTAGTTTTAAGCCAGCAAATTTGTGATAATTTGTTACAGCAACCTTAGATAAACTAAGACACTGACCTGCTGAATTCAAGCTGGGAGTTTTGCTGTGTGGCCTCCAGCTTTGCTATGACCCAAACACCAGGAGATATACCCCTATCCTGGTTAGGAGCTTTCAACTCTTTTTCTGAAGCTTCCTTCTCCCTTCCCCTGTGTGATCCTCAGCACAAGTAAAAAAAAAACTGGGGTGATCATATTAACAACTAAGGAGTAGGAAAAACCACTGGCCCAGGATTTAGAATTCATGGTTTCAGATATAGCTCAATCACTTTTTTTCTGGTGCAACACTAAGCAAGTCACGTGCAAGTTCTGGGACTCATTTTCCTGATCTGTTAAAGGTATAATACTATGTCCTTTGGTCCCTGAAAAGATTAAAGGAGATAGTGTACACAGAGCCTTAAACTATAAAGCATTATATTAAAACATGGAAAGAGTTCTGATTATTCTCCCTTCTCTCCTTCATACAATTAAAAGCATTTTTAAGCACCTAATATAAGGACAGCATCATGCTGAGTTACATACAAGGAAGTATATAAAAACATGGTGCTGGGGCTTCCCTGGTGGTGCAGTGGTTGAGAATCCTCCTGCCAATGCAGGGGACACGGGTTTGAGCCCTGGTCTGGGAAGATCCCACATGCCGCGGAGCAACTGGCCCCGTGAGCCACAACTACTGAGCTTGCGCGTCTGGAGCCTGTGCTCCGCAACAAGAGAGGCCGTGATAGTGAGAGGCCCACGCACCGTGATGAAGAGTGGCCCCCGCTCGCCGCAACTAGAGACAGCCCTCGCACAGAAACGAAGAACCAACACAGCCAAAAATAAAAATAAAATAAATAAATAAATTTATAAAAACATGGTGCTGGCTATCAGGGAATTTACAATCTAACTGGGGACACATACACATTTACAACATTAAGTAACAACACAAGGTTGAAACATTAAGTGCCACTAAGATCTACATGACTACGGACATAAAAGAGATCATAGGGTACTGCAGTGATGTGAATATCCAGTCCCCTTCCTAGGGAAGTATATCTCCCCATCCCCTGAAGTCAGGTTTGGTCATGTAACTTTGCTTTGGCCAGTGAAATGTGAACAAAAGTGTTAAGTGTTGTTCCCAGGCAGAAATTTTAAGAGTCAGTGCAGGACTTCCCTAGTGGCACAGTGGTTAAGAATCTGCCTGCCAATGCAGGGGACACGGGTCCGAGCCCTGGTCCAGGAAGATCCCACATGCCATGGAGCAACTAAGCATGTGTGCCACAACTACTGAGCCTGTGCTCTAGAGCCCGTGAGCCGCAACTACTGAGCCCACATGTCATAACTACTGAAGCCCGCGCGCCTAGAGCTCGTGCTCCGCAACGAGAGAAGCCACTGCAATGAGAAGCCCACACACCGCATCGAAAAGTAGCCCTCACTCGCCGCAACCAGAGAAAGCCCACGTGCAGCAATGAAGACCCAACGCAGCCAAAAATAAATTAAAAAAAAAAGAGTCAATGCATCTTTTCCTCCTGATACCATGGCTGGCAATACTCTAGTCTAAATAGTGACTGTATCGTCTGCCTTGGACACAGAATGAGGACAATACGACAAGGAGCAGTACCTCCAGCCAACATGCCATGGACATTTAGTAGAATGAGGACTGTTACTGAGTCTTTTGGTTGTTACTGAAGCATAACCTAGCCAGTGCTGACTGATGCAAATGGTGACAGAAAGGCTAACAGAAAAGGTGGGACCCTAAGTCATAAGGACAACAATGTCATCTAAAACTTGTATAGGGCTTGGTAGTTATATTACAAAGTGCTTCATGGGACTTAAGAACTCATTTAATTACTTCCTATTACTATTCCACTTAGTACTGCCCATGAAGGCAGGAACCATGAAGTGCTTGTTCAGAGCTATATCCTTGGTGCCAAGCATAGTGGCTGACACATATTGGGGACTTAATACATGGGTGTCTACTAAGTTTCCAGAGAGACAGATGGGACCATACAAGAGAGGAAGAAGGAGGGAGAAAAGAAATTCCACAGCTTGACACTTCAAGGGAGGAATAAGGACGATATGGCCTTGGGCATGATGAAAGCCACCTTGATAGATCATTTAAAAATACACAGGTACAATTATGGTTAAATTGTAAAGCTTAAAAAAAAAAAAAGATGGTGCCCCTTCCGGATGATGACAGCCATTTCTGTTCTCCTCCTGCCCTTATTAACATACCTCTGTGCTATAATCTGTTCTAACAGCATGATTTCAAGGCATAAGACAATGATTAACAACATTATGATTAAAAGTGACCCAAGATTTAAAGACTTAAGATATACACCATCTTCTCTTCTTTTTTTTTTAAAGAAGCACTCTAATTCGTACAGTATAGACATATTAAAACCTTATCTTTTATTTTAAAAAAATTTCTCTCCCTTTTATTTCAACCCTTGACTTAGTGAATTTAATGAATAGGATTAGGTTTTATCTTTCTTAATAAATATCTTCTACAGTTTCTCCTAAGTCGAACAACAACAACAAAACCCAAAGCAACTCAAGCTAGAAGCTATATAGAGATAAATCAAAATATTTCCTCTAGGCAATAAAGGGGCACAGACAATTACTCCAGGCCACCAAATTTGCGGGGGAAATATATTAAGAAATTCCACACCATCCATTAGACGTAATGCTTTTAGTAATTGCTGTTTATCTTTGTAATGAGATCCCTGGTGGTGGAGAAAACTAGTCTGGTAAAGCAAGTACCTTGAGGGCTGAGGTGATTTCTGCGACACTATTATTCTCTAATTCATGGAGAAAGCCACAAATATCATTTGGATTAGTCAATAAATATTAATTGTCTGCAAAGATATATTTTAAAATTTGCTGTTCTTAAAGCCACCCAGGGATTGTACAGGGGGAAAAAAAACACTCAAAATACTCCTCATTGTGAAATGCATAGCATTTACCAATTATTGAATAATAGGGAAATCAGAAAAAAAATCTGTATTTTAAACACTCTATTGGTTAATGGGGCGTTACAGCTGGACTCTGTTTACTTATTAAAATTTATATCCCATTTGCTTCCCAAAAGAATTAAATAGTTTACAATGAAAGGCACACATTCTATCACGCTCTTAAATTAGAAAAGTAAAATTTGAAACCAGATGGAAGGAAGAAGTGAGTCTATAAATCAGTTAGGCTAAATATTAATTTGAACCACATTCAACCATTTCTGATCCACAAAAAAGGCAGTCATATAGTTCAGTCTATTATTATTACGGCAATTGAGGGTTTGATTTAACACGAAACTTCCTGGCAAAAAGGGAAAGGTGACAAAGTACGCAATTTTCACCGTAGGCCAAATTCTCTGAGAATTCACTGACTGTACTGAAAGCTATGCTTGTGAGAATACCACACTCTTCCGTGCAGGCATGGGGGGTGGAGTGCTAGGCAAAGGAACATCTAAAAATAGAGATCTGTGATAACAGACTGTGATATAGAGTCATCATTCAGAACCCCTAGATCAGTGTAGTTCAGTGTTTTCTAATCTGGCGGGCTCCAGAAACGCCACTGATTCCCTGAAGTTCATTGGTAGGAAGCAATTAATGTGTTTTATGCTCACCAAGTTTTAAGTGCAGGACAGCTTAGAGCCTTCAACAGCTAAGCTGTGTATTCGGGGCTCTCTGAGAGCAGGACGTTCCCTAACTTTATTTGTCTGTGGAATCTTTTTAAATTTAAACACCAGGTATTAAGCTGGTAGAGTGTTCAGTTCAAAAACTTTTTGGAAAAGTTAACCAAAGATCAGTGTTATTCAAACTATAATCAATTAGTGGTCACAAACAGCGTTCTGAAAGTTAAATAGAACAGAGTGTAGCAAAGAAACAAATCAAGGAACAGAACACATTGCGAATATAAGTACTGTCGTGTAAAACTTTTGTGTGAGTCAAGGAAAGAGAGAGAGGCGGGAGGGGGAAAAACTAGGTCATGCCATAAACTGTATTTCTTACAGGTTAGGACAAAACAGCTTGAAAGCCAATGACACAGAAAAATAGATGACTCTAAAGAACGTGGGCGTTCACACACAAATTTTTAAAAATCTATTAACTGTCCGGGCAAAATTAATTTTCACGTGGGTACATACACACATATAATAATCAAGTTAAATAAAGCTTCTTCCTTCAGAGGTGCTGGGGTGTAAGTTCCCACAGGCTCTGGCTGTGCCCCAGAGGAGGGAATAATAGTCAGTTCCATCCAAGGAAACATAAAGGTCTCACCAGGAGAGTTTAGAAAATGAGCAGGCAGGAAAGGGCAGTGCGGGGCAAGGGCACAAGCCAGTGCAGCTGGGCATGTGCACTTGGCCACCATACTGGACGGGAGGTGGAGGAGCCTGGGCAGGGGCAGCTGACTTAAGTATTAAGAGGCCAAAGCATTAGGGTCTGACCGCTCCCTACACGTGGTGGGGGTAAGAGGACCCCCAAGTTGTTGACTGTGTAGCTGCCTAGATGGCAGAACCATGACCCACACTGGACTAAGGGCAAAGGTGGCCTGGCCATAGGTTAGCCAAGCAGGCGCCACGCACACACGACTATCTACGGCCTTGTGGTTCGCAGTAAGGAGAGAAGCTTCTTTCATGAGGCAGCTGAACTCGTTGGAGTTCAGACAGATGCTTACAGATTTAGGAGTGATTTGTGCCCTCTTATATCCTTATCCCAATCCCCATTCCAATTATGTCCAAAGGCAGATGGGGTGGGAGGGCTGCTGAGGGGTCAGGGCCAGGGAGAATCAGACACTTTTGATCTGAACTAAGTATCTATTTCACAGATTTGGTAATCAAAGAAATGATACTGGTGCCTCTACTGGTGCTGTATGTAAAATTCCTGCGAAACTTATCCCATAGGCTGTCGTTCTCTATTTAGTTTGTCTCCTGGGACCGACCTGGTTTCGGTGCCCTCCTTGAAACATTTGGTTCTACTGGGCTACAGACTGAGACTTAGATTTTTCTGGCTTTGTTTCCAATAAATTGATACTTGGGAGTTCTCCTTTAGCGGGTGGCAAGAAAGGATTTAGAGATGAACAGGCAGGAGCCACAAACAATTTTCCAGTTACAAAGGGACCCTCCTTTCTATCATGACCTGCCCGATTCTGGGCTGGGCGACTCAGGGTACGGGGCCCGGGCGCGTGAGCCCGACCTGAATGCGGATCTCCAATGGGCCAGGGTGCTCTGTGCAGGTAAAAAGGAGCCTTTGAAAACAGAGCTGGAGCCACTCACCCAAAGAGGCAGACTTGGCAAGACAGGGGAGATGACTCGGCCTAGAGAAGCAATTAGAAGCACAAGGCACTGCCTGCGTAGAGAAAGGCAGTCCTCATCTGGTTGGCCCTTTCTACTCATGGCCAGCCCCCTGCCGCATTACTTGACCGTTCTGTGTGCCACGTCAGCAAGCCCTGTACTCAGCCTCCCCCAACCCCGGACTCCTTCAGAGCCTGTAACTGGGCATCCCTAACCCCAGCCCATCCCACTCAAGTACTTTCAAACACTCCTTGCCCTTGGACGTGTTTCTGGTGTAAAATATCAGGTAGAATGACAAAATTTTCTACGTTTTATTTCTTACTCCCCCTACCATCCAACTTCTCTGGATATGCGAATGGCACCAGATCCAGTCTGTCACCCACTCTGTGTTCCTTTATTTATAATCTAAATGATTCTTCCTGGGTTTAGAGAGATTTACCCTTTCCACTGAAAATGAACTCCTTGGTTCACATATTTTTCATTTGGCCCCAAGCCTGATTTGGTATTTCCAATCTCTGGCCACTGCGACAATGCCTGCCTGATTCTGCTCCCAGGACTTTTTTACCCTCAGAAATTGAGTCCTTGCCTGAGGACTCTGACTTTAATTTCTTAATTCTTGTTTTTGATTTCCTTTCTCTTCTTTACTTTTCTAAAGAGCAGTTCCCCAGGGCACTCTTTGGGAGCTGCCTAGAAAAGAAGAATTCCCAGTTGAAGTTATAATAAAGAAACAGGGCAGCTGGTACTGGAGCCCAAAGGTTGTGTGCCGCTAAGAGGGAAAACAGGGAACATAACTCAGTTGTCCTCTTGCTGAAGGAGAGAGGCCAGCGAGCTGGAGGAGAAGAGAAACGTGGCCCTCAGTGGGAGCTGGTACAGCCCATGCTGACACAGACAGGTATGACAGCAGCAGGAAGTCTTGGATTCCAAGTGACCGGACTGAAAACTCATTACAGGATAATTTTCATAAATTCTCGCTTTTCTCTATTAAAAAAATAACTCCTGCATACACAACTCATTGCCAGGCTTTAATTCACAGCTGTGATACATAAGCACCAAGTCTGGTTTAATAAGAGGGTTAGAAACACACTAAGCCACTTGGTTGGGGCAGGGAGAGGGGAGGTTCTAAACATCAGTGTTGGCCTTTGAAGGGGCATCATGTCATCAGTCAGGACTCACAGGGAACCAATAACGAAAGAGTTTTAGATATTTAAAGTCAAAGACAAAATAATGCGAACCTCCCATGTTTTAAAATTTCTCCTGATTTTTATAATCTCTTACAGTTGACCCAGGGTAATGTTTCAAGGAAATATTACATTCTTAATAAAAGTATTGCCCCTGGGGACAATGCCTGACAGTTCTATGAAAGCACCTTCACATTTGTGCCATCCCAGCAAAAATCCCCACTGCAGATGGAGAGGCTGGGACACTAAGTCCCCAACACCAGTGCCAGGGAAGAAGCATGATTAAATTGCACATGGTGGGATTCCTATACCAGTATTCCTTCTCTTGACCAACCTGGCTCTCAAAAACTTGACATAATTATATGTGGTGAGACTCCCTGAGTTCCAACCGATGTTCTCAAATTCATCTTCTCCAGTAACCAACTGTGCACCATGATATTATAATATAATAAGAAATATATATTTGGTTTTCGTCCATGATTCCTGACACAAAGCTTCCAAGACCCTTGTAATTTCCTGAGTGGTACGAGCATCTTCTGTTACAATATTTGGTCTTAGACCCTGGTTCCGGACACAAGAGCTTTTAAAACCCTTGGACTCTCCAGAACGACAAGAGTACCTTTTTGCACATGAATGAGATGTCTGGGGACCCTTACATAGCTTCAGCGTGAGGGCTGCTCCCAGAAAGACCAGGTTGTGATTAAAGGGTTGGAACTTACAGTCTCACCCTAACCTCCAGGGAAGGGAGAAGGGCTGGAGATTGAGCTAGTCACCAACAGCCAATGATTTAATCAGTCAGCCTATGTAATGCAATCTCCGTAAAAACCCTGAACAACGGGGTCAAGAGAGCTTCGGGGGTCGGGGGTCGGTGAACACATCCAGGTGCCAGGAGGGTGACATACCCCAAACTCCACGGGGACAGAAGCTGATAACCCTTCTGGACCTCACCCTTTGTGCTTCCTCATCTGGCTGTTCATTTGTATCCTTTATAAGAAACTGGTAACAGTAAGTAAAGTGTTTTCCTGAGTTCTGTGAACCGTTATGGCAAATCATTGAACCTAAGGAGAAACCTCCATGGGAACCTCTGATTTATAGCTGCTCTCAGGCAGATGCAGGGGTGGCCTGGACTTGTGACTGGCATCTGAAGTGAGGGCAGTCTTGCAGGGACTGAGCCCTTAACCTGGGTGGGGAGGGGTCTGGGCTAACTTCTGGTAGTCAGTGTCAGAATGGAATTAAACTGTGGGACACCCAGTTGCTGTCGGCAGAGACCTGGCGAGTTGCTTGGTGTGGAAAACCGACACATTTGGTGTCAGAAGTGTTCTGTGAGTGAAACGAATCGGAGGAGCTGCATTATGCTCTCAATCATTGGATTCACCAGGAAGTCCCAAATCTCAGACGATTACATTTAAGTAAAAGAGTTCAAGGTGATAATCTGTGTACGAAAAACAGTGACTGTCCATTCATCTGCGATAACATAAGGCTTTTAGCGATTTATCAAACACCTAATCATTTGTTGAGTATATACGACAGGCCAAGTGACCAAGTGACGCTTTGGGTTACAATAGTTACAACTTTTGCTGCTCTCTAAGACACGAATCCATGTCTGCGTGGGTCATTAGGCTTCTTCTCCGCTGACACTACTCTTACTTCTGGTTTCGGAAGGCTCTAAGTGTTCCAAGAAGATCGCAGTACTTTCAAGACTGACAGAGAATCACTGGAGCCTGGTGTGATGGACCACCCTCATGTCACATCCAGAATGGGCCATCCCTCACCTGGCTTGGGACTCAGGGGAAGCGTGAGATGGAAGGTGCTCAGGGATCATCACCAGAATTTTTTGCTGTTGACACGACAATCTCAAGCTCCCACGCTACACCGCCTGGTGCTGAAACATGCTTATGAGAAACAATGGACTATGCACTGAACCGGTTATCAAAACACAGGGTGCGTTCCTCAGAAGAAACTGTTGTCTTCATATATCCACTAAGGAAGGATTGGCTTGAAGACACTCTCAAGGCATTCCTCTGAGGGAAACTTTTCTTCGACAATCACTTACAATGTCTTTCCTTAAAGGTTATTCTAGATTGAAAGTATTAGCAGGCATCCCAGCATGATTAATAGAAGGCAAGAAGGCCACTTCTATAGAGATAAAATATAAGTACGGTGTAAGTCAGCAGAATGGTCAAGTAAATCCTGGTGCCTCTGCTTATCATGTGTCTATATTAAAAAGAAATTAGTTCTAGAGGTCAAGATAATACTGGAGCATAGGGAGAGAATTACTGCTCTCTCCCTGAAGACTTTTCTCCCTGAGGCAAGGCAGCATATACCTTAGATTAAACTTTTATCAGATCTTGGGATTCCATCAATCTTTCATTACCAGCTGGCTCAGAGAACCCTCTGACTACATGTCATTAGGAAGCTCTCCATCCTCCCTGTGAAGACCCACCTCCCTCCATCACTCCTAGGAAAAGAAACAGTGGCAAAGGGAAAATCGAGATAACTTTCAATTAGATCAAAACCCAAGTGGCCCGGAACTTCCCTGGTGGTGCAGTGGTTAAGAATCTGCCTGCCAATGCAGGGGACACGGGTTCGAGCCCTGGTCTGGGAAGATCCCACATGCCACGGAGCAAATAAGCCCATGCGCCACAACTACCGAGCCTGCGCTCTAGAGCCCGCGAGCCACAACTACTGAGCCCATGTGCCACAACTACTGAAGCCCACGTGCCTAGAGCCCGTGCTCCGCAACAAGAGAAGCCACCGCAATGAGAAGCCCGTGCACTGCAACGAAGAGTAGCCCCCGCTCGCCGCAACTAGAGAAAAGCCCGCATACGGCAACAAAGACCCAATGCAGCCAAAAATAAATAAATAAATTTATTTAAAAAAATGTGGATATTGAAAACATTAAAAAAAAAACAAACCAAGAGGCCCACTATTTCTAAAACCCTGTCACCTAAAACAGAACTGCCCTTTATCACTGGCAACTTCCACCAATTTAGAAAGGACGTCTCCTTGGCACACATGCTGTTGTGTCACCACAGTGTGCAAAGCTGAACATAATACAGAACAGCTCCACTCACTTGCTCTCCCGAATGCCCTCCTCAGGGCAGGCACGCCCTCATGCTGCCTCCTTTAGTCAGTGCTAATTCCATTTAAGGGTCAACTCGGGAGCGTGCAGGCAGGAGACAGGAACCACACCAGTTACTGGGACAGAAAGAAGATCATTTAAAGACCTGTAACTACAAAACTAAAAAGGGAATAGGAAGAAGTTATCATGGAGGCAGCAATTGCAAGAGGGGGCTGTGACCTGGAGGGTGGAGAGAACAAAGGGCAGAGGTTGGAATTACCAAAACCTAGAAGCTTGGAGAAGCCCCATGGTGCAAAACCTCTGACACCGAGGAGGTGGTGCCGCTGGGCTGGTGTCTCTAGACTTGAAGCAGGGTCGGGACCCAGACCTTTAAAGAGGGCACCCCAGCCAGTGGCACTGGTGGCTCTGAAGAAGGGGAATGATGAACGGTTCTGCATTTCTGTGGGTGCTGGGAAAAGTGCGTCAGAACTGATGCAGCGGGATGAAGAAGTTGTTCTAGGAGGATGCTCAGACACAGGAAGCAAGTTCCTTCTTCCTCCAGCCTTGCAGCCCCCTCTAGTCAGAGTCTAACGAGCAGCAAACTGGAGAAGCAGAAACGTTTTTGCAGAGTCCCAGCTCCAGTCTCACAAAGCAAGCAGAGAAGGGTGGGTTTGGAGCTGAGGGACAGCAGCTTAATAACTGGCACAGGAAACAATAGGTCACAGGCTGGGAACACTGAGGTGATTCCTTTTCAGACTGTGTCACAGGCTAGTTGTTTCACCTCATCTTTTTTAATAGCGGTATTAACTTGGCAATTGTTGGCCCAGCTAGAGACTCCATTTCCCAGAATCCCTTGCAGCTGCATGTGGCCAAAGGGATATGAACAGAATGTGGGCATAATGTTACGTGTGCAAGTTCCAGGTCCCCTTCAACTTACAGACAAGTCCCCTGGCTGGTCAGACTAGGAAAACACTGGAAGGATGGCAGAACAGGACTTGCCTTTTCCACAGACTTCCTACAGAAGCCACAATGACTGCCTCATTCTATTCTGAATGCATGTTACTGTAAATGCTCTTTCTGGAAAGAACCAGGCCATACTGGGTCCTCCACATTTGGGTCCCCTATTCTTTTTTTCCTTCCTTTAAAAATTTTTTTTTAATAGATTTATTTTATTTTTATTTATTTTTGGCTGTGTTGGGTCTTCGTTGCTGCACACGGGCTTTCTGTAGTTGCAGCGAGCAGGGGCTACTCTTCGTTGTGGTGCGCGGGTTTCTCATTGCAGTGGCTTCTCTTGTTGTGGAGCACAGGCTCTAGGCACGCGGGCTTCAGTAGTTGTGGCTCATGGGCTTCGTTGCTCTGCGGCATGTGGGATCTTCCCAGATCAGGGCTCGAACCCATGTCGCCTGCATTGGCAGGCGGATTCTTAACCACTGTGCCACCAGGGAAGCCCATTTTTTCCTTTTTAAAACAACCCATTAAAGATGGAAAAACCATTTTCAGCTCGGGGCCATATTTTGTCAACCTCTGCTTTTAATTCACACCTGTGGTTTCATCTCCCCAAGGAAAGAGACCAGGCCTCGAGTGCAGAGTTCTCCGTCTCCCTGCTGACCCCAGGTTATTTGAGACCATCCATTATCTCTTGTCAGATTAACAGAGGAGCTCCTATTTGGACAGAGGAAAATTCCAGGAGTCTGTCTTTGCCCTGTCACAACTAGATGGGTCACTTAAGGCAAATTATCCCCTTCTGTCCTCAGTTAATCTCTAAAATAAAGAGGTTGAAAGACAGTGGTTACGAAACCACCTTTTACATTTAAAAGCCTACAAGTTACAGTTTTGCATATTCTGACTAACCTCAGTATTACAGCCAGGATGCCCATGCACCCCCCAACCCCAGTCCAAAATTAAGCAGTTTTTTCAAAAGAATCAACACAGGACAACACTGGCAGGAAAACAAAAGCATGAACTATGTGTGGCAGTAGACTTCTAAAGCAACTTAAAACCAGGGGCTTGGTGGATAAAACCAGTTGGGAATATCCCAAGAGAAGAGAAAACGAAAAAAATATTCAGTGCACTTGAGACTTACTACGTTATTTAGATAAAAATTCCTGAGATCTTAACCAGATAAAACAGTTAAGTCAAAGATAAACAATTGGGGGGCTTCCCTGGTGGCACAGTGGTTGGGAATCTGCCTGCCAGTGCAGTTGACGCGGGTTCGAGCCCTGGTCTGGGAAGATCCCACATGCCGTGGAGCGACTAGGCCCGTGAGCCACAACTACTGAGCCTGCGCGTGTAGAGCCTGTGCTCCACAACAGGAGAGGCCGCGACAATGAGAGGCCCGCGCAGTGCGATGAAGAGTGGCCCCCGCTCGCCGCAACTAGAGAAAGCCCTCGCACAGACACGAAGCCCCAACACAGCCATAAATAAATAAATAAATAAATTTATTTTTTTTAAAAAAGATAAACAGGGCTTCCCTGGTGGCGCAGTGGTTGAGGATCTGCCTGCCAATGCAGGGGACACGGGTTCGAGCCCTGGTCCGGGAAGATCCCACATGCCGCGGAGCAACTAGGCCCGTGAGCCACAATTACTGAGCCTGCGCGTCTGGAGCCTGTGCTCCGAAACAAGAGAGGCCGCGATAGTGAGAGGCCCGCGCACCGCGATGAGGAGTGACCCCCGCTTGCCGCAGCTAGAGGAAGCCCTGGCACAGAAACGAAGACCCAACACAGCCCAATCAATCAATCAATCAATCAATCAATAAATAAAAGGAGAAAAGAATGTTTACTTTAAAAAAAAAAAAAAACGATAAACAATTGGAAATTTATGAATAATCTATCACACAGTAAGATTTTATTAAAAATTGTTCATCAAAAGCAGAAAAGAGACACATAAAACACCACCTCAGAAGAGAAATTCTGCTATACAAACTATAAGCACAAACAGTATCACAGGGTCAACATTTAACCTGCACAAGAAAGTGCTTTTTAAAAAGCGCTCGTGCACAATGGCTGTGATGGCTGCTTTTAATTATAAAGGAATTTTACCTTCATTAGAGCAGGCCCAGTGGGGTCTCCACTTATAATGGTTATTTATTACAAGGAATTCCAATTTTTCCTAAAGACAAAAACAGCAATCTAGTGTTGCCACTAATTTAAATTAATGAGTTTACTGACCAGAGCAGCGTTTCCCCAAGTGTGTTCCATGAGATTGCATTTCCATGAAGAAAAGGGTTCCATTCCACATCAGGACGGGAGAACCTCCCAGAGGGTCCAAAGCAAAGGGGCCTGATGCACTCGGTTTAACCCACTTTCCCAACTGACCCTAGATCCCTCTTTTTTTTCCTTTCAAGGGAAGCCTGTGAAGATTTGACCTGATTAGTGCTCCACGGTACACGGACCTGGGAAATCCCACTTATGGGGTCTGAAACCCTGGACTGTACCATCCACCCACTTTCCTTTCTCATGGGAAACAGACAGGATTAGCAGATTCTATTGCCTATTGGCAACGTACAGAAGGATCTATGTGCCCCTTCCCTTACCTGTCACAAGAGGCAAGGAAAGTCCCAGTTTAAGGTCTCCTATGTTCAGAAGTTATGTCTGCTTGCCATTGATATCTCTTTAAAAGAATAAGGAGAGTGCTGCTTCCCAGGGCCGAATGAATGAATAGGAGAGCTGTGGCCGCATTAGCACGGCCCCTGAAATTGCTGTGAAATCCCTCCCACCCCATCCTTGGAAGGGCAGCCCGCAGGTCCGTAGAGACAAGATGAGAGGTGGCACTGTGGTCACCTGCCCCAGTCACTGGGGGCAAAAATGCCAGTTCTACAACCCAGGGCCTCCTTCCCACAGGGGTGGAAGCAGAGCAGGTCAGTCTGGGTGCTCCCTGGCGCTGCCTTGGACTGGAAAGACAAGGCTCATGAAACCCCTTTCACCAGTCCCGTCTCTGGGAGCCTTGACATTTACCTCACTGTGATCAAAAGGAACCCCAGTAGGAGGAGGGAGCCCTCCCTTTGCCTGGCAGTAATGCACACGGGCTCCAAGAAATGCCATAATAAAGGCAGGCGTGACTTCTCAAGAACAAGACAAAAACTTCAGTCCAGTCCTGCAACCACCAGCACCCCGCAGAGAACCAACGTCTGATGCGATGGCGACTTCTCAGCCATTCATAATGAGAGGCTTCTCCAAATCAACCTGAGGGATCGGTGGGGTGTGTCACAGCTGGATCACCCCCTCACCCAAAGTAAACTTACTCCCTAAGGAATTTCTTCAGAGCACATCAAATCCACTTGAAAGCCTTAAGAAAATGCTAAACCCAAAACAACTTTATAAATCCTGAAATTACATGGCTCAGTGAAGCACTCCGAATTTCAACAGACTGTGCCCTTCAAGCCTCTGGTATACATACTTTTCATATTCATTTTAACCACATCAAGAAATTCCCTAAGAGATTCCATTTTCTCGGCAAGGGAGGTTACAAAAGAGAATGTGAAATGGACTCATTTTCTCAAGCAAAATGAAACGCTTTTATGTTTTATTCATGCAAAGTGTAAACTCCTTTCCTTTGCAGCATTACAAATTGAATTTGCTCTTGTAAATTGCTGTAAGGAAAAAAAAAAAAAAAAGGAATCAAGAGCAAAAGAAAGTATTAAAAAAAAAAAGCAGGAACACAAAGGCCTTCTTTTAGAGAATGAAAACTCAGGGGTCCAATGGGAGAAATACAACCTTTCACTGACAAACACACTTTTTTATTTACTGTTTCAAAAGCAATCTAGCTCAAGGGCCCCCAACCACTACATGAGCTTTTCTGAGGTCCTGACAGCTGATGCAGAACCCTCAGTCTATTTCTAAATTACACTTATCTGTTAACATTGAGCAAGAATAAGAAATGGTTTAAAAAACATGAGTAACTCAGCCCACATTTCAAAAACATAATCAAGGCAAGGTAACCTAATTTACACTGATATCACTGGGTGGCAAGGGGAGTGGTTCTTCCTGCTTTGTAGGACAACTGAACTCAGTGTCTGAAACAGCCTCTTGCCCTCTGTTATCAATGATAAACTGTCCTCGAAACCTCCCTGAGGTCTGACCCCTCCCTCATCCTCCCTGTCTTTGAAAGGAAGCCATGTAATTAGCTGTCTCTGCTAGTGGATGTTGCCTTAACGAATCAACAGCTAACATTCATTAAGCATTTTCCACATCCCCCATCAGTGGGCCAATTACTATACACACAGAGGCACATATATACACGTGCTTTGTAGTCCTTATTATCACCCGCATTTCACAGATGAGAGAAACTAAGCTCAGGGCTTGAATAATTTTGTCAACTGGAATTTGAATCATATTTTCTCCCTGAACAAAGAGCATTTGGCCTTACTTTAAAGAGTTGGGGTGAACTGAAAACCTCATCGATGAAATCCACTCACAAGCTAACCTTAAAAAAACACAACCCCTCGGGGGCTTCCCTCGTGGCCCAGTGGTTGAGAATCTGCCTGCCAATGCAGGGGACACAGGTTCGAGCCCTGGTCTGGGAAGATCCCACATGCCGCGGAGCAACTAGGCCCGTGAGCCACAACTACTGAGCCTGCGCGTCTGGAGCCTGTGCTCCGCAACAAGAGAGGCCACGATAGTGAGAGGCCCGCGCACTGCGATGAAGAGTGGCCCCCGCTTGCCGCAACTAGAGAAAGCCCTCGCACAGAAACGGAGACCCAACACAGACAAAAATAAATAAATAAGAAATTAATTAAAACAAAACAAAACAAAACAAAAAAAACACAACCCCATCCAGTTGTACATGTATATAATGATCTTCACCTTGGCTCCTGTCTTAAAAACAAACTTGGAGGACAGGAAGTAGGGAAGGATCAAGTATCTGACACTCTTCCATCGAGGCTAAATGTTTTTAATGATGCATGAACATCGTCAGGTATTTTCCTCTGTAAAATTAATCAATTCATGCCAATGCATCAACTCCAGTGCTCCAGCTCTGCTAAGCAACTGAATGACAGGTGTGGATGCATAATCTATCCACTCATTTCCCCCCAAAGCACCTGGTCCAGCTGTCACCGTTCATCACTGTTACACAAGCTCAAAGACACAACTGTGCTCCCATGAAGGTTTATCCAATCAGCCATAAGAGGACATTGCAGCTCTCTCTTTTGCAGACCGTTTCTCACCTGTGATTCCAGCAGAAATTTTTGCTTGTTCTTTGATGAATGCTTAACCACTTTCCTTTCAGGCTTAGGACTTGGAACTGAATCAAAAAACTATCAAATCCACTACTGCCCATCTTTGGGAGACAAAGGATGGCGAAGCCAAGGCAGAGCCACCTAGAGGACCCCATGACCCAATAAACCAGGATGCCCAGGAATGGAGCCACCCCAGGGAAGCAGTCTCTCTGTCGTCTGGGATTTTCAGCAGCTTCTGCAATGCTCTTGCCCCTTTTCAACAGAGCAATAAATAATCATCCTATAGCTTGTCCCTAAATGCTAGGAGATCCTCGGGTATACCTCGAGAGTTGACAAAGATTAATTTAATTCAAGAGTTAGATGCACTTCATGTAGCCCAATTACTTAATAAAGTATCAAAGTATGATGCCTGTGATTACTGTTACTTTATTAGTTAGAATATGTACTTGAAAATCAGAACTTCCTTGTTTCCAGTCACTCTGGAGAGCAAAAAATTCACAACACATCTATTAAGAAGTACTTGCTGGCAATGATAAATATTCAGTAGAATTTCACAAAAATACACATTGAGCGGAACTTTGGTATGACCAGACATTTCAAACGTTAAAAGAGTTCAGCCAACTTCAAACCCCAGAAGCTCCTTATCAGCATGAGTTAATGATCTAAAGCTTGCGATTTGGATAAACAACAAGGTCCTACTGTATAACACGGGGAACTATATTCAGTATCCTATGATAAACCATCATGGAAAAGAATATGTATATCTATGCATAACTGAATCCCTGTAGTTATACTGTACAGTGTGAATTTTGCTGTACAGCAGAAATTAACACATTATAAATCAACTATACATCAATAAAACAAATTTAAAAAAATAATAAAGCATGTGATTAAAGGCTGTACAACCTCTCCCTTCCAACAAGCTCTCTACAAAGAAAATACCAATAGCAGAGCATCTGAAATAGCTGAGACTCAACTTTAAAACAGACTGCAGAGAAGACAAAAAAAAAAAAAGGTGGGAGTTCAGAAAGCCTGGATGAGTAGGGAACTTAGATGAATGAGGATGAGTGGGGGGAGGGGGGGAGAAATACATGGAATCAGAGGCAGGATCCAGAGTTGACAAAAGGTTTGAGGTACAGAAATAAGGAACAGAAGGAGCTTGGAGAGTTGACGAGGCAGGGATAGAGATGTGCTTTAAGTTTTTACACATTTCTATAGAGAGTCTACTGTCAAGTTTCATATTCAGCAACATGCAGTAACAGTGAGGCCCCGCTTCAGGGTTAAGCTAAAACTGGGGCACCGGGTGAGGTGACAAAGGACAGCGCCGGCCCGGGGCACTCACCGGCCGTTGTCGCGGCCCACGCCCCACACACGGATGCTGGCGATGGGCTGCGTGTGGAGCGCACTGTGGTCCATGGGGTCCACCAGGCTCAGCGTGTCGTTCTCCAGGACCAGGTACATGTCCTTCCCCTGGGAGTCAACGAGAAGACAGGTTACCTTCCTCGCAAAACCACACGTCCTCGGGATGTCTGTGGCTACCTGGGGGTGTCGGTTCAACGATCAAAAATTCACCCCTGTAATTTGTTCTCCTAAGAGAGAAACATCCCCTCCTGATTAAAATATTCATAAATCTTTCATCTTCCCCTCACATGCCCAATTTCCCTCTCCTTCTCCAAATCCCTAGCCTGCTTTCTAGCTGGCTCTCATTTTTAATTATTTACACTTTGAATCTTTACTCTAAGAAAAAAGGCTAATGTCGGGTTCCCTGGAGAATCTGGTCTCTTACTGACTCCAAGTCTGTCATCCTCTCATAACCCCTCTGTCCCCATTCCTTCCCCTCTGGCCAGACCCTACCAGGCATCCCCTTGACGCCCTTCCCAGGTCCACAACGATGTCTGTCTCTTCTCAACTTTTACACCACTTCTTATCTGTGTGATCTGGCTGGTAAATAGCAGGCACAGCTTTGTGACACTTCTCGGTGCTACAATAGCTAACGCTGAAGTGACTTTATCACATCTCAGATATTATGCCACAGGCTTCAGGTTCCTTGGCTCATGAGTGCTCTAACTTGCCTCAGAGCTTGGTTTTATTATCTGTGATTAGCGGATGGGAAAACTGAGGCTCATAGGTTAAGTAAACTGCTCACGGTCTAACACGGAAGCCACGAGGCCTTTAGCTGCGCGTGTGCTGTTGTGATACCAACACGGGGGAGGCTGAGGTTTCTTGCATCACGCTTCAGGTTTTCAGGTTTTGGTCTCCTGTCTCCCCACATCTTGGCTCTTTGAGGGTAGGAATGCTAGGCCATCCGACTTCACTCCCCTTGCAAAACCTCAGGCATAATTTTAAGAAATTATTAAACTGTCCACTGAAGGTCATGGGCAGCCCAGATGCTGTGGCGTGGACGCTAGGGAGGTCTAGCAAGGCAGCACAGTGAGGCTTCCTGGCAGATCTTCAAATCCAAAGCAGGACAGATGCTCCTTGGTCTGGTTTTTGAGAACGATATTGTAGGTCCCCATCAAAGGTTCTCAGAGTGAACACAAGCTCTGCTGCCGACGTGGCAGACATGGGTGTTTCAGTGCCTCTGCTGGTCAATGTCTAAGCCAAGCGTCTACAGATGAAATCCAGGATGAGCTGAAATCATCCCCCCACCCCGCACTGAGCTGGGTGGTGCATTTCTTTTGGGTTGATTCAGCTTAGAAACCACAACTGGTCCACACAATAGGCCATCTTTGTCAACTACCTCTGTTGACAGTCATTGTATTACTGGACAGAACCAGTGACAGCTGCCAGCTGGTCATCTGAAGTGAGAATGGTTGGCTGAGTGTGGACTATCCCTGAATGAAAATGCACCGTGGCTTCTGTTGAGTTCATCAGGCACACTCGTGTCTTCCTGTATGTGCCCCTTCCCTTTTCTCATGAACACTCAGCAACTCCTGGTTGACCACTGTAAAGTCTTGCTAATTGGTTTTTGTAACCCAAACGACCAATACTTATGCAGGTGTCATCTAAAGATGGGACACTCATCTGAAAGTCATGACTTTATTTTCAGTCAGCCGTTCAACAAAACTTTAAGGAGTTGTGCTGTGCGTGGTGAGGCATGGCAAAAAGTCACAGCTCATAACCCTAAACACTGAGCTGTACTTTATATACTATGAACTAGAAACACTGCTTGAAGAATTTATCGTTTCAGAAGAAGAGGAAAGAACTGAGGAAAACAGGAATGACCTAGCGGGGGCTAACTAGGTGGGAAGGCATAGCAGATTTTCAGGCACTGCTGGCCCATCCAAAGCTTTCTTTCCTGCTGGAATCGTGCCAATTGGAGATTCCTTTAGAATCTTACTTAGCTCTTCTAAATACCTGGTGGTATTCATTAGTCTCTCACACAGCAGTATAGATTACGCCAGCCGTCCTTCTAAATCCTAGCTGAGATCTATGCCTTTGGTAGAACAGCATTTTGAATGAAGGAGAGAGAAGACAGATGGATAACTTGGTGGGAGAAATAGGCCTGGGTATTGGAAAGGTAACACAGTGAAAGGATAATAGAGGCAAATACCAAAAAAGTGTCCTTTTCTTGGCAGGAGAAAATTCTTCCTCCTCTCCCCCCATGCCTGGCATCTAAAAGTCTGGTTGGCGATGGAGGTCAGCCCCATTCTAAAGCAGACGGACTCTACCACGCGGAGCCCTGGGAACCTACCTCCTGCTGTGACAGTGCTGCTAGGACAAAAGGTGACAGGGGCTCCTAACAGCCCAATCAAAAAGCAAACTTTCGCTGCCAACGCTCTTCAGTGGGGACCGATCAAGTAGAGTGGATTCACGCAGACCACTATCTCGTGATGCTCCTCATGTGCTTGTCGTACAGGTCTCAGAGCTTGGGAGGAATATGGCTTTTCCAATTTCACGTGATTTTTATACAAATTTGGTATTTTTACTCATTACTTTCCTTTCTGAAATGATCTCAACTAACATTTCAAACTGGAATTGCATTGTTCTTCAGAGTAAGAAAGAATACACAGGTATCGATTCCAAAACTCATGTACGAGGTGGATTTTCAGATCGCAGATAAAGAAGACTATATTATAAAAGGATGATGTGTCAACTTTTAGAGAAGGGGCAACAAGAGCTTTGGGTGTATACGTGGGGGTCGCGTTCCCCTTTGAGAGAGGTACGGGTCTTCTTCCCAGAAAACTGCGCTTGTAGACTGGCACATCCAACTGTGCATGGAGGTTCGGGGGTTTCTGGGCCCTTAAGTCCATCCATGGATCCTTGGGGACTCAGGATACCAAAGTAGATCCTGTCATCTAGACACCAAGAAATGCCCTCTCCCAGGGCCCCAGTCCTCAACGGGCTCTGGCAGGGCTAATAGGTAAATCACAGGTGCATCATGTCTACACCAGCTGCCTTCACGGGAAAGTGCCCCCGATAAATACCTTCATCAGCCCTCAGTACCAAATCTCTCGGCTCTCAGAGCTCTGGGGTTTCGTGAGGAGCAGTGGAATGCAAGCAAATCTGCCATTAATTATTTTCACCTGTTACTTACCTCTCCCCAGATGCCGACTGTATCGCGGATGTCATTTTTGCAGTAAGAAAGCTGCCTGATGCAGTTGTTGACGGCAACACTACTCTTGCCAGGGGCGAGGTCCTCCTCCGCCATTTCCACCCATCCCAGAGAGCGCACAGCAAAACACTAGGAGGAAAGTCAGAGGACGGGAGATTACTCACTGGCCACAGGTCAACGTATCTTAAAATCCTCTACAAGGTGTACTCAATGCGTCTTTAATTACTACAAAATGTTCAATCATCTAATTTAGCAACGAATCCTAGATTGTTGGAAAATTAAATTGTGGCTGTTTTTTGCTATTAAAAAAATGTAGTAGGACTTCCCTGGTGGTGCAGCGGTTAAGAATCCACCTGCCAATGCAGGGGACACGGGTTCGAGCCCTGGTCCGGGAAGATCCCACACGCCGTGGAGCAACTAAGCCCGTGTGCCACAACTACTGAAGCCCGTGAGCCTAGAGCCCGTGCTCTGCAACAAGAGAAGCCACCGCAATGAGAAGCCCGTGCACCGCAACGAAGAGTAGCCCTTGCTCGCCGCAACTAGAGAAAGCTTGCACACAGCAACAAAGACCCAATGCAGCCAAAAATAAATAAATAAATAAATTTAATTTTTAAAAAATGTAGTAATAACTATCTTCTTGCCTAACTTTCTGTGTGTGTGTGTGTGTGTGTGTGTGTGTGCTTGTGAGTGTGTGTGTTCAGGGTTTTTTTCTTAGAACAGCTTACTAGAAGTACAATTACAGGGCTAATGGGTATAACATTTCTAAGCACCTTTATCTAGTATAAGGCAGGTTTTTGTTTTGTTTTGTTTTGTTTTTAGAGTAAGAAATGTAACCCCTGTGAAATTTGTTACTTGTTAAGCACCTGGGAGAAAGAATTAGCTACATGTTTGTCACTTGTTTCTAATAACAATGAGGCAAAATGTATTCTCTAATAACCAGAAATGAAAAAAAAAGAGGAGGGAAAATGTGCTTTCATGATAATAGGTCTCAGCGTTTGTTACTAGCACCAAATCCTGAAAGCCTGCAGAATGGACAGACTTGTGAGATACGTTAGAGCACAAATTCCATTTATTCTTTTATCATTTAGAGATATTTGATTTGAGACCACACTCCTTGTCTTCCTTTTAAAAGTTCAGGTATTCAATTTTAAGAAATACAGAAAGTATCTTATCCATATTGTAACAAGCAAAAAATCCAAAAATTTATAAAGAAAGAAGTTCCTGGGACATACGAGGGCGATCTGGCTAGAGCATCTGCCTAGCTGTTAATCACCAGGTTTACCAGGTGGCTGGAACTGCAGTTTCTCACTGTGACCTGTGACCCGGGTCTCCTCCTGAGCTGCACATCAATTGAAGGGACCACCTTTGATGGACAGGAGGGCAGATAAGGTGCCACACTTCTGTGGAGCCAACAGGCTGTTGTTTCTCAAAGAGTGTCTTCTGAAGTTCCCCAAAGTGAACTTCATAATGAAATGAAGAAATGCAGCAAACTGTCCCAAAGTGACCACATTCACTCTAGTTCAACCGTCTCTGTTTCAGACCCCACACCCAGACTTGGTGCCTCCTTCCTGAATTGCTAATCACACTTTCTCAGGGGAAAAAAAAACTCGAAAAGACCAAAGACAACCCAGTTACACTAACAGAAGGTGGATCCTCACGTCCTAAAGGGGAAGGACTGAGGTACCTGGGCCACCAGCTGGAGCGGAACAGCTCCTGCTCGCTGACGGTGCACAAGATGCCTTTTACAAATACACCAAAAAGAGAAGGTCATCCCTACAACAACGGCAAAAGCTACTCAGGACCCAGTGTCCTGGGGAAAGGTTCTGGGAGATGTCCTCACATTTCATGTGCTCATGTGTTTCTGCTGGAGAGAAACTGCCCAAGGGGAAGAGGATGCCACAGGTGCAAGGGCAGCCCCTTACCCAGAACTTCACGGGGCTATGCCCAGGAACTTCCCTCCCTTGTTGGTTCCCAACATAGTCCCGCGTGAGTAAACTCACAATGCCACAACCCAGCCCTCCCCCGCCATTTTCATCTTGTTACGTACCACCTTGTAATGGAAAAACTCAGCTTTTCCACCTTTACCAAATGTGTGGAGGTTTTCCTCCACACCAACAAGCGATTCTCAGACACCAGTAGGGTGTCCGAGAATTCTACTCAATTCTGACACCATCTACCTGGATAGAGCGTCAGATCCTGCAGGTTAAGGGCTCAGTTCTACAAGACTGTCCCCCCAACAACTGCCCGCCCCACCTCCTGCCTCCGCCAACTTCAGATGCCAATCCCAAGTCCAGGGTGTCACCGGTACTTCTGGCCGACCAGCTATAGATCGAGGTTTGGACGACCCCCTTCTTGAGTTCAGTTAATTTGCTAGAGTGGCTCACAGAACTCAGAGAAACATTTTGTATACTAGATCACTAGTTTATTATAAAAGGATATAACTCAGGAACAGCCAGAGGGAAGAGATGCACAGGGCAAGGTATGGGGGAAGGGCCCGGAGCTCCCATGCCCTCCCCAGGTGCCACTCTCCCCAAGTTCCACGTGCTCACTGGCCTGGAAACTCTCTGAACCCTGCCCTCTGGGTTTTGTGAAGGCTTCATTATATACGTGCGACTGATAAGTCACTGGCCACTGGTGGCTGAACTCAATCTCCAGGCCCTCTCCCTTCCCTGGAGGTGGGCATGGAACTGGAAGTTCCAACCCTCTAATAAAATGGTGGGCTCCACTGGCAACTAGCCCCCATCCTTAGGTGAGTTCTAGAAGTCACCTCATAGGTATTTATTCATTTAATCCTCTCCTCAACCCTGTGAGGTCAATACTAAGTTACTGTACCCATTTTATAGAAAGGTAAGTGAGTGAAGCACAAGGCTGATAAGTGGTGGACCTAGGATTCAAGTTAGGCAGTGTGACTTCTAGGCCCTCACTCTTAACCACTCTGCCATATGCCTGAGAGCTTGTTGGAGGGACAGTATCCGATGGGGCTGGGTCCACAAAGAGGCACAAGAACACAGTCAGTGATGTCAATACCGTTTGAGTGTACCTGGCCCAAGAGCAGGGACAGCCTAAATTACAATCTTAGCTCTGACTTACAGGTACTGTGATCTTGGCCATGTAACTTACAAAGTCCCAATTTTTTTCTTATTTGCAAAAATGGGAATAACAATGATAGTTAACTCAGAGGGTTCTCACAAAGAGAAAACAACATAATGCAGGCAGAAAACCTAGCACATAGAAAACACTCCATGAGCATTGCTGAGTGAAAGAGCAAATGAATATAGTGTCACATACATCTTAAAAGGAGTCATCAAAGGGGGAAAATGAAAGGAGATGTGTAATTAGCGTGACCCTATGCTCCAATTGTCCACAGGATGGTTCTGATTTATGTTTGTTTTTCTGGAAAAATTCTTAAGAGCAGCTCCTTTTACTCTTAAAAGTGTCCTAATTTGCATAATAAATTATTATAATTACTCTAGTCAAAATTCCAGTGATGAATTTGGTAAAGTTGCAGGATACAAAATTAATGCACAGAAATCTCTTGCGTTCCTATACACTAATGATGAAAAATCTGAAAGAGAAATTAAGGAAACACTCCCATTTACCATTGCAACAAAAAGAATAAAATACCTAGGAATAAACCTACATAAGGAGGTAAAAGACCTGTATGCAGAAAACTGTAAGATACTGATGAAAGAAATTAAAGATGATACAAACAGATGGAGAGATAAACCATGTTCTTGGATTAGAAGAATCAATATTGTGGAAATGACTATACTACCCAAAGCAATCTACAGATTCAATGCAATCCCTATTAAATTACCAATGGCGGGGCTTCCCTGGTGGCGCAGTGGTTGAGAATCTGCCTGCCAATGCAGGGGACACGGGTTCGAGCCCTGGTCTGGGAAGATCCCACATGCCGCGGAGCAACTAGGCCCGTGAGCCACAACTACTGAGCCTGCGCGTCTGGAGCTTGTTCTCCGCAAAAAGAGAGGCCACGATAGTGAGAGGCCCGCGCACTGCGATGAAGAGTGGCCCCCGCTCGCCGCAACTAGAGAAAGCCCTCGCACAGAAACGAAGACCCAACACAGCCAAAAATAAATACATAAATAAATAAAAAATAAAAATAAAGGAATTCCTTAAAAAAAAAATTACCAATGGCATTTTTTACAGAACTAGAACAAAAAGTCTTAAAATTTGTACAGAGACACAAAAGACCCCAAATAGCCAAAGCAGTCTTGAGGGAAAAAAACGGAGCTGGAGGAATCAGGATCCCTGACTTCAGACTCTACTACAAAGCTACAGTAATCAAGACTATGGTACTGGCACAAAAACAGAAATATAGATCAATGGAACAGGATAGAAAGCCCAAAGATAAACCCACGCACCTATGGTCAACTAATCTATGACAAAGGAGGCAAGGATATACAATGGAGAAAAGACAGTCTCTTCAATAAGTGGTGCTGGGAAAACTGGACAGCTGCATGTAAAAGAGTGAAACTAGAACACTCCCTAACACCATACACAAAAATGAACTCAAAATGGATTAGAGACCTAAATGTAAGGCCAGACACTATAAAACTCTTAGAGGAAAACATAGGAAGAACACTCTTTGATATAAATCACAGCAAGATCTTTTTTGATCCACCTCCTAGAGTAATGGAAATAAAAACAAAAACAAATGGAACCTAAAGAAACTTAAAAACTTTTGCAAAGCAAAGGAAACTACAAACAAGACGAAAAGACAACCCTTAGAATGGGAGAAAAAATTTGCAAATGAATCAACAGACAAAGGATTAACCTCCAAAATATATAAACAGCTCAAGAAGCTCAATATCAAAAAAACAAACAACCCAATCCAAAAATGGGCAGAAGACCTAAATAGACATTTCTCCAAAGAAGATGTACAGATGGCCAAGAAGCAAATGAAAAGCTGCTCAACATCACTAATTATTAGAGAAATGCAAATCAAAACTACAATGAGGTATCACCTCACACCAGTTAGAATGGGCATCATCAGAAAATCTACAAACAACAAATGCTGGAGAGGGTGTGGAGAAAAGGGAACCCTCTTGCACTGTTGGTGGGAATGTAAATTGATACAGCCACTATGGAGAACAGTATGGAGGTTCCTTAAAAAACTAAAAATAGAATTACCATATGACCCAGCAATCCCACTACTGGGCATATACCCAGAGAAAACCATAATTCAAAAAGACACATGCACCCCAATGTTCATTGCAGCACTATTTACAATAGCCAGGTCATGGAAGCAACCTAAATGCCCATCAACAGACGAATGGATAAAGAAGATGTGGTACATATATACAATGGAATATTACTCAGCCATAAAAAGGAATGAAATTGGGTCATTTGTAGAGACGTGGATGGATCTAGAGGCTGTCATACAGAGTGAAATAAGTCAGAAAGAGAAAAACAAATATCGTATATTAACGCATATATGTGGAACCTAGAAAAATGGTACAGATGAACCGGTCTGCAGGACAGAAATTGAGACACAGATGTAGAGAACAAACATATGGACACCCAGTGGGGAAAGCGGTGTGTGTGTGTGTGTGTGTGTGTGTGTGTGTGTGTGTGTGTGTGTGTGATGAATTGGGAGATTGGGATTGACATGTATACACTGATGTGTATAATAAAATGGATAACTAATAAGAACCTGCTCTATAAAAATAAATTTAAAAAAAATTCCAGTGAATTCAGCCTCTGGCATAGAAACCGAGGCTTGGATGGGATACTGAGATATGCCCAGGTGGAAATGGGGTTCAAGGTCAACAGCAGCTGCTGTCAGTACAGCATCCTGGTGATCCTGGGGGGGTGAACCCTAATACACCAGCATTACTGTGGGATGGTCCGATGCCCTAAAACTAGAAGCCAGGAGCACATTTCCCCACTTTCTCTAATAGCCTACTTGAGAGTCCTACAGCCTGTGAAGACTCAAAGAATTTATTAATAAGGAAGGTGAAAAAGAATACCGGCTGCATAAAAAGAAACGAAATTGAGTTATTTGTAGTGAGGTGGATGGACCTAGAGTCTGTCCTACAGAGTAAAGTAAGTCAGAAAGAGAAAAACAAATACCGTATGCTAATGCATATATATGGAATCTAAAAAAAAAAAAGGTTATGAAGAACCTAGGGGCAGGACAGGAATAAAGACGCAGATGTAGAGAATGGACTTGAGGACACAGGGAGGGGGAAGGGTAAGCTGGGACGAAGTGAGAGAGTGGCATGGACATATATACACTACCAAATGTAAAACGGATGCTAGTGGGAAGCAGCCGCATAGCACAGGGAGGTCAGCTCAGTGCTTTGTGACCACCTAGAGGGGTGGGATAGGGAGGGTGGGAGGGAGACGCTAGAGGGAGGGGTTATGGGGATATATGTATATGTGTAGCTGATTCACTTTTTTATACAGCAGAAACTAACACACCATTGTAAAGCAATTATACTCCAATAAAGATGTTTTTTAAAAATTAGAAAATAAAAAATAGAATGTGAAAAAAAAAGAATAATGGCTGCTTTTTTGGCCTTGAGTCCAAGAATACATGGATTTCAAAAAACAAGAGCCCTCACAATATGATTAATTTTCCGTATGTAATTTAGTATCTGATCTGAGAAGCTTCACCACTGGTCCCTACGGACAAAGGAAGGGGAAACGGGTTTATAGAGGGGAAACTCCACTAAGCAACGAGCTCCGTTTCCTTTCAAAGAACCAAGCGGCAAAGAGCAACCTGCGCTATTTGGTGCTGCCCTCGTGTGGCTAGGAAGGTTTATAACCACCACCTCTTTTCCTTAAACTCCGGAAATTAGAATCAGCTCTGTGAATAAACACTCATTTCAGAAAACAGGAGGAGCTCAAAATATTCAATCAAAATATGTAATCAAATGTTTAATCAATCTGACTTTTCAAATACTTTTTTCTTTTTTTTTTTAAGTTACCTGTTGGTCATTTTATTTATTTTTTTAACATCTTTATTGGAGTATAATTGCTTTACAATGTTGTGTTAGTTTCTGCTGTATAACAAAGTGAATCAGCTATATGTATACATATATCCCCATATCTCCTCCCTCTTGCATCTCCCTCCCACCCTCCCTAACCCACTTTTTCCAAATTTTGCAAAAAATATCAACATTTGTTTGTACTTATATTAATGCTCATTCTTCAATAGCTCTTTACCAAAAGGGCAAAAATGAGTAATGGATGGTTCAGGGTATGGACTGTGTCATCAGATGGATCTAGATTCAAGTCATGACTTTGCTACCTACCAGCTGGTGACTTTGGGGAAGTCACTTAGGTCTCTAAGGCTTCGTTTTTTCATCTGTAAAATGGGAATAATAATAGTACCTATACTTTATAGTATTGTTGTTGGACTAAGTGAGATAATGCAGGTAAAATATTTAGAATAGTGCCTGGCATATAATAAGAACTCAACAAACATTTATTATGCGATTGATACATTTTAACTTTTTCTCTATGTGTGGATTTTAAAGATTTCTCTAGTTTAACAGATCTCAGCCAAAGCTAAAACACCCAGAAGGCTTTGTTAAAACACAGAAAACTGGACACCATCCCCATCGTTTCTGATTCAGCAGTCCCCAAATCTGCATTTCTAACAGCGTCCCAGGTGACACTGAAGTTGCAGGTCTGAGGACCACACTTTGAGAACCACTGCCGTCCACAGACGGCCCCTTCCTTACTCAAAGTCATGCTGTTCCTACGACTGGTCCTGAAAGGCGAATCTGGCAAGTTAGTTAACCTCTCTGTGCCTCAGTTTCCTCGTCTGTAAAACGTGGATACTAAAAATCCCTGTCTCACAACAACCTATCTATGCTGCGAGGATGAACAGGGCAGGGTTTGCCGCTGTGCCTGTGGCTGCTGTTAGTTATTACGAGCATTTAGGGAACCAGGGTCATGGCTGAACTGGGAGGGACCCAGCTCTTGGCTTGGGGCTTCCTTCTCTCCCACCGGTTTTCTCTCCCCCGCGCTGGAACCAACTGTCATATCCTGGTTGGAAACACACATCCTGTTTCAACTTGTTTCTTTGAGTCCTCTATTAATAGAGACTGATGCCTGGGGAGAACCTCTTCCTAAGACATGCGTCGAGGGGTAGAACTCAGTGCCAAGCCTTGGTTTCCAGGGCGAGACGGTCCCGGGTCCGCATTCCTCTATTCCCATCAGTGGGCGCTCAGCCTCCACGAACCTAAGTTTACTCAGTTGCAAAATGACAATGACCGTAAGCTCAGAGCACTTCCGGGAGAGCCAAAAAGCAAACGAGGAAGGTCAGGGCTGGGGCACTGCAGGCCCTCAGCGAATGTTCCCTCTCTTCTCTCTCTGGCTGCAGGAGACCCTCTCATGGCCGCCTGTGTTCTCCCACAGGCCTTCCACTTCTCCTTGTCCGAGCTTCAACGAGGACAAGCAAGATGAGAGCCTGCTGGCAGAAAACTGGCGGCCTCGTTCCTGGACCACAAGGTGGGGCAGGGGATGGAGGAGGGGAGAGACGAGGGAACTGGAGCTACTGGAGCTACAGTCGGACACAAACCTTGCCTCCTCCCAGGCGAACCGGCCTCTGTGCACGGCACCAAAGAAGATGCTGCTCAATGAGCGTAGTCTGTGAAGCAGCGCATTTGAAGCCCAGAACACCGTCAGCGCTCTACATAACTACGGGGGGATGATGACGAAAAATAAACGATACCAGAATTGACAGCGACACTAAATTATGGGTATGGAAAAACTAAGAAAATTTAAGGGAAAAGCTACAATTTGGTCTAGCACTACAAATGTAATCCTGAAGAACACTCATTTATAGGAACTGCTTACCATTTAAGCCTAATTACCCTGCAGCACAATAACAACTGTGCCTTCAAGTCAACAAACGTTTATTGAGTGCCTATTAGCTCCTGGAGACATAGATTAATGAGCGTGACGCGGAGTAGACACAGAGCGGGAATCCACGACACGGCAACGAGAAATAAGGGGACGCAGAGGCCCACATGTGCGTTGGTTGCTCATGGAGGGAGGAGTCTTTTAACTCACAGAGAGGGAGTTATGGACAACTTCTGGAAGGAGGTGGTATTGAGCTGAGCCTTGTAGGATGGATGGGTTCATTCGTTTCACAGCGATTTACTGACACCTGCTATATGTACTAGAGGCACATCCATGAACCAAAGAGGCCAAACACTCTGCTCTGAGCAGTGCTGCAGAAAACTGGAAGGGCGTATTTGTTTGGCTGTGACACCAGAGGTCACACAGCTCTGTGGACATGAACCACAAAGAGTAAGGTGCAGTGGTGTGGGGGGAGGGGCTGTGAGCGCCATGGTTTAGGGCCCAGGTTTTCAGGTCACTGACTTGGGATCCAATCCCAGGCTGGCCACTATTAGTTAGCAGTGAGATCTGAGCCAAGTTACTTAATCTTGGTGAGCCTCAGTTTCCTCATCTGTTGCAGTGAGGACAGTGGTATGGACCTCCTGGCGGTACTGGCATGACTAACGGGAAGGCTTATGCTAAGAACAGGGCCTGGCCCATAGGGAATGCTCAAGGAAAGGTGGCTACTGCTTTCACAAGGTCTCTGATCCCTGTCCAAAGTGTCAGGATTGAGGAACACCACCAACAGTCAGCCAGTCAATCCTGTTTCGTTTTTCCAACTAATGATCCAACCTCACTACGGCTATACCTTGGGTGCCTGTGGGTGGGGAGAGGCCCGGGGCCTGGGGAGGAGCAGGGGGTGGAACCCTCAGGCCCACCTAAGAGTCCTCGGGCCTCGGAGAGCCACGGATGGGGCTTCAGCAAGTTCTAAACCTCCTGCAAATATATCCAAAAGTATGTGTGTGTTTGCACACTGCCCAGCCTCTGGGGAAGCACAACCTCTGAAATGGCAGGCACTGCCATTAAAGAGAAAGATGAGGGAAGTCCAACAGCCAGTTTTGAAAACCAGTGACTGTTTTTGATGCAATGTAAGCCCCCTCGATATTACCCTTGATGCTCCAGCAAAAGTCTGCTACAGAGATGGCTGACGTCAGGAATTAAGAGAAGGGTGTACTTCTCCCCTGGGGAGATGCTTGGCGGAGGAAAATTAGTGGCGGAGGCCTCAGAGTGGAGACAGGGAGTCAACACAAGAGAAATACAAGCCCAGGGAACGGGCAGAACTGTGCGCGGGAACCCATGGACTTCGCAGGACACGAGACTGGGATTCAAGCCCATTTCACCTGGATTCTAAGAGCGTATCGATCCTGCTGCTGCCTGAGCTACACAGAGCTGCTCTGCGGAGACTCTTTATCTGTGCTCCTGGGGTCAGGTGGAAAAAAAATAAACATATTCTCACTGTATGTGACTATGAGGAAGGATCTTTTGAATAATCATACAGCCCACGTAGAAACTGTGAGAGAATCCTTTTTTATTTCATACTGGTGGCCACAACAACATACCCATTTAGGGTACATTCATCATATTTGATAGCCTACGTCCTGGGATGCCTCCCTAAGAATTCAGAACAGCCCTCTGCCCTTTCCCTTCCCAGTTACTGCATCAGAGACAGAACGAACCTGACTTCTGCCCACCGGCCGATCGCTGGACCATCCAGATTTTGCCAAGAAATAAGGCAGCCAGAAAACAAAGGGCTGTGACCTCAAATGACTTTTAGAGTCTGTTCTAAAAATGCATAGGCTTTTCAAGGTTCACAATATCTTCCCTGGACATGGCTTCCGTAACAGGGAGGTCTTTAGCAAATCAGAGTTTGCGGTCATGATACATAGGAATGTAGACCATTGTCATTACGGACACAGTTTGAAATAAAATTAGGCTTCATCTGCTACTGCTTTTCTTTGAAACACAGAAATGCTTTCTAAATCCAGCATCTCAACGGGCTCGGCCAGAGAGGTGCCTGGGGACTCTGGAGCGGAGCATGGCCCAGTTCTCCATCTGGCTGAAGCAAAGACTCAGCCTGATTAATTATTCAGCACGGCAATGACCTCGGCAGCCAGGGAGGACCCAGAGAGCATTTCTACACTGGTCCCAATGAGTACTTCAGCTGTTCCTTCTGTTTCTCCCCAGACCGTCTGCAACATGGTGAGCATTCGGGCAGAAAACAAGACACCTGGCCCTTTGGGGCACTGGGCCCGCAAGTGCCATTTACTTAACTCTCCCTCTTTCCTATTTTTCAGAATAAGATCACCTACTGGAAAAATACATCCTATGCGAACATTCTATGCTGACAGCTTCTGCTACAAAGAGGACAGTCATCGTAATAACTAACATGCACGTGGTACTTACAGCGTGCCAGGCACGAAGGACTGATCCGTAACTGAAATATCGTCTACGATGCCCACCTCCCTGCCTGCCTGCTCCCCCGGCCCCTGGTGGTCAGTTCATGGAGGGGGGGTTCCCAGCGGGGGTCACCGCCGCCTCTAGTAAATAACAGGCTCTGTTCCTAGTAAACACTCTGGAAACCTACAAGGTCAGAGGGCAGGAATACCAACCAGAGTCCCTATATTCAGGAAATGCTCAGAGCATGCGCCATGACAGGGACTCAAAGCTAAATTATCTAATGGAAGAAGGGGAAGATGCACCGCAGTTCAGAAGCAGTGCCCGTAGTCATCTCTCATGCACAACGTGGAGCCGTGCAGGTTTCTGAGATTTAAGGTTTCGGTGACTTTAAATCCTTAGATGAAAATGGAAGGATTCTTTCAAAGCCCTGTGCCTTGATTTCTCCCTCTCTGTGCCATTCCCCAAGTCAGCTCCTGCCTGCGATGACTATTCCGCCACTGCTCCTTCTGCTTTACAAAAACGCTTGCTGACTCACCACTCTACCACATCGAGAAGAGCAATCATTCTGAGATTTACCGGAACCGAGGTTTGAACCACTGATGTGCTGAAGGGCATGCACAAGGGCAGTCACACTGGGAGGACCGAGATCTGATTCTGCATGACTTTAAATATTTAACAGTCTCTGGGGTGTCTTTGCTTCCTCACGCCTCCTCACCGCATGATCTCTTTGGTAGATGAGCTAGTCCAACTGGGCAGAGCTGTAGCCTGGGCTCCTCCTCTCCCCTCAGGTTGTGGGGGTGGAATTCACGCTGGGGAGTGGGACGGTGGCAGTGCACTGGATTTTGACTTTTAACTTAAAACACACGTTGGAGCAGCACTGACATCATGACGCCAACAGGTCTTGCTTTTAATTTAAGACATAAGACATGCATTTTTGCACAGCAGCAAAATCATGACATCCATATGCCTTAAGCATATTTCTAAGTGTTTATTATTATCTTAAAAACAATATTCTCACTGCAGCACTATTTACACTAGCCAGGACACGGAAGCAACCTAAGTGTCCATCGACAGATGAATGGATAAAGAAGATGTGGCACATTTATACAATGGAATATTACTCGGCCATAAAGAGAAACGAAATTGAGTTATTTGTAGTGAGGTGGATGGACCTAGAGTCTGTCATACAGAGTGAAGTAAGTCAGAAAGAGAAAAACAAATACCGTATGCTAACACATATATATGGAATCTAAAAAAAAAAAAAAAGGTTCTCATGAACCTAGGGGCAGGACAGGAATAAAGACGCAGACATAGAGAATGGACTTGAGGACACTGGGGTGGGGGAGGGTAAGCTGGGACAAAGTGAGAGAGTGGCATGGACTTATATACACTACCAAACGTAAAACAGATCGCTAGTGGGAAGCAGCCGCATAGCACAGGGAGATCAGCTTGGTGCTCTGTGACCACCTAGAGGGGTGGGATAGGGAGGGTGGGAGGGAGAGGCAAGAGAGAGGAGATACGGGGATATATGTATATGTATAGCTGATTCACTTTGTTATACAGCAGAAACTAACGCACCATTGTAAAGCAATTATACTCCAATAAAGATGTTTAAAAAAAAATTCTCAGTAGTGCTTAGGTGAGGGGATTTCAGAACGAGAAGGAGGAGGGAGGGAGTTTGCATTTATTGTGTTCCTATGATAGAGGCTCTTTATTAATTACCTAATTCAATTTAGTTTAATTCTCACAATGAAGTGAATCAGGTATTCTACCCATTTTTGAGAAGAGGAAACTAACTCCTAAAGGAACCCTGGCAAGTTTAAGTCTTCATAAAACTTTTTGGGAAATCTGACTTTGCGGCACTGCGGTCGTCACGCTTGTGAATGTGGTGGTGAGGAGGGGGTCGAGGTGGGCGAGAACGAGGTGGCGGACAACAGTGTCACACGCAGCATTTATTACGAGTGTCTGTGCACACATTACACAACGAGTGGGAAAAATCCACTTCTCCTTTACTACTCACCCAGAACGCTTCACTTCTGACCCTTCTAGCCACCAAATGTGAGGGGGGTTTTCCCCACTGCAAGCAAGTCTCTGCAACACCAGCTGGGTGTGCTACAATTTAACTCAATCCTGACACCACCCACCTGGATAGAGAGTCAGATCCCGTAGGTTAAGGGCTCAGACCCACAAGGCCGCTTGCCCCACACACCCCCTCAGACACCAACTGCAAGTCCAGGTTGTCACCTGTGCTTCTGACCAACCAATCGGCTACAAAGTGGAGGCTCCCATGACCCCCTCCTCGGGTTTGATTCATTTGCTGGAGTGGCTCACAGAACTCAGGGGAAAGAGCCCACCAGTTTATTATAAAAGGGTATAACTCAGGAACATCCAGATGGAAGAGGACAAGGTGTGTGAGAAGGGCGTGCAGCCTCCAAGCTTTCTCCGATCATGCCACTCTCCCAGCACCTTCACGTGTTCCCCAACTCAGAAGCTCTCTGAGGCCTGTACTTTAGGGGGTTTTCACAGAGGCTTCACATGATGAAGGCATGATCGATCATTAACTCCATTTCCATCCCCTCTCTGGAGAATGGGGGTAGGACTGAAAATTCCAAGCTTCTAATCATGGCTTGGTCTTTCTGGTGACCAGCCCCGACCCAGGAGCCCACCTAGAGTCACCTCATTAGAACAAAAGACACTGCTATCATCCAGGAAATTCCAAAGGATTTAGGAGCTCTGGGTCAGGAACCAGGGGCAGATACATATATGTGTGTGTGTGTGTGTGTGTGTGTGTGTGTGTGTGTGCCACTTTCTTTTACATATTTAATCAACTCATGGCAACATATGAGATAGATGTTATTACTATTCCTATTTTACAAATGAGGAAACTGAGGCACAGAGTGGTTGTTATGGACTGAACTGTGTCCTCTCAGAATTCATATATTGAAGTTCTAACCCCCAATGTGGCTATATTTGGACATAGGGCCTTTAAAAAGGTAATTAAGATTAAATGAGGTCATAAGATGGGCTTAATCCAGTAGGACTAGTGTCCTTATAAAAAGAGGAAGAGACACCAGGAATGTGAGCACACAGGGTAAAGACTACATGGGGACACAGTGAGAAGGTGACCGTCTGCAAGCCAAGGAGAGAGGCTTTGGGAGAAACCAAACCTGCCAGCACCTTGACGTTGGACTTCTAGCCTCCAGAACTGTGAGGAAATCAATTTCTGTTGTTGTAAGCCACCCAATCTGTGTGGTATTTTGTTATGGGAGCCCGAGTATATTAATACAGTGGTGTATACAAACCTAAGGTAACCGGCTAGCAGATGGTGGAGCTGGCATTCAGACCCAAGTTCATGTACTGACAAATCCCTGTCAACACGCCATGCTGCCTCCTAGGAGCTGTAACACGGCTGGTTTTCCTAAAGCGGGGCTGGCGGGCAGGCATACCTCACTCTACACCCAGGGACCTCAGAGAGGACCTATAACCCCTCCCTCAACCTGACACACCGTGCACATGTGCACATGCCCTCCCCCAGAATCTTAAGTTCTCAACAGCTGGACCAGGCTGAGACCAGAGGTCTGGAGTCCTGGTCCCACTCTAAAGAGGCCCCGGAGAATTCAAGGGCGGGAAGAGGCTGAGGAGAAGGAAATCCCCCCTGAGCAGGGAATGAGTACTTCAACCCTCGTACCCCTGCCAGGTCTAGCTTTATTGCTCCAGGCTGGCCCTGAGACTTCTCAGAGGTCTAAGAGAGCCCCTACCACAAGGCACTAACTAGCCCTGAAGTGGCGGTCTGGGTGCTCTTGTGCACACTTCCACCCGGGGGCACCATCACCCTTCTCCCTCCCAACCCCTTACTCCTGGCAACAGATCCCTGCAGGTAAGGAGGCTCCATGGGGGCAAAGGCAATCAAACGTAATCAACTGCCTGACGCCTGTGCTCTCGTCCCTCTAGGCCATTGCACAGCTGCTCACACTGTGCTCTGGGAAGGCCTACGGTGGTTAGACTCCGGGACAACCTGTGGGAGGGGCTAAGGCGCAGCCAGGGTGGCGCTGAGGCCTCTGGGGCGCCTCAGCCAAGGTCCTGCTCTTTCTCTCCCATGGAAGGCTTTCTTCAATGAAAGAAAGGCCAGCGTCCCGTGGCAATGTCCACAGTGACGGTCGCTCATCGGTCACCGAGCAGGGTGAACTGTCAGCACATTATAAGGAATTTATAGACATTTAAAAACAAACACCAGAGTGTCAATTTATTAATTTACAGAGGGAAATGGGAGTCTCACTGGATGCTCAGGCTGGCCAACAAGAGGATTCATCCTCTGGAGGAAATCCGCTCCAGTTTTAACCACCAGCCTGCCGCAGGCTGATGAGCGGAGAGGCAAGCAGAGGGAGCCTGCTTCCGCGTCTTGATGGCCAGGATGCTCGGAGAATCATCGCTAGTGCAAGACACAGGCCTCCGGCTTGTGATTTAATACACAGACAGTTGATTGTATTAGTCATTTCCTGCCCAGGAACCAGGCCGGCATTATGAGGCCTATTTTTATCAATGGAAAAGTTGAGTGGAGGTGGGTTCAACCAAGAGACTTAGCCCAGTATTTCCATAATGTCACAGAACAAATGAGACCTATGTGCATATTTAAACATAAACCTGCAGATATATCGCATCCGACATCTTCACATACAATGGTCATCGTCTTTCTAGCCGTGCCATTTAGCCAGTGCTTACTCTGTGCTGAGCATTTTGTATACACAATTAAGAGTTTGGACTTGGCGGGGAAAGCAAGGCGGCACTGACATTTATAGATCACTTTCTCAACGCTTCATGCCTTACAGCACGTAGCACAACATGTTCTCACAACCCTACAAAGCAGGAGCTCCTTATTATACATGTGAGAAACTGAGTCTGGAGAGCTGAGCTGAACCGCCCAAGGTCACACAGTAAAGCAGCAGCAGCTGGAATTTGATCCGAGGTTTAGTACTCAAGGTGGATTACTGTCTTGATTTTACAGAAGGGGAAACCAGCTCAGTGAAGTTCAGCAAAGTGACACAATTGTGGACCGGCTTGATCCAAGGCCTCGTCTTGCTCTCACCATTCTTTGCTCTACATTAGCTGTTCTATAAACAGAAGCACTCAATCCAAAGGAGGCTCCTTGAGAACAGGCCTGTTCTGTGGACCTCTGAATGCCTGCCACCCAAAAGAGGGTCTGGCACACGCTACATGCTCCATAAATATTTGTCGGACTTCCCTGGTGGCGCAGTGGTTAAGAATCCACCTGCCAATGCAGGGGACACGGGCTCGATCCCTGGTCCGGGAAGATCCCACATGCCGTGGAGCAGCTAAGCCCGTGTGCCACAACTACTGAGCCTGTGCTCTAGAGCCCAGGAGCCACAACTACTGAGCCCGCATGCCACAACTACTGAAGCCTGCGCACCTAGAGCCTGTGCTCCACAACAAGAGAAGCCACCGCAATGAGAAGCCCGCGCACCGCAACGAAGAGCAGCCCCCGGTCGCCCGCCGCAACTAGAGAAAAGCCTGCGTGCAGCAACAAAGACCCAACGCAACCAAAAATAAATAAATAAATGAAACAATTAATTAAAAAATATATATTTGTCAAATGAAGACACTTGAGCTGGAGGCAGACTGAGGTATGGTGGCAAGAGTGGACCACACCTGACTGGGAGTCCTCAACCTGGCTGGGCCCTAGGCTAGTTAATTGACCTAAGTTTCTGCATCCTTGGAGGGATAACGCCACAGACGCCGGTGAGAACTCAAGGGGGTGTACCAAGCACTGGTAGAGAGCCTGGCATAGCCACTTTTACCATAGCAAATGCATACAGCCTGGATTCTGAAGCCAGAGCACCCAGGTTTGAATCCCAGATGCCCACTTAATTCCTGAGTGATGCAGCTTTCTAATCTGTAAGATGGAGACAATGATAGTACTTATGTCCTAAGGAACACTGGCAGAAATAAATAGTATGGTGCATGTAATGTGCTTAGAACGGTACACAGTAAGTGTTCAGTGTGTTACCTATTATTATGATTAGCTCTAAATTATCAACAAATCTCATCTAGGGTATGCCTAGTGATATAAAAGTCATATAAAAATATCCACGTAGCCAGTAATGCGAGCTAGAGTCAGGTATCACGTGCCTCCAAGTGCCTCCACTGTGAAACCAGAGGGCCAGTCCTTCTGGAGGCTAATCCCTGTCTGGGGCCCAATCCATCCTTATCGGCTTATCAGGAGCCCCATCTTCACTAGCTGGTGGGGCCTTGACACGGCCCTGCAGACCGGAGCCCACATTTAAGGGTCCTGGGACACAAGCACTGAGGAACAACCTGAGCCCTTGCTATGTTTGCAGCCCTTCTCTCTGCACTTCCAGTTCGTTCCTGATCCACACTCTGGGCACCTGGCTGGACCAAGAGTCCTGTCCTGGAGCTGAGTCCCCTGGCAGTGCTTTGTACTAATGCCCCCTTTAGGTGCCAGTGGGATCTAGACACCTCACTGTCATGTTGTCCCTCCGTCCCAACCCTGACTCTGAGCTAAAGACCACTGAGATGCTACAAGGACCGGCTCATTAGATGGGACCCTCTGGACATGGAGCAAGCCTGCCAAGCCTCTGGAGAGTACAATCTGGACCATTCCTACACTCATCCAAGCAACACTGACAAGTGTAGAACTCAATACTTTGTTCAACTGTTCAAAAATTCAAAAGCTTCCACAGAAGATGATTTCTTACATGATAGGAAACGGTGGCTCTCTTACGAAGGGAGGGAGGGTAGGGGCAGGAGGGGCACTTCTTAAACCTGATGCCTGACATGTCCAACTAAGGCACCTATCAAATCCCACCGGCCAAACGCCCCATCACAGCCCCTCTCGGACAGCCCGACCTGCTGCAGCCCAAGGCCTGGGAGAACTCAGAGTCACCACGCAGCATCGCTGAGAATCAGAATCTGACAGTGACCACAGAAACTTCTCCTGGTGGGACAGCGAACGTGTTACACAAAAGGGAACTTCTTCAGCTGGAGACACCTGAATGCCAACAGAAGCTGAGTCTGTGGCAGTAAACATCCGCTCACGGCCCACTCTCTCACAGTTTTAGTAAGAGCCCATGCCCGTCCAGGCCTAGCAGCGAGGCTGGCTGGAGCCGCTTCTGTTCCTGCAGAGAAGCAGCAGACTTCTTCACTCCTGGGAAACCATTGTTCCGCCCTGGAAGTGTGAGTGGTATTTTAGTTTTCCCGTACAGGAGTCTTGGAAAAGATCGAGAGGCAAGTTGTGTGGTCCACATGGCTGATTTACACTACAGATTTATATTATTTCTGTTGAGAAATGTTATTTGCAGAGAAAGCACAGAGTAAAACCATAATGAATACTCAAGTTCTGCACATAAAGTTGGCCATTTTATCTCGCTGGGGCAAGCAAGATGGCCATGTGAGCTCTAGAGGGGATGCTGATCCAAAGGGAGGGGCAGAGAGAGCCTGAGGTCCAGAGACAGACTGTACCCTCTGCGTTGGGGGCTGGGGACCTGGAGTCCTGGGCATGGTCGGGGCCGGGACACCGGGGAGACTGGGAGGTTACAGATCCAATCTCAGCTAGTAACAAGTCTACTTGCAACACGGAACATGCAAAACTCAAATAAACAGAGTACCATTCTTAATAACACTTAGCCAAACGCTGCTGTTTCTGAGGCGATTCAGAACTAATTTGATCCTCTTCTAAAATGGGCCCAATAGATGACCCCACTAAGAATGATGTCACATGGGTCTTGAATAAATCCTTCCTCTAAATAGCTCAACTGCAAATACAGTTGATGCTCATTATTTGCGGATTCCATATTTGCACATTCACCTACTCTCCGAAATTTATCTGCAACCTCCACATCAATATTCGTGGCATGTTTGTGGTCACTCATGGACATGCAAAGATTGGCAAAAAGTCTGGGTTGCATGATGTGCATGTTCCCAGCTGAGGCTGAACAAGTCTTCTTGTTTCAGCCCTCATACTGCGAACGAGTGCCCTTTCCGTGGTCTAATTAGCACCTTTTTGTGTATGTGTATGTGCTTTTTCTTGGTGATTTCGCTGTTTAAAACAGCCTCCAAGTGTAGCACTGAAGTGCTGGCTAGTGTTCTGGCGGGAGAAGGCTGTGATGTGCTTTCTGGAGAAAATCCATGTGTTCGATAAGCTTCATTCAGGCGTGAGTCAGTGCTGCTGACCATGGGCTCAAGGCTAATGAATCAACAATATATATTAAATAAGGTGTCTTTCAACAGAAACACACATAAAATAAGGTTATGTATTGACAGGTTGACGAAAATGTGACCAGAGGCTCGCAGGAACCTAACTCTGCACCTTCCCGAGGAATACTGTATTTCAGTGTTTGCTAATTCAGTGTTGGCAGTGCCTTTACAGAGCTTTATAGACCCACTACAATAGTGAGAATCAACCATACCTGTCTTTCTTCCTAGAGCAAGGCCGGGGGGCGCGGGGTGCTGGAGGGGGACTTGATCACTCTAGCTTTCTGGATTTGGGTATAGTCGGTGTAGGTGGGACTAGGAACCACGGAGCCCTGGGTTCTCGTCGCTGGCCTCCAGACGGACCCCTCCTCCCCCAGGCTGCCCCTTATCTCCCTGGTTCCCTCCCTCACATCTTACTCATGTCACCTCCTCAGGAGGCCTTCCCGGACTATTTAAAACTGCAACCCCTCCCAGCACTGTCTAGCTCTTTTCCCTACTTTATTTTTCTCCATATTTTCACCTAATGTATGTATATTCCACTTCTGTGTTGCTGTTTCTCTCCCCACACTGGGACACAAATTACATGAAGGCAGGGGCTTGGTCTGCAGCCTCCTCCGCCCCTAAGCACAGAATCTGATCGCTGTGAGGGTTAAATGAGTTCATACACATCAAGCAGGCTTTGAGCAGTACTTGGTGCCTGGTAAAAGCTATACTCATCATCATTATTGGGACTGATTGTAGTTTTTACTGCTGGCTTTTAAGAAAGTTTTTTTTAAAAACTGCACTGCTCACCAAGAAAGGAAAAATCTGCAACTTTTTACAGTGCCTGAGATGAATGCAGTAAACTCATAAAGCGGGAAGACCTGCAAAGACCTGAATTAAAAGCACAGCTGTTGACTCAGCACCCCTTAAGGGAACACTCACCAGGTCCTCGCTCTTGACGCTGACTCCTAGAAGTCGACACGGTACACACACGGGAAGAGCCTTTGCCCACTGCACAGAGACCCAGAGCACAAGGGACCTGGGGACCCCGGAACCCGACCACCTCATTTCACAAATGAGTAGACCCGAGTCCCGAGAGCACTGCACAGAGTTGCCGCTAACAAGAATGAGTGTCTGTCTTGTGTGGAGTGGAGTGGGCAGGGAAGTCTGTCCCCAAAGGGTTCCCTTAGTCACCGCCATTTACTGAGATTGGTACCTGACCAACTGGAATCACTGTGCAATGCAAAGATGAAGTGAGTACGAACACTCGCTATTCCAAGACATTTACGGCAATTCAAGAAGAAAGAAGTATTTTAAGTAGTTGTTTCAAAGACTTTGCTTTAAATTAGCTATATTGAGTTTGTAGGGTAGGAATGCATGTTCACAGAGCTGAGATATTAAAAAGAGAGGACATTTCCAGCAATAGACTAAAGGCTAAAAACCTACTCCCAGAGATGACAAGGTATCTGAAGAATAGACATATCCAGGACTCCATCTGAAGACAGATTGACCAAAGAAGCTCCTTGTGGCCCCTCCTCACAAGCAGGTAACACACCTGTGTCTCAAGTACAGTCAGGTTTTATCCTGTGTGTGTGTGGACACAAGGAAAGAAGGAGCCTTAAGGAACCCTGTAGCTCCAGAAAGTGGAAACTTCTAAGAATTCCCTGGTGATCACACAAAATAACCATAGAGAAGGAAGGACCCAGAGAATGCTGCAAGGCAATGGATTCCCAAAATTCCAAGGGAAGTGACTGCAGATTGTATGCTGTCACAAAGCCTCGAGATGGAAGTAAGCAGTTAGCGGAAGCGAGCCTTGCTGGAGACTTAAAGACGGGGGCAGAGAGGAGTTCCTGGAAGGAAGGGGCAGAGGGCAGAGGGCAGAGGGAGGGAGAGAGAACTTTGCATTATTCAGGGTACATAGCCTCGGGGCCAGGGCACCTCGGGTCACGGCAGCTCCTGCTGTTGCCTAAGGCTCATTACTGCTGCCTGTGGGACAACTGCAGCCCTGCCCCCTGAATGGACCTGGGGTGGAGGTCCAGTGATTTGGGCCAGAGGCTGCTGGTCCAAATTCAAGGAGAAGCCTCATTCCCAAATTCATCTCCCCTTTTCTTGGACTCTTACTGTAGATACTCAGTAGCTCACCTCTTAATGCTCTACTATTCTTTGAATTAATGCCACCTCCCCCATTAGCCTCTGAGCCTTGTTTTCAGAGCTGAACTCAAAGCTTTGCTTGTCCCCTTTGCTTGACTGATGAGGCCCATCAGGGGAAGTGACTTGTCCAGGGTCTCCTCGCCTGTGAGCGGCCGGTACAGGTGAGCAGTGGGGTGTCCTGATTCTCAACACCGTATCCCTCTCCCAGGAGCCACTTGAGGTCAGGGAGACCTTGTGTGTGTTTTTCTTCTCCCACAATGCCCAGTTAAGTGCCACACACACCAGAAGCACTTAATATCTGTTGATTCATTTTTTTCTTCCAAGGGGAAGATGCAGGGTATCCTGAGAAAAATCACCAAAACTAATCAAAGTGCTATGAGTCCTGTGAATTATAAAGAAAGGTAGAGGGAGTCTGGATTAATTTTCTCAGAGAAGAATGAGAAGCGTTATGGTGAAGCAGTTGAAAAAGTGTGGGGAAAATGCACTCCAAAGTCATCCTTCTACCTAGGGCGTCGAGCAAGGGGTAGGGGCTCTGGAAAGACAAGGAGAATCTGGAAAGCAGTAATGATGAACTTCTTAAGGAAAAGAGATACTAAAACAAGAAACCCTCTACCAAGGGGGCTGTGGACTCTTCACTCCTGGGGCAAACCTTTAAAAGTAGGATGTTAACTGTCCCCACTGATGTTCCCGTTTCAACAGAGATGACCAGACCAGAGACACGAGATTTATTCTGCACATAGGTTACGATTCTGCATGTGAAATACAACCTCCGTGAAACTTATTTCATGACAATACATGAGAACTTCAACCATCCCATTTTTCAAACTGCTTTGGGAAGAGTCTTTACATCTTGAAGGAGAAGACGGTAGTTCCACTTAAGCACATAAAAGAGGACACAAAATAAAATGTATTTTTCTGTCTTGAGAATATCTTCACTTATTAACAATGTGGAGTGCCCCAGGGCTGGCGACACCACATTACCTTAACTCCACACAGCTTGCTCTGTGGGAACAGTACCAGCCTCACCTAGTACACACATGACAACCCCGCCAGTACACACATGACAACCCCGCCAGTACACACATCACAACCCCGCCAGTACACACATCACAACCCCGCCCGTACACAGTTAGCTCTGGCACGCGCTCACCTCTGCGGCCTTGAATCTTTCATAGAGACAGGTCCGCAAAGAACGTTAGAGGAATGGCGAGGTTCCGTATGTAACATGATGCCAAAATATGCTGTGGGCCACTGGTGACTTTCTCAGCTTCCTGGGTCAATTTTTCCCCCCCATGTTAACTTTTAATAAGTTAAAAAAAAAGATTTTTGGGAAAATGTTTTACAAATGCTACATTATTTATCAACACCCATCTCGTGGACAGTATGAGTACTTTAATGCTGTTAACGGCAGCAGGCCAGATTCTGCTGCAGTCCCCCACTTTTCGGCAGTCTTTGTAATCTCTGAAGTCACTGTAAATGCTGGGGAGAAGTAGCAACTAAGGAAGGAACAATCTAGAGTTTCCTGTAAAAGGGGGGCAACTTCGATGTCAATAATATGTACATAGAACTTTGGAGTAACTTTTCTTTTTTTAAAAGCTAGTATAAAGCTCCTGGTGGCTGAAACCCAAAGCTTTTCAACCAGAACTCTAGAGGCTGAGACCAGCCTGGGCTTCTACCCGGGCACTAGCGCACTAGGAAGGGAAGGCTTGCGTTACTGAACTCAAGTGTTTCACTGCTATTCCAGCTGAACCACCGAGCAATTCTGAATTGACGAAGGCTTTACATAAATGCTCCCTAACATACAGAAAAAGGGGAGAGCAATATGCTCTACGTAAAGTGAGAAATCATACACACACACACACACACGCACGCACAAATTGCAACGAGTCAAAAACCTGTTTCAAGGTTTGTTTCGTCTATAAAGTGAGGCACCAAACACTCAATCCCACTGACACAAAGGAAATTCTTTATTCCTATCATCACTGACTCCGTCCCAAAAATTAGATTAAAACTCCTCGTATAACTTATATAAGCTGGTACTATCTGCATTTTCATTAATAACCAGTGTGTTACGAGACATTTCCTATTTTAATTTTTTTCTAAGGTCTGGAAAAAAGAAAGTAATGCTGCTTCACTTAAGCTATGACCCATTGTAATACTGTGATCGCCAAAATGATTCCCAAACTAAATGGATTAGAGAGAGAGGGAGGGTGGCCTTAAAGATGGCATACTTGGGACGGGGCTCAGTCCCACACAGCCTCCAGCTGACGGGACCTACACAGCAGCAAAAACGGGTAAATCACCATGACTGACGGGGCTGCTGGGAACCATTACATCCGAATTTTTAAAGAAACTTTTGGAAGACCAAAACCATACATCATGTTTAGCTAGTGCTGTACAGCAAAACACTGCTACTGTATAACATCTTACTTGGTCTTCACAGTAATACTATGAGTTTCCCAGACTATGCATTAGTACCACCCCATTTTACAGATTAGAAAAGTGATGTTCAGAGAGGTTAACAAAGTCACACAGCTCATCCCCAAGAGCACTGGGCCCAGAACTCAAGGATTCCAGCTCCTACTTCATACCCTTTCCCCTTGGAACATGGCCCTGCATTAGGGACAAAGACTCTAGCTGTTTTTTCCTCTTTTGTCCTTCACCGGGAGTCAAGTGCTTGGGTAATCCACTAAAAGACACACACATACACACAAAACCAAAACACACACATAAAAACATATTTTATTTTTCCTCTCAATCTTTAACACAGTTGCACATCTTCAGGTGAGCTTGAGCTCATGGTATAGAACTCCCACACAACAATCACACAGGGAATCAGAGAACCAAACCAAAGGCATGCTTGCAAGACCATGGGAAGGCCCACCTACACAAGAGGAAGGACAGCCCAGAGATTAAAAGCTTGGTCTCTGAAGCCAGACTGACTGGGTTCACATCTCAGCTCTGCCATTTATCAGCTCTGAAACCGTGGGCAGGTCACGTAAGATTCTGTGCCTCAGCTTCAACTAAAAATAGGAGAAATAAAAGAACATAGCTCCTGGGGTTTGTGGGAAAGCAGGACAGTGGAAGTCACATGGGAGCGTTTGCTATTGCCTTTTACAGAGGTGCTAGATGAGCCTGAAAGACAGAAACTGAGCTTACCGGTAACGGCCCCAAACCACCTTGGTATATATGTGCCCCAAAACATACTAAATGCTCAATGAACATCAGCAATCATCACCGTATTTTATTATCAGAACACGGCCTTCAGAGTCTGCTTCACTCAGGCTCAAATTTCAGTTCATCCATACAACTGATTTGTGATTTTAAGAAAGTGACTTGGGTTCTCTGAATCTCAATTTCCTCATCTGTAAAGTGGGAATAACAACATCACCCGCCCCCCTGCAGGGTTGTTCCGAGAATCAGATGGCCCGCTGCAAGTAAAGCACCCAGTAGGGTGCCCAGCACATGGTTGGAATCAGAGCAACGTTAGTTTCCTTCTCCGCCCAGCCCTCTACTGTTGCCAAATGATGAAGGTCTACGTTGGATATCCATTCATTTTATTGTTTCTAGATCTCAACCAAAACAGGGCAGACATTAGAATATTAGAATTAATATTAGTATTAGTATTAGAATATCTGAAGAAGGAGAGAAGAGCTTCATATAGTATTTTATTTGCTAAGTGACACTGGCCTATAGCATTAGGTGAAGAGGGAAAACTGACATTTTCTATAAAATAGGTTGCTATAGATCTCATCTGAACTCACAGCTCTGAAAAAAAATCACGGCTCTCAGGAGAAGGGCTTTTTGAGAAATTATATATTCTTGTTTCTAGGGTCCATGTGTCATTTACATGGGCCAACGTTCTACCTTCAGTAGAGACAGGGGTCACTTGCTGGTCAAACCTACCACTGGGAATGTGGCTGGAGCAGAAAAGTGGGCCCTGGGTGGGGACCTGTGTCCCCTTCCTGAGCAGCAGGTCTGCTGAGAGAATGAGAGACTGTAAGGGAATCCAAAGGGCCACATTTCTGCTCTGTGCCCACAGGAGGTGAATTGCAGTGTTGTCCGGCTGGAGATGTGGGTTAAGAATGTGCTGGTTCATCAGCTAAGCACAGTCTTAATGAAGTGATTTTTTAGTCTGAGGATCTTTTAAGGTCAATTGAGTTATTTCTAAATTAATTTTTAAAAACTGAGATATAACTGATATATAACATTTGTGTAAGTTTAAGGTGTACAACGTGCTGGTTTGATACATTTATATATTTCAGTAAGACCACCACCATGGCATTCGTTAACACCTCTATCATGTCTCATTTTTATCATTTCTTTTCTGTGGTGGGAACAATCAAGATCCAGTCTCTTAGCAACTTTGAAGTTTTCAATACAGTATTGTTGACTATAATCACTACACTGTGCACTGAATCCCCAGGACTTATTTATCTACTAGTTGTAGGTGTGTACCCTTAAACAACATCTCCGCAGTTCCCCTGTTCCCGGACCCTGGTAACCTACTCTGTTTCTAAGAGTTCGGCTTCTTTAGATTCCACATATAAGAGACATCATACAGTATTTGTCTTTCTCTGTCCGACTTATCTCTCTTAGTATAACACTCTCAAGGTCTATTCGTGTCCAAAGCTTGTCACAAATGGCAAGCTTTCTTTCTTGTGGCTGAATAATATTCCACTGCATATACACACTACATCTCCTTTATCCATCCATCTGCTAACGAACACTTAGGTTGTCAATTTAAATTATTTATGGATTATGCTTAGTGAACTGATCTCAAATGTCTCCTTCAACAGGAAGCAACTGAAATTCCACATACAGATGCAAACTGTCTCTTTCTCAAGTCCAGTAACATTGTAACTGCCATTCTTAAATGGGATTACCATTTTCTCTGCTGTATTACTTTCTTCTGCTCCTCTCCTCGGTCTGATTGATTATCTCACCTTGCATGCCATTGTTGTTGAATAAATATATGTAGAATGAGTGGATGGATGGCTTGGTTACAGACAACTGTTGAGAGCTGTCACACTTCATGTCAATTTAGAGACTGAAATTATGCAAACCTGACTATTAAAACCATTTCCTTAGAAGCACCAGAGCCTGGAGCAGACGAGGACCTCAGGCTCTGATCGTTGTGGCTTCACACTTCAATGAGATTTTAAATAGGAGGCACAGGGGTGAGGGGACAGCGTGGTTTCGTGAAAATGGCTCAGTGTCTCAATTATTCCAATAGTCCTGTAGGAGGAGCCATCATTTCTCTATCAATGTCATTAACTGCAAATAAATAAGAAATGTTCACAGTACAACCTCAGTACTGGCACCGGCATTAAGTTCTCAGGCAACAGCCCCGAGAAGAGGACGCCTGGTACGTGTTGTCAAGTTTCTGGGCAGCCTTGGAATGCCAGCCTCGGGACCAACTGGCTCTTCCTAGAGGACCCAGCCCTGCTCGATGAAGGTACCACTGCTGCTGCTTCTACCTGAGGCTGCTCAGCTCTGAGAACACCCACGGCCCAGGATTCTCTGCCAGGATCTCACGGGGTCAGGTTGACACATCTGCTGCCCCTGCGCTCTCAGGATGCCCACCTCCACCACCACTGCTGCTGGGGGCCGCCCATCACCTCACCTGTTTCCTGCTTCCTTCCTTCAAGGGAAGAAGGAAGTGTGCCTCTCCTTAATTAGCCATCCAGGCATTTGCCCACCACAGGGAGCAGCTGCCAGCAGTTGGATAACAATGCAGCTCGTTTCAACAGTGCCTTTCAAAACCCGGGGGCTCGCATGGCTGCCAATTCCTCAACTGCTCATTCAGGCAAGCGTAGTGACCAGAAGTTAATAAGGGAAAGGGAGCCGTGGCTCTGCCAGAAACACGGCATTATGCGTGGTCATGTTGGCAAATAAACAGAGGAAAACAGTTTTAGAAACACAAAAGCTGGCCTCTGGGCCCGGAGACAAAATGAGTTATCAAAGGCCAATGGCTCAGTGTCCAAGAGGCAGTGAGTGTCGCCCTGCTCAGTGGAAAAGCATGCTGGACCAGGCTCAGGGGCCTGGCTCGAGTCCTGCTCTTCCCAGACCAGCTATACACTCTCGGGCAGGTAACTCTGCCGCTCTGTGCTCCTTCCACCTCTCCTAAGGCTTGAATGAGATGGTCCTTATTTTCTCTTCGTGAATGTCAACCTGAAAGCCGTTCATGAGAGGATGAAATCTCATTCTGCCAGGACTTGGTATGTTCGTCATTGGCTCTGTGCCTCGGTTTCTTGATTCAACTGTGTTGACAGTTATGCCCCTCACTAAGGGCGTTTTCTCTGAATAACTAAAATGTGAGAATAACATCTGTCACAGACTGTTATGTCCCAAAGATGACAGGAATAAAGCACCCTCTCCCCCGCTATCCTACATGCTCTCTGCAGTATGACCTTGACACTCTCCCTCAAGAGGTAGAGTCCGTGTCTCCACCCTTGGGTCTGGGCTGCGACTGCTCTGATCAACAGAACAGGGTGGAAGTGATGGGGTGCCATCTCCTGAAACAGCCTTGTCTCACCTGGTGGCTTCAGGAAGCTTCCTGCTTCTTGGAAGCCAGACACCATGTGAGAAGTACACCTGCCTACCCAGAGACCACCACTGTGAGAACTCCAAGCCACATGGAGAGGCCCGGGAGGATGAGATGCCACATGAAGAGAGGCAGTGGCCAAGGAACACTGAGCCACCAGGCACGTGAGTGAAGAAGCCGTCTTGGAAGTGGATTCTCCAGCCCCACCTGCCCCCAGATGCCCCCATGTGGATCAGAAAGGAACTGCGCCACTGAGCCCTTCCCAAATTCCTGAACCCACAAAATTTATTTCAGGAGCAAAATAAATGGTTGTTTTAAGCTACCAAGTTTGGGCATAGTCTGTAACATGTGTACACATTAACAGATGACAGAAACAATGTTATCTGCAGTATTGGACAAATATGGGTGGGCCTCATCTTAGTAGATCTGTTCCTAAAAGCATTTGCTGAAAATGAACACAAAATTACATGTAAAATTATTTTTTAATCTTGAGCACTTACATTTACATTTTGAGAGAGAATCACTAAATCCCGTAGCAATGCAAGTACACGCATTAGTTTAGGCATCATCGCCTTCTGGAAAACAATATGCCACCCCTTACTCCCAGCCAGGATAGATGTCCCCAGCTCAGCACCCATGACATGATAGCTCAGCACTTAGCACAATGCACTGAATTTCCCTGTTTGTTGTCTGCCCCGTGAAGGCAGGGGACATATCCGTTCCTCCTTGTAAGAGAAGAGTCATAACGTCTAATGCACAAAGTATGATAGAGATGGTTCTAAGCACTTGACATAGATCTTATGTTTACATCAATTCACTTAACGTTTACTAATAGCCTTGTGGGGTAGGTACTATTATTATGCCCACTCTCTAGATGAGGAAACTGAGGTACAGAGAGGCTAAGTAACTTGCCCAAGGTCACCCAGCTAAGTAAGTAGCAGAGGCTGGCTTTGAATCAAGGCCCAGAGTCCATGCTCTTAGCCATTGTAACACACAGATTTTCTTTAACATTAAGCATTCAATAAATGTTTTTGACTCAATTAATGAATCAACAACAGAAATCAAACCCAAACTTCTCATACAGATCAGGATTTCTGAAAGAAAAAAACCCGTGCCACATGAACAAAAATCAATTCTAAGAACTACATGCAAACATAAAAATCCCATACAAATGCTAAGTAATGATAACGAATTTGCTACATAGACCAGAAATAAATCTGAATGAGAAAAGATACTCCCTACCCCTTCCTGTTTATCTATTAGTGCTAATCTAGTCAGTAGCCACTAATATGATTACTTCAGGAAAATCTATGCGAATAGGAACCAAGGGAGGGCTCAGATAAATAAAGCTTACAGATGAATAGTAGAATCTCATGTTCATTCGCCGTTCACTTCAGGACGTTCCTCTATCAAACCTACTGACCAACTGATGTGTATCACCTCTTTCTCTTTTCTCTCCATCTGGGGCAGGTTATACCAAAAGAGGAGAGAGACAAGCAAAGCTTTCACGAAAACCAGTGCCTGGGAAAGACATCCCCGAGCAGCTGGGAACCGGCTGCAAATGGCCATGACAGAACTGGGAGGTACTGTGTAGGAAGACTGCAGAGGATGCACAGAAATGACACCTTATTTATCTGATTTCAAACTCTTTACTGTTGCTGCTTGACGTGTTGTGTACAGACCGGCAGCATAAGCAGCACCCGAGAGCTTGGCAGAATTGCAGTACCTTGTCCGGCCCCAGAACAACTGAACCTGAATCTGTCAATATGGGCAGGCAAGTTTGAAGGCACTGCCAAGGACTGGACCATCTGGGAGCCGCTGGAAAGGAAGAGGGAGTCTTTCCTCAAGCAATGACTCTCCAGTCCCCCCCCCCAACCCTGCCTACCTCTGACATCCCTGCTACCTCCACCTCAGACACCCAGGCAGCCAGTGACCATAAAGCTTAGGGAAACGATCCCTGGGAGTGGGTGGGCACGACGCTCCCTTAGACCTCGGAGTCAAATGCAACTAGGTTTGAGTCCCAGCTCCACCAGTTACTGGCTGTGTGATAAAATGAATTATTTAACCTGTTCAAAGCACCAGTTTCTTATCTGTAATATGGGGGCAACAACCACGGTGCCTTGCGTTTGCAGGAAAATTGCATGTAGGTGCCTAGCATAGTGCAGGGCGCAGGCAGAGCGTGTGTTCAGAAAAGGGAGCCAGCTCCCTCTCTCCAGCCCTGGGCTCAAACTACTCTTTCTTTCCTTCTCCAGATCTGGAGATAGACCAGACTGAACTATTTCATCTCCAGACGCCATAGATCAAGACTGCTCACTTCATTTCAGATCTGAAAATTTCTCAGAACCAGAAGTGACTTCTGAGATGATAACACCTCATCTTACAGCCGAGGAAGCTGAAACCCAGAGAATTTAACGCTTGGGAAAGAATAATCTTCCTTACCCAGTTCCCTTGTTGTGTGGATTCCGAAGAACAGTGTTCTGAAAGCAGTTCTAATTACTTCTCCTCACAAATATCCTGAAAATGATTTGTTATACACTCTGACGCCTGGTCAGAGGCCCAGGAGACCCACCTTTGAATGCCATCTCCACCACTAATTGTGGGACCCTAGGAAAGTTATGCACACAAATTTTCTGGGATTCACTTTTTCACCTGTAAAGGAGGACCATTCGATCATCTTTAATGTCACTTCTAGCTTTAAGCAATTCAATGATTTCACATGAAATGCTGATTTCTTTAGGGACGTAATTTTAATACTGTCCACAAGATGGCAGAACACTTCCTTTACAGAAGTCTGAGCATAGCGAACACAAAGGAGAGGAAAGCACTCTAAGGAATTCGTACATATTTTTCGAAGCATTCAGTTTTCTACAATTTAATTATAACTGGCTTTTATTTTAGGGTTAATCATTCTAGTCAAGCATTTGGCCAGCAATAAGCCACATGCCATGAGAAAAGGAACGTTTTAAAGGGCTAAATTAGGGTTCTAAGGTAGTAGGATGAGCCCAGGGGACAGAGTGCAGAATCGTGGGCATTCAGAAGTGCAAGCTACCTGGCCGCCTAGACATGACTAGAAATTGCCTTCTTGACAAATGAGGCACAAGAGGCAACTATCTACAAAAAGCTTGTACACGCAGACATTTAAAAACATTTCACATGGGGCAGTGACGCAAAATAGACAGAGAGAGAAAAAAAATAGAAAAAATCTTCAAGATTACAATAACAAAGTTTTGAATTTAAAAATGCAGAGGGACTAAACACCACGTACTGTCCTGAGCTAGATCCTGGAACTGAAAAAGGACCTAGAAGAACGACTGGTAAAATCAGAATAAAGTGTTTAGGCAATAGTTTTGTATCCCTCTTCATTTTTTTAGTTTTCACAAGTGTACTATGGTTATGTAAGATAGGACCTTGGGGGAAGTTGGGTGATGGGTATACAGGAACTCTCTGTACTATCTTTGTCACTTTTCTGTAAATCCAAAATTATTCCAAAATAAAATTTTTATTTAAAAAATGCATAGAAAAATAAGGGCAGGGCTTCCCTGGCGGCACAGTGGTTAAGAATCTGCCTGCCAATGCAGGGGACATAGGTTCGTGCCCTGGTCTGGGAAGATCCCAGGTGCCATGGAGCAACTAAGCCCGTGCACCACAACTACTGAGCCTGTGCTCTAGAGCCCGCGAGCCACAATTACTGAGCCCACGTGCTACAACTACTGAAGCCCGTGTGCCTAGAGCCCGTGCTCCGCAACAAGAGACGCCACTGCAATGAGAAGCCTGCGCACCGCAACGAAGAGTAGCCCCTGCTCGCCACAACTAGAGAAAGCCCACACGCAGCAACAAAGATCCAATGCAGCCAAAAATAATAAAATAAATTTATTAGAAAAAAAAGAAAAATAAGGGCAAAAGACAGCCAAGAAAGGACAGAAACACTGAGTTTCATAATAAACACAGGGTTTTGTAACTACCAAAACAAATGTCCTATGTTGATGATAATTTAAGAGGGGGGAATTTTAAAGTAGGAGGTAGTAGCTCACATGCAATAAAATAAGGTAAATAAGTAAAAATGACAAAGCCTAAAGAATAATGGGCAGTGGACAAAGGTGTCTTCTAGGGTATGGAATTATACGCTGCCGTAGCCTTTTCTGAAAAGCAGTTTTGCAGTAAGTGACAGAAGCCATAAGTTGATAGCCTTTGACCCGGTAATACCGGTTTTAGCAACCTGTACCAAAGCAATGATTTAAAAGAAAAAAAGCCACCTATTTTTATGAAGTTGTAACTCTGCCCTGTAGCACTGGAAATTGTTCCTATGGCCACTGGGTGCCTAGACAGATTATGGTGCTATTAATTAAATGGAATATTATAATGGAATTAAGAATGATAAATCTGAGAATTATGGAAAGGAATACGTGAAGTAATTTTTAAAGAGCTCAGTACATGCAATGTAGTATCCTAGATTAGGTCCTAAAAAGGATATTAGTGGAAAAAATGGGAAAATGTGAATGAATAGCCTATTTTAGTTAATAATACGGTATCAATATTAATTTCTTAGTTTGGATAATTGTCCGTGATTATGAAGATGTTACTATTAGGGGAACATAGGTGAAGGGTATATGGGAACTCAATATCTTTGTGACTTTTCTATAAATCTATAATTATTTTAAAATAAAAGTTAAAGAGCTCAGAATTATATATAAACTCATGCACATACTGCAATCAACTAAAAAAATATTTACTGTATATAAAGTTAGGTAGGCTCATAAAACACTGTCAGAGTTATAAAAATACTCTGCTTTTGCAGAAGTGGGGTGGCATGGGGGGAAGAGTTCATTTATGTTGCTACTTAGATGTTTCACTGAACAACTGATTATCAAGATGCCCTGACTCAGAGTGGCTGGGGAGAATTCTGAAGGATTCATATCCTGATAGTCTAAAAATGACTTTTATTTTTCCAGCATCTAAGTTTCATTGAGGGAGTAAGGAAGACATTTTCTATAATCATCTTTTTAGTAATCATTCCTCGGGGACTATATTTAGAATTCCATCGTACATGAAATTAAATATTTTTGCTTCCTAAAGAAAGGATACCCTCTGCTTCTTTGCGAGGCACTCAGTTCCTGTGTCCTTGGCAAACTGAAAGAATGGAAAGGGTTAACTAAAGATACCCTTTAGATATCTTTAGATCTATCGAAAGCTTGAACATCTGGGAACCTAGATCTTGCCACTTCTGCCTGCTTAGGTGCCCCAGGGAGCATTAAACAGGCGAGGAGTGACTAAGGGGGCAGATGGGAGAAGCCAGAGGGTGGTGGCGATGGGGAATACCTCCAAGGTGGCCTCATCAAAGTCAGCTCTAAACCAATGGACTTGTTCCAAATTTGTAAAAAATAATTTCGTTTAGTGCCGTTAGAAACAGCACTGAAGGATCACCTTAGCCTTCCCTGCAGGGTTTCCCTTGGCCCGCTTCCATCAGGAGGTGGAGAGACTTGCCTCCAGAGAAGCACAGCAAGACTCAATTTCCCCAAAGGGACGCCATCTGTGTGGGGTATCTAAAGTGGGCAGCTCGGCCAATCGCCAGACACACAGATGAGCTCCACTCCAGTCCCCACTTCCTCCTGTTCTGGCCCAACGTTTATCATAAGCCTGGTTGAACTTACACCACTGAGGGATGGTCTGAAAAAACCTGCGGCCCATCCATTCCACTTCTAGAGTCTAGGGTTCATCTCTGCCTCAAGTCAGACCGGAAAGCTGGTCCACGCTGTCAAAATCCTCCACCAATTTACTTGAAATGGGTTTGTCCTTTGCTTCCAATGAGCAAAATCCAAATTTCTATGTGTCTTTACATAAACCTGGAGTATTGTTGAGGACACGGATCACATTAATTGATGGTGGACCCTAAATGAAGCTCCAGGTGAGACTTTTCTTTGGACAGTCTAGTGAGCATGGGCTCTGGAGCCAAATGGCCTGGATTCAAATCCTGACTCTACTATTGAACTAGCTGTTCAACTTTCTATGCCTCATTTTCCTCATCTGCAATAATGACAGTCAGCCCCTTTGAATTTCCGTGAGAATAAAAGAGTCAACAGCAATGAAGTCTTTAGGACTAAGCCGGGCAAAATGTTAGCACTCAATAAATATTCATTATTACAATTATTTTATAACAGAGCACTAGAAAAACCATTATATTCCATAAGGAACTGAGATGCTTTTACCTCATGCACAGTGGGATTCATAGAAAGCAGGGTTCTGACACCCTTTTCCCCTCCCGACAGACTTAGGGTCCTCAAGAGTGACAGTGCCTTTCTAGAGCACGGGGCACCTTCAGAATCTAGGGTGGGATGGGGGCAGTTAGAAGCACGTGTAGTTGGCAGAGGTTTTTTCAAGATTCTGAGATGCCCTTACAGGAGTTCATGCCATTTACCATAAGAGTTCTCAGTATAAATAATCACCTGGAGGAACAAAAATGGACCCAAAGGTCCATTTTCTTAACTATGCCAAGTCCTATGCTCTGAAAAAAAAGTCCTACGCTTTTTCCTTCTCCCCAGTCTGATCTGTCCTAACTCCATCTACTGTCCCAGTACAGACAGATGCACTGATTCTTCCCTTATGTTTTCTGTGGCTTGTAAGTGCTTTCATAAGTCTCCTCAGCTCTTTTATAGAACAAAGAAGGATATAAAATAAATAATACAATACACGTGCTTTTTTGTTTAGAACTAAGTACAACTTTAGTTACTTCTAAGAAAGCTGAGCCTCCTTATTAACATGAACAAATTCCTAATAGGTGCTAGAATAGACACGTTGGGAACAGAACAGTGGTAGATCAAGAATTCAGTAAGCAATACAACTGAGAGGGAAAAAGAGAAAGCACCCTCTTAGGTAACAGCTCAATTACCTCCTATTCCTGCCACCCATTCAATCTCCGTTCCATGCATCACCCTTCCGGCCCACTCTTGTCAATTTCACACTCAGCTTTACAGACATCACTGGCCCAGCCCTTCCGGGTGGAGAAAAATATTGCTGCTGCTCGCCCTTCCTCCTCCAGTCTTTGCTGATAGCCCTTATAAAACACTTGGTAGCAAAGCAAATTATTCACAGCCTGCCTTCCTGTTTTACTGCGTCCCTTCCCTTCCTTGCCGTAAGATTTATCTTTAAAGGCCAGGGTGTCAGCGGCCAACCAAGAACTTGTTCAGAACACGGCTGGCTCTGGAGCAGCCTTAACCTGATCAGGCTGTGCTTAGAATGAAGCTGAGCAAACTAGGAGCAACGGAGGAGCCCTGAGATTCTTACAGAACCAATGGCAATGTGGCAGCTTCTGGCCAGGGAGCCAAGGTTTTGAACCTGCACGGTGTTCCCCACTTAACTACTGCTACAGGAACCTATCTGCTGTTTTATTCACAGACACAGATCTACTTTGGGATTCAGAAAAATATCTAGGTCCAGCTACATAATTTGCAAATGAAAATGAAATATGTAAAATGAAAACACATGGCCCCATGTTCAAAAAGCAGGGGGGAGAAAGCTGTAAAAAGTATTAAGACATGAAGCTTTATCCTTTCTTCTGCATTCTCTCTCTCAACTCCTAACGGGGTTTTTTGCTTGTTATTTAATGTCACGCTCTCTCGGGCATGGGGATACTTACAGGGTGAGTGCAGACCATCACAGGCTGCCCACCCCTACAGACCATCAGCTGCTAGGCCGATGCACCACGTCCTGGCCAGGGGTGGGGAAACTGAGCCAAGAATCCCCCTTTCCCGTGGACTCACCACCCCAGCCCACAGCACATGGGTGACCCTCTGTTTGCAACACCTGTGCCGGGACACGCTAGGTACCTGGACTGGGAGTGGGCGGGGCCTCACTGAGTCACCTGCCGAACACACTGCTGTGCTGTCCGCCTGAGCTGGGCAGGACACTACTTTGTCCCCTCCTGGGACACCATGGAGTTTGTGTACCTGGCATCAACTCTCCCCAGGCTCACACCTAGCCCCCGACAGGGGTGGAAGGCAACAGTAATTGCTGGGTGGGGGCAGGGATGGGGAGGGTGGCAGGGCCTGAGGTGCCAAGGAGCAGGGGAACGGGCAGCTGAGAAACACTGGGGAGGTAGGGAGGTGGCAGGACTGTGCATAAGCCAAGGCTCCAACCCCCGGAGCACACTCCGTTGCCCCACTGCACTTCATCTACAGAGCACAGGGTCAAAGATAAAAGTATCAAGAACATCAAGAGAGCAACTGCACAGAAAAACACGGGGCCCTGATTCTCAGCGCAGGGACCCGTGCAACTGCACAGGTCACATACCCATCAGCTGGCCCTGCCGGTTCCCCACCAGAAGTCCAGAGCGAAAGTTCACTCTCACTTTCCACCGTGAAACAGGCCTGTGTTTAGGACGGGGACGAGGAGGAGCTTTCGCTCTGCACAGGTGCGAGGCTGCCCTGGAGGAGGTGGGCGTGAGGGGTCTGTGGCACCTGTTCAACCGCCCCTCCCGTGGCACTGCAAGGCACAGCCTGGCTTATCTTCAAAGGCTTCTGAAGCCCACCTGTTCGAACGATAATTTTAACTTATTGCGATGCACAAAGAACTGATGTAGTGAGATACAAGCAGAGTCGTGATGATTACAGAAATCCTCCCCAAACCTAACTTGGCCGAGGGATTTACTTTAATTGTTGGGGAGATTAGGAAAGAGAGAGGACTGAGGAATAATTCCTTATTAAGTGGCTCTGGGTTGATGGTTTGTAAAAAACTGGGCCATTGGGCTTCCCTGGTGGCGCAGTGGTTGAGAATCTGCCTGCCAATGCAGGGGACACGGGTTCGAGCCCTGGTCTGGGAAGATCCCACATGCCGCGGAGCAACTGGGCCCGTGAGCCACAACTACTGAGCCTGCGCGTCTGGAGCCTGTGGTCCGCAACAAGAGAGGCCGCGATAGTGAGAGGCCCGCGCACCGCGATGAAGAGTGGCCCCCGCTCGCCGCAACTGGAGAAAGCCCTCGCACAGAAACGAAGACCCGACACAGCCAAAAAAAACAACAAAAAAACAAAAACAAAAAAAAAAACTGGGCCATTATCCAAAGTCATTATTTTGATGCAAGGATATTAACCTGGTCGCTGAAAGCACTTTCTTACAAACCTTAGCTTCTGGGTCACTGTTGATACTACAAGAATCATCGTCATCAGCATGTGGGGCATTTCTAGAAAGAAAAACAGAGAATCGGGCTGAGAATTCTACTGCAATCTCTAGCTGCACAGAGCCACACGTTACGGCAGGTGCCCTGAACGCCCTACCTGAGCTTCAAGGACGCATAGCGCAGTGTTGCTCCTTCAAACTCTTTTAAACTGGGGTCCGGGTTGACTGTGGCTGCGTGCAAATCCTGGAGGAAAAGAGATCCCTGTTAATGTAGAAAGGGGGAATGACCCATTACATGGCCTCAAATATCAAAGGGGAGAGAAGTCCTCCCGGCACGAGGCAGAGAGTGTACGTGAGCTTAGGCGGAAAAAGGCATGCATGGGCTGCTGATGCCGGTTTGGTGCCAAGTGCCGCTTCTTACAAGACAACAGGAACCTGGGGCAATCAGCCTGAAGTCATTCACAATGGGAGACATCAAAAAAGGCGACACGTGTGAGTCCCACAGCCCTAGCCAGAAGCCCCCTCACTCCGTCCCTGCAGAATGCATGATATTCACAAAGAAGATGCAGCCACAGCCATGCAAAAAGGACAAAATATTAAATGAGCTAAAATCTGACAATATACTTGCCTTCCAAATGTCACTATTAATCTTTCCCCCATTCAGAACAGCAAAATCACTCCATGGCTGTTTCTAGACATATAATTATTCACAAGGAAAAAGCACATTGATTTAAAAAAAAGAAAGAAAGAAAGAAAGAAAATAATAAAGGATAGAAAAGGAAAGGGGAAAAAAAAAAAAGAAAACACACACACACACACACACACACAAGACACTGTTGTTAGCATTGATATTCACAGGATGGGTTAGGGAACAAATTCACTCTAACGGCAGCATGTGAGCTCGCTCTCCCTTGATCTAGATCAACACCTGAGGCCTAGGGCAGGAGGAAAGAGAGGGCGCTTTAATTACTTACCAAAACAAATGGCTGAATGTTATTACCAGACAGTGAAGTTATCGATACTTTCTAAATGTGGTCTTAAAAGCACACACTATGCATCAAAGTATTAAATGCCCAGCGTACCTAATTTCACAGGCAGCTTTTTCTCTCTTATTAACCAAACAGAACTGTTTTCTTGAAGTGGAGGTGGAATTAGGGATGATGTTTGTCAATGTGCTAGATGGAAATGGGAGTGTCCATGGCTAAGGGCATAAAAAAGCTGGGGGCCAAATTATTTTCACTTAAAAGAAAAAAATGGCAATGATGGAGGGCAAAGAACCCAGCCTGACCTCATCTTGCTGAGATTTAATCTAATAAAAAATAGCTCTAGACAATCTAATGTAAATTCCTCTTGTTCATAAAAAACTCTACTTCCTTGCCACCCAAGCCTCTTCACAAATTAATATTCGATCACGAAATGCTTTTCTAAACATAGTTACAGAACAAAGTGCAAAGCCTTGCCTTGCTGGGCAACCTCTGACAACAGACCTTCAAATCTAAACAACTCCTTCCTTTATTCACCTCGGACAACAATGGAAACATTTTTTTTCTTTCTACTATATTGACTGAATATTCAAATATTTTTCACGTGACATTTGGGGAAATAAATGATACTAATAAGACACCCAGGCACATCCTTATGAACTTGTTCCACTTGTCAGGAAAATCTCTTTTCTTGAATAATAAATCAATAAGAGAAACTCTTCCACTAAGTAACTTTACAACTAAAGTTCTTTGAAAATGAGACGGTAGTACTGACCCATAACTTCTGCACACAACACAATTTTTAAAGCCACTTGAAGCAAGAAGCAGTGAAGATCAAATGTCCCAGGTGTTGAAAAATGCATTTATTTGGCTCTGAAGGCCTCTCTGAGGGCATGGCCTTGCAAATTTGGATCCATTATCACTTCTACACAGTTGGTGTCATTGTTGCTTTCTTTGCTGGACCAGGCACCCAACCTGCAGTTTTTCAAACTAAAACAGAACTTGGACCACTGTGTTTATTTATTTTTTAAAAATAATCTCTTTAACTGAGCACAGAGCAGGAATGCTGTCCAGCCCCTCACCTCCTTCCTCACTCCATCCCCAAAAGCAGTGTTCAGTTTTTACTGAGGAGAAAATATAACAGGAAAATCTTAACCTGTCAGCTGTGGCGACCTATGAACCCCCTGAAATGGATGTGGGGTTTTGTGCAAGTGCATTTTATCCCCAACTTTTCTGTTTTCAGAAGGGCCAGTGACTGAAAAATGTTTAGAGTTACCATCATAGGGGGATTAATAAACACTCACGATAAGGACTTGAAATATCAAGTACAAAATAAAATTTTAAGCTAAAATTTCTTTTTAAAAAAGAAAACAAGCCTATTTGGTCCCAAATTGTCATCATCATTTACATGTGAGCATTTCACGTGAGGTTTTCATTTAGGTTGAACTTTGAAAATGTAATCAGATGGTGAATTAGGAAGATTCAAGATAATTGTGCTCTTGTGAAGACATTTTTAAAAAGGCATGTGTGTCTGACAAAGGGAATCTGATATCAGAAATTATACCCAAAAGACATTGTGTTAGGACTACAAAGAGTGGAAGAAGAGCATTTTTTAAAACAAGTATTCAGAAAAGGCTTTGGCATTTTATCAAACACTTCTCTATACGTGTGTGTTTAAATTTTTTTATGTATTTACTCTTTGGATGTAGGAGTCCCTGTAAAGTAAAAGTTGATTATAGTTCTAAGACTGCATGAATCTAGCTCTCATGCTACGGAGACATGAGTCAGCTGGCAAACTTCCAACAATCACCTTTTACAGATTTAAATAAACAAAGGCCCTATACAGTGATTTTGCAAAACCTTAAAATAACATAAGTATTCCTAAAGAAACCCTTTAGCACAAAACTCAAGCAAATAAAAATGGAAACTAACATTATATGCTATGAACGGGCCAAAGACCTTTTTTTCCTTCCCATATTTAAAATTTTCATTGACATCGAAGATGAGAAACTTTCCTCTCCATTTAAGTGACTTTTTTTTTTTTTAAGTCAAGGGCAATGAAGGACAAAAACAATTTGTCCTAAATGTTAAGAACGATATATTCTATTCATCTATTATTTTTTTTTTAATTAAGAAGAGAGAATACAACATTTTAGCTAATAATTTAAAGAAAAAAGACACCAACACAGATGTTTGGGTTGTACAGAAAGTCTGCAGTCTGGGTGATGGGAGTGAGAGATGAAAGAAGAGACAAAGAGAAAGACAATAAAAGAGGAAAAGGCAGGCGAGCAACATGCCCCAGGGAAGACAGACACAAAGAGAGGTAAAGGATAGCAGAGGAAGAACTGGGACCATCTTCCATGGGTAACAACCTCCAATCGGTCATCTCTCAGGCAATGCAGCCAAAGCCTTGCACAGCTGAGAGATGGTGGTGTCAGAGTTATGTCTTGGGACACAACCTCCTGGTGCTTGTCTTGACCTTGGCCAGGCTGCAGCACCCCTTATCCTGATTACGGTGATGACACTCAGGTTCTCGAGAGCCCTGGAGCCCTAGCTCCTCAGAGACAGCGGGGACTGACCCAGCGCCTGGAGCACGGCACCTGCCATGACCCTTCATGACCTTTCAGCATGGCACCCTCATGACCTACTAAGGGAATCAAGCTGACTGTATAACCTTGACTACTGAGAGTTTTCTTCTTCCATATTTTTCTTCTAGGATCTTAGAAGACTTCCCACCAGAGTGTGGACAGAGTGAGGTCAAGAACATGAGCCCTTAGCCCAGGGACTGGCTGCCTGAAAGTGCCCAGGAATAGCAGTGTCCTTATCTCTACTAAGGCATTTGTAAGAATAAAAAGTTTGAGAGCCTAGGGACTACAAAGGGTTATGAACTACGCTTCGTAATCCTCTTTCGTCAAGCCTTGAGCCTTGGTATGTGTAGCCTTGATGATAAATGGCAGAGTACCTGGAATTCTGGAATTCCAAGGAATAGGCCAGTCAATGTTAATGAGCACTGAATCCATATATGTGTGTATATTTTTTCCTTCTTTTAAAACTGCTTTCCGTGTTTTGCTGGATGCAACACTATCAAAAGAACAGTTATGGTTTATCATGCAAATAAAATCCAGAGAAGTTAAAAAAAAGAATCTAACTAGAAGACAAACTGACAAATGCTTGTGCAATTAAATTAGTCTCTGTGAACAGCAGCACTATTTAGAAACTAGAGGAGAATCAGGAGACCTGGGTCTCTAGTGCTGGCTCTGCCGCTACAGCAAGTCAACTAAGAGCTCCCTCCACTACAAAGTCGGTTTATTCCTTCATTCAGCAAACATTTTTTTTTTTCATTCAGCAAACATTTAATGAACATTGCCACGTACCAGGCACTGTGCCAGGTGCCGAGGACACAAGATGAGGGGGGCAGGTCCCAACCCCCCCCCCAACCCCGCAAAAGGGAGGCGGACATGCCTCAAGTAAGAATACTACAAAGAGACACAATGTAATAAAGGTTAAAGGGCTTTCAAAGCAGACGGGTGAGAACAAGCCTTCCCAGGAGATGCTAGCGGGAAGCCAAAGAATTGAAGGGGAAGTGACATATAAATAAAAACAGGGAGACTAGATTCGCTAGAAGACCAGCTCTTGTACTCACTCAGAATTTCCTGGAACGCTTATGATAAAGGCAGATTCTCAGGCCCTACCCTTAGAGAGTCTAGCTCAGTGGCCTGGGGTAAAAATAAGGTTAGCATGTTCTACAAGCCCCAGAGGACATGCTGGCCGCCGTCCTTGGCTCACAGGCTGAGAAATACTGCCGTAGCATTCACTAGGCCCTTCTCAAAGGTTCTTGCCAGCTCTAAAATGTCATGATTACTTGATCAGGTCAAGAAGTTCAGTAAAATGATGACAGACTGGCCCCTTTATGTTGTTGTCTTATTTCAAAATGTATGTGAAAATCCGTAGGTTCTAATGCAATACGTGGGTTTTGCCCCTCCTGGGGAGTTAGCTGCTCAGGCCCCTCCCAGACTCCAGAGGCAATGCAGCAAGAACAGAGTGAATTGTGATCAAGAAGAGATCACGGTCCTGAGAAACAATTCGACCTTCCCTTGCTTCAGACCCACTTGCTCCTCCATACTCTCATCCTTAAAGAACTTGGAAACACCTGCTGGAAAGATTCTAAGTAAGACTTGCTTATGGGCCAACAGTTATTCATTACAATATTTTGCGTAGCTCCCTCTTCTCTCTAAAATTCAACATCTAAGTAACTTGGAACAAACTGATGGGCTGGGGGGAGATCATCTTTGGGCCAAATTTCAGCAGCAAATGCTTCCCGGCCAGTTTATAAACTTTCAAAAATACTGCTGGCGTATGCAGAGGGAACATTATGCGCTGCGCCTAACACTTCCCTGGTGAACTTTGGAATGTGAAATGTAAAATTTTCAAACTGTAAGGAAGCCTTCCGTCCTAAACTTTTGTGAAGCTGAGTCAACAGATTTGGCACTTACTTTTTTTTTAAGCCAGCTCAGGAAAAATCTGTATAAAATATGCGTTTCTAACGCGACATATTACAAGCTTCTTCTCGCCCTTAACATTTTGCTTTCTCTCATGTTTCCAAATTAGTCAAAATAGATTCTATTTAGGGACCAAAGAAATGGCATCAAAGATATAATCATTTCTCTTCAACTGTTATTAGCACCTGAGACAATGTTATCAAGAGAAGTCATTTTCTAGAAGGTGCTGCATATGTCACCGCCCTCCCCTGGAGTGAGATGAAGCCATTCAAGGCTCTCCAAGCCCCGATACACACACAGTGAAACCTGGGGTAGGGGCAGGGGCCAGCAGACCTCCATTCAGGCTTGACTCCACTAGGTCTTAGGTGTGTGATCCTGGGCAAGCTCCCTCACCTCTCTGTGTGCGTTGTCAAATGTAGAAAGGTAATGACAACTGTCGTACAGATGCATAGGGTTTTATGAGGAGTAAGGAGACAAGGCATGAAGCTGGCGCCCTAAACACTCGATTACCCTTAGTGCTTCTACTTTAATATCTGTGTCAGCACCTGCCGGACCTGGGAACGTAGCAGTCTGTGTCTTCCCCCACCTCTCCCCTTCCTCTCCTCTCTACCTATCTGCTCATCCCTTTGCCCCTAGGATTTTAATGTATTGCCTTTTAAATCTGCTTGGTTCTTTGACTTAGTGGATGGCCTGATGTCCAGGGGAAAAAATGTACATGAAGCAAACAACCAAAATGTTGATCCAAAGAACATCTATCCCATTGGTCTATTTAAAGTGCTGGGAGACTTCCCTGGTTTGCGCAGCGGTTAAGAATCCACCTGCCAGTGCAGGGGACACGGGTTCGATCCCTGGTCCGGGAAGATCCCACATGCCACAGAGCAACTAAGCCTGTGCGCCACAACTACTGGGCCTGCGCTCAAGAGCCCGCGAGTCACAACTACTGAAGCCCGCGTGCCACAACTACTGAAGCCTGTGCGCCCAGAGCCCTTGTTCCTCAACAAGAGAAGCCACCACAATGGGACGCCTGGGCAACGCCACGAAGAGTAGCCCCCGCTCGCTGCAACTAGAGAAAAGCCTGCGCAGCAATGAAGACCCAATGCAGCCAAAAATAAATAAATAGAATTAATAAAAAAAAATAAAGAGCTGGGAATGAGCCTCTCTCTGAAACTTCAAAAAACTACACATCTGTCAACACGTTTCTTGGAGGGATAAGGCTTTGTCCAACACGACGGCAACAGAAGAGAGGAATGGAACCATCCTGCCACCCTGACGCCACTTGCCTACCGGTTACTCAACTCGCGGAGCCTCGGTTACCTCTTCTCTTAAGTGGGAAGCATAATAGCTGTCATCTCTGCCGCGTGAAGAGTCTTGAAGGGGACAAGTGAAGTGACGTTTATGAAAATACCCTGAAAGCCACAAAAAGTCATGGAGAGCAGCCGGGAGGCTGACCCGTGGGGATGTGATGGAAACACTGAACTCCAGGACAGCAAGGGAGGCAGGCGGCCATAGCACACAGTCTGAGCCTGGGAAGGGGGGCTAGGCAGCGAGCGGGAGGGGGTGGAAGCAGGCACGGACGGGGCAGAGCAGGCAACAGTGGGCATCGGAAGGCGGCTCCGGGATGAGAAGAGGACGCTGCTTCCCAGTAATTATCCCCAGGGCCAGCAGCCCACCTGTGCCGCGTTCTTCCTGAGACTTTTCGCAGAAAACATGAAAGTGGAAGTCTACCATATTAATCAAAGAAGTAAAAATCCGAGCCACATAAACCTCGGGATGCCCTCCTTGGGCTTCACCCCACCCACGCCTCGGCCTCAGGAGGTGGGCTTTGAGACGAACTTCATTTCTTCCACATACAGAGGACAAGAGATTCACTGAACAGAAATGGTATCTCAAAAGTTAGTCTGAGTTCCTCACCTCTGGACCAAGAGAAAGCAGGTAGGCTGAGATCTCGGAGCCAGGGAAGCCAAGTGAGAAGAACTCTAACCTGGAATTCAAGGAGGATTCGGGAACCCTGCGTTCTAGAGCCAGTGTGGCTGCTGGTCACTGGCCTCTCTGTGCCTCGGTTTCCCTGTCTGTAACGGACAGACACTGGTGCCAATGCCCCCTTCCCAACCGGGCATTCTCTGGTTGCAGGGTACTCCCTGGGGGTGAAGATGGTAAAGGGTTACAATAAGGGGGATGGAGCCCTGGAATGGAGAAAGATTCTAACAGAGATGCCAAGAGCCAAGCAGTACAGGTGAAGAAGGAAGAGGAACTCTGTGCCTCAGTGACAGCCCAGGGGCGTCCTGGCCCGCTCAGCCCCTGGGAGGCCACTCTGCGGTCCAGGGAGAAATGCCAAGAGGTAACTGGGCCGGAATGGAAGAGGGCTCCACTTCATGCTGAGCTCCACGAGCAGCAGGTTGTGTTGGGTCATCTTTACCCCCCAGCACACCTCACATAAGGCGAATAAATCGACTGAATGGGATGTGCCCTGAGAGTAGGAATATTATGCTGATAAAAAGTTATCAAAATCACCCAGTGATAAGCAACAAAATCCTAAGTGATTCAGTGGAACTGAAGCACATATCTGATCATCAGGGCCAAGTACCAACAAACCAAGGCCCTGGTCTATCAACGGGGCCTATAGCTCGCCTCAACCCGTCCCTTGAAAGATGGAGAATTTGAGGCCCAGGTGGGGTGAGATGCCAAAGCCCAGTAACGGCAGGAATGTGGCTGGAATGTAGGTCTTCTTGCCTCCCAGAGAAGAGCAAGTAAATAATGGAAGATGTTGTTTACTTTTAAAGACAGGAAGGGAAGGGTGATAATAGCAGCAAATATGTAGAGAAACTTTGGGGTAAGAGATGCAGTTCAAATTCCTTCCATGTCCTCAAAGTAAAAGAAAATGAGTTGTTTAAAGAGAAGAAGACTGTGATCAAAAAAAGGCAGAAGTGCCCGTGTGTTAGGAAAGAAACTTTTTTTCTCCAGGAAAGCCATTACTTAACTCTGACCTTTTTCCACTGTAATTCTCTTCAATATTTAGTTATCAGGATTTACAAAGGTTCACTGCAGGGATCTTTGTATTAATAAATACCATGATGGAATTTTTTAATGCCTCAATTCTTTGTTTAAACATCAGATTTCATCCTCAGGGACAGAACAAATTTATACTGCTAATTATTTCTAAAACAATGTCACTTCTGCTAAATAAGCAGATCCTCTTTTTTTTTTTTTTTTTATTAGAAATTAAGCATTTAAGGGCTCTCAAGGGTTATTCCTGCAGACATTCTCTCCATGCAGTCAAATGAGCCCACGGATATTAATAAGATATGCAGTAATTATAACACATCTGGCCAAGAGACATTCTTCTGTGTGTAAATATTTTATGGAACCAGCACCACGCAACAGCACCTACAGAGTAAATTACTGCCTCAGTGAGCCCCAGGGAATCTTAACCACTTCTCATTAATCAGCCTCTCTTACTTTCTGTACCTGAAATGGTGTTTCAAGAGACCAAAAGCCATTAAAAAAATGAAAACATCCCTGAAAGATGGTATTAACACTATTCACTAAGAGGAAGCATTTCGGTTTCAAATGCAACATGCATGAAAATCAAAAGCTTACCTTGATGACCTGTTGGGGCAGAAGCAATGAGTCTAAAGAGAAATCACAAGTTACATCCACTCTACTAAGCCATCAAAAAGACACTCCATTTTACCTCGTTCTCTGGGGTGGGAGATGGCGTTACAGAACTAAGGGACCCTTTCCTAGAACCCTGAAGATCTGCTGGGATGGAGACAGGGCGTTCCCACTGAGTCGTCCCTGTTGGTATGTGCCAATAATAGGTCCCAGCGATGTCACTGATTCTTTTCCAGCCAGGTGGCAAATCCGGATCAGTCTGAAAGGAGTGATCAGTCCATATATCTGCTGGAAAATGGAAAAAAAGAGAGGGTTTTATTAAAAGAGGAAACAATTACAGTCTTCCAATTTTACTACCAACAGTCAGGAGAATTCCACAGGCAGATGTGTCCATAGCCCAAATGAGAACTAAAGCCATCCTATGGACACGAAGTATGGAAAGAGGGGGAATACAGAAAGAAACATGGAAAGAACTGGAAGGTTGACACTTGAGAACATGGATATAAAGGACCCGTTATCAAGTCATCTTACAGCTCCAAGGACTCTATGAACGAACAGGTTAAAGCTCCATTAGTCAGAATCAACTACCCAAGCAAAATTTGCAAGGTTACACACAAAACCTACTGTATCCCTTTGTACATTTGTAAGATTTACTGTCTGGGATCATGTATCATTCCCAGCAATGAGTACAACTCTAATGTTTTTTAACTGCTTTCTGGATGCGTTACTGGATTTATGAGTACTGGATTTATACCTTTCATTTGCTTTAACAACTCCTCCCATTTGATTGTAAACATCTACAAAGTAGCCATGTCTTTTGTAATACTCTAGAATTCTAAACTGCACACAGAAGATTCCCAAGGAGGGCAGACTGAAAAAGCCTTGGAATTCGAAAAGGAACCAGACTGACTCTAAAAACCGGCTAGTAATATAAATGCATGAAGGAGGATAGGTGTGGGATACAATAGAGAATGGTGAGGACTGTGGCAAACTGGTAAGCGCGTGCAAAGTCCAAAGGCATTTAAATTCAAAAAATAATTTTTTAAGAACTGTATATGTGTGTGTGTGTGAAATAAAATACATCTACTGGGCAATTTCAGTCATTCCTGGCTTATATCAATATTTTATTAATATACTGGATAACTATTAGTTTTTAAAAATCTCATTTTTGGCCTTCTTTGAGTTGAGTATGAAATGGATTAAAGTGCTAGAGAAGAGAGGAGAGACATGAGGAAGCAGAGTAAGAAATCCACAGAGAGGGAGGCATAATGGAGGAATCGCAGGCGGCTATTATCAACATACATAGGTAGAAAAACTTAATAAACTTGTGCTCTAAATCTGGGGATCACTTCATTCTAAGGATGAGGTCCTTTTCTATGTGGTCATTCACAAGAGGCTGGAGCCGTTACAGCAATTTAAATGAGAAAGTACGTGGGCCTTGCTCTCAGCAAATGTCACTGCATCATGTGGGCTGGCGTCACTGAGGCTGCTACAGCCGCAAGAAGAAAAAAAGAAACCAAACAAAGTAGTTGATTAAGGCTATGGGCACAGATGTGCATTCATGCGGTTGTTTAGCATCCCAGCATTCACTTTTCTCATTTAAATCTGCCAGAGGCAAAACTGCCACTTGTCTCAAATTATGATGGAAATTTCCCCTCCCCCTACAGGAAATTAAGCATGATTAAATAATTTCAAGTTACCCAAATCTTTCAGAAACAACTCGAAACAAACACGTGCATACACTCCTCTGTCCTGTCTCCGTTTTAGGGGGTGAGACGGTTGTTTCTGCTGTTATTTTGTTTTAAATATTTCAACTGGGATGGGAAAGGTAAAACACACAGGTCTTGGTATTAAGTTGGAGAAAACCCTACCAAGGGTGTTCCCTTGTCCAATTCTAGCAGCTCACAGACAACAAGCTCGAGATGGAAACTAAAAGGACATAAAGAGGATGCTAGTTACCGTTTCTGTTGTTTTTAAGGTCTGAGGGCCTGAATTTACACACGTATCCCCGTTGTCTCTACAGCTGGGACATTAGCATACATGAAGAATAGCTACATACCACTATGAGAATATGAAATCACATCAGACCAAGGGCAGAGACCAAGGTCAGCAGTCTTCAGGTGTGGCTTTCCAAAGTGGTTGAGAGGGGCCTTGGGCTGCATGGCAGAAAGTGGTCTGTTCTGTTTCAACCAGACCCATTCACTTATATTTGGTTTATATTTTGAATTTCTGGTGAGATTTTGTTGGAATAAAAATTACAAGCGGGGTTATTCTGTTGCTAGAAGTTGGTGATGATGAGATGATGATGATGGAGGAAGTGAGGTGGGCACATCTACAGTATTATCAGCAGTTCAGAATCATTTATAGAATCCCTTCCACATCACCCTACCCTGGTTGTAAGGAATGTAAGCCCCGTGAGGGCAAGCAGACATTATCTCTGTCATGTTCACCATCATATTTCCAACACCTAGCATGGCAGGTGTTCAATTACAATGAGCTGGATGAATGGAGGATAGATGGTGGATGGATGGATAGACAGATGGGTAGACGGAAGAAAGGAAGATAAGAAGGAAGAATGCACAAAGAAGGAGGGAGAAATAAGTGAATGAAGTCCTGAATGATGGGAATTGAACTTGGCGCTTAGCAAAAGAAGAATTCTGAAGAAATCAGTTCTGTGTAATTTCATAAAACAGAGCAACTTCACAAGGCTCGGGAATACTAGCTTCTAGTTAAGAGCATGTCTACTTCCCTTGAAGGCATATGTGAATGTTGTTATGGACAAAAAGAAATACAATATGATAAACTGGAAAGAGTCCTGGGCTGGAGGTGAGATTTTGTTTCTTTTTTTTATTGATAGGTTCCACAGGAACAGCAAGAAATATGCCTTCTGAGGCACCTCAGTGCCATTACACTTCATTTTGTTCAATCTTCAAAGCCCCAATGTGCTTTGTTTCCCTACATAAAACTATGTACACATTTAAATAAGTACCCTGGACCTTATTCAACAGGTCAGTGGTTTTCAAATGTTATCAAATTGCGGAGAAGGACAGTGGTGCAGGTAGGTGGAATTCCAGGCCTGTCCAGAGTCTTTTGACTGTTGCAGCAACATTTTTATCTGTTTTAAATATTGGTCTTGTATGCATGATTTTCCTTGAAAACAGGGATTAGTTGAATGCTCACATCAATCCCACCAGAAGGTAAGAGTGGGAATAATAGCCAGCCAAGACAAGAAGCCGGGCCTTTCAAGGCTTAAACCCAAGTTCTCTTAATGCTGCCATGAGGTTCTCAGGAGCTGTTAACAACTGTGCTGTTATTTACAGTAAAAGTAACAGGGACGCTGATGTGGGCTGTGGGCTGAAATACCCAGCTGCTTTATTGCTTCTTTATTGCAGGAACTCGTGGAGTGTCCATTGCTGCCCTATGAAGGACACACTATGGTTATCCCATTTCTAAGGCTCGGAGAGGACGGCAGTTTGGTTTAAAGCCAAGGGGTGTAAACTATGCCCCTACGTAGAAATGGATGTTACTTTTTCAGAGATCTGAGAAAAATCAGTTGTGGTCAGCTTGGGGGAATTTAGAAGGTGTATAAACGGGGCAGGGGCCGGGGTGGGGGGGGGACACATAAGAAAGGACACAATGGCTTCAAGTCCGAGGCTATGAGACCGGCCAGCTGACCTGACCAAGGTTACAGAGTTGGTGAGTGAGGGCACCAAGATGTGCCCTGGAGACTAGGTACATCCATGCAAGGACACTTCCAATACAGGCTTTGCATAGGGTCGTCCCTTCCGTGTCTCCCTCCCTAATTCTGCATCCAGCAAACCCAGGCAGCCACGTCAGCTGGTCCATGGATCTGCAGCCTCTCCCACGGGAAACTCGAGGATCATATGCCACACCCAGGCACACAGCAGAGACTGAGATCCCACCTATTTCTCCCTCCTCCCTTCCCTACAGGATCTCACGGCTAAGAAGCTTTATGGTCTCCTGTCATGTCATCACTGCATCACTGCATCACTGCATCTTGCTGAAGTCACCTTCAAGGAGAAGAGGGAAGGGGGACACGGTTCAGTGGTAAGAGCAGAAAGCTATAGATATCCTTTCTAAGTGGCTCTGTGGCCCACGCTGTCGTTTGCAGTTTTGTTCCAGAAGCAGGGCCTGGAAGTCGGAGTGTAAAAATAGCAAGGCCGAGAGCCCCAGAAAGTCTCTCTTGTGCTGGGAGCCTCTTGGGCCAAGAGCAATACTTGGCATAGAAACAAGGAGCCCGTCTATGAGCAGCAAGGACCCGCCCCTTCCAGCCGCCTTGGGCGCCAGTGCCGCTGTCGGCCTGGCTCCACCTCTACCACTTCTCTCCTGCTCTCCTCCCTGGTGGGGTCTGTGTGTGAAGCAAGCCTGCCTCTCATCACCCTCTCCCCTGGGCTCACTTGCAGGAACGGCAGGGTCAAATGAAAACGAATTAGCGTCTAGCAGCAGCTGGAAATCTCCCCTCTTGCTCCGGAGGCCACAGGAAGGAGGGATGGGTGAGCTGGGATTCTAAATTTGGCAACGTCTGCAGTGTAGAGCACAAGAGGCCTCCCCCTGGTCCTCTTAATGGCACTCACTCCCTTCCTTGAGAGTTGTATACCCAGTGCCTTCAGTGTGCACGGCAGGGGGTGAGCACCTTGTGAGGAAAGAGGAGACGTTAACTCATTCAACAAATATTTCCTGTCTACTCTGTGCCAGGCATTGTTCTAGGGCTGGGGGGTGCAGAGTTCATCAGATAGACCCGGGCCCAGCATCCGTGAACTGGGGCAGTGGTTCTCAAGGTTCACAGTCACCTGGAGATCTGCTAGAACACAGATCGCTGGGTACTACCCCCACCCCCCCGCCAAGGTTCTGACTCAGTTGCTCTGGGGCGGGGCCTGAGAATCTGCATTTCTAACAGTTCCCAGGTGGTGCTGATTTCTTGCTGCTGGTTTTGGGACCACACTTTTAAGAACCATTGGCCTAGGAAAACAGAAAAGGTAATTAATCTTTTCCACCAAACTCCATCTAACTGCTGGCTCCAGAGAATAAAAAATGTGAATTATATTCAATCATTCTTTCATTTATTCACCCATTTATTCATTCATTCTCTTGCATTGAGGGCCTCCAATACATTCCAAGCACTATTCTAGAAGCTGAGAATATGGTAATGAATAAAAGAGGCAATTCAGGTATAATGGGATCCATTGTGTCTGGGGATAGGGTGGGCTATTTGGATAGGATGGTCTGAGGAAGGAACAATGTCACCCTAAACTAGAAGGGGCACCAGCCTTGGGAAGAGACAAGAGAACAGCACTCCTGGAAGACGGAACAGCAAGTGCAAAGGTCATGTGGCAGGGAACAGCCTGTTGTGTCATTACAACAGAAAGTCACTGAATGAGATGTGAGTGGTCTAGGATAAGATTTAAGGCCATAAGGGCTAAGGATTCACCCTCTATGCAAAGGCAAGCTCTTGAAGCTCTTGTGTGGTCTGTGTTTTCAAAATCAGAAGAGTAATCTGCACAATGCTCCCATTCTTAGAGAAGAAAAACCTCTCTCTTCGGAAGTCTTAGCTGCAGCTACTGCTGGCTTCTCTTTTGAGCTCTGTCATTCCAGAGGGAGCCAGATGCCTTAATCCAAACTACCTGAATTTAGCTTTAAAACACTTTCTCCGGTCACCGGTGCTCTGCTTCCTTTGCCTCTCTCTCCTTTCCTAACTCACTACTTAGTCCCTTTATTTTTTCTGGACCTAGAACTTCCTTGTCAGAAAACAGCAAGAAGGCTCTTCATTCCCTCCAGCTTCACCACCGACTTCTGAAGACAAGAGCGTGGAGCCAGGACTCCAGGTCCGGATCATTTATTATAGGTTTGCTGAGGGTTCCAGGCAGCATACAGAGGCTGTTCAGAACCCGGGGTGAAACTGTCCGCAGTCAAAGGAACTGGCAAAAACAATGACTGTGGAAACAAGGGAATGAGCCCTAAATGTCCAAAATCTGTGAGCTCTCAGAAATCTGAGCCGCTGGCCTGCCAGACAGAGGGGAGGAAAGCTGACCTAAAACAGTTTCAGGGCCCCTGCTATTTCTTGATATTTATTTGCAGGGCATATTTGGGACCCTGAAGTGTCTATCACAGCCTCAGAAAAATTACACATTGTACTCACTTGAGCTTTCCTGTGGTTGCATCCTTTTTACAGCTGTAATAAACCTCTTAACGGTTTTGGGAGTGTTGATTTTCTAACTCTTTTCCCTTATTTTCCTTTAAAAAAATTAATATTAAGATATTTAGTGTCCCTGAAATACACAGTTATTTGTAACTGAGGATTCTTCTGTTAAAGATTCTTTTTTTTTCTTTGAATTTTTTTAAATTTATTTTTTTATACAGCAGGTTCTTATATACATATTAGTGTATACATGTCAAACCCAATCTCCCAATTCATCACACCACCACCACCACCCCCCTGGCACTTTCCCCCCTTGGTCCATACGTTTGTTCTCTACATCTGTGTCTCTATTTCTGCCCTGCAAACCAGTTCATCTGTACCATTTTTCTAGGTTCCACATATATGTGTTAATATACGATATTTGTTTTTCTCTTTCTGACTTACTTCACTCTGTATGACAGTCTCTAGGTCCATCCATGTCTCTACAAATGACCCAATTTCATTCCTTTTTATGGCTGAGTAATATTCCACTGTATATATGTACCACATTTTCTTTATCCATTCGTCTGTATATGGGCATTTCGGTTGCTTCCATGACCTGGCTATTGTAAATAGTGCTGCAATGAACATTGGGGTGCACGTGTCTTTTTGAATTATGGTTTTCTCTGGGCATATGCCCAGTAGTGGGATTGCTGGGTCATATGGTAATTCTATTTTTAGTTTTTTAAGGAACCTCCATACTGTTCTCCATAGTGGCTGTATCAATTTACATTCCCACCAACAGCACAAGAGAGTTCCCTTTTCTCCACACCCTCTCCAGCATTTGCTGTTTGTAGATTTTATGATGATGCCCATTCTAACTGGTGTGAGGTGATACCTCATTGTAGTTTTGATTTGCATTTCTCTAATAATTGGTGATGTTGAGCAGCTTTATATGTGCTTCTTGGCCATCTGTATGTCTTCTTTGGAGAAATGTCTATTTAGGTCTTCTGCCCATTTTTGGATTAGGTTGTTTTTTAATATTGAGCTGCATGAGCTGTTTATATATTTTGGAGATTAATTCTTTGTCCGTTGATTTGTTTGCAAATATTTTCTCCCATTCTGAGGGTTGTCTTTTTGTCTTGTTTGTAATTTCCTTTGCTTTGCAAAAGCTTTTAAGTTTCATTAGGTCCCATTTGTTTATTTTTGTTTTTATTTCCATTACTCTAGGAGGTGGATCAAAAAAGATCTTGTTGTGATTTATGTCAAAGAGTGTTCTTCCTATGTTGTCCTCTAAGAGTTTTATAGTGTCTGGTCTTACATTTAGGTCTCTAATCCATTTTGAGTTTACTTTTGTGTATGGTGTTAGGGAGTGTTCTAATTTCATTCTTTTACATGTAGCTGTCCAGTTTTCCAAGCACCACTTATTGAAAAGACTGTCTTTTTCTCCATTGCATATCCTTGCCTCCTTTGTCATAGATTAGTTGACCATAGGTGCATGGGTTTATCTCTGAGCTTTCTATCCTGTTCCATTGAACTATATTTCTGTTTTTGTGTCAGTACCATATTGTCTTGATTACTGTAGTTTGCAGTATAGTCTGAAGTCAGGGAGTCTGATTCCTCCAGCTCCATTTTTTTCCCTCAAGACTGCTTTGGCTTTTCGGGTCTTTTGTGTCTCCATACAAATTTTACGACTTTTTGTTCTAGTTCTGTAAAAAATGCCATTGGTAATTTGATAGGGATTGCATTGAACCTGTAGATTGCTTTGGGTAGTATAGTCATTTTCACAATATTGATTCTTCTAATCCAAGAACATGGTATATCTCTCCATTTGTTTGTGTCACCTTTGATTTCTTGCATCAGTGTCTTATAGTTTTCTGAGTACAGGTCTTTTACCTCCTTCCGTAGGTTTATTCCTAGGTATTTTATTCTTTTTGTTGCAATGGTGAATGGAATTGTTTACTTAATTTCTCCTTCTGACCTTTTGTTGTTAGTGTATAGAAATCCAAGAGATTTCTGTGCATTAATTTTATATCCTGCAACTTTACTAAATTCATTGATTAGCTCTAGTAGTTTTCTGGTAGTACCTTTAGGATTCTCTATGTATAGTATCATGCCATCTGCAAACAGTGACAGTTTTACTTCTTCTTTTCCAATTTGTATTCCTTTTATTTCTTTTTCTTCTCTGATTGCCATGGCTAGGACTTCCAAAACTATGTTGAATAACAGTAGTGAGAGTGGACATCCTTGTCTCGTTCCTGATCTTAGAGGAAATGCTTTCAGTTTTTCACCATTGAGAATGATGTTTGCTATGGGTTTGTCATATATGGCCTTTATTATGTTGAGGTACATCCCCTCTATGCCCACTTTCTGGAGAGTTTTTATCATAAATGGGTGTTGAATTTTGTCAAAAGCTTTTTCTGCATCTATTGAGATGATCATATGGTTTTTATTCTTCAGTTTGTTAATATGGTGTATCACATTGATTGATTTGTGTATATTGAAGAATCCTTGCATCCCTGGGATAAATCCCACTTGATCATGGTGTATGATCCTTTTAATGTGTTGTTGGATTCTGTTTGCTAGTATTTTGCTGAGGATTTTTGTATCTATATTCATCAGTGATATTGGTCTGTAATTTTCTTTTTTTGTAGTATCTTTGTCTGGTTTTGGTATCAGGGTGATGGTGGCCTCATAGAATGAGTTTGGGAGTGTTCCTTCCTCTGCAATTTTTTGGAAGAGTTTGAGAAGGATGGGTGTTAGCTCTTCTCTAAATGTTTGATAGAATTCACCTGTGAAGCCACCTGGTCCCAGACTTCTGTTCATTGGAAGATTTTTAATCACAGTTTCAATTTCATTACTTGTGACTGGTCTGTTCATATTTCTATTTCTTCCTGGTTCAGTCTTGGAAGGTTATACCTTTCTAAGAATTTGTCCATTTCTTCCAGGTTGTCCACTTTATTTGCACAGAGTTGCTTGTAGTAGTCTCTTAGGATGTTTTGTATTTCTGCAGTGTCCATTGTAACTTCTCCTTTTTCATTTCTAATTTTATTGATTTGAATCCTCTCCCTCTTTTTCTTGATGAGTCTGGCTAAAGGTTTATCAATTTTGTTTATCTTCTCAAAGAACCAGCTTTTAGTTTTATTGATCTTTGCTATCATTTTCTTTGTTTCTATTTCATGTATTTCTGCTCTGATCTTTATGATTTCTTTCCTTCTACTAACTTTGGGTTTTGTTTGTTCTTCTTTCTCTAGTTCCTTTAGGTGTAAGGTTAGATAGTTGAGATTTTTCTAGTGTCTTGAGGTAGGCTTGTATTGCTATAAACCTCCCTCTTAGAACTGCTTTTGCTGCATCCCACAGGTTTTGGATCGTCGTGTTTTCATTCTAATTTGTCTCTAGGTATTTTTTGATTTCCTCTTTGATTTCTTCAGTCATCTCTTGGTTATTTAGTAATGTATTGTTTAGCCTCCATGTGTTTGTGTTTTTTATGTTTTTTTTCCCTGTAACTGATTTCTAATATCATAGCATTGTGGTTGGAAAAGATCCTTGATATGATTTCAATTTTCTTAAATTTACTGAGGCTTGATTTGTGACCCAAGATTTGATCAATCCTGGAGAATGTTCTGTGTGCACTTGAGAAGAAAGTGTAATCTGCTGTTTTTGATTGGAATGTCCTATAAATATCAATTAAATCTATCTGGTCTATTGTGTCATTTAAAGCTTCTGTTTCCTTATTTATTTTCATTTTGGATGATCTGTCCATTGGTGTAAGTGAGGTGTTAAAGTCCTCCACTATTATTGTGTTACTGTCGATTTCCTCTTTTATAGCTGTCAGCAGTTGCCTTATGTATTGAGGTGCTCCAATGTTGGGTGCATATATATTTATAATTGTTATATCTTCTTCTTGGATTGATCCCTTGATCATTATGTAGTGTCCTTCCTTGTCTCTTGTAATAGTCTTTATTTTAAAGTCTATTTTATCTGATATGAGTATAGCTACTCCAGCTTTCTTTTCCATTTGCATGGAATATCTTTTTCCATCCCCTCACTTTCAGTCTGTACGTGTCCCTAGGTCTGAAGTGGGTCTCTTGTAGGCAGCATATATATGGGTCTTGTTTTTGTATCCATTCAGTAAGCCTGTGTCTTTTGGTTGGAGCATTTAATCCATTCACGTTTAAGGTAATTATCGATATGAATGTTCCTATTACCATTTTCTTAATTGTCATTGGTTTGTTTTTGTAGGTCCTTTTCTTCTCTTGTGTTTCCCACTTAGAGAAGTTCCTTTAGCATTTGTTACAGAGCTGGTTTGGTAGTGCTGAATTCTCTTAGCTTTTGCTTGCCTGTAAAGCTTTTGATTTCTCCATCCAATCTGAATGAGATCCTTGCTGGGTAGAGTAATCTTGGTTGTAGGTTCTTCCCTTTCATCACTTTACATATATTGTGCCACTCCCTTCTGGCTTGTAGAGTTTCTGCTGAGAAATCAGCTGTTAACCTTATGGGAGTTCCCTTGTATATTATTTGTTGTTTTTCCCTTGTTGCTTTCAATAATTTTTCTTTGTCTTTAATTTTTGTCAATTTGATTACTATGTGTCTCGGCGTGTTTCTCCTTGGGTTTACCCTGCCTGGGACTTTTTGCTTCCTGGACTTGGGTGGCTATTTCCTTTCCCATGTTAGGGAAGTTTTCGACTATAATCTCTTCAAATATTTTCTCGGGTCCTTTCTCTCTCTCTTTTCCTTCTGGGACCTCTATAATGCGAATGTTGTTGCGTTTAATGTTGTCCCAGAGGTCTCCTAGGTTGTCTTCATATCTTTTCCTTCTTTTTTCTTTATTCTTTTCCACGGCAGTGAATTCCACCATTCTGTCTTCCAGGTCACTTATCTTTTCTTCTGCCTCAGTTATTCTGCTACTGATTCCTTCTAGTGTATTTTTCATTTCAGCTATTGTATTGTTTATCTCTGTTTGTTTCTTCTTTAATTCTTCTGGTGTTTGTTCTTTAATTCTTCTAGGTCTTCGTTAAACATTTCTTGCATCTTCTTGATCTTTGCCTCCATACTTTTTCCGAGGTCCTGGATCATCTTCACCATCATTATTCTGAATTCTTTTTCTGGAAGGTTGCCTATCTCCACTTCATTTAGTTGTTTTTCTGGGGTTTTATCTTGTTCTTTCATCTGGTACAAAGTCCTCTGCCTTTTCATTTTGTCTGTCTTTCTGTGAATGTGGTTTTTGTTCCACAGGCTGCAGGATTGTAGTTCTTCTTGCTTCTGCTGTCTGCCCTCTGGTGGATGAGGCTATCTAAGAGGCTTGTGCAAGCTTCCTGATGGGAGGGACTGGTGGTGGGTAGAGCTGACTGTTGCTCTGGTAGGCAGAGCTCAGAAAAACTTTAATCCGCTTGTCTGCTGATGGGTGGGGCTGGGTTCCCTCATGTTGGTTGTTTGGCCTGAGGCGACCCAGCACTGGAGTCTACCCAGCTCTTTGGTGGGGCTAATGGCAGACTCTGGGAGGGCTCACGCCAAGGATTACTTCCCAGGACTTCTGCTGCCAGTGTCCTTGTCCCCACGGTGAGTCACAGCCACAGCCCGCCTCTGCAGGAGACCCTCCAACACTAGCAGGTAGGTCTGGTTCAGTCTCCTATGGGGTCACTGCTCCTTCCCCTGGGTCCCAATACACACACTACTTGGTGTGTGCCCTCCAAGAGTGGAGTCTCTGTTTCCCCCAGTCCTGTCAAAGTTCTGCGTTCAAATCCCACTAGCCTTCAAAGTCTGATTCTCTAGGAATTCCTCCTCCCGCTGCCGGACCCCCAGGTTGGGAAGCCTGACGTGGGGCTCAGAACCTTCACTCCAGTGGGTGGACTTCTGTGGTATAAGGTTCTCCAGTTTGTGCGTCACCCACCCAGCAGTTATGGGATTTGATTTTACTGTGATTGCGCCCCTCCTACCGTCTCAGTGCGGCTTCTCCTTTGTCTTTGGATGTGGGGTATCTTTTTTGGTGAGTTCCAGTGTCTTCCTGTCGATGACTGTTCAGCAGTTAGCTGTGATTCCGGTGCTTTCGCAAGAGGAAGTGAAAGCACGTCCTTCTACTCCGCCATCTTGAATCAAGCTCTCTTAAAGATTCTTGAGTAAATGTTCCAAGAACTCACTATTTAAATGGTTCTTAAATTTGGGCCTGGCAATACTGTATACTTTGTGTATTTTTATCAAGTGTTTGGCATAAGATCAACACAATATTTCTTAATTTAAACTCACTGGGGACATAGTTTTTGCTGGGCTTACTCTATTAAATTTGTTTCAGGGCCACATTACTATCGCAGGCAGGAGCTCTGGAGACAGCGGACAGCCGTGAATCTCAGCTCCAATGCTGGCTAGCTGTGTGACCTCAGACAAACAGCTTAATTTCTAATGGCCTGTCTGCTTACTATGACAGAACTGATGACAGCTTCTGTGCCATACAGTTGATGTGGAACAGAGTGCCCAGCACAAAGCCAGGCATGTAACAATCACTCAGTAAATGTCTGTTACTATTTGCTATTCATTACTTCATTCAAATGTGGCTTTGGGGGAAAATACTATGTAATAGAAACATTTTTGAAATGGCATCAACCATAGTGCATTTCATTGAAAAACTAAGAGTTCTGAGGAATCCATCTGCCAGTGCAGGGGACACGGGTTCGAGCCCTGGTCCCGGAAGATCCCACAGGCTGCGGAGCAACTGAGCCCGTGCACCACAACTACTGAGCCTGCACTCCAGAGCCCATGAGCCACAACTACTGAGCCCACAGGCCTAGTGCCTGTGCTCTGCAACAAGAGAAGCCACCACAATGAGAAGCCCACGCACTGCAATGAAGAGTAGCCCCTGCTCGCCACAACTAGAGAAAGCCTGCGCGCAGGAATGAAGACCCAACACAGCCCAAAAAAAAAAAAAAAAAAAAAATCAGCATGTGGCTGCTTTATGTCATGCAGTTGAGCCATTAAAGAAGCAGAAATGAAATCAGAACAAAATAGTTTATGAAGTCTGCTTTATTATTTAAGACATCCTTCTTTTGAGACTGCTTCTGCTCTACCTTATGTCCTCAAGAAAGTATGTAGGGACTTCCCTGGTGATCCAGTGGGTAAAGACTCCACACTCCCAATGCAGGGGGTCCGAGTTCAATCCCTGGTCAGAGAACTAGATGCCGCATGCATGCCACAACTAAGGAACCCACATGGCACAAGTAAAGATCCAGCATGCCTCAACTAAGACCTGGTGCAGCCAAAATAAATAAATAAATATTAAAAAAAAAAAAGAAGAAAGTATGTAAATAGGAACTGATCCAATGATGGTGGAAAATAAAAGGGAAATTATGCCTCTCTGTTCACAGACTGTTAACCAAAATCAAAACAGAGTCAGGGGGACTCTGCAAAGACAAATTTAAAAACTAAAGGGCATGAAATGTAAGCCACTAAAAATTATCCAGGGGGAAAAATTGGTATTTGTAAATATCCAATCATACATCCATACCTATACATACATATAACTGAAGTTAATCATATGACCTGGCTGCAGAATATTTTAAATATCATAATAAGGTCTCATTAGAAACACACAGTAAAACATGTATTTTCTTACAAGTTATAAAAGGAGATACTAAAATTTAAGATATGAAATATAACCTAAAACACTATTTCCTTTTAGAGTGTGCACAAAGTACAAAGTAGCATAATTTACAATCACTATTGAGAAGCCGCAGGCTTAAAGTCTTCCCATCCCTCCAAAAAAAGTAAAAATAAAACCTTAGAACTTGAATGGAGAATAGTACTTTAAGAAAGCTACAGACCATTTCAATAACCTCAATCTTGTTTTTCTAAGATGTGCTGGGAAACACCTGTGTTGAAGCCAACCAATCTCCAAAATTCAAAAGTCTATTCACAATAAAAAGTGGAGAATGGGTGCAGGTGGCCATGCTCTTGAATCAGCAACTTGTTGGTGATTTTAAAAAGTAAAGGTTGCAACATATGTATATAAAATTGCTAGGCAGGTTTATTACTTTTTCCTCCAGTTGTCAGACTATACCACTCAACTAACTGAATGGCAGCAATGCATCCTGTTCAATACCAGACGGGATTATTCAGGTTTGGCAGGAAGATCAACAAGTCAGCCCTAATATTCTTTGCTTTCAAGTTTAGGTATTTAGTGCCTAAACACTGTGTAACAGGAAGACCTATAATCATATGGAGATTAAGCAACTGTACAACATCATTCAGAGAACGTGTCCAGCTGCCATGTCTGCAGTCAACCAACCACACATCTTCCTCATTTGATTATTCTTTCACAGTGAGCAGTTGGAGAAAAGACAAAATGCCACCTCGGGCAGCAATCTTTCTTTGGCTTCCATGCAATTACACAGATACAATTACTACTGGCACCATACTCTTTCAAGGTAGACAGGTTTGAAAGTATATTAAATAAAGCCTGTTTTCTTTTCCAGTATTTTGGCAGGGTCTTCAATACACTTTTCTCTTAAGAGCTGTGGTCCTCCGCAGGCTGGTACACAATAGCACTGATAACAAGGTGGAAGCTATTCTAGGGGCTGCCTAGACCAACTTCAAGGTCATTATTATTCTACACAGTGGCATGAGAGGACTTGCCTTCTCATCTACATTAAGTATTAGGACAAAAGATGATTATGGAGAATCTAGGAAATCAACAAAGTATTCAACAACCAACTACAATTTGGCCTTTTATCAGCATGTTAAAAGCGCAAGTGGAAGTGGATGCCATCTTTTCTAAAGTCAAAATCGGTGTGTGGGAGCATATAGAACTATACTCCCATAGATTAAAATGTGTATATTTTGTTTCTGATACAAGAACAAGGGCATGCACTTCTAGAGCACTATGGAATTTTCAAAGTCTTGTAACTAATTCAATCTCATTTGATCCCACAAAATCTTACAAGACAGGTAGAGGAGATACTATTTCCATTTTACAGGTTAAGATACAGATTTCAGCAACGTTATATAACTTGATCAAGGTTGAGAAACTGGTTGTCATTGACTGTGGAGAAATCTCAGTGTATTTTTGTTCAGGAACCATTCTATTTGTTAAATGTATTTTTAAAGGTTAAGTGCCCTTAAAAAAAATCAGCATAACTGACGTAATTTGTTCAGTATGCCTAAGTGGTTAGTGGACAAGCTTTAACATTTGATGTAAAATGTAAAATAGGGTTTTTAGGCTATGGATGGGGTGGAGGAGTTCAGAGAGATTTCTGAGATTAACTTTTAAAAACACATTTAAAAGGATCAGGGTAAAAGCTGTTTTTTATTACTCTTCTGAAATATTTATTCTCCACCTAAATTAAAAGAGAATTTGAAGCAGCTTATATAAAAGATAATAAATGTATTTGAAACCAATAAAATAAGAAGAGAAAATAGAGCCATGGAGTTGAGAAGAAACTTAATTTCTTGCCCCTAAAATTTACAAAGTTTTAGTTATCTAATAAAAGAAGTTTACCAAAAAAGAAACTTTTTCCTAAGCACCAAATCTAAGAGGAACTTAGCATGTGGTAAACAGCACTCGAAGTAGAAAGGCAGTAACTGATGATCGTTTCACATCGCATGCAGGTGGTTTTATTTTGTAATCTTGTTCTAAATTATAATCATGTTGTACACTAGGTAATTACGTGTAAACTTTTTTTTTTTAATAATAAAGTTAACTGGGCAAACCATTCTGTGCTTTTCCTTTTGTCTATGAGAAGCCTGGTGTTTGGGTCTCATAAATAAGGCAGCCGGCACGACAAGGTGTTCATCAGTATCCAGTGTCTTCTTCCTTTTTATTGGACACATGGCCATCTAGAATACATTTCTCAGCTTCCCTTGCATGCAGGTAACATTCTAACTACTGGGATTTAAGTACAAGGATTGTATGGCAGCTTCTAAGGGCCTTCCTTATAAAATAGCTGGCAGGCACATTTTTTTCTTGCTGTCTGGAACAGACAAGCTGCCTTGGACCGTGAGTACGCTGCCTATACCCTAGGCATGCTGGAGTAGTAAGGTCAAGGAATTTAGGTTCCTGAGGTCTTTGTGGAACAGAGCCACTATATCAGTGGACTGTTAACTGCCAGGTTTCTACGTGAAAGGGCAATACATTTCTACTGTAATAAGTCATTGTTATTTTAGAGTCTTGTATTACTAGCAGTTGAAGTTGATCCTAACTCATTCACCTAATGGCAGGAAACTGAATTCCAGACCTAGTAGTACCTAGGAAAGAAACAGCTTCTAATGGATTGTCTTTGCAACCCCCATATTCAGTACCAAACTTACAGGCATCTAAATTATAGAGTTGAGTTAAGAAACCCAGGTTCCTGACTCCCAACTCCTCCGACACTTTCCAAAACAGCATATTGTTGGAATATAACCTCTTTGGTTCTCATTCGTTCATTTTCACCCCCACCAATCCAAGCATTTTAACCTCATCTCCAACTCCTGTAAAAAATACCAAATGCAGACACTGTGTTGGGCCTAATTTTTCACAAACCTCAAAAAAAGTATCTATCAGGATGCAACCAACCACAAGCAACATTCAGCCATTCATTTGACTCAAGGCTTTTGATTCTTTGATTTATACCATCCTCCTCCCTTACTCTTTCCAATTCTAGGTCAGGAGACAAAAGCAAAGATTCTCCAGGGGAAAACAAAATGGCAAAACCTATTAGCTGATGCACACCTGTGCAATAGCTTGGTTATTCTTTTCCAGCAATGAAAGAGTGGTACACAGAGCTCTGAGTTTTTCAAAGATGCTGAGGCTACTGGCAGAAAAGAGGCAGGGGTATTTGTGGATCCCATCTGCCAAGGATGCACGTGTAGAAAGTCTCATTTTTTTATGCTTCTCGTAATAGAATCGAGCATAAGACAGTATTAGGTAATTGCGCCAAAATTCCAGGAAAGGACAAGTAAACAGAATAATTATTCTCAGAAATCTCAAACAATAAATTAGTGCTCAAAGTTTAGAAGGATTTCTTTAGTGATCAGGATGTGGAACTATCTGGTGTTTAAGTTGTGGGTCCTCAGGAGCAAAAAGATCAGAAAAAGTGTCATAGAAATGCTACTAATCACAAATTAAACAGATTGAAATTCCTTAGAGCCAAGATCAAGCTTGTTCCTCTTTTTATTTTAATCAACCGATTAAATGTACCGCATTTACATGTACCGCATTTGCGATGTACCGCAAACATGTCTCGCGCATAGTAGGTGTGCAATGTAAGTTTTCTGAAGGTAAGTGGATATAGCTGGGAGTGGCTCCCTTTTCTCATATCTCATCCTCTGAAACTTCAGAGGCTACCGAGATAACACCAATATGAATGAGACCTCTAGGAAAGCGGAGGACAAAGAAGGAAAGGAGGAAGAAAGAAAGGGAGCTAGGGAAGAAGGGAGGGAGGGAGGGAAAATGAGGCTGTGGCCTGTACCACTAAGCTGCCTGCCTCCTGAGTCCCAGCTGAGTTCTACTTTGCACTGACATCCAAAAAGAAAGTAGAATCACAGTTTGCTAGTCTTTATTTACCCACAAATGTACTGGTTACCCACTAGGCCATGAATCCCAGGCAGTATGCTAAAATTATTTTCCTACTAGAAAAATGCTCCTGAAGCATTAGGGGTTTCTTATCTGCAGGGTGTCTGGGAAGGATTCCAAACTTATTATGCTACAGAAATAGGTTTCTTTTTCCTCGTCTCAAAATCTAAGCCTCTTACTTGTGAAAACTCTGATTTGTACAAAGTTTGTGTTCTGGGTTAGTTCCATCTCCTTCTTTCTAGATCTACCAGTAGCTAGTGTCCGTCTGTAAATGACGGTCAGTCTGTTCTTGAATTCTGATATGTTCTAAGCGTCTTCCTCCTCGACTCTCCCCATTACTTCCTCTCTGAAAGAAATTACTATAACCTAAAGGCCTTTTGAGAGAAGACTCTGCTCAGCACACACAAATGAGCCTTAGATCTCAGAAGTGGGTACAGAGGAATACTCTTTGGAAGCAAATGAATCAGATGCTGTGTCAAAGTCTTCCTTGTTGCAGGCAAATAGGCAGAGATCAGTGGGGACAAGTGTATGACGACGTGGAAACTTCACCCAAGACAGTTGTTTGTGTTTCCTTCCTTGTAGAAACAAACTTTGTGTGTCTTCCTGTGTCACAGGTGCACTTTGATAAATGAACTGACAGCATGTATCCCTCCCTTTAGAAAATATTACAGTGGAAAGTACCTAACCATGGAGCCAGGAGCGGAGAGGAGTTGAGTGAAATAAAACACTGTATTTTTGTTTTGTTTTGTTTAATTCTCTTTGGAGAAACAAACAGCATAAATTACTTTTAAAAGAGTGCATTTTCGGTGTATATTTTTCATGGGATTTTTTCTTTAAGGGTAACAACTTTTTTTCTTCCACTTTCTGCTTTGATGACTAATTCATTAAAAATACATATATTCTACTCTGCTGATAGAGCAAGAATTGCAAATTTTCTTATTGTGAATAAAGGCTACTTGCACTTGGCCCAAATTCCAACTGGCCACCCTGGGAAAGTTGACCTCTTTCATGGCCATTGGGTCGGTTTGAGAAACACATTTATAAGAATTGAATCGGTTAGCGAGTCCTAAAAAAAAAAAGCCACAATTTGATTCACCTTACCAGTCAAAAGGATCTGATTCAACAAACACTTGCAATGCCGTATTTTTCACTGAACAAAATTATATAAAAGTATGTATCCAGGGCTTCCCTCGTGGCGCAGTGGTTAAGAATCCGCCTGCCAATGCAGGGGACACGGGTTTGAGCCCTGGTCCGGGAAGATCCCACATGCTGCAGAGCAACTAAGCCTGTGTGCCACAACTACTTAGCCTGCGTTCTAGAGCCCGCGAGCCACAACTACTGAGCCCATGTGCCAAAACTACTGAAGCCTGCGCGCCTAGAGCTGGTGCTCTGCAACAAGAGAAGACAGGGCAATGAGAAGCCCATGCACCGCAACAAAGAGTAGCCCCTGCTCACCACAACTAGAGAAAGCCCTCGCGCAGCAACAAAGACCCAACACAGCCAAAAATAAATAAATAAATTAAATACATTTCAAAAAAAGTATATCCATCAATAAAAATAAGATAAAGATATCATTTTTTTTCAAAACAAGTAAATAATATACACCGTATAACCCAGCAATACTAAGTGTGGAGCTCACACCTCCTCACATGGTTCCACTAGAGGATCCAAGCCAGGGTGTCCCCTGTGAGATTATGTACGGTGCTGGGGAAAGGGGCACACCCTGCGAGCCCACCATTCTACAAGGGGAGAAAGGGAAACACCAGAGTGCCACGCGGCAGTTAGAAACAATGCATTAAATGTCCACCCAGCCTTATGGATAGACCTCTAAAACACAGCACATGGGGAAAAATCACCCTTTAAATAAATTAAGAAAACACACACAAAAAACAATAATGTACATCGCAGGTACATTTCTGAATGGAAAGTTACACATTAAACACATTAGTATGGTTGCCCATGGGTGGAGAGAATAGGAGCGAGGTAAGGGAATAAAACAGGAGGTAATTAAGTAAGAACATAAAACAAGATGTTTTTTATGGACCAGTGATGAAAATACATCATGAATTGTGGCCTATGATTAACTCAACTGTCTGCAACTGAGATCCAAATCCAACTCACTTTTCCACATTTACGTATTTTCCTTAACAATGAAAACATTAATTTTGAAAAATCATCGAATATAACAGCCACTGTTTAGGTAGCTACTGAAGTGGCCCAGGGCTCTGAAAAGGCCAAAGTTCCAGGGCTGTGATGTCCAATATGGTAGCCACTAGCCACGTGGGGCTACTGAGCACAGGAAATGTGGTTAGTCCGAGTGACGATGTGCTGCCAGTGTAACACACACCGAACCTGGAAAACTCAGCACAATAAAAAGAATATAAATATCTTATTAATAATTCTTATACAGATTATATGTCAAAATGATAATAGTTTATTTTTTTTAAAGATGAGATTGTTTATTTATTTACTTTATTTATTCATTTGTTTATTTGGTTGCACCGGGTCTTAGTCGTGGCAGGAAGGCTCCTTAGTTGCAGCTCACCAGCTCCTTAGTTGTGGCATGTGGACTCTTAGTTGTGGCGTGCATGTGGGATCTAGTTCCCTGACCAGGGATCGAACCCAGGCCCCTTGCATTGGGAGCGCAGAGTCTTAACCACTGTGCCACCAGGGAAGTCCCAATATTTCAGATATACTGGGTTAAATAGTAAGATACACGATTAAAATTAATTTCACCTGTTTCTTTTACCTTATTTTAATGTGGTTATTAGAATATTTACTATTACATATGTGGTTCACATTGTATTTCTAGTGGATGGCACTGGTCTGGAGGCCTCCAGTAAACCAGGGGTACAAGAGGGGTCCTTTCTATAAAAATTTCTTTGGAGCCTCAAATTGGAAGGTCGTAAAAAACATAATAGGGCCCCCTGACTGGAAGGATATAAAAGCGGTTCAGGATTAAATATTAAAATTCCAGGTCAGGAATTGCCAACAATTTTGAACCACTCACAACCTTCCACTGCTCTCATTTTAAAATGTCTCTAGGATTAATGCTACTCTTCAGAAATTTAAGCCCAGTCCTCTAAACTAGACTAAAGGAAAAGAAATTTCTACTACAACTTATTCCAAAGCTATGGTTTAAAATAATAAGATATAGTTGGAAAAGCCCAATATAATTTATCAATATAGTTGCACAAATATATGATTTAAGCATCCACTCCTGGGAGGTGCTTTTTTAAAATCAAAATGACCTTGGCAGTGACAATTTAGAGATTATGTATTCAGTAATCCCCCCTCTCTCCCTTGCTCATTTTCTCTCTCTGACTTGTGTGGTCCTTTGTCACATGTGGACTATTTTTTCCTGCACTCTTTTGTGTGGACCAATGGCCACCTACTAAAGGCCTCTAGGCTCCTTTATGACAAGACCATAGCATTTTCACCCTTGTATCCCTGGCACTGAGCACAATGCTCAGCACATAATGGATGGTCAATAACTACCCATCAAATTAACCAGAAGTGAGTGTTTCTAGAGGGGCAGACTGAGATGTTTGGGGAGGAATAGAGTCAGATAACTTATTTTCTTGAGATTGCTTAAAAAAATTATGAAAAAGTACCAAATACTCAGCCATGTTTCCATTTCATCAACACCAGCATCCACATTAATGCTTACTTGAAGTGCTTGCCACGTGCCAGGCACTGTTCTAAGCACTTTACGTTTATCCATTCACTTACTCCTTATGAGAACCTTTGAAGGTTGGTGTTATCTTATCGCCATTTTATAGATGATGCTTAGAGAGGGTAAGTCACTGACTCTTGGTTCCCAGAGCTAGTAACAGCAGAATTGGGATTCAAGGCAGGTGGCCGCACACCAGAACCCACGCTCCCGAGTACCTGTTAATCAATACACAAAACTATCCATTTCAGGAAATGAATCTGGAGCGGTACAGCGCTCTCATACTCACGGCCGCCAACCCCAACAGACTGCATCAGTCCAAGCTCTCAAAAGCCTCACCTGGATTCGAAAATGGTTCATAATCAATTACGGTGACTACACTGTTCCTGCTAATCATACCGCAGCTGGTAATTTCCCAGAGAACACCCATTTCAACCACTCCCTGTTCTTGTTCCTGCACAAAAGAAATCGACCTCCTTAAGCATGGCAGTGCATCCAATCAATGCCCCCTTCAATGCCTTCCGCGCCCTCTGCCCTCTCACTCCCTTATGCCCCTTCCAGCCCAGGCCAGGTGCATACTCAGTGCCTCGCAACAAGCCATACATTTCTGCAGCCCTGTGCCTTTGCTTGTGCCGTTCCCCTGGGCTGGAATCCCCTTCTTCTCCATTGCCTCCACACTAAAACCTGGTCATCCTTCAAGGGTGGGTTCCTCCAAGAGACTTTTCCTAATCACCCATTTTTTTTAATTAACCATTTCCTCCCTGCACTACCACCTCCCTTTAGAGATCATTTAGGACAATCTTCTACTTAGGGTAAAACAAAGAAGGTTGCCCACCATCCACTTCTACAAGGATTAAGTCATTAGCCACTGCAGTTGCTGCCTGAAACAGTACACCCTGAAAGGAATTCAAGGCGAAAACAGGATAAGGCACTCTGTGCTTTGGAAAAAACAGGCCGCTTAGATGGTTAGAGATATCTGAGGGGAAAAAAAAACAATTTTTTTTTTTTTTTTGGGCTGTGTCTCCCGGCTTTTGGGATTCAGTTCCCTGACTGGGGACTGAACCCAGGGCCACAGCAGTGAAAGTGCCGAGTCCTAACCACTGGACCACCAGGGAAGTCCCCAAAAACAATTTTTTTAATGAACCCCGATTCTTGCATCTTCCCATACATAAGCACTAAAAGCTTTAACTGAAATATCTGATCCTCGTGACTAGCAGTAACCTTTTACTGAGATGTATGCTTGACTGCACGTATTCCCCTGCCAAAACCATATGCACACTCAGAGCTAGCTGAGAGGCTGTCTCCCGGCCTATTATTCACTAAGACCTGGAATAAAATTCAACTCACAGCTTTTACGCTGTGGATTTTCTTTCAGTCGACATTAGTATTATAGTTTCCAGTGTGAGACGCCCATCTCCCTCAGCTCCTGAAAACCAGAGTCAAGGATCATATATGTGTGGGAGCCACAAAGGATGCCGTTGAGAGAGAAAGTTGAATGTGAGGTGGAAGCTACTTTTCACAGGGCCCCTATACAACCACATATTTAAGCTCAGAATTTATTATACAGGCAACAAAACGCTATCAAAAGTTTTGAGCAGGAGACTCCATATGTTTTGAGAATACTATTATTGACAAGACAGAAAATAGATGAGATAGCATTGTATGTATTAATGCAAAATTTATGTATTATAACACATGTTCAAAAATTACATATCAGTAATAGACGTGAAAATAGAGCCCAAATAACACATAATTACCAATTCTCCATCCCTATTTAGTTTTGCTATCGATATAAATCAGTGATTAAAAACGCAATCACTGGCCATTTGAAAGAGTCTTTCTTCCCAGCGTGTAACTGTTGTCATGACAACATGACTTCCGGCTGTATCTCTGTGAACAAGCTTATGTTTAAAAGGAGAGGATGAGGATCAATCAGTTTAAATAAAGAATACATTGACCAATTTTGAAATGTAAGGAGATGTGTCTCAACCAAGGTTACCCGATATAATCTCTTTAAATCCCCTTAAATAATAGAACCAGGCTGGGTGTTTTTAATCAATAAAATCATGCTTTAGCATCTATATTCTTTACATATAATAATAACGTGCACCTAAGTTCTACACACTAGTCCTGTAATTAGTGAGGAATTTTTCAAAACATATCTTGCTCTTACACTTACTGATATTATCCTAAATCTTCCTTTCAGAGGTCACCTGTCTTTCTTCTGTCTCATCCCTTCTGAAGGATGTACTCTCATTAGGAACTGATTCTTTGATTCCAAGGAGACGGGATGTGGGTGCAGGGTGCTTCCAAATTATCTAAATGTTGGACATCTTGCATGACTATACAAATTAATTTGAAATTCTGTGAGAACTAGTAATTATTTGTGAATAAGAACCACAAACAATAAAAAGCTGACTAAAAGTTTATAAATAGAATCAATTTTCTTATTTTTTAACATGCACTGGATTTTCGATTAACATCGTCTATTAGAAAATCTGTTGAGATCAGTAAATCTAATCTTAAAATTAAAAACAAAAAAACCCATTTTCACCTCTCCCTACCTCCCTTTTTGTGCCAAAGGCATTTAAACCAACTGCATTTGGATTTTTGTTTGTTTGAAGACTGAAGGTGGCCTCCTGCATCCATCCACCTTACTTCAGGAATGGTCTTGCCCAGAGGACCAGAGTGACATATAATGTTATCCCTAGAGATTCCCTAGCCTCGGGCTAGACTCAGAGTGGCCCCTACCCCTAGGGGACATTTGAAAATGTATGGGAGTGTTTGGGATTCTCACAATGGGTGGAGGCACCACTGGTGGGTGGGAGCCAGAGATGCTAAATGTCCTACAATGCGCAGGGCAGTCTAGCAAGGGTAACCAACTGCCCTGGTTTTCCTGGAACTCTTCTCATTTTATTTTATTTTTATTTTTTTAAACTTTTCATTTTATATTGGGGTATAGCTGATTAACAATGCTGTGATGGTTTCAGGTACACAGCAAAGCGACTCAGCCATACATATACATGTATCCATTCTCCCCCCAAACTCCCCTCCCATCCAGGCTGCCACATAACACTGAGCAGAGTTCCCTGTGCTATACAGTAGGTCCTTGTTGGTTATCCATCTTAAATATAGCAGTGTGTACATGTCGATCCCAAACTTCCTAACTATCCCTTCCTCCCACCCTTCCCCCCTCGTAACCATTAAGTTCGTTCTCTGAGTCTGTTTTGTAAATGTGGGACTCTCTTGATTTTAGCACTGAAAGTCCTGAATCCTAGGAAACCTCCCAGTCCCTAGCAAACCATCACCTTAAGTCCAGCACAAATAGAGGTCTGTCACTGTCAAACATTGGAGAGCTTCCTCTCTCAAAGACAGTAAGTATACATTTGCCCCTCTGTCCTCCAAGAGTTCTCTGTGGTTCCATACCTCACTAGTTCCTCACAAGGGTGAACTTTCAAACCAGCGTTTCTGTGAATAATTCCTACATCAAGGCTATGAAGTGTCTTCTCATGGCTCGGCATGTTTCTATTGACTGAGAAACTCCAGTGAAACCTAACAAAGGAGAGCACAATTCTTCCTTAGGAGACTCAAACTCAGGAGGAAGGAAACATTTTAATCCTAAAATTCAAACAACATTTTGAGAAACAGACCAGTGGCTTTCTGAACCTGCCTTCTCTTATCTTTGGTTTCCTTCATTAATTTAAAAAAAAAAATTTTATTTTATTTTATTTTTGGCTGCGTTGGGTCTTCGTTGCTGCGCATGGGCTTTCTCTAGTTGTGGCGAGCGGGGGCTACTCTTCGTTGCGGTGCGCAGGCTTCTCATTGAGGTGACTTCTCTTGCTGCAGAGCATGGGCTCCAGGCACGTGGGCTCAGTAGTTGTGGCATGTGGGCTCAGTAGCTGTGGCTTGCGGGCTCTAGAGCACAGGCTCAGTAGTTGTGGCGCACGGGCTTAGCTGCTCCGCAGCATGTGGGATCTTCCTGGAGCAGGGCTCGAACCCGTGTCCCCTGCATTGGCAGGCGGATTCTTTTTTTTTTTTTTTTTTTAATAAATTTATTTATCTTATTTATTTATTTTTGGCTGCGTTGGGTCTTTGTTGTGGTGCGTGGGCTTCTCATTGCAGTGGCTTCTCTTGTTGTGGAGCACAGGCTCTAGGCGTGTGGGCTTCAGTAGTTGTGGCTCACGGGCTCTAGAGCACAGGCTCAGTAGTTGTGGCGCACGGGCTTAGTTGCTCCATGGCATGTGGGATCTTCCCGGACCAGGGATCGAACCCGTGTGCCCTGTATTGGCAGGAGGATTCTTAACCACTGCGCCACCAGGGAAGCCCCGGCAGGCAGATTCTTAAACAGTGCACCACCAAGGAAGCCCCATTAATTTTTTTTACAAGTAATTTCCTCTGTTACTCTTAAGTTGAAAAGGCATTTTATACTACTGAGAACTATAAGAACTAGATTCTGTACTTACTCATTCAAATAAAGGACACAATAATGGGGGTGAGAATCCCTAGGGATAACATTATACATCTTTATGCAGAAATACCAGACATTCTCTGTGGGAAAATGGTTAAGTTGGCCACTTTTTATTCTCTTTAAATTTCCTCATCCTGAGGCTATTAGATAACATAGCTGCTCAAGGATTCTACACTATTTTTCCTAGAAATGTTTTCCTTATATGGTAATCAAAGGAGTGCTGGTTTCTGTTTAGTAATGGTGCTTTGGAGGCCCAAAGGAGTTAATACGCTTAATTTAATACCAGAAAATGTTTCAATAGCAGGGGAAGAAAGTCTATCACATAACTGCTCCCTTTGACACCTTTCGGTTCTTTGACACCAGGTGGCAGATATTTTGCATTAAAATTAGTAAATGTATTTGTGTAAGCAGATAGGGTAGGGGGTCCCCAGAGAAAGAACACCAGGCATGGCTTTCTTGACATAAGAGAAGCCATTTTTGGCCTAAGCCATTGTGTGATCTAAGCCTGGCCACAATGCTTGCCCTTGAACAGGTTTCAGTAATTAACGATCTTAAGGGAAGTGAGGAAATGCAGGAACAAAGGAAAAGCGGTCGAGAAACAATAGTTCAGCATAAACCACAGTCCCAGCTCCTCCTCAAGAGAAATAAGTAACATCTGATACATATCTTTGAGCTCTGCAGGAAGTAAGGGCTCTACCCAGGTGGAGGATGGAATGATGGTATTGACCTTTTCTGACCCTCGTGAATTCAATCAAGTAAAGCCTGGACTCTGTCAACCTTTGCCCCGAGTCTATGCTGAGTTCTCCTCTGCTCAAGCCCCTTCATGAATGTGCATGTACCCTTAGCTAAAAACGTCCCCAGTTTTGCTGTTCCAGGAGACACTGCTTTGGGAAAGGTCCCTGGTGTTCCCCTTACTTGCTGCAAGTCATAAATCCTTCCTTCTCCTGATTTTTGGCTTGGTTGTGTCTTTTAGCTCAACACCCATCAAGAGGCAAACCCAGTTTTGTAGGTAACATTCCCCCAAATTCTTGGTCTAGATTTAACCATTGATGTAGATGTGAAAAGGCTATATACTGCACAACAAATCTTTTCATATTCACATTCAAGTTTTCATTTAACTTCAGTTAATATTTTTTTGGGTAAATCAGTTTATGAGAACAGTGACCAAAGAAAACAAAAAGATAGTATTTGGCTTCAATATCTAAAAATGAACAAAAGTTCTCTCAACAAAAAATAAAACTTCCAAAAACTAAATCTAGAGTTATAAAATAAATTGTAGACTGTTTTGTTTTAGCATGCTTGCTTTGTAAAGGATCCATTCAAATAATTCTTTCAAATATTCCCTAATGCAGTTATTTTGTCCAATTTTGTATATTTTAAGCCATCCAGTAATTTTCAAAAACTCCTCAATAGTGAAGAGAAGGGGTCTAGAATAAGCCACAGTGGCACAGAAATGATTTTGAGCGGAAGGCATTTGAGTTCTTGAAATCCCTTATCTGCCTAAAAGCAGAGCCTCCCAAGAGAACTCAGTAGTCGTAAGTTCCTTCCCTGGGAGCAACTCTAATCCCTCTGGGAGATGAGAATTCTACGCCCAAACAGACTGTCATCAAACTGTTATATCTCCTATTCTCCTAAGAGCCCAATCTTTCAAAAATCATTTGTTTTTCCAGAGTTTCCTTTCTCCCCTCTTCTAAAGTCATTTGTTCTCCCAGAAGTACCCTCTGTCCCTCCCCATCCTCTATTAAGACTGTATATTAAGCCTCAAAGTCTAACAGCCTCTTTGAGTCACATTTCTTTGTGAACTCTCATAAGTAAGCACGTAATTAAATCTTTTTTTCTCCTGCTAATCTGTCTTATGCCAGTTTAATTTGCAGGCCCCAAACACTGAATCTAAGAAGATAGAGAAAAGGTTTTTCCTCTCTGGCAAATACAAGGAACTCTGTCATTCACTCACTCATTCATGCATTCATCAATTCATTCAGTGAACACCTGCCAGGAGCGAGGCTGTGGGCTAGGTGTTCGGACCTAGCAGTAAACATCCACCATTGGCCTCATGAAGCTTGCAGTCCACAGGGAAAGAGCGGCATCTAGTTTTTAATTTCAAATTACACTGAGTATTATGAGAAAAGTAGAGTGTTATGGGAGTTTTAACCCCTGTTAATATAGTTGGTGCCTACTAGACTAAGTTCTTCAAGGGTAAGGACAGAGTCTAGTTCACTCAGTGCTTATCCCCAGGGCTATCTAGTATCCAGCACTACAGTAGGCACTTAATAAGAATTTGTTGAAACAATTCCACTGCCTTAAATCTGGTACTCTAAAATAAACATTTCTGGGTAGCCTATATCGGCAATCACAGTATTTGCTGAGAACCAGTGGTATGCATAGTACTATTTTAGACATTAGATTCTTTCCTTCTCATAGAGAACAGATACCTTTGAATGACATATACCCCTTACCCCAAGTGTGTGAGATATTCTCCAGTTCCCCGCTAGAACTACTAACCACCCTTTCCACACTGCCCTGGACGCTAAGAGCTAAATCCTTGGCAGATTTGGCCAATGAGAGGCTCAGCAGAGATAGGAGTGCTGGAGGAGAAAGAGGCCTGAGTACAAATTCCCCAGCTCCCTCTTTGCAAGAGCACAGTCAGGCTGAAAACGGAGGGAAGGGGGCAGGGCACAACCTTTAAAAGAATGACATAGCTGTTGAGGATATGACAAAAACTGGTTAGAACCAACTAGGTCCAAGATGGCGGAAGATTCGACTTCAGTAGACCTTGAGCCTCAGTATATGCTCATTGTAATACATTAGCATGCTAAATGACACACCCACAGGCACCATGACAGTTCCGAGGCCGACCATAAAGGTCAAAAAGCTGGTGGTGGCCCAATTCCTGGAAATCTCCACCCCTTCCCCAAGATAGTTGGAATAATCCTCCCACTCGTTAGCCAGTGAAATTACCCAGCCCATGGGATTTCCCTGGTGGTCCAGTGGTTAAGACTCCGCACTCCCAATGCACGGGTTTGATCCCTGGTCGGGGAACTAAGATCTCACATGCTGCACGGCACGACCAAAAAACAGAAAAAAAAAAAAAAAAAAGAAATTACCCAGCCCATAAAAACTAACGACCCCACATTGCAGGACCTCTCGCCTTCTGAGATGGCCCACACTCTTGTCTGTGGAGTGTTTTTCTCCCATGGCCACTCTCACTTTCCGAGAGGACCCCATGCCCTGGGGCCACTCTTGCCTTTTGAGACAGACCACATTCTGTCTACGGAATGTGTACCTCTTTAAATAAATCCACTTCTTACCTATCACATTGTCTCTCACTAAATTCTTTCTGCAATGAGACATAACGAACCTGAGCTTCATTAAGTCCTGAGAATAGGTGTGTAATCTCAATTAAAAGATAGTGCGTTCAAGTCCCAATCTGGGTTTTGATTGGGTTCGAGTCCTGGCCTGTGGGTTCAAGTCCCATCTGAGTAGTGCAGTTTCAAGGCCACCGCTCTCCTACACTCGCAGCTGCAAATCTGGTTCTGCCTGGATTCCAAGAACCTTCCCTCCCCTTGGCCTTTTAGACCTGGACATGCTGATGAGAACCTGGCTACCAACCCCAGAAGGCTTCCCCCCGCCTTGGAAATTCTTCTCAATCTTGCCCAAGCATCTGTAAACAGTGCCTCCTTTAAACTCTCCTCGGCTACCTCACTGGAGTGATCACCTGTTTCCCCCTAGAAACCTGATTCATACAGAAATGTATAATGGTTGTATTCCTTTCCTCGGGCTGCCGTAACAAAGTACCACAAACCAGGTGGCTTATGGCAACAGAAACTTCACAGTCCTGGAGCTTGAAATTCAAAATCAATGTGTTGAGGGAGCCATGTTCCCAAGCCTCTATGCGAGAATCTTCCTCTGCCTCATCCAGCTTCTACCAGCCCCAGACGTCCCTTGGTTTGTGGCAGCATCACTCCAATCTCTGCCTCCACCTTCACATGGCCGCCTTCTTTCTGTGTCTGTGTGTCTCTGTCTCCGCATGGTATTCTCCCTGTGTGTCTGTGTCCAAATTTCCGTCTTCCTATAAGGGCAGATTTGATGACATCTGCAATGACCCTATTCCCAAATAAAATCACACTCAAATGTACAGTGTTAGGACTTCAGCGTATCTCTTTGGAGGACACAGTTCAACCCATAACAATAGCTAATGTATTAGCGATACCTTCTACACCCAGAATTGTTTGAGGGCACGAAGAAATCCTCACCAATCTGGCCCACAGGATCTAGCCCAGGGCCATGCCCACAGAAGGTGCAATAAAAGTGTGCTTTAACAGACCCAACAAAACAGTAAATTGATAAATGAATGGCAAATACAGCTATTTAAAAAAAAAATTTGTGGTTTTATTATAGTTAAAAACAGCATGTTAATAGAATCTAAAAGCTGCCTAACTACTTCCTCTCCATTACAGAATTGTAAGGAGGGATGCTGAGCTTACATTTGCCTGTACATCTAGTTTTAGGCATATCTAATTCTAACATTTCCATGAAGATCTGTCTAGAGAAGTTACCCCTCTTTAACACATTCAGGGAACATCTACTTAACAACTAACTCACTGCTTTGGGCTGGACTCTGAGATAAATTCTGAAGAGACAGATGTGAATGAGCTATGGTCACTGCCTTCAAGGAACTCACGTTCCAGTGAAGGCAAAACAACCCCAAACACAAATGCTGAGGGCGTCGTGCTCACTGCACATTTCTCTGCTTTCTTCAAATGCTCAAGCATACATGTACCTTATTTTGGTGACTCAAGGCCATTACGCCAATTGTCAACTGCTACAATGAGAGACACTAAACTCTTTACCTCTACCCCTGCTATCCAACATGCTCTCGGAGCACTTAAGATTTGTTCTGGGTTCCTGCCCCCTCCAACCCTGCCCCAGTGCTGAGCTATCACCTTGCTAATATTGGAAGGCTTGGCTCTATCAGCTTCTTTTTTCTCCTGATCCTTCCTTCCACCACCCAGCTCCCTTCTAACCCATTAAATCTAATCCCCTGTCTTCTATAAAGCCATATTAGAAACATGTCTAAATCAGAGTAAATAGGCTTGGAGCAAGGGCCTGGAGGCTCTTTTTTTAAAATTTATTTGTTTATTTATTTTATTTATTTTTGGCTGTGTTGGGTCTTCCTTGCTGCGTGCGGGCTTTCTCTAGTTGTGGCGAGCGGGCTTCTCATTGCGGTGGCTTCTCTTGTTGAGGAGCACAGGCTCTAGGTGCGCGGGCTTCCGTAGTTGTAGCACGCGGGCTCAGTAGTTCTAGCTCGCGGGCTCTAGAACACAGGCTCAGTACTTGTGGCGCACGGGCTTAGCTGCTCCGTGGCATGTGGGATCTTCCCAGACCAGGGCTCGAACCCGTGTGCCCTGCTTTGGCAGGCGGATTCTTAACCACTGCGCCACCAGGGAGGCCAGGGCCTGGAGGCTCTTAATAAGTGAAATGAAAGTGGTTCAGTATAGGGACAATGGGGCCTCTATTTTTGGCTTCTTAATAGGTTTTTGCCCTTGTTTCAGCTTCTCATCATTGATCTAGTTCTGCCCCTACGCCTCTCCACCAGGGTGGTTTTCTACAATGAGCAGTAATCACAACTAATTTTGTCTAATTACATGGTTTAATTACTGTCTGACTCCTGCAATAGAATTTCAGCTCCTTGCGGCTATAAATGGAGAAGGATATAACGGTGGATCTTTAGCATCTTGTACAATATTTGGTATATGCTACACGTTGGTAATAAATGTATTCATCTTGTAACATTTATGACTCCTGACTACTCCAGGCACCATTCACTTTATGTCATATAATCTTATGGTTGGCCTAGAAGGGAGGACATTATACCGTAAGGTCGCTTATACAGTGCATAGAAACAACTTTCAGGTAAGTAAGGGATTTGAATGCAGAAAGAAAAGAAAGAAACCCTACTTTCCGCTATATAAACCTCATTCTTTACAAAACAGACATATTCTTTACTTATTCTAGGGAATCTAATAAACACCTGCTTTCTCATTTAATTCAAACCAGTAAATTTAAGTCACTCAAAGGTTTTTGTTTTTTAATGAATCTTTATGCCTTCTTCTGAACAAAACTATTAGGAAAACTATCAGCAATAATAAGGTTTATGCAAACTCATGAAATATTAATAATGTTTAAGGCTATTTTTGCTTCATATAAAAGTTATTATTTCTCTCTATAAAATTCAGTGCTAGAGTCAACAGTATATAGAAAATTTACTAAAGTTAGATTTTAATTCCAAATTATTTTTTAGATCTGGAAAAATCCAACAAATCCAAAAATCCCAGCTTCATAGTAGCAAGTTAAAAGCAATTTCAGAATGGTGCTTGTTTTAATTTTATGTGAACTGTGTAATTTACTGTAACAACTAAACGGTAACATTAATGGGACTCACTAGGTATGAGAATTAACCAAGATGCTAATTCTTAATCTGACACCAGGTGGCAGACATTTTAACATTAAAATTAGCTAAGGTATTCCTCTAAATCCTTTGATTCAGAGACTGCAGACCTTTGGGGATCACTTACTTACTATAGGAATTCCCAACTTCTAAAAAGCAGAAAAGTGTCTACATATTAAAGAGTGGTCCTAAAACCACTTACCAGTTGTGGTCACAAAGCCTTTGACCACTAACATACGTATTGAAGCTACCATGTGAGGGTCATTCTGGTTAGGCAGTGGGGTCATGGATAGACTCAGCCTGGGGATCATGAACTTCCAGTCTAGGGGTGGAGGTGAATATTATCAGATATTCTTCATTCAAAGAACTAAAGAACTGAAAAATTTATTAGTGCTACAAACGAGAAGCCCTAGCCTTGCCAGTTTTCTTTACATACCTCACAGAAGAAACATGCCGGAAGACTTGCAATAGGGAAATATCCCAAATATCTCAAAATGCAAAGCACCTTGCTAGATGCTGAAAGGTCAGTGGCTCTCAACATGCAAGCATGAGGGCGTCTTTTATTATATTCTTAGTAAGTACTGATTAGGTAAAGACCTAAATTACAATGAAGTCAGTGTACTTTTAAAGAAACTTATGCTTTATTCATCTCAAGAGCATCTAAATACGTTTGAAAAAGAGTCACACACATATAAATATACACTGGGTACAAACAGAAACGCAGACCCTGAAATATCTCCTTGTTCCCAGAGGTCTGAGGCCCACAGACTAGGAATTACTACAGTCTGTGACCGATAGAAAGATGACCTCCAGGAAGACACTGGAGACGTTGTCCCTGACCTCAAGGAACCTTCTTTCCAATGGAGATTTAACAAATCTCAAAACTAACGTACAAATGAGTTTCATGTCAGAGTGTAAAACACAAACCGCGTGCTCCAGGGCGCAGGAGGGTGTGTTACAGTGATGTGGCCGACGATAAGAGGCTTCATGGCAGAAGCAGTGACAAAACGGTTCAGCCATTCTCACATGAAGATAAGAGATGTCCCTGTTTGTGCCCATAACCAAGAGCTGATACATATGAAGATGCAAGGGATGGGACTCAGAAATAGCCTATGGTTGCACTGTTTTCTCGATTTGGGGTATTTTGCCCACCAGTATGCCTTGACAACTGCCAAAGGTGTGTGCTCAGACCGAAACTGGCAATTAGTCCATTGCTTCACCCCCAAATCAGGCAGCTCTGAGGCTGGGCTAAGCCATGCAGATGAGCGAAGGGCATTCTGCTCCTGCTTGACACATCCACAGTCTCCATGCTGGGACAAAAACTAGCTTCTTATTTGGTAACAGTCACTCTTCAAGCCAAGGATGAGTTTACGTACCTGCGAGGTCATTTAGCAGTGGGCAGTCTGGAGAGGAAGCCTGAATACAAACCGCTATAGAGAAACACTGCCTTGTCAGTGGTAAGATTCTACTACGGAAGAAGACATGGAGAAAATATTCAATCAGCTTTATACTTAAATAAGTATTTTTTTTAGAACTAGCAAGTATCACCAAATATGGGGGGAGAAAAGCATGGAAAATTACTTAATGAATATCAATCCAGCTGTCCATCACAATAAAAGGGTTTTTTTGGTGAGGCAGTGGAATCATAAAAGCTTTCTCTGGTTCCTCTCCCCACCCTCAGCTCTCTAACTCCTTGACTGTATGAGTCATCATGAAAATTATGAAAATTACACAAATACAAACAAACAGCCAAACGCTCATTTTATCCAAGATTCTATTTCATTTAGTAACTAATTCATAAACACATTAGAAGAAAAATGTTCCAATTCAAGACAATAATGGCAAACAAGGAAAACTGTTCATTAAAGTCAATGAGCTCCTGATTAATAAGCTTATCTCTGAGAAAAATTTAGAGACACACAGGAAAAGAAATGATAGAAAGGGCCAGCAGACCTCCAGCCTTCCTCTACTCCATGACCTTGGGAAGTTGCTTCCACTGAGACCGTTTTCTAATCTGTATAAAGAGTGCAGGTAACTGGATGAGTGAGCTCTGGGGTTTTCTAACACTTTGATTTAAATTCTAAAAGGAAAGGGTAGATATTTTATTCTGTTTAACAACGTTTCTCCAAAAAGTTGCAGATTAGAATCTATACACCTAATTCTAGACTCCTAGAAATTAATACTTTTATAGAGTTTCTAGCCAATTAACAGTCAAGATTTGGTGCCCAACATATAATTAACAATCTTTGTATATTTGGTAGGCAGATTTCTAAGATGGTTCCAAGATTCCTGCCTCCTGATAACACGCTCCGAACAGTTCCCTCCCCTGAGAATGGGCAAGACCTAGGAATATGATGGGTTATCACTCCTGTGATTATGTTACATTGTAAAGTGAAGGATTCTGCAGATTTAATTAAGATCCCTAATCAGGAACTTCCCTGGTAGTTCAGTGGTTAAGACTCCGTGCTTCCAATGCAGGGAGTACGGGTTTGATCCCTGGTCGGGGAACTAAGATCCTACATACCGCACGGTGCCGCCCACAAAAAAAAGGATCCCTGATCAGTTAACTTTGAGCTAACTGAAAGGGAGATTTATCCTGGATGGGCCTTACCTAATCAGGTGAGCCCTTAAAGGTGACAAGCAGCAGCAGACTGGCCTTGAAGAAAGCAAGCTGCCATGTGTAAAAGGAAGGAACCACATGGCAAGGACCCAAGGACAGCCTCTAGAGCTGAGGGTGGTCTTGGCCAAGAGCTAGCAAGAAAACAAGGACGTCAGTCATACAGCTACAAGGAAATGAACTCTGCCAACAACGAGTGAGCTTGGAAGAGGACCCCAAGCCTCAGGTGAGACTGCAGCACTGGCTGACAACTTGACTTCAGCCTGCGAGGCTCTAATCAGAAGACCCAGACAACCCACTCATAATCCAGACCCACAGGAAATACAGATGTTTGTGAGCATTTGTGACTCAGCAAGAGAAAACTAATATAGGACACCTAGACTTTTGGGAACAAAATCAGGGGTTGTTTCTCCATTTTACCACCAGCTGGACCTTTTTCAGTCTTCTCCAGTCCATAATTTCCTGGGGAACACTCTCTGCCTTCCTCATGATTTTTTCCTTTTGCATCCATTTTGGATCCATTTACACTTCTCTAACCCTGGCCTGAGAGAGCAGTAGCCATTCACTGTGGGCATGAGATAAAAGAAAGGACGTCCACATATGGTCCATGAAGGGATACAGCAGAGCCAGTGAGTGTCCAATAAAGGTATGACCATTCAGCTCGAAGATATATAATACCGTAGAGGGGAAGGTTTGGTACAATATCAAAAACACTAGAAATTATAGTCCTAAAGTTAGATCCCTTCTCCATTTTGTGCAATCTAGTAGACAGTGCTTATGGTCTCATAGCCTGATAGATGCATATGGGTATAAAACAAAATTTAAATCGTGTAGCTTTAGGGATAAGGACCAAAAAAGGCAGTAAGAAGTATCCAAAACCTACTATTTCTCCAACTCGGGTTTTTTTCTCAAGTCTATTTCAGCTTCCAGTCTCTTTTCAGGAGAAATCTCAGGTTACTGAAGTGGGATGGGAGGACCACCAGTGTCAGATTCACTTAGGGATACCTGCCAACAATGGAGATTCCTGGACCCCATCTAAGACCCGACTGAATTGGAATCTCTATGGGGAGGGGCCCAGAGAACTCGCACTTTAACACGTTGAGTCTTTTGCACACTAAGTTTGCAAACCAGTGATCTAACTTGGCTAATCCCATCCATTTATAGGTAAGGAACACGAGGCTAAGCAACTTGTTTATAGAGATATGGTTAGCAAGGAAGAGAGCTATAATTAGAATCAAGAATGTAAAATTTACAAACACAGACCAGGAGGCTGGGAGTAAATCAGTGTCTCTGCATTTTCCACACTAATATTCTCCCCCATTAGTAGAGATAATTAAGCATTGAAGATAAAATGACTTTGTAGTGACAGAAATATGTAAACACATTAGGGGGAAAAAAATTCCATTTCACCAAGATCTGTGATTAGTTAGCATTTTATGACTGGTGCAAAATTTGACAGTACACTGAGATATCACTGGTATGGCTTGCGAGGAAGGTTCTTCATTGAATATCGCCTCCCAACCACCCATCAGCTCCAAACAACGAGTGTCCATTCTGGTTGCAGGCGTGGTCCCTGCTCCCTGTAGACAACTAGGCTACCATGATGACGTGTTCAGGCTGTCCCTACTCTCTCCAGGTGCAGCCCTTGTAATTCTTCCACTGCAGCAGTCACATTCGTGTTTGGGACTATGCTTCCTTACGTGCTAAGCATGCAGAAAAGTAGAATCTGCCTTAAAAATAACCCCCCAAGCTCACTCAGTCACCAACAAATCACAGCCTATTGTTGTGGACTAGTATGTATACCTTCATTTAGGGTATCATTTCAACATTAGGTTGAAATCCTAACCCCCAGTTCCTTAGAATGTGACTGTACATAGAGATGGGGCCTTTAAAGAGGTAACTAAGGTTACATAAGGGTGTTAAAGAGTGGGCCCTAATCCAACAGGACTGGTGTCTTTATAAGAAGAGGAAGGACACCAGGGACGTGGGTACAGGGGAAAGACTGTGTGAGAAGGAAGCAAGACGGCGGCTATTTGCAGCCAAGGAGAAAGGCCTCAGAGGAGACCAACCATACCGCCATCTTGATCTTGGACTCCCAAGCCCCCACAACTATGAGAAAATTAATTTCTGCTGTTTAAGCCATCCAGTCTGTGCTACTTTGTTATGGCAGCCCTAGCAAACTAATCCACCTCTCTACAGTAACAATTCTCACTAAATAAAAAATCCCTCACATGATAACCAGAGATAATAAATAACATGTTTGAGACTGCATTCTAGCCATCCTTCTCCTTCAGGTGAGGCTGACTGGTTTTCTGATTACAGTAAACCCTTTTTTTCCCCAAGATTAGAAAACATGCATTTATTCAATGAATTAAAAACACCCCATATTTTCCCTTGTAAGTGTTCAAATGTATTTCTTTGGTCGTGAAGTAATGAAAAGTCACAAAAATAATGCATATTGGTGACTTCTTGTTCATCACTTAAAAATCAATCTTAGTTTTTAACAATTAAACCTAAATATACACAAGGGATAAATTCAATGGAGAAAAAAACCAAAACCACTCTCCCCCTCCCCCAGGATGAACTTTAGTAACCAATGTAAACAAACACAAAGATGGAGCAAAAGCACACGGGCAGGGTTCCTTCCCACCTGGACTCCTAACAGGACGTAGACCATCAGGGATGTCCTCCTCCTCTTCTTCCTCAGACATGCAATATCAAAGTTCCAAAAGTCCTTCCACTTGTTCAAATGCAGCAAGTATAGAAGGGGCAAACTGTCCCCTCTTTGGAACCAACAGGTGACAGACCCCTGACATGTACCTGGCTTTACACACTTTGTGCTCTGAAGGGAGCTGGAACTGCCCTGTGTCACGCCTTCCCAGCCTGACCCACTCAACGGCTGGGGGAGGATAAGAATGGAAGCAGACAAGGGAGACACATTAGCTATATTCAAGGATGCAAAAATAACAATAGTAGCTGACATTTATTGAGCACTTACCATGAACCAGACACTGTTCTAAGCACTTTTTGTACATTTAATTCTCAAAGCTTCCCATTTCACAGATCAGGAAAATGAGGACCAGTGAGAGTAAGTAGCTTGCCTAAGGTCATACAGCTACTGAATGGTGGTGCTGGGATTCAAATCCACTAAGAACTGATACTAAAGCAAAGATGATTTAAAAGGCATTCGTTCGGTAATCTACCAACCCATCTATGCTATGAAGAGGACTGTTTCTGGAAAATAAGAATGAAACACACATTTCTATAATTTAAGTGTAAAATATTAGGAACAAGCAAACATTTCACAGATATTCTCCTCCCTACCATTCTAGGAGGTATGTAAATATTATCTGTCTCAGTAATAAACAAAACAGCTAGAGATGACTTAGTACTCGGTTGGCCAAAAGGTTCCTTCGTTTTTTCCGTAAGACGGCACTAGTAGCTCTTAGTTGTCTTTAACTTCGTTGGAAACAATTTTGTTAGACTGTATTGTGACAGCTGTCATATCAGTGTGCATTAAAAAAAAAAAACTTATCAAAATTGGTGAATTTTTGTGTAGCCATTTTAATATTGAAGATGGAAGAAAAAAAGCAACATTTTTGGCATATTATGCTTCCTTATTTCAAGAAAAGAAAAGATGCAACTGAAACGCACAAAAAGATTTGTGAAGTGTATAGAGAAGGTGCTGTGACTGATTGAAGGTGTCAAAAGTGGCTTGCAAGGTCTCGTGCTGGAGGTTTCTCGCTGCATGATGCTCCATGGTCAGGTAGACCAGTTGAAGTTGATAGCGATCAAATCGAGACATTCATTGAGAACAATCAACGTTATACCACGCGGGAGATAGCGACATACTCAAAATATCCAAATGGAGTGTTGAAAATCATTTGCACCAGCTTGGTTATGTTCATCACTTTGGTGTTTGGGTTCCACATAAGAAGTGAAAAAAACCTTCTTGACCATATTTTCGCATGTGATTCTCTACTTAACGTTACGAAAACGTTCAGTTTTTAAAACAAATTGTGACAGGCAATGAAAAGTGGATACTGCACAATAATGTGGAACAGAAGAGATCGTGGGGCAAGCAAAATGAACCACCACCAACCACTCCAAAGGCCAGTCTTCATCCAAAGAAGGTGATGTTGTGTATATGGTGTGATTGGAAGGGAGTCCTCTATTATGAGCTCCTTCCAGAAAATCAAACGATTAATTCCAACAAGTACTGTTCCCAATTAGACCAAAGGAAAGCAGCACTCGATGAAAAGTGTCCGGAATTAGTCAACAGAAAATGCATAATCTTCCATCAGGATAATGCAAGGCCGCCTGTTTCTCTGATGACCAGGCAAAAACTGTTACAGTTTGGCTGGGAAGTTCTGATTCATCCGTCATATTCACCAGACATTGCACCTTCGGATTTCCATTTATTTTGGTCTTTACAAAATACTCTTAATGGAAAAAATTTCAATTCCCTGGAAGACTGTAAAAGGTACCTGGAACAGTTCTTTGCTCAAAAAGATAAAAAGTTTTGGGAAGATGGAATTATGAAGTTGCCTGAAAAATGGCAGAAGGTAGTGGAACAAAAGGGTGAATATGTTGTTCAATGAAGTTCCTGGTGAAAATGAAAAATGTGTCTTTTATTTTTACTTAAAAACTGAAGGTACTTTTTAGCCAACCCAATACAATGTCACTGCAAGTCTAAATCCCTAAATCCAGAGTCCTGTGTACTATGATATATTGATCCCTGAATCATGAAGTCTCTCGTGAGAGAAGAAAAAAAAGGCATACTTATTTGCAACACTGCTGGTGAATTCACTGGTTAATGAAATGATCCAAAGAAAACCCTGGCTCAGCAAACATCTGGTTAAAATGATGGGAGTGGACTATTCCACAGATTCATAACTTGATCTTGATCTTTGGAGGCAAAAGAAGGCAGCAGTGCACAACAACCAGGGCAAGGGATCGCTGGGTGAGGTTGAAAAATTGACGGTGTGTCAGACTACGGAAATCACAGACGTGGGACACCTTTCCCAGTTGTACTAGGACAGTGGTCAAGCATGAAACCCTCAGGGGGCCAACCTGGGAAGCTGGCCCATCCCAAGATTGTCAGCATTTGCGCTGTCTTATAAAAGTTCAGGGAATCCCCTGGCAGTCCAATGGTTAGGACTTGGTGCTTTCACTGCCGTGGGCCTGGGTTCGACCCTGGGTTCCCCTGGTCAGGGAACTAAGCTCCCGCATGCTGTGCAGTGCAGCCAAAAAAAGAAAGAAAAATAAAAGTTCAGTCACTGAGCCTACAATCAGGTATCTTTGAGTGAGTTCAGAGCTGTCTTTCTTCCTTTCAGGGATCTTAAAGGACCTAATTTCTGAGAGAATGGAGGGCAAAGGTAGATTAGGTAAAATTAAGCATGGAATTTAGGGTTTCGAAAGAGGATACGTCGTCACTGGCCAAAGGAACTGTTCCACCAAGGAAGCCAAGGGCTGAGCAACAGTTGGGGGTCAAGGAGGTAGCATTCCGTGACATCCCCACTCAAGGGCATCTTGCTCTGTGAAAGCAGTCCTGGCCTGACGGTCATGTAGTTCACCATAGTGATGTGTTCTGTACCATCCAGTCTCTTGGAGCCTGAAGAGGTGAAATGACAGCACTAGTAGCAAAGAGGCAGAGAAAATCTGCCCAGAGGAAGCTGGGAATTTAGTGTGTTGCCTCTTTTTTTGGGGGGGTGGGGGGGGTGGGTAGAAAGAATAGTTTCCAGTAAAGATGTTGACATATTGCAGTATTTCATATTATGAAATTAATAATAAAATACATTTTAATAGATTTTTTAAAAGACTCTACCCTCTTGATGAATACTATATTTAATATTGTTGCTGAGGCCCACGCACAAGGAAACAGAGATCCAGGAACCCACTGTTTGTCACAGCTTTGTTTATAACAGCAAACTTTCTTGGCAGTGGTATCTGTCAAAAATTCTGTATCCAAATAACTCCTCTAGAAAAATATCTGGACATATTCATGAGATGCCTAAGAAGATTCATAGAAGACTAGTTGGTTATGAGGAAAACAAGAACAAACCTAAAGGCCCGGCAATAAGGAACAATATAAATAAATGTAATATACCTAAATTCGAGATTATTATGTAGCAGAATGAGTAGGTCTTTGTATTGAACGTGGAATCTTGAACTAGACTTCCCATATTCTAATCCCAGCTCCACCACATGCTTGACAGATACCTCTTTACAAGGTTTATTACTATGAACAAGGCTGTAACAAGCAGTGGTCCATAGATTGCTGTTTCCCTGTTTAAGGGTCCCGCTACACAATCTTAGGAAAATTCTGTAACCTCTCTGGGACTCCACTTCCTGATACTGTAAAATACAAATAATAATAATGGTCTTCTTATAGGGCTCATGGGAGGTTTGTAAGCAAAGTGCTTAGAACACTGCCTGACAGAGAGTAAGGGCCATAAAAGTGTTAACTATTAGTAGCAGCATCTCCAATACATGTCATGTGTTGGAGGGGGACGCAGGGGAGAAAAATACTTATAGATTATCCCATTTATATAAAATAAAACCAGTAAGTCACAACCATAGCTCTCCTCTTCTCCCCTACCCTCCTTCTTTCACTAATACACACACACACACCACTCACACAGCTTCCCTCTGGGGAAGAGAGAAGGTGGGATGGGGAATGGGTACAAGAGGGAATTCTGACTTATAAGCCTAAACTTCAGAACTGTCTGCATCTTTTGGAACCGGAATCATCTACACTGGTTTCCTCCAAGTTCTTACCTCCTACTCACTCCTAACGCTACATCAAACTGCATTCCACTCATATCACATCTTCAAAATTACTCCCCTCTAGGGGCTTCCCTGGTGGCGCAGTGGTTGAGAATCTGCCTGCCAATGCAGGGGACGCGGGTTCGAGCCCTGGTCTGGGAAGATCCCACATGCCGTGGAGCAGCTAGGCCCGTGAGCCACAACTACTGAGCCTGCGCGACTGGAGCCTGTGCTCTGCAACAAGAGAGGCCGCGATAGTGAGAGACCCGCGCACCGCGATGAAGAGTGGCCCCCACTTGCCGCAACTGGAGAAAGCCCTCGCACAGAAACGAAGACCCAACACAGCCACAACTAACTAACTAAATAAATAAAATTAAAAAAATAAAAATTACTCCCCTCTAGTCATTAATAACCTCTTGCTGGTAAAAATCAAAATGTATTTTTCAATTCTCATTTTATTCCACTTCTTAATGTCCTTCAACCCTCTTTTAAAAATGGCTTCCAGGAAACTGCCCCCTCCTGTCTGTCGCAGCTGGCCGTTCTGCTCCACTCCCACACCCCTCAGTCTCCTGGACTCCCTCACGGCCTCCACGCGGGCCTTCAGTGCTGAAGGCTGATGCCTGGGCCCCTTCTCTGTACACTTGATTCAACTTCTAGGCAACCTCCTCCGTGCCTGGGGCTCCGGTTACGATCTCTAGGAACATTCCTCTCACACTTACACCCCGCTCCAGATCCTTCCTGAGCTCCCGACAACACCGATTGCCCACTTGGCATCGCCACTGGGGTACTTTAAACTTACCATGTCGAGGCCTGGTCCTCTGGATTCCTATCTCATCCCTCCAGTTACGGAAGCCACTTAGGGCTCTTCCTGACAAATCCCTCTTCCTCATGCCCCTAAATCTAATCCTAGAATAGTTGGTTACTGTATCCCTCTTCCATCCATCTCCTTCCCTCCCTCCATCTCGACTGCTACCTTCTTCAGGCTAAAACAGTCTCTCACCTGGGACACTGCGATTGCCTCCTAACTGGTTTCCAGCCTTTACTCTTGTCTTCCTCCCAGAGGTTCTTAACCAGGGTCTGTGGACTCTGGAAATATTACATCTTTTTTTCATTAATCTCAGAATGAAATTTAGCATTTCAATCAATCGTGAACGTTAACAACAAACCATACTAGTATTAGTATTAGGAGAATGCTGATATTATTGGGAGAATACCAATACTCCAAATGCTGTTGTGATTTTGCCACCAACAGAAATCAGGTATTTTCATATAACATGACAGTTGTTAGATATGTTCTTTACTGTCATCACTACTTTGAAATTACAGTAGCTATTAGACTCCCCACTAAATCTTACTATTTAATGTGTTAAGAAGCACATATACCACTACATCACATGTGTGTTTAATATTTTGACAACTATATTTCAATACAATTGGTCTCCTTTGTAATCCTATGTGTTTTATGTTATAGATTTTAAAACATTATTCTTAGAAGGTGTCTCTGAGCTTCATCAGACAGTCAAAGCCAGCAATAGCACAATAAAGGGCAAGAACTCCTGCTAGCTAATTTTTCACACCACGGTCACAGTTATTTTCTCAAAGCACAAATCTGATGTCACCTTCACATGGTGCTGATGTCACGGTCACCTGGCTTCCCACTGTCTTGCTAACAAAAACCAAAGTACTCAATATCTGGCCCCGGCTCGCCTCTCTGGCCTCAGCTGGCATCAGTGATCTCTTGTTGCCTGGGTTGTAGCCACACCAGATGCCTTTCAGCAACTCAAGCTTGCCATCCTCCACCCACCCCCAGGGACTTTGCTCATCCTCTTCTCTACCTACTCATCCCTACCTCCATCTGTTGACACAGCTAACCCTTTTCCAATTTTCAGACCTTCCTGTAAACATCACCTCCTCAGGAAGACCCTCCTGGGACCCCAAGGCCATCCTTTCCCTTGTCTCTACACTCTCAGGGTTACCAGAACTTTCTCCCCATAGCACGTCTCATGATCAGTATAACCAACTTTCCTCTGCAAAGCTATCAGTTCCATGAGACAGGAACCATGAGTGCTTTGGATCTATTCTACTGCTGACCTGTGCTAGAAAATCAATTAACATTTGTCAAATGAATGAGTGGTAGAAAAAGACCAACCTAAATATCCAATGATGAAAGTACTTAAATAAATTATGGCATTACACACCCAAGTTACTGGGCAGCCATTAAAAATCATGTAGTAGGGATTTCGCTGGTGGCCCAGTGGTGAAGACTCCACGCTTCCAATGCAGGCTGCACAGGTTTGATGCCTAGTCGGGAACTAAGATCCCACATGCCATGTGGCAAGGCCAAAAAATTTTTTAAATAAATAAATAAAATGGTCAGTACTTTAAAAAAATCATGTAATAAAAGTATATTTGCTGACATGAAAATTTATCAATATATCTAATATTTAATGTAATAATAAGTGAAAAGGGCAAGTTACCAAGCAAATGTTCAGCAATTTCATCTTTATTAAGAAGGGAAAAAACAGACATATAAACATATGAAAAGACAGAGTGCCACAGAACTAAGTCTGAAAGGATAGTCACAAAATACATAACAGTCCTTACCTCTGGGTAGCAGAGTTAGAGAAGATTTTAAATTGTTAATTTACGTCTATCTATGTTATCTAACCTTGTCTTCAATGAACATGCGTTGATTTATGCAGGTAATAAATTACTAAAATTTCAAACTCTCTGCTTAAGTTAATTATTTTTAAAAATAATTAAACAACCCATAGGTGGTAAGTTATGTTTAGCTGAGTTAACTAAGGTCCATTTCAGCAAGGTTAATCTTAGTAGATAAGCAGAACTTTTCAGGAGGCTACATAAAGGACTGCAGAACCTAAGGATACACCTGACAATCAGCACAGTGTCCACGGTGAGATAACTATGACCAGGAGAGGTCTTTTCAAGTTAGTATTGATTTCATTATCTTGTAAAATCCACTTTAGTTATATTAAATTTCACGTTCAATATAATGACTAATCTACAAACCATAATAAAGGAGAAGATAAAAAACATGGTAATTTCCACTATTAAAGGCAAATTTCTTACTGGATATACTGAAATTAAAGTAATATTTTTTCATCCTGCTACAATTTAACCACATTAAATCTCTAAGTATTAAAATAATAAAAAGATAAGATTAGTTAATTTGCGACAGAGTGAAGCTGAGTAAAAAGATGAACATTAATAATTTCTGGAAAGTTGAGCAAAGTAGCATTTATAGACATATGTCAAACTGAGAGAAACATCATGGGTAATAATTACACATCTTCAGATCTGGTTTATATTTCATTATAGTAAAAAGTTACTTTGCCCTGCACTAAAGCGTTTGGCTTGGAATGAACTTGCTGATTCATATTATCTTGAGTACAGACTTTTTCTACTTGGATAACTTAATAGGTTGTTGCAGAGAAGAATTAGTGACACATGAAGGAGAAAAAACAAGTTTTGTAACGGATTCTAGTTGTTTGAAAATCTTCAAGCTCCACGGATCACAATTTCCAAACCTCACCACTCAGGCCGCAGGAAAGCTAAGAACTTAATTTTGAGACCACTCTTTTCAAGCTACTCCATCAATTCAAAATTGCTCATTTCCTCTTTTTATGATCCCCCTGCCAGCCCAACAAAATGATAAGGTAAAAAATAAAGTTCCAGGGGCTTCCCTGGTGGTGCAGTGGTTGAGAATCTGCCTGCCAATGCAGGGGACACGGGTTCGAGCCCTGGTCTGGGAAGATTCCACATGCCGCGGAGCAACTAGGCCCGTGAGCCACAACTGCTGAGCCTGCACGCCTGGAGCCTGTGCTCCGCAACAAGAGAGGCCGCGACAGTGAGAGGCCCGTGCACCGCGATGAAGAGTGGCCTCCGCTTGCCACAACTGGAGAAAGTCCTTGCACATAAACGAAGACCCAACACAGCCAAAATAATAATAATAAATAAATAAATAAATAAATAAATAAATAAATAAATAAATAAATAAATAAATAAAATAAAATAAAATAAAATAAAATAAAATAAAGTTCCAAAGCAATCCGGAAGCAAGCTTTAACCAATGACATACCATGGGTAGTAAGAGATTACTTACAACCTCTCACTGGGACAGCACAATCCACTCTCGGCTGATCTGCTACCAGCATGCTTTAGGTTTTTGAATTACATTTCTCAGCAGTTTCTTATCCTCCTACACATACCTCCAAGTCAGCTCCTCATTCCAAGCAAGGCAAACAGTTTTGTGGGTAAATAAGAATTTAGTTAATTAGCCCAAGCAGAATCGACTTTTAGGGAAGAATGAAATCACCTCTCCCATTCACCTTTGCCCGGACATCACATTGCTGAAGCTCCACATGCAAATGGCATCAATGCCTCCTTGTCTGGATGGGCTGGGAACACAGCAACTAAGAAAAGTGCATTCACCACTGAGCTGCTTCCAGTTTGCAAGACACTGATGAGTGTTCTGACTTATTCCCTTCAAGAGATGAGATCAAGAAACAGGGCATTTGGACCATGAATCTACTACATTGATCCATCACCCATGATTGATACTAGGTAGTCATCTAAACAGCAAAAACTCCTCATATACACATTCCTCTTACGAGCACAAAAGAAACCACTCAAAAAGAAGATCTTCACTGCAAATTGTTTGGATAAACATGGAGGGGAGAAAGGAGGAAATAATGAAAAATAATAAAGACAAATTTAGGAGACACAGTTCTTCCCAAGGTTCTTATTAAACTTCAATACTTCACAGGAGCAAAACAGGAATGGTAGAAATTGATTTTGGGGAAAGGCTATTAAAGAGAGTGCTGTTCTCATCAGAAAGTCCCTCCCCTTCTTAACCATAATCAATAATTTAAAGCAAAGCCAAAAATCACATCAGCCAAAACGACCAAGAAAACTTTTTTGTGTGCAATACAGGAGTAAAATTAAATTAGTGTCTGTTAAGAAATTACTACTCTTAAGAGAATTATTAGGTAAAAATTTTAACTCTTTTCCACAGCTTGCCAATATGCTGACTTGAAAAGAAAAGCTCAATGTTAAATAATAAGATACCGAGTATATATATCAAAAGAGTAATAAATTTATCCTTTTTATTATGTGGACATTTGATTTGCTGTCAAAGTTTAAAAGGTCAATTTTGAATCTGTCAGGCACAAAACATACTTCAAAACTTGGCAATGTAATTGTAAAAGTTGTTTTCTTCCTCAGTTCAGCAAATTTCTTAATCTAAAGTTATAAAATAATCAGCAGGAAGCTTTGATGGTTTGTTTACAAATTACACTGAACCAGTTCTTTATTTTACTGTTCCTGTTCACTTTAGGTAATGATTTGTACCCTAAGGGATATATTTCACAGGACTTTTTTTTACTTCTTACATTCAAATCCAATGACTAATTCTTTGAAATATATTTAAAATTATATAGTCATCATTTCTGAAAATGAAGGATTGAACATAGTGTCGGTGTGTACAATTTGTAACTACGGCATGAGAATTCTCATGGTGTTTCTGGCTGGTGAGCACAAAATGGAAAAAGTTGAAGAACTCTGGCAAGTAGATATGTATCACCATGTTAATGACTGCCCCTGCTTCTAGAACTCATTATGGAGAATGATTCTGTGAGTCTCCCAAGGCAAAAGAAATAAAAGCAAAAATAAACAAATGGGACCTAATCAAACTCATAAGTTTTTACACAACAAAGGAAACCATAAACAAAACGAAAAGATAACCTAATTATTAGAGAAATGCAAATCAAAATTACAGTGAGGTATCATCTCACACCAGTCAGAATGGCCATCAATCCAAAAGTCTACAAATAATAAATGCTGGAGAGGGTGTGGAGGAAAGGGAACCCTCCTACGCTGTTGGTGGGAAGGTAAATTTGTGCAGCCACTATGAAAAACCGTATGGAGGTTCCTTAAAAAACTAAAAATAGTTATCCTATGATCCAGCATTCCTACTCTTGGGTGTTTATCTGGAAAAGACAGAAACTCTTAATTTGAAAAGATAACATGCACCCCAAAGTTCATAGCAGCACTATTCACAATAGCCAACACATGGAAGCAATCTAAATGTCCATCGACAGTGGAATGGATAAAGAAGATGTGTGTGTGTGTGTATGTGTGTGTGTGTGCGTGCGCGTGCACACACACGCAATGGAATATTACTCAGCCATAAAAAAGAATGAAACAATGTCATTTGCAGCAACATGGATGGACCTAGAGACTATCATATTAAGTAAAGTAAGTCAGACAGAGAAAGACAAATATACGATATCACGTACATGTGGAATCTAAAAAAATGATAACAATGAGTTTATTTACAAAACCAACAGACTCACAGACATAGAAAACAAACTTATGGTTATCATAGGCGAAGGGGGAGATAAATTAGCAATTTGGGATTAGCAGATACATATTACGTTATATAAAACAGATAAACAACAAGGACCTACTGTATAGCATAGGGAACTATATTCAGTATCTTATAATAACCTATAATGGAAAAGAATCTGAAAAAGGAGATGTCTATACACACACACACACACACACACACACACACATATATATATGTATCTGAATCACTTTGCTGTACACCAGAAACTAACACAACATTGTAAATCAACTATATTTCAAAAAAAAAAAGAAAGAAAGAAAGAAAAAAGAGTGATTCTGTGAGCTATAGAGCATCTCTCCAAGAACCTAGTGGATGGCTTCCCTGGTGGAGCAGTGGTTAAGTATCTGCCTGCCAACGCAGGGGACACGGGTTCGAGCCCTGGTCCAGGAAGATCCCACATGCTGCGGAGCAACTAAGCCCGTGCGCCACAACTACTGAGCCTGCGCTCTAGAGCCCAAGAGCCACAACTACTGAAGCCCGCGCGCCTAGAGCCCGTGCTCCGCAACAAGAGAAGCCACCACAATGAGAAGGTTGCGCACCGCAGTGAAGAGTAGCCCCTGCTCGCTGCAACTAGAGAAAGCCCGCGTGCAGCAACGAAGACCCAATGCAGCCAAAAATAAATAAATAAATTTATTTTAAAACCCCCCAAAAAACCTAGTGGATTCGTCCTAAGCATGTGCTTAATGACCATCTCTTTAGGATGGAACAGAAGGGAATTAGAAGGCAATTAGAGTGGATAAAATCTAAAGTCCCTTCAAATTCCAAGATTCTGTGGTCTTTCACTACATTAAAATGAGATTTTACACTCAAACATTAGCATTCATCAGACAAAAGTCAATCTCTCCAAACCTCAGTTTCCATGTCTAAAAAAATGGAAATAATTACATCCAGGAATATTTTATGAATTGAATGAGATAATGGATGTGAACAGACGGTTCATACAGTGGGCGAGAAACAAATGGTCATCATGACTAAGTGACTGTGCCCCAAGGATGATTCAAAGCCAATTCTGACAAGAATTTCAGAGCCATATTATAGCTACACACACAATCCCAACAGCTGCAGAACCAGATCTGATCCAGATGTGTTATTCCCATTGTACTTGTGCTGAAAGCCCTCATTTCAATACCCACTATACTCGAATGCAAATGACTAAAGCTTAATCCGCTCCCCCCACGCCAAATCCACCCTTTTGTTTATAAATGCCAGGGGCCAGGACATGGTACACATACAATTAATATTACTGTAATTAATGCTAAATAAATGAAGTTTTCTTCTGCTGTCCAAAGTCTTCTCCTGGATTTTTCAATGTTTATATAGTGGGTGAGAAACAAATGGATTTTTCAGTGATACAGAGAAGAAAGAGGAGGTTGGTTAACGTAGCCTCCTTTTCTACCTCATTTACTGCTGCATGGGATTAACAGTCAGGTTACCATTATTACCTGCTTGGACTCTCAAAGAAGGCAGCTATCCATTATGCCTTGCCTCTTGCTGTACTTTTCAGGGGTCTGAGGCAGAAGCAAAGCCATGCTCAGCTCACACAAGATGCTTTCTCCCCTCGCCTATTCACTGAAGCACACCAGGATGTACATGAAATATGCCTTCCAGAGGTGGACGTTTCTCTGCAGAAAGGGCTCATTTCCAGGAAGCAAAACCAAAATCTCTGCATCTAAAATCTATGCTTCCAAAAGTTATGGCTTTTCTTTCATCACTTAGCTTTTATAAAAACAATGTGCAGATAAGCTTAGTGGAAATCAATAAAACGCAAGAGTTTTTAATTTCCCGAGTCGACTAGAAAGTACTTTTTTTCCCAAAGCCATCCCAAATGTGTCAGATGTTCAAACTAGCTACATATTTACTTTGTTTGATAATATGCTTGTTTATTTATCCTGTAATTACTCTAATAAACAATTTACAGTGACTTACGGAAGTGCACGCATCACAGAGATTATCAAACCTCCCACTGAATCCTGGTCTCTGTTACGCTGAGCTTTAGAGTGATCACTGTGTCACGAGGGCTTCATCTGAAGGGGAATGTGTTTGCTCTAGGGGATGCTATCACAGACGCCACAGTCATAGATTAAATAGCATGCAACCAGACTTTCTAATCCAACAGCAACAAAGATAATAATCATTGGGTATTCAGGAAGAGCAAATCCTGGCCTCAAAGAGATCTTCAGTGGATTGTCTGTCCAAGTGGGAAAAAAAAGAAGAAAATGAAAGAACACGTACAAAATGCTAAAACTATGTTAATCATCAAAGAAGAGGTCCCAAAGATGGACTTGAGACCCTTATTGTGCTCCAGAAACAGACTCCTTTCCCCTTAGTGTTCCCTGTTCAAACATCTGACTTTCAATCACATTTTCAGGAAAAGGAAAAGGAAAGAAAAGAAAGGGAACATGCCATCCGAAGAGACAGACCTTGGTGTGAATTGTGATCATTCTGGTTGCTTAGCTATGTAATTTAAGTCATGATTCTTACAGCTTTCTGAGCCTCATTGGAAGGAAGGAAGGAAGGAAAGAAGGGAGGGAGGGAGGGAGAGGAGGGAGGGAGGGAGAGGAGAGAGGGACGGAGGAAGGTAAGGAGGGAGGGAGGGATCTTCCCGGTAGGATTGTGGTGAAGATTAAGTTCCCTCAGGCTTGGATAGAGACTAACACACTGTAGGCATTCAAGAAATGGTGGCAATTATCACTCCCATAAAGTGAGTACTGTCAAGGCATTTTACAAGAGTGAAACTTTCTGCAAGGTTAATCAACGATTCTCAACCTTGCCTGCACAGTGGAATCATCTGGAGAGCTTTAAAAAATACTGATACCAGAGCTTTAAATAAATACTGTTCCCATCACAGACCAGTGAAATCAGAGTCCATGGTGGGAATAGCCCAGCATAGATAACTTCTTAAAGCTAAGAGATTATAATGTAGACCAGAGTGAGAACTACAGGGTTGAATCCTTAGCCAAGGACAACCCCGCATCTTTTCTTATTACCCATCCTATGCTTACCTACCATAGGTCTTTAGCCCACCTGCTACACCAATAGTCTCAAAAGTGGGAGTGGTACAATGTGGAAGTAACCCAAGTGTCCATCAACAGATGAATGGATAAACAATATATGGCATACACATATGATGGAATATTACCCAGCCTTAAAAAGGAAGGACATTCTGACACTTGCTAGACATGATTCAACCTTGAGGACATTATGCTAAGTGAAATAAGCTAGTCACAAAAGACAAACACTGTATGTTTCCAGTTACATGAGGTACCCAGAGTAGTCAAAATCATAGAGACAGGAAGTAGAACGGTGGTTGTCAGGGGCTAAGGGGAGGGGAGATGAGGGGGTTATTATTTAATGGATATAGAGTTTCAGTTTTACAAGAGTTCTAAGGATGGGTGGCAGTGACAGTCACATAAAAATATGAACGTACTTAATATAACTGAACTGTACACTTAAAAATGGTTAAGATGGCAAATTTTGTGTTATGTGTGTTTTATCACAATTTTTTAAAAAATGGGAGATGTGCAAGATAGTCCACTAGGATTATGAAGAAAGTATATCTTCTATTTATACTTAATTGTTATTGTATCCACTTATTTCTATTATTGTATGTTGAATCTATGTGCATAGTATATTAGTATGTTGCAAATGTGTGGGGTTTATAAACACATATACATATGATCATGATGTATACTCAAATATCAGAAAGGACAATGAAAAAAATTTGCAAGTTGTTTCTAGATTTCCTAGAAAGAAATGCGGATCCTAATGCCATCTTTGAAGGCAGGCCTGAAACATGTCGTCATTAAACAGAGCCAGGCTTACAGATTGGGGCAGGGCAGGGGAGGGCAGGCAGGGAAGGAGGAGCTTACAGCACACTGGTAGCCTGAGCAACATGACAGTCATTCGGCAGAGCAAGCAGTAGGGTTCAGACCCATAAAATCTACTCTAGTGCAAGTTCCATTCTGCTGGCTCTACAATAATAGCTTAGACCTATGTTAACACCAAATCAAAGGAATCACCAATGAGCATTACTAATTTTTTAGGAAACTAGATATTTATTGATTCCTGCCATGTGCCAGGAATATACTTTACACATACACACAATTTGCACATATTTTAGCACATACACTTTCCACATGTTGTTAGCTCATTCGATCACCACAGGAACTTTATGAGGAAGGTGATATCAGCCCACTTTATAAATGAAGAAACTGAGGCTTAGAGACGCCTAATAACTTGCCCAAGGACACAGAACAATGAAGCGGATCTGGGATTTGAAACCTAGATATACCTGACTCTAAATACCACTCTTTTTCCACTGCGCCCCCAGAATGCGGTGAAAGTAAGAAATGCATTTTCTCTTCATAATCCAGTAAATACACATGCTATTTACCCAACTCTAAAAACTGTTTTATAAAATAATACTTAACCTAAAACTGACAGACTTTGCCTAGTTTGTTGCCCAGCATCACGCGAACATTCCAGCTGTATCAGGTGTCTAACCTGAGACAAGTGTTCATTTTACAAAAGTGCCCAAAACAAGTGGTGAAATTCATCCAAAGTTAATCATTTCTCATGAAAGCACTTGTGCCATAACCACATTTTATACCAAAAAAAAAAAAAAAAGAAAAGAAAAAGGAACTCAGCAAATAGCTCAGCATTTTATTAGCCTACCATTCCAAACCTTTCAGACTTCCAGAAGGCTCTTGACAGAACTATGGCAAGCTCTTGGGGGAAATGCTTCGCCTTGATGGAATCCAGTCCAAATATGCCATCATGCAGGAAATGAGTGGTGGGTCCAAGTGCATCCACATGGGCAAAGTAATGCAGGTTAAATAGTGATTTATTTCATCCCAAACTACATTCATCATTTTAGAACTATGTTTCACCATGTTACTCCAAACTGTATATGGCATCTTCTCTTCCACTTGTGCCAAGGAAAGCAAAGACTCTGAGATTCAGCTCACAAAGATTTAAATAGGGTTTATATGCTCTACAGAGGTAAGTGGGGGAAAAAGAGAAAGAAGCAGGGAGAATTCTGAATAGTAAGAGGAGGGTGGCAGATTTAGTCTACTGATTGCACAGATTTATGGTCATTTTAAATTAGGTTCTGATTTTTAGATTTCTTATTTTGCTTTCTGGTACTGATAAAAAGTCCCCTGGAGAATGTCATTCATTTTGAAACATTCATACCCTTGTTGATATTAACCTGTTCTTTCCTTAAGTGTAAGAATATAACCTTCAAAACACTTCAGATGAAATTATGGTGGTCCAGAGTAACTTATACTAAATGATTCTGTTTATTTATTTTACAAAAAAAACAAAAAACAAAACTATATTTGGAAACATGAAGTATGGCATGTATTTGAGTTGATAATATAGAAGGGATAATATAGTATTTTTTTTTAAAACATACGCAAAGAACACAGAAAAAAATATACACAGAGTTCTAACAACAGCAATTTTCTCCTGCTTCTTGATACTGAGTTTGAAGTGAGATGATTTTGTTTGTTCGTTTTTGGCAAATGAGCAGAGAAAGAAGCAAAATGTAGAGATAAGCTCTAGACTTTTTAACCCCTCTTCCCAAAACAGATGGGCTTTTAAATTTACAGCTTTGAAAATTCTCCTTCCTAATTTAGCTTATCCCTCAGTTTTCTAGGTTTCTTTTAGAATCTGCAGAACAACAGAAGGTACTTTTTAGCTGAGGATTCTACTCATCTTACCCTTTCACAAGGGGGGGCTGAGGCTTCTCTTAAGAATCTTCTATGAGAATGTTTAGGATGGTCTGAACTAGAAAGTTATAAACGCTACCAGCGACAGCACTCTACAACCAAGAGAACGTTTGTTTTATCCTGTCTCTGTCTGCCTCTGTCTCTCTCCCACACATGCACATACCACAAACTCATACTGAGAGTTACAGAGTGAAAGGTGGCAAAGTAAAAAGATATGAAAAATAAAGCATCTTTGCTAACACTTTCTGCAGCTAATACTCAGAACACCTTTTTGTGAATGAAAAGTATGATACTTCACCTGACTGGTTATCAACATAGCTTTTTAGTTCATTTTAGCAGCTATAGATTCCTCTTCTGAAATAATTAAACAACATGTTCGATATCTCCTGGACAGTATTCTGGGATGCCTCATGAATAAGTAGTGAGGAAAAGAGTAAACCAAACTTGGAAAATTGTTCAATGAGCAGCACGGGATGGCTGGGGAAAAACACCGGGACTCTTGTGCAAGTAACCCTGGCTTGTGGCTGGGAGTGTCAAGGGCAGAACCCAGACCTCCTGATGCCCAGACCCAGGGGACCGCACCACCCTCAGGACCCACCCCTCCGCCCCACCCTTTCAATTAAGGCTGATTCTCATGGGCAGTGACTCACAAACCAAACTCTGTAGGGCCCGATGGAAAGCAGACCAGCCTTCTGCCTGCAAGGCCTTTATTAAGAACTGTATCCTTGTCTGCCTATTTTCGTCTCTTCCGGTGCTTATCTGAGAGCATTTTGTGTTTGTTCGTGTACATGATCCTAGTCCCTCTTTTTTTTTTTTAAAGAGGCATTCTCTCTCAGCTGAGATTTTAAAGCTGGTGGAAGGCAAGCTTGCCAGCCATGAGCCATCTTTTTTTTTTTTTTTTAAATTTTATTTATTTATTTATTTTATTATTTTTAGCTGTGTTGGGTCTTCGTTTCTGTGTGAGGGCTTTCTCTAGTTGCGGCAAGCGGGGGCCACTCTTCATCGCGGTGCGCGGGCCTTTCACTATCGCGGCCCCTCCCATTGCGGGGCACAGGCTCCAGACGCGCAGGCTCAGTAGTTGTGGCTCACGGGCCCAGTTGCTCCGCGGCATGTGGGATCTTCCCAGACCAGGGCTCGAACCCGTGTCCCCTGCATTGGCAGGCGGATTCTCAACCACTGCGCCACCAGGGAAGCCCCCTAGTCCCTCTTTGACCGCACATCCAGCACTGTGCTAAGTGTTCCACGTGCCTTACTTCACTTAATCCTTGCAACCACCCACGAGGCAGGTACTACTATTAACCCCATTTTACGGAGGGGGAAACGCATGATGTTAAGTGACTCAACCACAATCACCCATTAAGTAATGACAGAGCTGGGATTTTGAATATTCAATCTTTACGTGGCATCAAAGCTGATGTCACAGATCCCATTTCAGGGTCAAGAGCCAGAGAAAAGACTTCCAGTGGTTTAATTTCTGGCGCCTACAGCAATTAAGAACACCTCCTGCTTCTACCAAAAACAAAACAAAGCATTGTTTTTTAAAAGGAGATGTATTTTTACACATGTTTTTCATTAGAATTAGAATTCTTGTTAAATTTTGGCCAGATCAGTACTGACTCTAAAAGGAACATGGCACTTTAACACAAGTGCAAGCCCGGACTAAAGCAGACCCTATGTCAGAAACCTAGGTAGCTTAGAAAAAGCAGACCATAGACTCAAATTCCAAACAAGAGAGCATCTTAGCCAATTCAAGGATTCTGGGTCCATTTTGGCATCATCCCACAGGGAGGGAATACAGGACACATCAGGCCATTCCAGTTTGATATCATTTACACATGAGCTTCATCTGACTCTCCTTTGGCTAAGACCATGTTCCCCAAGCAAACTTCTGCTTATGTCTGGGTTTCCTGTGTGGTTGTCTAGAGGGAAAGAATGCCTAGTCATGTAGTTTAGGGCAAATCAGGTCATGTGATAATTATTTCTAATTAGGAAATAATACACTGGCACTGAGAGTATGCGCTGATTGTATAATGTCAAGAAATCCAGTGCCTGGAAGAACGATCATTCTCATCAGAAATTAAACCGGTATTTTTGCTGTAGTATTTCAGCCTCATGAATTTGATTAAATGAGTCCATCCCTAAGAGACAGATCTGCATTTTAGAGCCTGTAAGCTAGAAAGGTCACGAATACCACTTCAGGTAAGGACTGCTGGGCGCCTTACCTCGCAGAGACCCTCAATGTCAACTTGTGAGTGGAAAAGAATGCTTGTGGCCCCTTAACTTTACTGCAGAGAACTAAAAATAAGAGAAATGGAATGGGTCACCCCTGTGTTTAACAGCTCAATCACCGGTGAATGAGATAGCTAGCAATTATTCTAGAAGTATGGCTAAACCATGTTTAATATTTAAAATGGGAAAAAAGAGCAGACTGGTTCAAACCATCATTAACTATTTCAGTGGTTTCTTTCTTTCTTGCTTTCTTTCTTTCTCTCTCTCTCTCTTTTTTTTTTTTTTGTTGCAACCCTCTAATACCACCCAACCTAGTTAGAATACCCATGTTCCCACTCCATCCTTATCCTATCACTCTTCTAAATCTAAGTATGGTTAAAACATACTTAGACACACCAAAAGAACATATAAAAGTCCTACACATAGTGGAAGAATTATGTCCAAGTAGAGCCACAACTCTTACTTCAGGACATTACCCTCTGGCTATTCCCACATTGTCACAAACTCATACATCTAAAATCAAAAACAGCATCCTTCTCCAAAAACTAATTCCTCCTCCCAACCTCACTATTTCTCAAAACCAGCATTTTCTTAGTCTTCAAACCGAACATGTGACATCTTTGATTCTCCTGTCTCCCTCATCACCCATATCTAATCTATCACTAAATCCTAGAGATTTCCTTTCTTCCACCTCTGCTCTGTTTTTAAAGCTACTAGTCTCCAGTCCTCATGGCCTCAAATGGATTGCTGTGAAACTCTCATAACTGCTTGCCTCATTTGACCCTCTGACATATTCTAGGCGCCAATGTCAGATATACCGTCTTCAAACTCCACCCTGCAAATGGCACTTCTTTTCTCATAACCATCAGTCATGTTTCGCTAACAAAAGCAAGTTCACAATTAAGCGTTAGCATTCTCCAATCTGGCCCCCACCTACCTATCTGACCTCTCTCACAACTATCCTTCACAGACTCTCCTCTCCAACAAAACTGCTGGAAGCACTAACCCTCTCATGGAGAGCAAAAGTTCCCCAAGGGGATTTCAGGGGATCTCTGAGGTCAACATTATTTTCATAATACTAAGATGTTATTTATAGTCTTTTTCACTGAGCTGACATTTAACTGATAGGATGCAAAAAATACAGATAAAATTGCTGGCATCTCAGCACAAAGCAAGAAAATGGCACAAATTATACTAGTAATTACTGTATTCCCTAACACTACATACTCCTACTAAAACCAACGCCAGTTTCACCTAAGAATGTCCTTGTTGAAGGAGTAAAAATTATTAATTTTATTAAATCTCAACCCTCGTATACGCTTCTTTCAGGTAATTATGCATAGAGCACTTCTGCTGCATAAAAAAGTATGATTGTTGTTTCAAGGAAAAGCACGTGGAACCAGCACTCTTTTTACTTGACAGAACCACTGGCAGACAAACTATGGTTATTCGAACTTGGGTACCAGGCAGGCATTTTCTCAAAACAAATGAGGTGAGCCTGTCACTTCAAGGAAAACAACTGACAGTATGTGTTGCCAATGATAAAATGTGAGCTTTCAAGCAAAAACTAGAATTTTGGAAAAACTCGTATCCACCACTGAGAGCTTGACAGCTTCCCAATAATTAATGACTCTTCTGATGAGATGAGTGGTAAGATTAACAAATGTAATGTTTTTACGTTGTATAATGAAATGTGTCAACATTTGGAAGATCTTCATATAACTCATTGAACCAACATTTTCCAAATTGCCAAGGATGTTACAAAATTATGTATGATAGACCAATGGATTTTAATATAACACAGTACAAAAAAGTTTACTATTGTGGTTTCAGATTCTACATTGTAACTAACCTTTAAGAAACTACCAATTACCAAGTTTTGGTGTAACATCAAAAAAAGAATATCCATAATTGCCTGAAAAGGCTATTTCTGCCTATATATCTGTAAGAGGTAGGAAGGATTTTCTTCATCTACTTTAATCAAAACAATTTACTAAGACGCACTAAAGGTAGAAGCAGATAAGAGAATCCAGACACCTTCAATTAAGCCATACATTAAAGAGTTTCAAATAAATAAAACAATTATCACTTCTCTCATAAATTGTTGCTGGCTTTGGGAAAAAGGTTGTGCTTCACAAAACATCCTGTTTTGTTAATATTAATGGGTTTCTTATTCTTTTTTAAATAAGTAACTTTTTAAAATATCTGTTTTAATTTCTAAATAAATAAACAATAAACACTGATAGATATAATCCACATAAGCAAAGACCTTTGGGGTTCTCAATAATTTTTGAAAGTGTAAAGAGGTCCCCAAGACCAAAAAGTTTGAGAACAGCGCCTTAGAGCAAACTCTTCTTTTGATTTCTTCCAGTTTCTTTTTTCCGTGTGCCCACCACTTCTTTATTTCTCCAAACCCCATTTGTCTTTCAATTTTGTCCTCTTCTTGCATCATGAGCCCTCCAGGTCAAGAAATACCTTATCTGGAGCTTTATGACCCTGACCTGTTCTGCATACTTGGCAAAAATCTAGCTGGTACCAACTACTTATGTTTTGAGGTATGCTTATGTTATTCTTTTAACACAAGTGTAAACCAGGCATTGTTTATCCTGTGTGCTCCGGATAAAGCAGTGAATAAAACAAACTGGACCCTTTCTCCTGTGGTTTACAGTCCGGTGTTACCACTCAGCGTGCGGTCAAGCACCAGAGTTATGACAGAGCTTGCTAAAAATGCAGAATCTCAGGCCCTAGCCCAAACCTACTCAATCACAATCTACATTTCAACACGATCCCCAGGAGATTTTCCTGTACATTAACTTTGAGAAGCAGAGGATTTATGCATCCTCTTAATTACTGTGAACTTCTTGAACGTAAACTATTACCTTTAATTTGTTGCACTCCTAGTATAAATAATACAGTTTACCTATTATGCTAATCATTCACTTAAACGTGAGTACCCATCAACTGGAGTCATTTCTGGGGATTAAAGACAACAACAACAAAGGCAAAACAGCTTATATCCTGAAGAAGGTTTCAATCTCATAGCAAAGATACGACAATAATTATAATGATAGTTAACATTTCAAAAAATGCTTTTTGTGAGCCAGTTATTGCACCAAGGGCTTTAAGCAACAATTTTATAAGGTCGGTACTATTATTATTCCCACTTTAGAGATAAGAAACTTGGGACTCAGAGGTTAAGAAAGTGATGGAACTGGGATGAGTCAGAATGTTTGACTCTAAAGCCCAGAAAGTGGTAAGACAGAGATTTAAAATAATCTTGAGGAAGGAGCCTCTGAGTTCCTTGAAGGAAAGCTTATGCCTCAATCTTGGAATCACCCAGAGAACTAGCTCAGTTCCTTGCACATACTAGGAACTCAGTAGACATTCATCAGCTGCAAGTATGTGAGTAGATTAAGGTTAACCTATCATCCTTACTAAAAATAAACTGTCCAGACTTTACCAACCCAATAATGCTTAACTACATTGAAGATAACAACGGACCTGAGGTGAAAATGCTTCTCTCTGATACATTATACAGAGAGTCCATTCACTGACTCTTATTGCATAGCATGTGGAGGAAAAATAAACAAGAGACAGAGGGACAAGACATCGACTAAAAGGTGAAAGATACTAGGGAACACTGAAAAGAAGCTGATGCTTATTCCGGGGAAAGAAAGGAAGGGCAGGAAGTCATAGAATGTCTTCCTTGTCCATAGTAAGCAAAGGATGAAAGGAAATGTTGGTCAAAGGTCCCCCAAAGGACACATCCTTAGAGTAGAAACAGAAAAGTAGGAACTGAGGAGTTAGCCCATTACAAAGAAGTGTCCCTGGAGGCTTTCAATTACCAGGTATCTAACTCACCACCCTCAGCCCTTGAACTTCCTTCGCTACACCTCCCAAAACCCTTTCCCAATGGTTTGGAGTTGGGGGTCATCTCCATTCTCTCACTTTCTGACAAAATCACATAGAACTGTGACCACCTTTTCTTCTAGAACATGCTGAGAAAAGGTCCTACAGTTCTACTGACACTATTCCACATGTCTAAGTAGGCTTTTATGGGCCAGCCATCTTGTATACCTAACCATCACGTACACTACCATGCGTATGAGAAAAAAAGTGTCCTGGTAACAAAAAAATAACAGACCGAAATCAGCTTCCTAAACAAGCCACTTACAGGATGGAGATCTACCTTTATAATATCCTAGGTGTACCAATTCAGTACAGTTCTATATGAAGACTTCTTCAAATTATGCTGAGGAAGAAGAATGATCACCTAGCAATGTCCTTAATGATATTAAAGAAGAATCCTTGCAAAGATTAAACTCAATCATATTCAAGAGTAAATCTATAGAAGGCAAAACAAAAAGGGAAAAAAAAGGAAAGCTCACGTAGTAATAAATATCACCTCCTCTCTTAGATGCTGACAACAGTGTTCTAGAGCTGGAGTTATCCCGTCCTCTCACATTCTGACCCTTACACATGGAATGCTGACCACATATGATTTTCTAATAGTTTAATGATTCAATTTTCTAGTCAAATCTGTTCGAATAGGAAGATTTTATTTCACTGTTTTGAACCCAAGGGATCTGAAAGGGAAACACAATATAAAAATTGTAAGGGCACTTGGTAACTACCCTCACATGTATGAAAGCAAACTGGGTGTATCAACTGAGCCAGACTTGCAGCACAAAATTTATGAACCACCTACAACCTAGCTTTTGAAAAGCTAGTGTTTTCCCTCCTCTAACCAGATTAACAGATGGAGAACCCGGAGAAGTCATCTAAAGATGGCTTTGGAATTTTCAAGCATGTTTTGCTTCACAGTTCATGTCACACTTTATAATTCTACCAGAAGGCATGAGACTGAGACTAGGGTGCCTATGATTCAAAGAAGTCTGTAGGTGCAAGCGTGCTGCTACTATAGCATTACACTGCACGCAGCTGTAACAGGCAAGCCCAACTTTAGCCTAGTTCTTTCTACTCTGATAGTTTCATGTGTGTGATGGCTGACAGAGCAGGAATCCACAGGCCTAATGCCTTGAGCCCCAGAAGGCAGGACCAATCTAAAGGGCTGCCGCTGACTGGGGCCTCCATGGCATTTGAGCCCAGTGTTACGAGATTTCTGGATTTAGAAAAGAAAGGGGAAACCCATATTTCTATGTAAAAGCTCCCAATTTCTAAGCATTGGCATCTAATTCAAAACATCACCTGCTAGACAAAACCTGTCTGCAGGCTTCCTGCGCACTCCCCAGCATTCCCAGCACTCCTCCGTGCATTTGTGATCTCTGAAACTTTCATGGCATCATATTGCCTTTGCATTGCCCTAAAGTTAGGGTCATATTTTTTCTTTTATATTCTGCATAGCTCCTAAGAACATACTCTATGTTCGGTAAGCAATGCCTCTTAAACAGAGGTAAGAAAAGCACGGCTGTTGCTGATATCCCCGTCTGTCTGTTTTTAAGCTTTGATCCGAAGGAATAACACCATCCCCGTATTGCCAAGTTCCCTGAGCTATCCTGTTCAGAACCAAGCCGAACTGCTAAATGTGAAGCTTTACAGTGTCTTTATCACATTTTCCTGCCCTTCCCATACTTATTCCCAATCTCAGTTGGGTTTATGGCTTCAGATTCACCAGTATCAGGTCCACACTAAGTTCCCTCATAGAAGAATTTGGATGAAGGCAACCAAAACTATCTTGAGGTCCTTTGCAGCATACTCTATTCATTTATCAATTCTGACAATATCTGCAAGTATTAACTTTCCTTCCTGAAAAATTTAAACACGAAATTTCTGCAAATATCCTTTCACATCTCCTCTGCGTTGCAGATATTAAGGAATTATCTACGAAGATACCTGTACTGGGTTGAACAGTATTCCTCTAAAATTCATATCCACTCAGAACCTCAGGACGTGATCTTATTTGGAAACATGGTCTTTGCAGATATAATCAGTTAAGGTGAGGCCGTACTGGATTAGGGTGGGCCCTAAATCCAATGACTGTTGCCCTTATAAGAAGGCCATGGGAAGACACAGGTAGAGACTACAGTGATGCAGTTATAAGCCAAGGAATGCCAAGCTTTGCCAGGACCCACCAGAAGCCTGGAAGAGGCAAGGAAAGAGCCTATTTAGAGGGTGAATAAGCCCGCTGATACCTTGATTTCAAACTTCTAGCCTCCAGAACTGCGAGAGAATAAATTTCTTTGTTTTAAGCCTGTATGGTATGGGTTTTTTTTAAAAATAAATTTATTTATTTATTTTTGGCTGCATTGGGTCTTCGCTGCTGCTCGTGGGCTTTCCCTAGTTACGGCGAGTGGGCGCTACTCTTCACTGACCACTGCAGTGGGCAGGGTCTCATTGTGGTGGGTTCTCTTGTTGCGGAGCACGGGCTCTAGGCACGCGGGCTTCAGTTATTGTAGCATGCGGGCTCAGTAGTTGTGGCACACGAGCTTAGTTGCTCTGCGGCATGTGGGATCTTCCCGAACCAGAGCTCAAACCCACTTGCCCTGCATTGGCAGGCGGGCTCTCAACCACTGTGCCACCAGGGAAGGCTTAAAACAAAGTGTATGGTAATTTGTTGCAGCAGCCCTGAGAAACTAATATAACATCTAAATATCTTCTTCTCTTCTTTGCTTGGAAACTTACACTCCCAGGATCTGGGGACGGGCTTTATCTTTCCGTACTTCCTGAGGCATGCCGTGTGAAATGGGACAAAGAAGCCAGGAACGCATTTCAGACAGTGGGGACGTCTTCCATGGAGACAGGAAACTGTAGGTGAGCTATCTGAGGTCACAGACTGGTTCTAACTTAATTCTTCTAACTTAATTCTATGTCTGGGGCACCTAGCACAGTCCCCAGAGTAGACATTAAAAAAATAATTGGCATGTGTACCTATATATGAATTAACAAATGAAAAAATGAATGGATGAATTAAAACAAAGCAATGGTGAACAAACCCACAAACTCCTGAATGGTTGTTAACTTCCATGGATACTACCCCTCAGTGAAAATCATGGTAAAGTTGCAGATCCATTTCAGCTCCCCATAAGTGTAGACACATTCAAGCTTGCCGACTATCTGGATGTTGCTATAGCCTCTTGGCTTTTAAAACCATAAATCTCTCTATGTGTTTATTCACTTAAGGTTCTTTTGTGAGGACAGTGGGTCAGGGCAGAATGTTCATGATGAAATTTGACCAGAAAATTTCTGCAAGTGGCCGGTAGTATTTTTGTCTCTACGATCCCACTGAGTCACAATCTTAGAGGCGACATGCCCTCCTCCAAGGAGGCATCACTGGCACTTCTGGGAGCACTTCACGCAGGACTACTGGAGGCCTCCATCCAGGCATTTCCTAAGCAGCCACTCTGTCTCTGTCCCCTCCCTCTCCCCAGAAGCCAAGCAACCTGCCAAACCAGGTTCTAAAAGTTTTATTTTCAAGATGCCAGTAAAGCAGACATAAGAGTGGGGGAAAAAGTCATGAATTACACTTCTTCAGTGATTAATTTAAAAAAAGAAAAGGACTCCTTACTTTTTTAACTGCTCTGAAGGGCAATGATCTCCCCACATCTTTATCTGTTGAAAACCTATTTAATCTCCAGCACAGATAACTTCGATGCCTGAGCTTCCATATCCCAGTCAAAGTTTCTTCCTCCTCTACGCTCTCCCTACCCCACAACATTCCACCATCTCATGGCTCCTTCCTGGTTGCATCTTGAATATATCAACGGTCTTTTGTTCACTACTAGACTGGTAGACTTTTGTTGCCACTCATTGCACTGTATTCATTTTTTTGTGTACCCTGAAGTACCTAGTATAATACTTTATAATGGAGGGCAACCAAAACCTATCCTATCATTCAACTGAATATAAACTGTTTCTAGAACTTTCCAAAAATAATTAATTGAGCAAAATCATTTTCTTCCTTAAGTTCATGAGGTGAGATAAAAAATCTTTTTATAAATCTTACTCCCGAGGTACTAAAATCTAATTTGGAAATCACACCATCCATCCCAGAACTATGTGTCCGAGCTATTTTGGAAACATCTCACATCTGTCTTCTTGAATTCCTCCTGTCACATCAGGGAACGCTCAACTGAGAAGACAAGACAAGAAGGCTAGTGAATCACTAAAGGGTGTTTAAAAGATTAAAATTAATTCAGCAGGACAAACCAGCTGAACACTGGGTCTTTTCTATATCCTGGAATTTTTTTTTTTAAAGGGATGGGAGCTTTCAAAAAGCAATTTAAAAATAATTTATGGTTGAAATTACCAAAATCCATTTGACATAAAATGAACACTTAGAAGACGTTTCGGAAAGTTAATAATATAAACTCATCCAAAGCTCTAACACTCTTAAGCTGGCTAAGGCCAGAAATAATTAGTGCTGCCAACTGTGTTGACATAATTAGGTTTGTGCCTTGGCTTTTGCCCTCACCAGCTATCCAACTTGCAAAAGAGTTCCACTTTGCTGGCCTCAAGACTGGAAACCAACCAACTTAAGACAGCAAAGGATTCAAACTCTCCAGCAACATGGTTCAACTTACAATGTAAGGCAAAGTGTGAAGGTAAGTGAAAACAAAATGGTCCTTTTCCTTAACCCTGGCTATTCTGGCTTGCAGACTTAAAAACTCAAATACAAAGAACGTTTGTGACACGCTGAACTACTGGCCCCAACTCTTCGCCCCTCCCTGGAGCCTAGAATACAAATAAGAATCACCACATCCAGGTGCTCTGAACAGTTATTTTATACAAGTTGTGCTGACCTTTCCTATTTCTATAGCTGTACTGATGCAGCAAACCTCAGAGTGTGCATGTTCGTGGTCCAGCTCCATCTACCCAACCAGCAAACAGATAACATTTATGGAGCCTGTCACTCTGTGTCATGTACTGTGTGAAGAGGTTCACGTCCACACGTAATGAAGACATAGCTCCCACTTTCATGGAGCTCCAAGTCTAAACAAAAACTTTCCAGTAAGGTTACAAACTGCTGAGAGGAATGTGATAACAGAGAATTGGAAATATTTCCTTGAGGTACAGAAAAAGGACTTTCAACAGCTCAGAGGGTCTAGAAAGGTTTCACAGAGGAGCTGAAATTTGAGCTAAAACTCAATTGTTTACAGGAATGGAAAGGTCCTCTAAAATACAATTTTCTATCTTTCAGATTATCAGGATAATCCAGTTGAAGTGGATAAAGTCTGATGTATTCAGCCACTGGTGCCACCAGTCTAGGTCTCAGAACTACGATACGGTGGAAAAGCGCTGGATGCTAGGTCCAAAGATCTTGGTTCAAGTCCCAGCATGGCCACCTGAGTGTGAGTGAGTATCACAGACGAGACCTGGCACCCAGAATTTCAGTGCCTTCCCCAGTAATTTGTTAATCAGTATCCCCCCCACACTGTGAGGCAATATCATCAATTAAGTTCAAATTATGTACCCAATATCAAAATCAGACATCGATTAAAATATAATATTAAATGATTTACTCAATACATCAGGGCCATTTGGGGATATATGTAGATAGCTTCCATTTTTATTCAATTAGTCATTATTCATTTACTAAGTTTACCTGCTATATTTCAGGCACTGACAGCACAAAGATGAAGACAAACCAATCGCTGCCCTTAGAAGATGCAGAAAGTCCTAACTAAAATCAGAGCCCAACGTATGCAGACCAGGGGTGGAAAGGGGGGATGGGGTGGGATGAATTTGGAGACTGGGATTGACATATATACACCACTATGTATAAAATAGATAACTAATGAGAATCTGCTGTATAGCACAGGGAACTCTACTCAATGCTCTGTGGTCACCTAAATGGGAAGGAAATCCAAAAAAGGGGATATATGTATTCATAAAGCTGATTCACTTCACTGTACAGCAGAAAGTAACACAACACTGTAAAGCAACTACACTCCAATTAAAAAAAATTTTTTTAGTATGTAATAAAATTAGAGCCCAAAATATAGGTAATCCGTAACTAAGAGAGAAGTAAACTTTTATCCCACTGCTGTACTGATAATGATTATCACTAATAATGATAAGCACTAATATTTATTAAGCTCTTGCTGTATGCCAGACACTGTTCTAAGAGCTCTTCAAAGATGCTCTCACTTAATCTTCACAACAGATCTATGCTAAAACCCTACCAGCACTCCCATTTCACAGTTGAGAGGCTATGCAAATTGCCTACATGGAATCCAGCTGAGGTTTGAACTCAGGAAGTTGACTCTAGAGCCCATCCTCTCAATGATAAATTAATGCAGCATTGGGCCCACTGCCACACCATCTAGATTTGATTTTCTCGGTGTATATTCTGCCTTTGTACACTTTAGTAATGAACCTAATTTTGAAATGGCTATTCCACAAGATCCACCCAGTTTCATACTTTGCATCTTCAACTTTATTAAGCCCCAAATTAAACCTAAGTTACCTGTTGGTACAAACTAGGTACCCAGGTAGTTAGTATCAGAATGTTGTGTCTTTCCAAAGTTTTCATGAAGCAAACATAAAACACCAGGTGATTAAATGGAAAGACTACACACAATCTGACCAACCTATATTCATTCATCTGAGCCATCATGCTTACCTGGGGCCACTGAGGGGACTGCATCTCTGGCAAAACCTGAACAGACTTAAAGTTCCCACTTTCAAGTACCAAAATGATGCAACACTTTCCTTTAGAATCCAGGTCAGGACATTCTTCTGAACTTTTCTAAATTCCTATGAAACTCAGTAATTCCGCTGATGCTTCCCCGCCGCCCCCTGCTTCTAATAACCTCTTGCTTCTCAAAGGACAGACGACATAGGAGGAAAAGAGGAGAAACATATATACATGATTGACTGTGCAAAGATAGTTACTAACATGCTGGCCTGGGCAATTCAGAAAGAAAGGGAAACAGAAAATGGTCAATCTCTGGGCTGGGCAGTGCATTTTATTTTATAAATAGCATTCTAACTTGGAAAGCGTGTCCCTAAGGTAGAAATGAGTCTATTTATTTTTCCAGGCTCCCCAGAGCACATTCTACAATCCAAAGATAACTGGGTCAAGATTTAGTCATACAACATACACCACTGTGATGAATATTTGCTTAGCACACAGTGTATAAGCAAGTATGTACACTTTGTATATATGTATATATGTACCATGGCGCTGCATACTAGTATCTTACAAAATACTTGCTCTTATTTCTTTTCTTTCAACAATTAGTATTTTGTTTATTTTATATATATATATATAAAACTCATATATACTATATAAAACATATGTAATAATGATTTCACCATTAGAAGTGTTTAATTCAAATTGACTGTGGGACTTCCCTGGCAGTCCAGTGGTTAAGACTCTGCACTCCCAATGCAGGGGGCATGGGTTCGATCCCTGATCGGGGAACTAAGATTCCACGTGCCACACGGTGTGGCCAAAAAAAAAAAAAAAAAATGACTGTGATCATTGTGAACACTAACAGTATGTTTCACTGGAAAGATGAACTCAAAAAAAATACCAATGCTGAATAATCAATTATTTTATTTTACTCGCTAATTTATGTGATCTGTGTGATCATGAAGTAAAGAGGTGTCTTTTCAGTTGGAGTTCACAACTGGCTCTAAGGAAATTCCAAAAGAATTCCAAAATATTATTAATATTCTGAGGCATTGCATTAGGCTGAAATAAAGATCCCGAAGTGATGATTTTGAAGGGATGGCTTCTAACATTTGTAAAAAACTCAATCTCACAGCTTTAGAGAGTTGGGTCATAGCTAACACACTTTTTCAAGCACATCTGATTCAAAATGTCTATCCTTAGCTAGCCATTACAGGCCATCACCATACTGCCATCCTTACTCTAAAACTCAAGGTCCTCAAAAGCGACTTTAAGAATGAAAAATGAATGTATCCTCTCAACATGTCAGAAAACCCTAATCCAGTTCACATCACATGCCAAGCCCTGTAATGGGTTCTGTAGAGAAACCCCAGCAGCAAGTAACACCAGGACACCGAGCAAATGAGTGGTGAGCCGAGGGGACCCTGGAAAGGTCCCCTGGAGAGAGGGGCAGTGGACCAAGCCAGTGCACAGGTGCAGTTTAAACTTGGTGCTCTTGGGACTTCCCTGGTGGTCCAGTGGTTAAGAATCTGCCTTCCAATGCAGGGAACGCGGGTTCGATCCCTGGTCTGGGAACTAAGATCCCACATTCAGTGGGGTAACTGAGCCCACACGCCCTGAAGCCCTCGCGCCACAACTAGAGAGAAGCCTGAGCACCACAACAAAAGATCCCGCATGCTGCAACTAAGACCTGATGCAGCCAAATAAATAAATCAATAAAAATAAAAAATAAACTTGGTGCTCACCACCAGCCCTTATTGACACCAGCACTCAATAAGCGAAGAGGCCAGGGATAGAAATACCTTAAACACTCAGCAATGAGGGAATCATTAAATAAATCATGGAGCTTGAAGAGGGTGGAACAGCATGCTTTAATACTTAAATTCAGCCTGAGGTAGAAAAACGCTACATCCTGATATGAAGTGATCTGCAAAATATATACTTTGGTGGAAAAAGCAAAGCATTTATAAAACAATGTAATGTGTCATTTTTTTTCTTGTTTTAATTTTTACTGTGGAAATTTTTAAACATACAAAATGAGAGAGAACAGAATAATAAACCCTTATGTACCCACCTTTAACAAGGATCAGCTTATGGGCAAAATCCCATATACAATAGTATAGTATATTATATTATACTATAATATTTTAGTATGTATCTCTAAATGGTAAGGACTCTTTAAAAATATCATTATAAAATTTGGGTAAATTTTAATATTTATTATAAATGTGGGTATATGCCTAAAACGGTTTCTGGAAAAAAAAAAAAACTAAAACAAAAGTAGTGGTTGCCCCTGGAAAAACGGGGGCCAGAGTGAGGAACCGAGGAGACTTTACTGTTACTTAATACCTTTCAGTAAAATTTAAAATGTAGCTACAAAAGGGAGCACAGGGCCTGGAAGAGCAGCAGAAAGGCTGCCACGACGTGAGGAAGACAGTGTGGCCTCAGTGGAGGGCGCTGAACACACGAGGCTGAGTTTGAATGTGAGACACTCAAGGAGCCAATTATATAGATTCAAACACTAGCAGGTGACAGTGTCCATCGGCTACAGGGTATGAAGTCTCTAAATGTGAAAAGTAATAGAGAGTTGTGAACTCAGTGACATTACTATACATAATTACGATTCCAATAATGTGCAGATCCAAGCATTTCTGAGATGAAATGGGCTCATCTCAACCTCCCTACTGCCATATCCAGCTACAGGAGGCTGATGAAATCTATCATTTAAAGCACTGTGGTTTTAAAGGGCGCTTCAAAAACATTTTTTTTTTTTTTTAAACAAGTTAATGTCTTACTTTCTACTCTTTTCCCATCTGTAGTCCTTGTAATTTCTCTGCCTTATAGGTGGGGAAAATGTCAGTTCCTTCCCTGGTGGTTCTATCTGTTACATCTGTATCACATTAACAGAGCCCTGGGATCCACCAGAGGCAGGGTTAGGTTAAAGAAATAAGCCTTTGTGAGTGCTTGCTTACAGTGAATTCAGACACAATACAGTTCTCCAGTCTTTTAATCTCATGATCAGTAAAATAGGGGCTATGAGAAGATAAGATTAAAAGTAGCTGATTTTTAGGACCCTGTTCATTTCTCTGACAATTTTCACTCCTCTGAAAAATCCAAAGATGTTACAAAATATAGACAAAAGTCAGGAAAGACTGGTCTCAACTAGACTAGTTAAAATCCAAAACTTCTAAATATATGTTAAAAGAAACACTACTTTCTCACTTTCAAATATCACTTGAACAAGGCTAATAAAATGTTCCCCAGTAAAGGTCAAAAGGGAAATGTCTTTAATGAATAGACTTTCAACTTTTTAAACCTTAAACTTTTCATTAACTTGAGCATAAATCAGTTTTTTCTGAGAATTTTAAAAGAGTTGGTTCTCTTTTTCAGGTTATATCCTGCCCCCGGCAAGTCTCTCCCTTTTATTATTTTCCTTAACAAAACCCAGTATTTCTAGACAGTATATAGAAATAGTTCACTTAACCACGGCAGTATAGTTGCTAAATAGGTGATGTTTTACTGTACTTAACACCGGGGAGCTATTTCTTTTACAAAAATGCTTCCCGGGACAACCAACTTATGTATGAATCAAGATGAAACCGCTGAGGAATCTAATGATATTTTCACACAAATTGCCCAATTTTACCCCAAGAGGCCCATGTTCTTCTCTACCAGCAGATGAAAATTTGGGGGGAGGGGGTCAGTGTAGAGATTAATTCCATCAATAAGGGAAAACACCAAAAGAAAGTGCCACCGTAGGCTACACATTTCCCAGGTACCTGTCTCATCTGCGGAGCTGGGGGAGGCACTGTCTTGGGACAGGGTCGTCCAGCTGGACTCCTCGTCGCTCGGTGCCAGGTTCTGGATCCGGTGGAGTGCACAATCGGTTTTGGCCCCTGTTTTAGGATGATCCTTCTTGGTCTCCGGGCTGGATGATACGGTGGCTATCTGGCCATCTTCAGGGCTGAACTGGGGTTTGTTTGGTTTCTGCAGCAGTAAGTCGCCACTCCCGACGACGGTGGAGGCCTGGCTCTGGCCTGGCTGGGCCTTCTCTTCCACAGCCCCACGCTGGTTGCCCAAATTCTGCTCGAGTTCTCTGGTTGAGGTTTCCAGGTCTGCATAGTAATTCAGGAAGCTCTTGGTTCTTCGGGGCTGGGAGGGTAAAATCTCACAACCCGAGGAATCCCGTGGGTGGGGCTCTTTACCCTCTAACTTCTCAGAAGTTATGTTGATGACTGCAGTGGGGCTGATGTTTCTGTTGGGGTCCTGCTGCCCTTGTTCTGCAGCCTTCCGGAGCTGGTTCTCTCCATTTTTCACCAGCTTGATGTTGGCAGAGCCATTTCCCAGCAGGGGCTGTGCGGCCAGATCTGAGAGGCCCATTGCCGCCTGGATGTTAGTTAGTGCATATTTTTTCCTGCATTTCGGGGGTGTGCTGTTCTTGGTTTCTGTGTGTTTTATTTCAGCGTTCAACAGTTCATTGTGGGAGGAACGGAGATTAAGGGTGTTTGGTGGTGTGGCCGGGCTATTCCGATTCGTGACGTCTGTCGTTCCGCTGCTGGCCATAAACACTGCCAAAGTGTCTACACCTGAGTCAGCTGGAAAAAAAAGAAAACTGGTCATTAGACGCCTGGCATGATTAAAACTACTTAGCATAGAGAGTGAGCAAACATTTCTGTACAGAAAATTGCAAGAACCAATGCTTCCGCTGCAGTTTTGTAGAACGGACCCATTTTCCTCTCTTTTCACCGTTCGCTCATACATTAAACAGGAGCAAATGAAAGGCTTAATGTGGATACACAAAAGCCAATTTATAGAAAAGCTAGGAGGTCTGAGGGTCCAAATTTTAAAGTAAAAAAATATCTCTGTTTTGAAATCATATAAAAGCATTTTCTTCCAGCAGCTGGTCTTCGTTTTTTCACAACCTTGCAAATCATCCCCTTTCTAAACATTTACACCACATTTCTATTCTGTCGTTCCCTCAGGCAACAAAAAAGTTGCTCAAAAATCCTCTGGGGCTCCAGCTTTCTTAATTAACCTGAAAGGTCACTGTTCAATGAAGCACCATACATCCAAGGTAATTTTTCTTCACCATGTTTAAAAATAGTGTTCTGAACACCAGGAAAAATCAAACCTCCATTAGAGTTTGATAATGTCTTGTGAACATTTCTGACCTGGGCTTACTGTTTGTACTAAACAGAAATTTTGGAGAAATGGCTTAATTGCTCAAGAACATACATACCCACATAAAACTATTACTAATAATGTAGCATTGAGCCCTTGGCTACAGATGTGTTAAGAGTCCCCAAAGGAGTCTCAATATCTTCCACTGAATTAAAACACAGACTCAGGGCTTCCCTGGTGGGGCAGTGGTTGAGAATCCGCCTGCCAACGCAGGGGACATGGGTTCGAGCCCTGGTCTGGGAAGATCCCACATGCCGCGGAGCAACTGGGCCCGTGAGCCACAACTACTGAGCCTGCGCGTCTGGATCCTGTGCTCCGCAACAAGAGAGGCCGCGATAGTGAGAGGCCCACGCACCGCGATGAAGAGTGGCCCCCGCTTGCCACAACTAGAGAAAGCCCTCGCACAGAAACGAAGACCCAACACAGCCAAAAATAAATAAATTAATTAATTAATTTAAAAAAAAAAAAACACACACACAGACTCAGCAGTTTGCAGTCACCACAAGCCCTTGCAGAACTCCTAGGAAATTATCTGACAGTTGCATTTATCTCAAATATTGTTCACACCATCAGTGATTTGTTCCATGTGTCTCTTGCTAGGAAGAGAGAAAGGTTTCTCAGACTAGAAGGGAATAAAAATTCATCAGCAAGAATTTCTAAGGTTTCAGATTTCTCAGTCTATGAGGAATGACTTCTTTCTTATCTGATCCCTTGCCCTCCAGAGACCTCCGTGGGCTCTACACCAGCAGTAGATGAACCAAAGCACAGCTCCCAATATTCCTGAAATTGTATTGTGACAACTCCCCCTTCCTCCACCAGGCAAAACAGAGACCTCCGCAGGGAAGGAAGGTAAGAATGTTTTACTGTTCGGGAGCTCAGAGGTATCCCTTTCCATCATCTGATACTCAGGATAAGCTATTTTAGAAAAGAGTCACCCACTGATTCTAGAGTCTGTGTGCTTCTTGGAAGCTAGGGAACAACTGTACACTCCAGGCAGTGTCCATATTTACAACAGAATGACCATATGGCCCACAGAGATAGCTAAGGCTGTAACCCAAAGTGGTTAGACTCTGGGCCCCATTCTTTAGAATTATTATTTATAAGGATTCCTGCTTACCCAGCACCTACTGCACTTGGGCTTCATTGAGAATCTGGTTTGTTTTTCCCTTTTAAACACTACTCTGATGACTAAATTTTAAACAAAAATGTATACTGTTTTGGCTACTACTACCATTTTACAGAAAACATATTTCAATTTATAATTCAACCTCACTCCATAGCAGCATTTGATATGAAAAGGGCCCACTTTGAACCCACATGAAGTTTTCCCTGAGACACACAACCATAACATAGGCACACAAGAGAAAATTACATTTAGACTTCTGGGTATTTAGAGTGACATTATTATAAAAAATCTGGCAATCTGCTGGCTTTTTAGAAGGTATGGCAAAAAAATTGCTATGAGGCTATTTTACGATGTTAGGTACTATATCCTAGCAATGTTATTAGGGAGAATTTTTTATTTACTCTGCTTATAATTATAAACATTTTCAGAAAGAATACCATCAAAATTTCTTGGTGAGTTAATATTTAAGTGGCTTTTATACCCTGGATGTGACAGATAAAAACTTTGAGCCAACAGAGCTGGAGGAATCAGGCTCCCTGACTTCAGACTATACTACAAAGCTACAGTAATCAAAACAGTATGGTACTGGCACAGAAACAGAAATATGGATCAATGGAACAGGATAGAAAGTCCAGAGATAAACACATGCACCTATGGTCACCTAATCTATGAAAAAGAAGGCAAGAATATACAGTGGAGAAAAGACAGTCTCTTAGGTAAGTGGTGCTGGGAAAAACTGGACAGCTACAGGTAAAAGAATAAAATTAGAACATTTTCTAACACCATACACAAAAATAAACTCAAATGGATGAAATACCTAAGTGTAATAAGACTGGATACTATAAAACTCTTAGAGGAAAACATAGGCAGAACACTCTCTCACATAAATCGCAGCAAGATCTTTTTTGATCCACCTCCTAGAGTAATGAAAATAAAAACAAAAATAAACAAATGGGACCTAATTAAACTTAAAAGCTTTTGCACAGCAAAGGAAACCATAAACAAGATGAAAAGACAACCCTCAGAATGGGAGAAAATATTTGCAAACGAAGCAATGGACAAAGGATTAATCTCCAAAATAAAGAAACAGCTCATGCAGTTCAATATCAAAAAAATAAACAACCCAAACAAAAAATGGGCAGAAGACCTAAATAGACATTTCTCCAAAGAAGACACAGAGATGGCCAAAAAGCACATGAAAAGATGCTCAACATCACTAATTATTAGAGAAATGCAAGGCAAAACTACAGTGAGGTACATCACCTCACACTGGTCAGAATCAAAAAAATCTACAACAATAAATGCTGGAGAGGGTGTGGAGAAAAGGGAACCTTCCTACACTGTTGGTGGGAATGTAAATTGGTATAGCCACTATAGAGAACAGTATGAAGATTCCTTAAAAAACTAAAAATAGAGCTACCATTTGATCCAGGAATCCCACTCCTGGGGATATATTTCTGGAGAAAACTGTAATTCGAAAATATATAGGTACCCCAATGTTCACTGCAGTACTGTTTAAAATAGCCAGGACATGGAAGCAACCTAAATGTCCATCAACGGAGGAATGGATAAAGAAGATGTGGTACAAATATACAATGGAATATTACTCAGCCATAAAAAAGTAAAAAATAATGCCATTTGCAGTGACATGGATGGACCCAGAGATTGTCATACTGAGTGAAGTAAGTCAGACAGAAAATGAAAAGGCAACCTATGGAATGGGATTTTTAAAAAGGAAAGAAATAGGCACACAGGGGGAGACATGATTAAGGTGTCAGATGTGAACAGTGAGGAATGCACTCCAGGATCTGGCCTGGGGAGGGCAGGAGACAGAGCCGGGAGGAGGGTGAAGAGCTAGGGGAAAAGGAAAAGGCCAAGGGGTCAGAGGTCTCCGAAAGGTAAGGGAACAGGTGTGACAGGAACAAGGGATTGCTCCAACCCTAGCTGCATGCATACCTTGGGGAGCTTTTAAAAAGCCCAGAAGCCCAGGTCCCACCCCGTAAGACACTCCCAAATTCTGATTCAATTAGTTTGGGATTGGGCCCAGTCAGGGTATTAAAATGGAATGTTCTTTGGGTGATTCCAGTGTGTGGCCAAGGCTGAGAACCACTGCAGTAAGTGAGAGATTTGGAAGAAAAAGATAATACATATGCATGTTAATGATTTCAGAGGCTCTTGAAACACTCTGGTCACACATGCCATGTTCCTTGTACATGCACACATTCTCAGCATCCCTCCCTCCTTCCTGGCAAATTTCTACTCCACCTTTAAGATTCAGGGTAGACGTCACCTGTTTGGGAAACCTTCTCTTGCCCCTCTAGACAGGCTCCAGGGCTGCTTCTTCTACACCCTTCATAAACCTATCTCCATTTCTCCACAGCATAACAGCATTTCTCACACTGTTTTATTTTTAACCTACTTGAGTTTACCACTAAGCTGTGACTTCCAGCAACAAGCACAGCGGCCTAGCATGCAGTAGGCACTCAGTAAATGTTCGTAGAATAAACTGTTGAATAAAATGAAAAAGACAAGTGTTTCATTAACATCTCAAGAAATGTTTACTTAAAAAGCCTAGGTTAAATTTTTGAGTTTCTTCTTAAAGATTGAAAGGAAACCACCATTACTGCCTAAATAGTCAACGGTAAATTCATTTTTCCCTTTCCTTGAAAAAGACTAATGCTCTCAGAAAGGGAAAAGGTGATCAGTGGTCAGTTATCTCAGCTTTCCCCCCGTGCAAGCAGCATCTGGGCAAGATTTAAAATAAAATCCTTCAACACTGTCTAGACCAATTTATTTTGCTCCTCAGTCTCAGCTCAAGAAAATTCCTGGTCAATTCTGTCATAACTCCCCAAAGAAGAAAAGACTATTTAGAGTCAAATAGCCTTTTTTTTTTTTTTGACCCAGAGCAGACTGGTGTACTTCTTTGCCAAACATGATTTCTCACCAGCTGTGATCCCAACAGCTTAAAGTTCTCCAAGCTCTGGTGTGAAGAAAACTGGAGGCCCAGCAGAGGCTCTGGTGCACACAGCACACGTGTTCCTGTCACCCTGTGATCCCCACCACCCAATTCCGGGCCTTCCTCTGTTCCTTACCTCCTCCTGTTTACCATCTGCATCATTAATAACACTGAACAGAAGAGAATTAAGTAGAACGGGAAACAGCAACATAACAATAATATAACAAATGACGTTGAAAAACAGATGCTCTATGGACATGGAAATGAAAGGATATAGAATGAAAGATGCTATATTGAGACTCTCAAAAGTTGGTGTATTTAAGCTGGTTCCATTTTTCTCTGCCTCACATGAGTTTACTATAGTTATAGATCAAAGAAAACTTGGTATAATACTCCCTATAAACTGGGGAAAGAGGGGAAGTTAAGTCCACTAACGCAAGGGCTGGATGCTAACTGAGAATTCACGGCATTGCCATTCTCCCGAATTCCCTGCCTGGAAACCTGGGAATAGCCCTTCATGAGTTTCTTATCCTACCAAATTCTGTCTATTTTACTGGAAGACGTTTCTCCAATAAATTGAGTTCCCCCTTCTCACCATCTTTATGGCTGCTTTCAGGTTCTCACCACTTTAAGTTTCCTTCTGTATCTCCCAAGCACAACAGTCTCTCAAACTCCAGTCTACCCTGACACAGTTCGTCCTCTGTAATTCTAAAAACAAACGGACCGTGCAATTCTCAGTTTAAAAATTTCTACTGGCTCCCTGTTGTCCAAATTCAGCTCAGTATACAAGACACTTCAAATTCTCCTCTGCTGGCCTAAATCTACCCTTCCCATCGCATCTCCTGTCACTGCACCTCCCCCTCCCGCCGTGGTCCCTACAATGACAGCAACAGTGAACTTTTCTGAGGATGCTAAGCCTCTTCACAACCCTTTGCCTCTGCACATAGCATTTGTTTCCTCTGCCTGGGAAGGTCCTTTGCCCTCATCTGCTTTACCCCTGCCCTATTTCCTGCCTGAAAACTCCTATAAATCCCTCAAAACCCAGCTCACATGTCCTCCTTTAGGCCTTCTCTGACTCTTGAACATAATCCTCTGTGCTAGGTGTGTGACATGCAGTTCACATCAGCACTTCTATATTATATTATAATATCAATTGAGAGATCTCGCTCCCCTTCAATACCGCAAGTGCCTTGAGGGCAGTGACTGTTTTGTTCACTTTTTATGACAGTTTTATTGAGATATAATTCACATACCATAAAGTTCACCTTTTTAAAGTATAATTCAGGGGTCTTTAGCATATGCACAGAGTTGTGCATTCATCGCTACAACCTAATTGCAGAACATTTTTATCACCCCAAAAGGAAATCCTGTACTCATGAGCAGGCACTCTCTATTCCTCCCTCCCCTAAGCCCCTGAAAACCACTAATCTACTTTCCGTCTTCATGGGTTTGCCTGTTCTGGACATTTCATATAAACAGACTCATACAATATGTGGTCTCTGTGATTAGCTTCCTTCACTTATGTGTATCCTTAAGGTTCATCCATGTTTTAGTATGTATCACTACTTCATTCCTTTTTATGATCAAATCATATTCTACTGTATGGATCTACCACATTTTGTTTATCTGTTCGTCAGTTAACAGGTATTTGGATTGTTTACACTTTTTAGCTATTATGAATAATGCTGCCATGAACATTTGTGTACAAGTTTTTGTGTGGACATATGTTTTCAATTCTCTTGGATATATACCCAAGAACGGAACTGCTGATTGTAATTCTCCTGTGATGTGCACACGTATATATAGACATACATACCATACGTATACGTGTGTGTGTGTGTGTGTGTGCGTGTGTGTGTATATAAAACCTTGTGAGGAACTGCCAGACTGTTCTGCAAAGCAGTTGTACCAGTTTACATTCCCACTGGCAATGCATAAAGGTTTTGATTTCTCTACATTCTTGTCAACACTTGTTATTGTCTCTTTTTGATTATAGCTACCCAAACAAGTGTGATTTAATTTTGATTTGCATTCCCCTTTCCTTTCTATATTCCAGAGTTTCCAGTTCCTTTTACAAAGCCTGGCACATAAGAGCACTCAATAAATGTTTGGTTCATTCATCGTTCACTCATTTATTAACTAAATATTTTTCACTCATTCATTAACTAAACACTTTCTGAGCATCTATTACATGCCAGTTGCTCTTCTCAAGGTCAAGAACACAACAGTGCACAAAATAAGCAAAATGAATGAGGAATGAGCAAGCAAATGCCAATAACCCTGAGGGCCAGTCTTCAGTACAAAGGTGGCTCTGCCCCTGGATATCTCGAAGGTGAATGGGACCCATGACTTTGCCATCACCTCCACATCTATTCGTCATGCTGTCTTGAGCATAACTCACAAAGATCCAGCACCAATTCAAGAGGCTCGATTCCTATTCCAGAGCTCGGTATACGTCCAGAGCTAAGAGTGTGACAAGAGCTCATATTACTACTGCTGTCACTCTCCTGCATGCACGATGCACAAACATCTGTTATGACCTGGCATGTATTTCCTCCTTTTCTGGTAAAAGCGTCACAATTTTTCTTGAGAATCAGCCTCCCTCCATGCTCATTCATTCATTCAACAAATATTTTTTCGTGCATTACTATGCGACAGATACAGTTTTAACTGCTCAGGAGACAGCAGTGAACAAAACTGACAAAATTAAAATATCTGCTCTCACAGAGGAATTCAGCCCCTGTGTTGCAGGCAGAGATGACTCAACCCTTTATTCATGAGGTCCATGGCCTGGGCCCAGCCAATCAGAGGAGCAAATCTCCATGGCTGTGGTGACTGGTTCAAGGAAAAGCATATGACAAATCCTAAGCCTTCTGCCAGAATGATCAGAAGAGAAGTGCTCTCTTTTCTCTTTTTCTTGAACTAGAAGATATAAGCCTAGAGCTTTAAGAGGTCACCATGAAGAGACACCTGTGTACGTAAGACCTAACAAATGGGCAGACAGAGCCAGGAAACAGAGAGAAAGTGAACATGCCCTAATGACATTGCTGGAATCCCTGAAACGAGTCATGCCTGAAACATGAGGTGCCGGGACTTCCAGGGGATTGAAGCCAATAGATTTTCAGCAAGTAAAAGAGCTGTAGTTAATATAATGCACAGAGTATTTTTTATGAAACCCAACTAAAATTAGGTAAGCCAGGATCACTTTAATTTCATGGCTAACAAAGCCTTCCTCAAACTCTGAGTCGCAAAGATCCCAGCCCTGAGATGTAACCCCGTAACTCAGGTGACATCCTAATACAAATCCACGCTGGAGCCCGGAGTTAAACCTGCCCTCCCGCCTTCTCTTTTCTGAGACCTCTAGCCTCCTGTCAAAGAAAGTTTGTCAGTAATGACAGGAAACTCCTCTCTTCAATAACCTGCTGCTCTCCCTCTGCTCCCTTGGCATGCTTAACAAAATTGGAAATTGACAAACGGGCCGGGGAAGCTCAATGCCTGACCAATTCTTAAATGAGACTTCACGTTTTCTTCATTTTTTAATTTTTCTGCTATACAACTTTATTTCCACTGAGGAGTTAACAGCAAAACTTCTACCCTTAGGAATGTTGCCTTTTGAACTAGACCTCAAAGTATGAAGGAAATGAAGTAAACTCAGATTTTTTTTCTTTTAGGAAGGAGAGGCAAGATAAAGCTGGTTTCCTGAAATTACTCATGAAAGTAAACTCTCAATGTGACAAAAATGATAAGAACTTCTCTATGAACAAAGGAGGCAAAGGTTATTAGGAGGCAGCTTGGGTCCCTGGGTCAGAGAGATCACAGGATTAGAACCTTAGAAGTTTTTAAACCAGGAGGACAACGTCACACAGCTGGTTCACAGGACAACTTCCCCAGGCTCTAAGATACAGAGGTGATTTCACCCGCTAGGTCTGCCCCACCTAAGGGTTTCCCATGCCCCATTCAGCTAAACTGCCTGAGGGCTCACTCCACTCAACATCCCAAGTGGATCTGAGGAAAGTCAAGAAAGATGTACCAAACACTTTTCTTCAAGAAACTCAGACAGGGCAGAGACAAGGATACGTTATTAACAAAACTCCCAATGGCTAAAGTACGCACACGCACAGGGTCTTACGAGAAGAAGGTATTAAGGATGAGGACAGAGGTTCAAGGAAGACTCCCACAGAAGGAACAGCTGAGCTGGGTCTTGAAGGATAGGGTTAGGGTTAGGGTCCACCAGTGGACAAGGAAGAGAAAGGCACTCCAGGTGGGAAAATAACCTGGTATATCAACATCACACCCAGCAGATGTAGTCACCTTGGGATATTATATGTTTACCCCAAGGATATTTTCTTTGCTCAATTTCTAAGCTGTTTTCATCATTTCATCTTCTTCTAAATGATGTCTTCTGAAGACAACTGTATTTTTTAAATATAGCTCTAGAGTTTTATGGCCAAGTTTGACTAACATAGTCAGTGATCAAGCTGGTTTAGGTGAGGAAAAGTAGGTAAACTAAAGTAACAACATAGATTTTCTTGAAAATCTGATAAGCTGGCCTCAAGGCAATTCCAAAAGAGAAAAAAAAAAACATTAAACAAGGGCAGAATCCTTGAAATAGGGTAGTTACTCTACTATGTCACAGGCTGAGACCTACTTGGAAGGGACTCCTGTGTTGAATCTCGAAGGTTCAACAGGAATTTTCCAAGACATATAAGGGTATACATTCTGGCATGTTTGTTTTTTTAAAGGCTCCCTGTAGTCACAGCTCCTAAGAGTTGAAAATGGGCTTTAAAGCAAACCTTATCCCAAATATTGGTCCATACTCTACTTCACTAGCTGCCAATGCATGATAGTAGTAGCTGTTATTAAAAACCACGCTGGATAACGGTTTCATTATCTCTTATATAACTACCAGTGAATAAAGCAATTTGAGTAACAACAGGAAAAGTGAATAATTGGTATAACAAAATATAGTGACAATAAGAAATTTCTATAAGTTATTTGATTAGTTCACCTCTATTTAGAGGGAAACACATCGTTTACATGTTTGTCAGCTTTATTCTTATGTTTCCATGCTGAGTCTATTTTGCAATGTAATAAAAGACTTTAAATGCTAAAGAATTCCTAGAAGGAATTCTTCTCAACACTTAAAATGTATTCGTCAAAGGACACATGTATTTGCTTTGATTTTGCAAAATTAATATACTTACTCAAATATGGATTTACAAAGAAAATCTACTCCCTGCCCCTAAACCGGCTTCTAAGAATTGCCTCTAAGTTCCTAATTTTCCTGTGTGAATTTAGGTTGGTCACATTGTTTTCAGCTGTCTTTAATAAAAGGATATTTCCGGTCACTCAACTGCCTCTACTTAGCTTAGTGTTTATTTTATTATGTTTTAATTTTAGTTCTCTGTTGAGATGTAACATGCAGTGTTATATAAAGGAGAAAAAGACTTGGACATACTTATTGAGTTTAATTTTAGAATTTAGGGACATTAACATCTATTTGTCCATGGTTTAAATTTACTTATTTAGAAACTCAGAATTTGCAGAGTGGTATGTGCCCTAACAAATATAGAATCTACCTAGATCTATTTGCCACTTACAGTCCTATATTATGTTTAATTCAAAATGTCATTGCAATTGCTTTTTTCTTATTATATTACTATGAGGCTAAGAATTAAATCCCACACCACGTTGTATGCAGACTAGCATCCATCACGACACAGAGAAAGGGGCATACAATGAAATTAAGTTGGTTTTCTTATTAAGGCCTGAAATTAATCAGCATTAGATCCAGGGAGAATTCTGAATTGGGAGCTCTATTCTAGACAAACCCCGCAATGCCTAAGATGCTGTTTATGCAGACTCACCACCAATGCCTCCTTTGTTCAAATTTAACAGTTCACAGGCTATAACATGCAGTCCTACATGGCAAAATGTGACAGAGTTTTAGTTTTCTGTTACAGTCAACTAAAATGTTTTCACATTATGATATTAGTAGAGTCATGCAATTAATACATGCATGCAGTTAAGTTCAATTAATTCTTCTATCTTATTTTAAAGATCCACCTTTCTAGTACATTAGTGAGAAACAATAAAAAAGCCAAAACATGTTATTATAGTAAATCATAAGTTTAACATCAAAACAATTATCTAGTATATATATTTGTTAAAGTTTTAAGTCAACTAGTATGCTGCACTGAAACATGTGAAAAGTATATCTGACCTGGAAGTACTTCTGACATGGGTCACTGGACGTCAGCAATGGTGCAGGAAATAGGTTATAATCTGAAATCTGAAAAGAGGGATCATTTGAGAAATTAAAACTCCAAATAACAAAGCATGAAAGGAAAAAAGCACAGCATTGAAAATTCTTCTAAAAGCTGTTAAAAATATTAAGCAAATCTTGGCAGATAGTGTCCAAATTTGGTTTACTTATAGTTGGCCAAACCACTTTTGACTGAAATTTGAATTCCTGCTTAACCACATTTCCCACAAACATTTCTTGAGATTTTTTTTCCATGCCAAGTTTAAGTTATCTATCTATCGATCTCAAGTTTCCAATGCTTTTTCTCATTAAGAACACACAATTCAGAAGCCAGTAAAGAAAAACACTGGTAAATTTCACCACAAAAATTTAAACCTTCTGTTAAGGAAAAAAAAAAAGGCTATAAACACAACAAAGACAAAAAACAAACTGAAAAAAGAATTCATTACAAATGAACTTATTTACAAAACAGAATCAGACTCACTGACATGGATAACAAACTTATGTTTACCAAAGGGGGAAGGTGGGAGGAAGGATAAATTAGGAGTTTGGGATTAACAGATATATATATACTATATATAAAACAGATAACTAACAGGACCTACTATATAGCACAGGGAACTATATTCAATATCTTGAAATAACCTATTATGGAATAGAATCTGAAAGAGAATATATATATATAAAACTGAATCAATTTTCTGTACATCTGAAACTCAACGTTGTAAATCAACTATACTTCAAATAAAAAAAAAAAGTTCACACCATAGATGACATAGAAAGGTAAATTCCCTTTATATAGTAAGAGCTCTTTGAAATTAAGAAAAATATAAACAAGCCTGTAGAAAAATGAGCAAAGGACAGAAACAAGTCCTAACAACTAACCTCACTCAAAACCGAAGAAAATGTAAATTTAAGTAACAATGACTTACTAGTTTTCCTGTAGCCAACTGCAAAGATTAATAAGCTTGATAACACATAATCTAAGGCAAGGACACTGGAAACAGGAATTTCTAAATCTTGCTGGTGGGAGTAAAAACTGGTAAAACTCTTTGCAGAGCCATTTAGAAATATATGAGCAAATTTAAAACGCATGGACCTGGGCTTCCCTGGTGGCGCAGTGGTTGAGAATCTGCCTGCCAATGCAGGGGACACGGGTTCGAGCCCTGGTCTGGGAAGATCCCACATGCTGCGGAGCAACTAGGCCCGTGAGCCACAATTGCTGAGCCTGCACGTCTGGAGCCTGTGCTCCGCAGCAAGAGAGGCTGCGATAGTGAGAGGCCCACGCACCGCGATGAAGAGTGGCCCCCGCTTGTCTCAACTAGAGAAAGCCCTCGCACAGAAACAAAGACCCAACACAGCCATAAATAAACAAATAAACAAATAAAATTTTAAAAAATAAAATAAAATAAAATAAAATGCATGGACCCTACTGCTCAGCAATTCCTTTTCTAAGAATTTATTTACAAATAAACTTACATAGACTCTGTTGTTCTAAAAGCAAAAGATCAGTAACAACCTAGCTGTTCATCAGTGGATAAGTGCTTCATTAAACTATGATGCAGCCATACAACAGAGTACTGTGCTGCCATTACAAAAAAATGAATCGAATCTACATGACCTGATACAAAAGGGGCCTTAAGACACATCACAAAGGTAAATAATATGCATGATCGAATTTGAGTAAAATTTTTAAAACCATATACATATATATATGTGTGTATGCATATACACACACACATACTTGCATTTACATAGAAAATGTCTTAAAGGAATAATAAAGAACTAGATACACTGGTAAACTGCCAGTTTACCACATTAGATACATAACGAGGAAAACTGAAAACAGACTTTGTTTTCAATGAGTTGCTATCAGATGTGTCACTTAGAATAACAAACCATTATATTAATTCAAATGTGGATACTGCATGATTCCATTTATATAAAGTACAAAAACAGGAAAAACCTATCTATTATGTCAAGATAGTTTGCCCTGGAGGGCAGGAAAGGGGAAGAAGCAAGAAAGTGGCCTCTGGGATGTTGTGATGGTAATATACTTCTTGATCTGGATGTGAAAATTCATCAAGATGTACCCTTATGTGTACATTTCTGTATGCTTACTATACTTCCATGAAATGTTAAAAAAAAGTTAAATGTTAGTGGTTTTCCAAAGCATTATTCAAGTTGAGAAACTTTATATTTACAAAGACTAAATTCTAATCTAACCTTTCCAAACTAGTAACCTTTAACGGGCATTACTTCCAACTTATGATTTAGATAATGACCTGACAACCTTGTCTACTGGTCCACCATACATTTTAAAATTATATTTGCACATATTGTGGGTAAGGCTCATTACTTTGGTATAATTAAAAGGGTGGGCTTAATTTAAACCGTCCTGAAACAGCAAGAGATGTTTCCTCTATGCACCTTTGCTTCTGCCCTATATCTTTCTCAACTCCTTAAAGGTATTTCACAATTCACTTTTCCTTTCTTTCAGTTTTTGTCTTCAGTATACCTTCAGTTATAAGCATAGCAGATATGATAGCTATCAAGAAAATGAATACCAATAAAGTAGAAAGAAAGCTAAGAAAAGGCTTTACAGGAGTATTTTGAAAAGGCTTGAACAAAAATTTAAAATTTGCATATCTTAGTTTGTATTATACTTAAAATAAAATATTCCTTTTTCCCCAACACAAAACAAACTCTGATTTCTATAAAGTTAATAATTGGACATTCTGCTAATCACTTCTTTTTTTTTTTTTAAGTATTTGTTTATTTATTTATTTATGGCTGTGTTGGGTCTTCGTTTCTGTGCAAGGGCTTTCTCTAGTTGTGGCAAGCGGGGACCACTCTTCATCGCGGTGCGCGGGCCTCTCACTATTGCGGCCTCTCTTGTTGCAGAGCACAGGCTCCAGACGCGCAGGCTCAGTAATTGTGGCTCACGGGCCCAGCTGCTCCGCGGCATGTGGGATTTTCCCAGACCAGGGCTCGAACCCGTGTCCCCTGCATTGGCAGGCAGACTCTCAACCACTGCGCCACCAGGGAAGCCCCTCACTTCATTTTTAAAAAGGCCCTGTGCTAGTATTATCATCTGACCAATACTTAATCCATATGTGCCATGAATTATGCTGGGAGCATGAAGCACTTTAGTGAAAAAAAACCCATTCTTCCCTCTTTTGGAACTTATAGACTAGCTGGGGAGATGGATATTAATCAGAAAATTAATCAAATCAGTGTGTAAGTATATATGTTCTAGAGGAAAAGAATTCAGTTCTATGAGAAAATTTAATGAAGGAACAGGTGATATAGATAGCCTGGAGAGTCAGGAAACACTCCCCTGAGAAAGTTAAATTTATGTTGCAATTTGCAGACTAAACAGGATTTAGCAGGATAAAGTTATTAAACACCTAAACGCTATGCAAGGCACTCCCTAGCCCTGGAGATGAAGCACAAAATGCAGAACTGTTTTTCCCTAGGTGCTTATATCCTTGATGAATAAATGTAATGTAGTAAAACAGTTTCCGAGGACTTTGTAGCATGGATTAATTCTACATAAATAATAACCTGAGAAAGTATAAAAGCACTCAAGTATGGTTTTAAGAATATTCTATAGCAGGTAGCCACTAAGAGCAACATGGAGCTACTAACACTTGGAAGGTGAATTTTTAATTTTATTTAAGTATGCAGTTGACCCTTAAACAACGCAGGTTTGAACTGAGCTGATCCACTTACACCCATTTATTTTTCAATAGTGAATACTGTAGTCCTACGTGATCTGTGGTTGGTTGAATCCTGGGATGCGGAGGGAATGCTTAATCCAGTATTGCTCAAGGGCCCACTGTCATTAATTTAAATATAAATTTATAAACTGATGCTTGACTCTTTGGGGGAAACATTTTAAGTAAGTTTGGAACTTCTTGGGTAGGTAAATCTACTTCCAACTCTAAACTTTATGATCAAGTATTTCCAGTGAAAATTCTACATCTGAGTTGAGTGTTAAAACATGCTGATTTTGGAGCCTTTGCATGAAAATAAATGTAAAATATCTCAGTAATTTTAAAACATTGATTACGTGTTGAAATGATAACATTTTGAGTATAATGAGTTAAATAAAATGCATTGTTAAAATTAATTTCACCCATTTTTTAAAATGTGGGTACTAGAAAATTTCAACTTACATATATATGTGGCTTGAATTATATTTCTATTGGAGAAGTACTGACCTAGGGAATGTAGGTGGATTCGGAAACTTCACCCTACTCAAAATACTATCTTCTTTTCCCAGAAAAAGCAAAGCAAATGCTCCCTCAGCTGTAAGCTAGAGGAGGTATACCAGCTTTCAGAGCAAGTGCCTTTGTTTCCATAAAAATCACATACTGAGTTGCCAAGACACCCAAGACCCAGGGTAGGCCACCACAAGCTCCACGTTAAGAATATAATCGTGGGAATTCCCTGGTGGTCCAGTGGCCAGGACTCCGCGCTTTCACTCCCGGGGCCTGGGTTCAATCCCTGGTCGGGAAACTAAGATCCCACAAGCCTGGGGGCGTGGCCAAAAAAAAAAGAGATATAATTGTGATTTCAAAACAAACGATGAAATTAAATGAATCGATCTAGCAACAGGTTTCCCTTCCAGCAGTGTTCTTATGTGTCGCATTTAGGAAAATCCATAATGCTTATGTGCCTTGTGACAATGCCACTGGAGCTCAATAAATGTCCAACATGACCACAGAGGAGCAGCCTAAGCAGAAATCACAAAAGCACCAGTAAACAAATAAAGAAGTGAACAAGTAAATTGAATGCCCACTTGTATTTTGGTTCAGTATAAGATGCTATGTACTTTTCCTCCCCATTGGACATAAATATAAAAATTCAAAATTATATACATATATATTAGTTCAATGTTTTATATGATAATACTCCAATCCTCAATGCCTTTATTTTTGTCAATATGATACACCCAGACCAAGAATGCTACAGTAAACTATCTCACTATAATCAGGCCCTTATGTGTTCCATTTGCCTTAGTAACTGACTGGTCTTTTTATTTGTGATATTGTGTTTGTAATTTAGAATAAAAAGAATTTTTCCCTTATTTTTATTGTGTATTTTACCTTTCTTCAATATGTAATTATACACTGTACCCAACAGGCTTCAAACAGGAAATAGATGACACATTCAAATTGAATATTTTGAGGAGGGTCTAATTAAAGGACTATTTTAAAAAAAAAGTGGGCAGAGTAGGAAAACAACAAGAGATAATGCAGACCCCAGGACCAGTAAGAGCAAGTAACCACTCCGGGTCTGAAGGAAGAGAGAGCAGCGTGCAGGGTGAGCACTGCCCACCACCACGGAGGTTCACAGCCAGCTTTCAGCAACCGTGTGCAACACTGGTGTCTTCTCCTGCTCTCACTGCCTGATCCTTTGGCTATAAGGATGAGAAATTACTCCTTAATAAGCTAAAGTTGTGTGTAACTCCTTTTTTCCAAAAATAAATGAAAATTCCCAAGTGTTCATCCATTCAGATCCAGCTCAAGTACTGCATCCTTGATAAAATGTTCTCTGTATTACCTACTTGTTTAATCACTATTATCCCACCACTAAACTTTCTACACACTTCTATTATTACGCTTAAGGCACAACATTAAATTTTTATTTTTATCTTCTTTCCCAACAGAGGGTAAATACCTTGAAAGGAGGACTGCCTTACTTATTTTTATTTTTTTAATTGAGGTATAATTGACATAAAATTATATTTTCAGGTGTAGAACATAATGATTTGATATTTTTATATATTGCAAAACGATCACTACACTAAGTCCAGTTAACATCTATCACCATACACAGTTACAAAACTTTTTTTTATCTTTGATGAGAACTTCCTATGTACTTTTAAAGGATGCCAGAGAAACAAAAGATATAAAATAAAAATAAGACAAAGAATTTCACTTTACCTCTCTTCCCCAAATACAGTTAAAAAAAAAATCTGACAAATTCCTCTCAATTTACTTCGCTCTCTGTCCTGTACACTGCCTCTTTAGACCCTTAGTACTTCACCTGGTTCCATAATTCCTATCATGGCCTCAGTCTAATCCCTCCTGACACCTCCCCTCAGATCCATCCCAGCTCCACAACGCCAGACAAACACTGCTCTGTTCACAATCACTCCCAATCCAAAGGCCTCCAGAATAAAGTTCTGTCAGCCACTGAGAACCTAATACCCAGTTGATTCTAGAACTTATTTTTAGAGAGCCCTCTTTTCTCACTGGTTTTTTTTTTTTTTTAAATATTTATTTATTTATTTATTTGGTTGCACCAGCTATTAGTTGCGGCTCGCCGGCTCCTTAGTTGCAGCACATGGACTCCTTAGTTGAGGCACGTAGGCTCCTTAGTTGCAGCAGGCCGCCTCCTTAGTTGTGGCACGCAGACTCGTTAGTTGTGGCATGCGAACTCTTAGTTGCAGCATGCATGTGGGATCTAGTTCCCTGACCAGGGATCGAACCCAGGCCCCCTGCATTGGGAGCATAGAGTCTTATCCACTGTGCCACCAGGGAAGTCCCTCTCACTGGTTTTTAACCTGGGAAAACTATCTGGGAAAAGAGCCTCGTTAAGTGTGTCCTAACAAATTTCTGAGTTTATGGACCCTCCCCAGCTCATCTATCTTAGCCTGGTGTTGGGCCCACAGTAGGTCTAAACAGTTATTTTTTAGACACTTTGTGATCTTCACAATTCTGAGGCTGCTTGTCCTCTTCCCAGCTTAAGAATATTGGGTGGGGCTTCCCTGGTGGTGCAGTGGCTAAGAATCTGCCTGCCAGTGCAGGGGACACAGGTTCGAGTCCTGGTCCGGGAAGATTCCACATGCCGCGGAGCAACTAAGCCTGTGCGCCACAACTACTGAGCCTGCGCTCTAGAGCCCGCGAGCCACAACTACTGAGCCTGTGCTCTAGAGCCCGTGAGCCACAACCACTGAAGCCTGTGCTCTAGAGCCCATGCTCTGCAACAAGAGAAGCCACCGCAATGAGAAGCCCGCGCACCGCAACAAAGAGTAGCCCCCGTTCGCCGCAACTAGAGAAAGCCTGTGCACAGCAACGAAGACCCAGTGCAACCAAAAACTAAATAAATACATAAGCCTGTGTTCAGACCATCATTTAAAAAAAAAAAAGCAACAAGTGTGTAAAATTGTATCTCACTCTGCAGGTGGGTTCTAAAGTCAGAAAATGAGGCAAAACTTGACAACAAACTTACTTTGAAAAATCCTTTAAATTGCCTTAGCACAACACACAGTTTCCATTAAACAATTAAAGTGTGTGCAATTTTATGATGCATACACAATAAAGAGTATTTCATAAGTATATGTATATGCAAATTTTTATTTCAGCATTTTGTTTTTCCATGGAGAAGAGAGGTGTGACATATAATATTGCACACTATGGGAATAAACTTGATTTTTTTTTAATTTGACATATAATTACTAGTACAATTTCTTGCCATCTGCATACCTGGGTGCTGCATATCTGCTGTCAAGAATCACTGTTCTGGAAGAGCCTAAATTTACCACTTATACAACTTAAAATAGGGGGAAAAAATTGCAGCAATAAAGGTACAGGGACTAATCCTACCGCTAATGTCTATATCTGAAGCAAAAACACTTAAAGAGGTTGATTTGTGATTTTAGCTTTTTATCTTACTTGAGTCAATGTTCTCAAAGCCAGATTTCAAAACCAACTCCAAGAACAAAGAAAAATAAACACAGGAAAAACCATGTTTCCGGAACTATATCCCAGGGTAAAACATCAACAACCAGAAAATAAATATTTTCAAGACAAAACAATAAATGTAGGTTTTTCCATTTACAAATTACCTTTATAACTCTTAACAAGAAAATTTTTATGCTCCCCCCACAAACATACTTGATCCCCATTTTTCATATTTCAAAAGTATGACATCTGCAGTTTAGAAATCACAGCAATGTTTAATGCTTCTAAGAAGTGCCAACTTAGGACTTCCCTGGTGGCGCAGGGGTTAAGAATCCTCCTGACAATGCAGGGGACATAGGTTTGAGCCCTCGTCTGGGAAGACCACACATGCTGCGGAGCAACTAAGCCCGTGCGCCACAACTACTGAGCCTGCGCTCTAGAGCCCATGAGCCACAACTACTGAACCCACGTGCCTACAGCCTGTGCTCCGCAACAAGAGAAGCCACCGCAATGAGAAGCCTGTGCACCGCAACGAAGAGTAGCCCCCGCGCACTGCAACTAGAGAAAGCCCACGTGCAGCAACAAAGACCCAACGCAGCCAAAAATAAATAAATAAATAAATAAATTTTAAAAAGGAAGTGCCAACTTAAAATTTGCTGCTGGATAGCTGTGGAGGATGAAATGCGTTAATGGCCTCAATCAACAACTTCTCTGTATCCTCGCTGTCTGTTCTGTCGCTTTGCAGTCCCTTCTCACTGACTGGCCTTGCTATGTCACTTGCTTTGGTCAGTTGAAGGTTAGCAAGTGGGATGGCACAGAAGCTGGCAAAGCATAGCCCATTTCCAGCCCCCTGAGAAAGAGATGATCTGTACCACCGCCACGAGGACACACCCGGGCTGGCCTGTTGAAAGGATGTTGGAGACTTGGGTAGCATAGCTGAGTCCTCTTGGCCAAGGCCACTGAGATCAGCCTAAGCCAGCTGACCATCAGACATGTGGGAGAGCCCTGCAGAGATCTACAACTATACCGGCAGCTGACTGAAAACACATGAGTGAACCTAGCAAAGGCTGTAAAAATGACTCATCCATTCTGTAGAAACTAATGGCTACCGTTGAAGCCACTAAATTTTGGGGTGGTTCATTGCGTAGCACTACTGTGGCAACAGACAAATGATAACACTAACTATACCCACAACAACCAAAATGAGACAATAGAAGAGCCATTGGGATTAAACCTGAATTGATCCAGGGGAGATATGATGCTGTGTGAGGACCCTGCTTCAGGGAATGAAGTTTTTTCTTGGAGATTTATGCCCTCCCTCAGTTACATAGCACTGTCTTGATCAATATAGGCTGCATCTTTGGTTTCTACAGTTGTTCATTCACAATACACAACCATTTACATGTTGCACATAAGAATATTCCATGACAGCAAATTTTAGGAATTTGTCATAAGGACATATAAGCACCATTATTTCTGCCAGGAACAAGTTAAATGTCCATCAGTAGAAGACTGATTTAATTTATACGATGGAATACTACGCATCATTTATTTAAAAGTGAGGATATTTCTATATTTAGTTATATAGAAAGATTTCTACTAAATATTGAATGAAAAACTAACGATAAAACAGTATGATGAGTATACTGGCATTTCATACCCAGTGCTGGCAACTTTTCTGTATGTTTGAAAATTAGAATAAAAAGTTGGAACAAAGGCAGCATGTATAGTGTCATTCTTTCATAAATTTTTAAAACTATTTTTACGGTAAAATAAAACACAGATTTAGAAAATCACACAAAACAGTTTATTAATTATTATAAACAAAGCACTCTTATAACTACCACCCAGATCAAGAAACAGACTTTTCTAGCCAACTCAAAATGCCCTCCATGAATTTCTTCCTTTCCTCTAAAAGTAAACAAGCTATCTTGAACTTATCATATTCACTTCCTTGTGTTTCTTTATGATATCATTACCCAAGGTTACAACTCTGGTCAACACAGTTAATTCTTATCCATTTTTTAAAAAATACGACATGTATTTTAAGTTATGTTTACCTCCCCCATTATCCTTCTCTTTATCATACAATTTATTCCTTAGAGAATCTGGACCACTTGAACTATGGAGTTTCCACAGCATGAATTCTGCTGACTACATATTCATGGTGCAGGTTAACATGTTCCTCCACCCTTCCTGCAAATTGGCAGCTGTATTCAGAGGCTTGAAAAACACTGAGATTCAATCCATTTGGTTGTATGATCTTTCATCAGGAAGCACACGATATCTGGTTTTCTTGGGTTTCTAATGTCAGATGCCATTATCACTCAATGCCCGGATCCATTAAATCACGGGGGTTGCAAAATAATGATAGTCTAATTCTCTCATTTCATTTTCATTTACTGGGTGGAAAAAAATTTAGGAAGGGCCTCCCCTCATCTACTACATGGTTATCCAGTGATCTGTTCATATAAGAAAGGCAGGGTAAACTCTTGGTTCTTTCTTGACCACTTTTAAGACAATGAACTGGTGATCCATTAACCTCAGGTAACCAATAATTTGTTTTTCTTATCATCAACCCTCACAGATTTAAACATACTTGGAATTCTTATTTTTGAAGCTCTAATTGCCCCATGCCAGTAGAAGCCTCTTCAAGTTGGCTCCTGAGTCCTTTTGACATGGTCCTAATAATCTTTGATAACAACCTTGCTACCTATTATCTTGAGATGTCCGGGCTCATCTTGTATCTCTCCAGTTATTTTCATTGTTTAAAGCTCACTCTTTAGGAGATTCCTTAAGAAGAGTTCATGGGAACAATATTTCCTCCTCTCACTTCTTGCATGTTAATGCAATGTTGGTGTTCTTCACATATGCAAGTCAATATTGCTAGACATAAAAAGTACAGGCTCATATTTTCTTCTCTTAGAGGACCTTAAATATGTTATCCCATTTTCTTCTGCTATAAAAGGTTTCTTCAAAAAGTCTGAGAACAATCTAATTCTTTTGCTGCTGTTTTTCTCTTTTTTTCTAGATGCCCAAAGGACTTTGCTTTTTCTTCTTTTTAATCCACTAATTTTACTAAAACATCTTGGCATTGATTGTTCTAGGCTGATATCCTAAAATACATGATTTGCCCTTTAAAAATGTCATTTAAAATTTTTTTCTCAGGAAAATTTTTTGAAATATAGTATTTGTACTGTTCCCTTGCTTTGGTTTGCTTTTCCTATTATGGCATGTTCGATCTTCTTCTCCTATTTTTAATATCTGTCACCTTTTTCCAAATTTTATTTCTTCATTTCCTTTCAATTTTTAACTTTTTCCTCCTTTTCACCCTTAATTTCTCTTAGGGCAGTATTTGTGGTATTTATCTGATTTTGTGTTCCATCTAAGAATTTATTTCTAAAGTGATTTTTTTAAAATTTCTAATTCTTTGAGCTCTGTCATCTTGTCTGAGATTTTTCTAATTCAGATTATGCTGTTCTTTCATGTCTTGGATAATTTTTAATTATCTCTTTTTCTTTTGAAATAATATGTTAGTTTTTTTTTGAAGCATATCTTTTTAGCATGTTTTCATTGTCTATAAGGATATAACTGTGTTCCCTTTTTTTCTTCTTAATACTAAGTCTGTATGGGGTTTAATCTTATTAGTCTTCTGTACTTTTATAAAGTTTCATGTAGGTGCAGAACACTGGCAAAGTTAATAAATAGTTCATAAAGGAATGAATAGACAATTTCATCAAAATGTTAACAGCAGTAATCTCCGTGCGGTAGGATTTAGAAAAGTGTCTTCTAATGTTTCATATGTTGATTTGTGTAAATTTTTTAATAATGAATATGAAGTGTTTTCATATTCAGAGCAAAAGAGTTATTTTCAAATTGAAAGAAATAAAGTGTGTACTTGAAGATATATATACACACATGCCATATATCTTTTAAAATAAATAGGTAAAGAAGTAGCAAGCAACCCATCCCATTCCCCTACCTGCACTGCATATGTCTCCTATTCATAAATGAAGGCTCTGGGGTAAATGGTGATAAGGCTAAGTTTTACTAAGGAAGACTAGTTCAGAGTTTGTGAAAAGGAAGACAGCTACCACCCAAATGCTTTCCATGCTGTATTTGACAGATTTTACTCTGCAGCTCAGAAAACACGTTAATAGGACTTCTCATGGTGAGAGGAAGAGATTAAAAAAGCAAAGAACCCTGTTGTGACAGTTTGGCACTATATGGAAATGGCTCACAGTGCCTGCAATTCATGGAACAAAGGTAACATCTTTTCATAAATCTATACTCCAAGACATTCCAAATATACACCTGAGAAATGCCAACGGCAGTGATACCAAAGCACCAAACAGAACAATCGCAAACAAGAATGAGATGAAGCCTTAATTTGCTTAACTGGGCTTTAATATACCTCTCAGAGAAAACATAAGAGATGAACTGCCTCATAAAGCAATGGTCTTCTCCAGTTCTTTTTTTTTTTTTTAACAAGATAATTAAAGGAAAGGAAAGAGCAAGGATCTTGTTAAATTGGCCAAGGAAAATGATTTCATCTGAAGTAGAATGCGTGAGTTTTTGAAGAAAGGATTTCAAGTTTCCCCACAGAGCTGACACAGGTCATTTGGTAATGCCTACATCAGAAAGCGAAGCCATTCCAAGCGTAGACAGCATGGAACACCCGGCAGGCCCTATTAACAGAGGCAAGACGGAAGGCTGGGGGAACCATGGCCTTGTGGAAAGAGCACAGGAATGGGGAGTCAGGACACATGGGATCTGACTTCTTGACTTGTGACTCTGAGGAATCTAGTTCACTTTGTCACCTGTTAATATTTCTTAGAGAAACCCATTATTCATTCCCCTATCCTATCTCGGTAGTGAGAACAAAGGAGGTAATGAGAAAAATCTCTGCATGACGAAGACTACAAGTGCAAAATTATTAGTTTATAATGAAATCGTGTTTCAGTTGCTAAATATAAAAGTCCCACTGTGCAGTAATGTTGTGAATTAAAAATCAGAGGAAGGAAAATGAGGGTCCAGGTATTCTGAACCCAGCAGAAGAAGAAACTATGTCCACTTCTCTTCTCCTCTAAGCTCTAAGACACTTTTCTGAGGGAAAGGAGAGGCAGATAAACGTATACCTCAAAAGCGACTCAAGATTCCATGCCAGATCCTTGACTGAGACAGTGATAAGAGCCAAGGGTCTTTTATGGTTTTGGCTGGGATTCATCCAGAACAGGCTATGCCCCCAAATGTCACCACATATGGCTTGCCCACTGAGCCCGAATTTCTAACCAAAGCTCCGGGGATAATATTAAGCCCTGGGTAACTAACAATTGTTGAAGGCTTCCTCTGAGCTAAACATACACAGTGTGCACAATCTTTCTCAGATCTTACAAGCCCTAGGAGGTGGGCACCATTATTCTCCTCCTTTCACAAGCAGGACACGGAGCTATATGGAGATTAAGAAACTTGCAAAACATCAGACAGCTAATAAGCAGCAGGGCTCAGGCTCCAAACCTGGTCTACTGATTGCAGGATGCTTAGCTTAATATTCTACTCTACTGCCTCTTCCACGAAGTGGAAAGAAAGAGGGAGCTGGTGAAGCAGGGACTCCAAAGATCCCATTTACAGAGGTTATTGATCCCTCACCTACGGGTTCCAGGAGAAGGTGAGTGTCATAACCAAGCAATCAGGAAATGGCTTCTCTCCCGTCGCCTAACAAAAGCAACACTGAGCTTTCCTTCTGACCTGCCTCCTAATTATCTCTGGAGCTCTCTTTTTCTGCCGGAGAAATCCTTTCCCCTCTCCTTTGGACTTTTCCTGATGCTTCTAACATCACTTCCCCAATCCCTCTCCATGAAAACCAAATCCACTCTACATTTCAAAAACTATAGTTTAATCCCATTTCAACACAATATGCATATGAATCAATCCTGATTTCACCATAGAGTGGCTTAGAAGAGATTTGGAAATTGTCTGAATGACAATAATTTCTAATACTTTTATCACATTGACTATTTACCAGGCACTGTTTCAAGACTTATGTATATTAACCATTTCAATCCTTATAATCACCCTATGAGGAGGGAACTATTATTATCCCCATTTTATAGATGAGGTAACAGGCAACAAAATACTGAATAATTGCTCCAGGTCATATCTGCAGCAGGTGATGATGCTATTTTGTTTTCAACATCTCTGAACTTCAGTTCTCTCATCTTGAAAATAAGAATAACAAGAACATGGTTACTAGGCAGAAATGAAATAAACATGCATAAAGCAGTTTAACACAATACTTAGATTCCCCCATCTCCCTCTAGTATTTCTCGGATCATCCTAAGGTACTACCCAGAAATTTTTAATTGGATGAGAACAGGGAGATAAGAGAAGTGCTCAGTATTCAGACATGCTGTCCCATCTGTGCATCACAACACCCCTTTGACGCAAATATTACCTGCCCCATTTTACAGATGAGAGACAAGAGAACCCACGCATGGACCTTTTGCTAGTGACTGGACCAGGCCTTGAACCCACATATGCATCCTGTCTTTCCAAGGTTTTTAAGGGGCTTGAGGACAGGGATAGCCCAGTCTTCTAGTCGCTTCATCTTCCCCTTGTAGCCAGACCCAGAATAGCGCATGCTGTATAAATTCCACACGCAACCGATGCTTATGTGACTTGCCAGGGTTACCTTTCCCTGGGAAATCAAGATGTAAAACCAAAATCAAATACAACAACAGGTGCATCACATTTACTGACCCTGCCCAATTAGCAACTCCTCCGATTAGAGGGGAAAAAAAGAAGGATGGAAGGAGAAGGAAGAAAAGGAGGAGAAGAAAATGCCCAAGACTGCAGATATTGTGATGAAACATAAACCCAAACGGTAATTGCCATGTTCTCTCATCCACTTCAGGATTTTTTTTTTTCCCAGAAGGATATTAGCTACCAATCTTGCTACTGCTGTCCCTTCAGGGTCCTTCAGCTGGGACCTGCAGTTAGAGGCCTCAGAGAAGACCTGCCAGGCCAGGATCGGCCTTCTCAGAAAGGCGACAGGAGGGAAGAACACTGCTCCCAGCCCTGACCTGCGGGCAGAGCCGCCACCGGAACAGGGCGTTCCTCCCAGCACCGGATGCCCACTCACAAAGGAACACCACCATCTCCTCCATCTCCCTCCCATCAACACCTAAAGGGCGGACAGGAAAGCGGAAGTAAAGGGTCACTGCTGGGGAAGCTGAAACAAAAGGTGACCTCCAGATGCAGAACCACACCCATCACCTCTCCTGCTCTCACACCCAACATTATATATATATATATATATATATATATATTTATTTATTTATTTATTTTATTTTATTTATTTTTGGCTGCATTGGGTCTTCATTGTTGTGCATGGGCTTTCTCTAGTTGTGGCGAGCGGGGACTACTCTTCGTTGTGGTGCGCGGGCTTCTCATTGCAGTGGCTTCTCTTGTTGCAGAGCACGGGCTCTAGAGCGCAGGCTCAGTAGTTGTGGTGCACGGGCTTAGTTGCTCCGTGGCATGTGGGATCTTCCCGGACCAGGGCTCGAACCAGTGTCCCCTGCATTGGCAGGCAGATTCTCAACCACTGCGCCACCAGGGAAGCCCCACCCAATGTTCTTAAGCTGGGAAGAGGACAAGCAGCCTCAGAATTGTGAAGATCACAAAGTGTCTAAAAAATAACTGTTTAGACCTACTGTGGGCCCAACACCAGGCTAAGATAGATGAGCTGGGGAGGGTCCATAAACTTAGAAATTTGTTAGGACACACTTACGTGCCTCTTTTCCCCAGATAGTTTTCCCAGGTTAAAAACCAGTGAGAAAAGAGGGCTCTGTAAAAATAAATCACCACCTTCCCATCAAATCTCTTTCTCAACTTCCCAAATCCAGTGAGGCAGACCTGCAAGCGATGTCTCAATTATCTCTGACTCTGTCCCTCCCCGGCCTCCATATGCAACTGGGGACCTGGCGCCACTGATCCATCTCAGAAGCTCCTGCCAGCTGTATTCTCCTCCCTTCATTTCCACGCCAAGCTTTGACTTCTCTCCTGGAGGCCTTCCATCACCTCCTGACCACCCTTCTGCCCTCACTTCAGTCCTCCTGCCCTCTCCTACAGATCCATCTTCCTAAGAGAATCCACCACCTTTATCACCACCAGACCATGTTCCAGACCATTAAAAGTGGGACTCCAGGGCCAGTCCTGGGTGTGAATTCTTTCTCCATCATGTCCTATGAGTATCTCTTTGGGTTAAGTCATCTAACCTCTCTGTGTCTCAGTTTCCTCAACTGTAAAATGGAGATGAGAGTACCTACATCAAATGCTTGTGGGAATTAAACAGGCGAGAGCACGTGAAGCATTCAGAACAGGGGTGGCATACAGTCTGGGCTATGTAAGTGTTAGCTATCATCATCATCGTTATTATTTTAAGAGCACCTCACTGGCTACCAAATAAAATCCCCACTCCATTGATGGGCTCTCAAGGTGCTCCATGCACTGGCCTGAACTTGTCCCTAATCTCTATGGACACAGGCCTTTCCTCTACCGCCTGACCCCAAAGGGGCACCAGACTGTGCTCTGCACCCTTTCCTGAACTGCCTGAAATTGTCCCACTCACACGCTCCTACCGGTGGCTCTGCCTGGGACGCCCTGCCTCCCACCACCAGTGCCTGTCAAACCCTCAGCAGCACTCAAGGATGAGTTCAAACGTTGATCTACCCAAGGTCATCCATCTGCCATCTGAATTCCAGCACACGGCCCTGAAGATGTTAATAAATCTAGAAGGTTTCATGGTCCTGCCCCTACCTGCCCAAGAGCTACTTTCTGGTCCACCTTAAAGAAATAACCTTCATCCTCTACAGGCTTCAGTTTCCTATCTGTAAAACGAGGCAGTCAGAACAGACAGCTTATAAAGCTTTCTTCTGAAGGCCCTTGGGTTATACAAACAATGTCTCCTTGTTCCTTTGGGAAAATCTTTCATTAAGGAAGAGGGTGCATAGGGTAACCACATGTTTTTTTTTTTTTTTAATGAATGACTAATTGTTTTAAGTCTCAAGTTCTAAGGTGAAAAAAGTGAGATTTTATTAATGATGTTTACAATTCCTTTCTCTTTATAATTTGATGACCCTACGACTTACAGTCCCTTTTTTCCCTAACAGCTTAGAATACAATTTCATTTTATACTTTATATTATCTCCATGATGCATACCACAGGGTTATTTCTACTTTCCCCCTGGAAAACAATTCATTGAGTGCTATACCCAAAGACCAAGACAGTAAAAAACAAAAGAAAAACAAAAACAAATCCAAATTATTTCCCCTACCCCTCAATTCAGCAAGTGAGAATTCCAGGACAAGTTTTTTTCCATAAAAATACAGATCCAGCCCCAAAATTTCTTGAAACCACCAGGGTGGAACTTAGCCATAAAAAAGTTTGAAAAGAAGCAGAAAATTTAATAATACCATTACCCTGAAATTCAATAAAGCCTGTTGGAGCTTCACATTTTTAAAAAATCAGACTATTTATGCTATTACCCCTAGTACTATTATAGTTTCCTATAAAGCCATAAATACGATGTAGTTCACCAGAACACTGACTAAGACCATCACACAAAAGGCCATAAGGAAGATAGTGGCCATGAAGTACGGCTCCGTGGTACCTGCTACAGCAGGTTCACACAGACGAATTCATTTATTTCAAAAATTATATTTCTAAGGCCACAACTCATCATCTTCAACTGTGAACAACTTTTAATACAAGTAAGAACTTGCTTTTCAGAAACTGTTTTCATACAGGCTAAAGGTCATACTGAATATCAAGGGACATTTATGAGGTAATCACAACACACAGGACGAAACTTGTAACACCGCATCTTCATATTTGCTTCAGTTAGCATTGCGCTCACCTTTAAGTATCAGAAACCTAACAAACGGTGGATTCAACAAACTGGAAGTAGTGGACAGGCTCAGGGCTGCTAGTGTTGGTTCAAGAGGAACAATGTCAGGGCAGGTATCTCCGTGATGCCCTTGGCTTTTCCTTTCTGCTTGTTACCTCGTGGTGACATAAGGGCTGCTGTGCACTCACACATCTTATCAGCATTCGAGGCAGAAAGCAGAGGAAAGCAGCAAAGGGTACTGACAGGCTCATTTGTCAGGTTTTATCAGGACAATAACTCTGTCCCAGAAATCCCACCCCCATCCCAGTGGACTTATTCTCAGGTCCCATTGACCAGGACTAGGTCACATGGCCATGCTGGCTACAAGGAATGCTCGTAAGTCAGGGGTCAGGACTGGCATGTTGGCCTAGACCAGCACAACCTACTGTCTGAGGCTGATCACCACACCACCCTGAATTAAATCCAGGTTCTAACAGCAAAAATGGAGCAGGATAATGGGTACTGAGTGAGTGAGCAACTTTGTCTCCATTTTGAGTCTCCACCTTAGAAATAAGAAAGTCATCCATTAGAGAAGGTAATTAATTACAGTACTTCCAAAGTGTCTTCAGCTCCCCACACCAAAAGCATCTACAACACATAAAGTCATATTTTATAAATTCAAGACCTATAAAAGCAAAAATAGTTGTTTCATCTTTAGGTTCATATGCTCTGGTTTTTCTCTCTCCATATATAAATAGGTACAAATTGGTAGTCAAATGGCTAAAAGGTAGGTATCAAGCCTTGTTGCTGTGAATCCTGATCACAACCCGAACACTAAGAAGCTTTATCTGACGTGAGGTTCATCTTTCCCCAGGCAGAAAGGCCACATCAGCTGTGATTCAAACTTTTAAGGTACCAGATGAGGGAGAAACATCCTAACTGTTCTTTCCCCACCTTGTTTCCCCGCTTCTCTCAGCCTCCTCCCTGCCCTGGCCTGCTCCAACAGGTGCATCTGGTTAACACCCTGGCTCTCCCATGGGACCATGCCACCCATCTACTTAACACTCAGTGGCTTCCCACTGCTCTTAGGAAACAATCTAAACTCCTTGCCAAGGCCCTCAAGTCTAACTGAGCCCCGCCTCCTTGCCCAACCTCATCTCCCACCAAGCCTCAACACACGCCCGTTCTGCCGGGGCCACCCAGGCCTCCTTTCCATCCCTTGAACTGTCCCTATCCCCACAGCCTGCAATGAGCTTTCCTCATCCTTCACGCGGCTGGGCTTGTCTCATCCTTCAGATCACAGATCAAATGTCACTTCTCCAGGGACGTCTTCCCTCCGCCGCCCTATGTCACGTGGGCCCTGCTCAGTAGTTCTCATCACACCACTGACTCCCCCAGAGCACGGACCACAGTCCATAACCACCTTCCCTGTCGAGTAGCTTTCCCATCGCCTGTCTCCATCGCCAGAATGAATGGACGTTCCAAGGGAGCGGCGACCTTACCTACCTTATTCCATGCTCTATCCCCAGAGCCCAGCACACAGAAAGGGCTCCAGACCATTAGTTCTGCCCCTGGGCTTCCTGGATGGGCTCGATGCCACTGACCTCTAACTCCCGTCTACATCACTAACACCTCAGCGTGGCCACCAAACAGACACTGCATCCCCAGGACCTGGCCCCTGCAATCTTGACCTTGGAATTTCCTCTCTCCCCGACAACTTCCCTTGCTTGTAACCCCTTCCGACTCCTCTCACACTGACTGAAGCAGCCAGCACAGCGGTTAAGAGCACACACCCTGAAGCCTGACAGCCTGGATTCCAATCTCAACTACACCACTTACTATACAGCCTTAAATAAGTTACTTATCTCCTCTGTGCCTTGATGTCCTCAACTGTAATTGAGTGATAATAATAGTATCTGTGCCACAGGGAGTTGTTGGGAGGATTATAAGGATACACCTGAAGTGCTTAGAACAGTGTCTGGCTATGTACGTGTTAGTCATTAATAATAATATAAATAGGGACTTCCCTGGTGGTCCGGTGGTTAAGAATCCGCCTTCCAACGCAGGGGATGCAGGTTCAATCCCTGGTCAGGGAACTAAGATCCCACATGCCACGGGGCAACTAAGCCCATGCACCACAACTACTGAGCACGTGGGCCACAACTAGAGCTTGAGTTCCGCAACTACGTAGCCCACGCACCACAACTACTGAGCCCGCGCACAATGAGGAGCCTACGCGCCACAGCGGAGGATCCTGCATGCCGCAACAAAGATCCTACGTGCCGCAACTAAGACCCAACGCAGCCAAAAATTAAATAAATAAATAAATATTTAAAATAATAATAATAATAATAAAAATAGGCATTATTATGAACATGCTTTGTTCTCACCAGGCTATCCAGTCCCTTGAACCCTTCCCGTGTGACCCTACTTCATGAGGTCCCTCCATGATATCCCATTTCACATGCTCTTCAAATACCACCCATGGCACCTGCAATCCCATGGCTGCTGTGCCACTACAGGATCAGAATCATACCTAATACCAGACCTCTATGTCCTATTGGAGGAAGACGTTCTCTAAATCTGTTTTTTAGCTCTTGAACTTCACTGATTACACATATCTTTACTGGCCTTCCTCTCCTCTAAACTGCTACATCACATAATTTGAGTCTAACTGATGCAGTTACTACTTTTGGTCATGTCTACATATGAAAACGTAAGCTCTTTGAGGACAATATGTAACTCTTCTCAGTACTCCAGAGGAGCCAGCACCGCATTCGAGTACAGCAGATGCAGCATCAATCCATCTATTGTTTGGCTCTGATCACCCCCCTCCAGCCTTAACTCTACTCTCTCTCTCAACCAGAAAAAAAAGGAAGCCTCTTTTAAGCTTTGTTTAAATTGGACCCTTCAGTGTGAGGAACAGTGGTTTCAAAAACAAAAAGCTTCTATCTCCTGACGTTCAGGAAATCCTCCTTAACCCTAACCAAGCCCCAGTCACAAGGATAAGATGGTAGCAGGTATGCGTGATTTAGCCAAGTCATGGTGGATTTACTGGTATCAAGTTCCAAGTAAGCAGTATGTAACTTAAGCTCTTTGAGGAATGTTCTTGTACTCTAGGAGATGGGGATCAACTTTTCCCATAATTGGACACTCCCAAGAAAGAATTCAAAGGAGAAATCAAGTGTAATCCCAGGGATTTAAGTATTTTCCATAAAACTAAAAGATGAAGAATGACTAAAAAGTCTAGATGTAGCTTTAATAAAACATTCTCAACAGAATATTCAGTAGTATATGCTTGCTATTTTCTATTTCTATACTATCTACCTACCTACCTATCTATCTATGCATCCGTCCAGACATACACACATAGACATAAATACACACACACACACACACACACACACTCATAAAAGGAAGGTCTAGAAGGTACAGATGCTAACAACAAATTGACCTATCTCGTGCCTCGGCAATATACCAAACCATTCCTTTCAGAATTCTACAGGTTTCATTTTGTAATGGTTTTTGTGGCCTTCATTCAGGTCATCCAAGTTCACTTCCCCCAAGAACAATTTCAAGTTTGCATAAATGAGCAAGTGTCCAGGAAACCTGGAAAAATAATTCTATTTGCTTTGGTTTCAAAATTGTCCCATAAAGTTGTCCCATATTTCTCTTCTTTCCTTTCCCATCTTCTGCTCCCAGAAGATGGGTCTTAAGCTCCCACAGTCTGGCTGGGGCATTTTCTCCCAGTTACTCCATTAGCAGAAAGTGCTGTGGCCACCTCCCTGAGGACAATACATCCTTCTCATCTCTCTGAGTCAAAGCCTGTCTGCGTATCCAGAAGGCTAATCCATCCCCAACATCCCAATCCTCTTCACATGGAGTGTGGGGAAAAAGGCTGCTCAGAACCCCCTACAGTTATCCCAGAAGTGCTGGGCATGCAGTCTGCAGGTACTCACCACACTCCACTAACAGGTTCTCTTGAAGCAAGAAAGCTAGTCTTTAGAAAGATAAAAGGGAGGCACACTTAGCTCTCTCCACGGACTATTTTGCCATGTTTTCCAGAGTCTCATTCCGTAACCAACACAGGAAGGCTTCCTTCCAGGATGTTGATTCCTACTGCTAAAGACCTGACATAGGGTTTCTTAGTTCTGTTCTCTCCTTCTGTTCCTACAGGGGAAAGCACTAGGTCCAGAGCATCCTTGTGAAGAGGAGACTTTTTTTTTATCACAACAGAACAAGATTTCCAATCTCTAGCTCAGAAGAAGCAGATTATAGAGAAGGTTTTTTTAAAAAAAAAAAGCAAAAATTTACAAAGAAGAGATTTTAATTTGGACGATTGAACTTTGATTTCTGTCTCCAGAGAAAGCTAAATATATAGAAGTAAACTTTCTTTATTTCTCTTAATATCAAGATAGAATCTTATTTACTAAGACATGAAATAAGCTCCATATTTGTAAATACCTAAAAATACTGCCAGTAGACAGCCCTCAGGTAACCATTTTCACAGCTTGGGTTCACATGCCATGTTAAAACCTAGAACCTAACCTACTGGTTCTGAGACGTGCACAGAAAGTGGTATTCCACGAGGAATGAGGTGGCTACTGATGAGACTGCACTTCACTACACGACACAACTGTGGTTACCCAGGTACAAGGCAACTCGGCAAAAGGATCTGCAGAACACCCATCCACTGAATTAATATTTACTTACCACTTATTTATGCTTAAAGTTCTGAGGAAATCAGGGATTGCAATCTGGTGATTCAAAAGTCTTACAGATCCTTTAATCAGACTGCAGTGATAAAGTTTCTAATCAATATGGTGAGCAAAGATGACAAAGAATGACTGCCTGTTTCAAATACATGGAAAAACTGAGTAAGATAGAACTGACGACTTTTTAAATACAAAGAAAAAAAGTCAAAATCATGAAAAATAAATCCCTGGGTCAGAACTGAAGATGGAACTCAGAGTCAGTGGAGAAAGTTGAAGCTTTGAAGACGTAAAGGCTATTAGAACATGATATAGCCTTAATGTCTAGGGCCTAAGACTCTGATGATCTATAGGAAGGAAAGGGGCACACAGACAATAGGACCCATGAAACTGGCTGGCTACAGCTGAGCTATTAGCTTAACGGGGCAGTCATACAGGGCTGCCCCTCAGTAGAAAACATTTATGCCCCCCACTCCCTAAGCTTTGCAAGGAAGCTTTTATTTGGGGATGGGGTAAAAATAAATAAATAAAAGTGAACTTTTCAAAACCTCACCAATATGAAATCAACATTCCAAGACTGTTCCCACATGGAGGTATGGTATCCACGTACATAATCTCCATGTAGTAGCAGGGCCCCAAGCCAAGAAAATAATACAAAAAATGGTCCAGAAGCAATGATACCCACAGGCACTGACTGAGACAAATAAGAAAACTCCTCTGGGTTCCCACAGTCCCAGTCCCATGAAACTCCCATGTTAACCTTCAAGGAAGAGGCGATCACTGTCACAGTTTTAAGACCAAACAAGAAAAAAAACCCACTCTAAGAAACAGCCAATGCAAATGGAAAAAATCTGTGCCCCAAGAGCTAAAAATAGTAGAACAGTGTGAAAGAGACCTTAAAAATATATTTAAACAATTGAAAAAAGTAAAAATGGGATAATATGGAAGGATAGCAGGTGAAACTGAAAAAATCTACTAGAAACTCCAAAAGTGAAGGAAGGGAAAATTAAAAAAAACAAGATCTCTCCCTCTCTTTCTCTATAGATAGATCAATTGATCTACAGAAAGAGAGCTACACATACACACAAATCAATTCTACTTCCATGCACTAGCAACAATCCGAAAATGAAATTTATAAAAAAGTCCATTTATAATAGCATCAAAAAAGAATAAAATAGGAATAAATTTAACAAAGAAGTGCAAGACTTGTACACTGAAAACTATAAAACATTATTAAAAGAAATTAAAGGAGACAAATAAATGGAAAGCTATCCATGGACAAAGATTTGGAAGAATTAAATTATTAACATGGCACTACTTCCCAAAACAATCTAAAGATTAAGCACAATCCCTATCAAAACCCATCTGGTTTCTCTGTAGAATATAAAAAGCTTATCCTAAAAAGGGAAAGAATAGTCTTTCAACAAACAGTACCGGTACAACTGTATATGAACATGCAAGAGAAGGAAGTTGGACCATATACAAATATTAACTCAAATGAATCAAACACCTAAAGGTAAGCCCTAAAACTATAAAATTATTAGAAAAAAACGGGAGTAAATCTTCAACACCTTGGATTAGGCAATGGTTTCTTAGATATGACATCAATAGTACAAGTGACCAAAAAAAAAAAAAAAAAAAAAATCAGATAAATTGGACTTCATCAAAGTATAAAACTTTTGTGCCTTAAAGGACACTATCAAGAAAGTAAAAATACAACCCACAGAACGGGAGAAAAATTGTATAAATCTGATAAGGGTCTAGTATTCAGAATATATAAAGAACTCTTACAATTTAAAAAAAGGGTAAATAACTCAATTTAAAAATGAACAAAGGATTTGAAAAGATGTTCAACATCAGTAGTCATTAGGTAAATGCAAATCAAACCCAGAGTGAGATACCACTTCACACCCACCAGGACAGCTATAATCAAAGAGATTGACAATAAAAAGTCTGGCAAGGATGTCAAGACACTGGAACCCTCCTATAGTACTGTTGGGATTGTGAAAGGGTTCAGCTACTTTGTAAAACACTAGCAGTTACTCAAAAAGTTAAAGATAGGGTTACCTTATGACCCAGCAATTCCACTCCCATATATCTACCTAATGAAAACATTTGTCCACTCAAAAATTTGTACATGATTGTTCACAGCAACATTATTCATAACAGCAAAAAGTGGAGACAACTCAAATGTCCATAAACTGATGAATATATAAACCAAATGTGGCATATCTATACAATGGAGTATTATTCAGCAATAAAAAAGAATAAAATGCTGGTAAGTACTATCAATACAACATGGGTGAACTTTGAAAACATTATGTTAACTGACAAAAGGCCATACAGTCATCCCTTGGTTTCCATGGGGGACTGGTTCCAGGACCCCTAGTAAACATCAAAATCTGCGGGTGCTCAAGTCCCTTATATAAAACAGTGCAGAATTTGCATATAACCTACACACATCCTCCTGTTTACTTTAAATCATCTCTAGATTACTTATAATAACCTAATACAATGTAAATGCTATGTAAGTAGTTGCCAGCACATGACAAAGTCAACTTTTGCTTTTTGGAACTTTCTGGAATTTTTTTTTCAAGAATTTTCTATCAGCAGTTTGTCGAATCATGGATGAGGAACCTGCAGATTCAGAGGGCCAACTACATATTATGTGATTCCAGTCATACGAAATGTCCAGAATAGGCAAATCCATAGAGACAGAAAGTAGATTCTTCGCTTCCTGGAGAGAAGGAAAGCAAGGTGGAGTGATAGTCAATGATGGATACAGGGTTTCATTTCAGGGTGATAAAAACATCCTGGAATTAGATAGTGGTGATGGTTGTACAACTTTATGAATATACTAAATGCAACTGGATTTTACACTTTAAAGGGGTGAAGTTATAGTATGTTAATTATATCTCATTTTGGGGTTGGGGGGGGTGGATGCAAAAACCCTCAATGAGCAAGTTCAGGAATAGATAAGAAACAGCCAAAGAGGGAATTCATGAATTGGAAGATGGCTCAGCTAATAAGGAGGGTTTGTTTTAATAGGGGTTGGAGATTTGCCAACAAAACAGTATCTTAAATTTGGGGCTTCTTTATATTCTCCTCTGTACTATACCTTGGCCTCCTAGTCCTGTCAGGTAAGGAGCAATCTTACCCTTTTTGGTTAGAGTACCTGGCACAGCAATTCAGACATGGAATGAATGTTTGTTTGTTTGGGGAAGAAACTAACATTTCTCTAGGTAAATGCAATAGCCGTGTGTGTGTGTGTGCGTGTGTGTGTGTGTGTGTGTGTGTGTGTACGTTCCTATAACAGCAAATAGTTGGCAGTAAGTAGAAAAGGAAAAAGTTCAGGGTGGAAAAAGAAAAAAGGTAGGCTGAATAATGTCATCCCCTCCCCTCAAAAGATATCTCCATCCTAATCCCTAGAAACTTATATGGGCACTAAAACAGCAATTATGATTAGGTTAAATTCTTGAGATGGGGAGAAATGCTGATGTTCTGGGTGGACCCTAAATGTAATCACAATTTGTCTTTTTAAGAGGAAGCAGAGAGAGATTTGACTGCAGAAGAGGAGAGGGTAACATGAGCAGAGATGAGAGTGATTCACTTTGAAGACGGAGAAAGGGGCCACAAACCAAGGAATACAGGCAGTCACTAAAAGCTGAAAAAGTCAGGAATGCAGATTCTCCCCTAGAGCTTTCAAGAGGAATCAGCCCTGCCAACTTGATAGCCCAGTAAGACTCCGTGCAGACATCTGGCTTCCAAAATAGTTAAGAGAGTAAATTTGTGTTAAGTCACCAAGTTTGCAGTAATTTATTACAGCAGCAACAGAAAACTAATACAAAAGGTAAGTAGAAGAAGAGGAATAATTCCGCCTTGAGAGAAACAAAGGAAACTGACACCAAAACATACAACGGCATTAGAATTACTTCCCAGTTTGGCGTGAGAACTGCCTCCCAGTTTGCAGAGGAGAACACTAAGGAGATTTGGATGAGAGGGTTGATGAAGTCAGGTGGGTGCAAACAAAATGGGCTGTCATGTTCAGAAAGAGGCTACCCTGAACACAACTAAAGCAGTAGAACCATGAGTGTTAGAAAGTAGGATTTGGAAAAACTTGTAATGTGCAAGGAATCCCCTTTGTTCATTCATTATATATAAAATATATGTATGTATTGAGCATTTATTATATGTCAGGTCCTGTACTTAATGACATTCATAATGGTTCTCAGGACTTTTCCTATCAGAAGCATTTACACAATGACACCAGGGAACAGGTGCTAACACACCTGTCTAAACTGTCGAGCTGTCTAAACACTATCATGTAAAAGCACTTGTGTTTTTGTCACTGCAGTTGTGTAGTAAAGTGGATTACCTTTATTTACTGGGCTCTGACCTCTCATTTCAATGCTCTTTGTCTTGGCCTGTTTGCAGGTATTTTAAGCAGTTAAAATCCAAGGTCAAACACTACTTCACTATCCATTAATGTTTTGTGTTCTATGTCTTGAATATAATTGCTCTGCCTTTGGCTTGGTTCTCCCTAGAGCCAAGGTTCAGTTGCAGTTCTTTCTATGGAAAGCAAACATACTATAGAATTTCTGAACTAGAGGTTACCTAAACATCATCCAGTCCAACTCCTCAATTTACAGATGTCAGAAGTGAGATTCAGTTGGTTCTAATGACTCTTCTATGCCCTCAGCCCGGGAACGTCAGGGCCAGGGCTAGAACCCAGGCCTCCCATCTCCCAGTCCGAGGACTCTCTCACAGGTTGTCCACTTTTAAGTCCAGAGTTCTAAGTCTGAGGGCTTGGTTTAATATTTTAATTAAATCCCCAAGCTATTATCATATGAAAAACCTAGCAACCTCATCTCTTTAAAGAGTCAGACTTTCAGCTTATAACCAATACAAACTACGTGTAATGAAGACAAGTCATATTACCAACACAAGTCAAACTGACTTTTCTTACATTTGCATCACACATATTTAAAGTGGCTGATTTTGGGCTACTGAACAGATAAACTTTTTTTTTAAGTTTAAATAAACTGAATTTAAAAATTTTAAATCTAAGCCTCAATATTAATAAAAAGGAAATGCAAACTACAACAATGAAGATAGCATATTTCACCTATCATATAGAAAAGTGTTTTTTTTTTTCTCTCTCTCTCTCTGTTTCCAGAGTAGGAAGAAATGGGCAGTCTTCACACAAGAATGATGAAAGTAAATAAAACTTCTCTAGAGAGCAGTTTGGATGTGTGTAGCAATGTCTTTAAAATGTGCAAGCAACCCTTCAACTTAGCAATTTCACTTCTAAACATTTCTTAAGCACACACACAAAAAAGAATTATGAGTAATCTAGAAGGACAGCAACAGACTGGAAATAACTTAAATGTTCAACAATGGGTGACTGTTAATTATGATACATCCATGCATTGTAATAAAGTATAAGATCAGTAAAAAACACCTACTAGAAGAACATTTAATATCAGAAATTTCCATGATGAATTAAGCAACAAAAAGCAGGTCATAAAATAAGATGATGATGGTAATAATGCTAACATGAAAGTACAGGTGCTTATACAGACACACACACAAAGATTATAAAGACATGCAAAATGTTAAGGACGGTTTTTTTTCCCCTTGGGCTTTTTAGTATTTATGCATTTTCTAAAATATATAGATTTTTTTTTTCTTGGACAAAAGAAAAATCTAATCAGTGTATTTTAAAAATCGTGTTCCCTTTAACCTTTCCCAACTCCTACATATATCCACTTTTCATTCATGGACTCACTACAACCCTGAGACTCCCCAGGGGCTCCCCTGCTGTGATCCCCTGCAGGTGATCTGGACAATCCTGCAGGCCTTCCTCCCACACCAGAAAAACCAATGAAAACCAGAACAGAAAGCCCCTCTCCTGGGATGCCACGTCACGTCCCGGCTGTTCCAGGCAGTGAGACCCACACTTGGCTGTGAATGATCTTGGGCACTGCTCTCAGGCTCCTGGTCTTAACTCAAATTCCCAATGTTGGGACTTCCCTGGCGGTCCAGTGGTTAAGACTCAGCGCTTCCACTGCAGGGCCGCTGGTTCCATCCCTGGTTGGGGAACTAAGATCCTGCATGCAGCGCACTGCAGCCAAAACAAACAAAGGAACAAAAAATTCCCCATGTTTCCTCAAACCCCAACTGAGTTCAGAACCCTCCCCCCGACCCCCTGAAAACTCCAAGTCTGCCCAAGCTTGCCCTCCAGTACTCTGTAATCTCTAGGGCAGTGCTTTTCAAACTGAGAGTTGAGAGGTGTTAATGGACGAAGAAAATCAATTCAGTGGGTCCTGGCCAACATCTTTTTAACCACGATAAAAGCCCCTCCTCCTGTGGAGGGGAATCAGGCTGCCTGCACTCACCTGCTTTTACTGCCTTCCTCTGGGACATCACGTACGTAAGTCCACTACAGGCTACAGCTACTTCTGAGTTGCTACTGGTCTAGAAAGGTATTTACAACACTTTGTTGAGTAAACACAATGTCTGATATTATCCTGTTTCTATAAATAAACAGAATAAATAAATATATTAAGAGAGAATACTGGAAGTACAGGAAAGCGTTCAACAAAATGTTTAACACAGTTATCTCTTGGTATATAGGGTTGTGAGAACTTATTTTCTCTTTTCGTCATTTGTAAAATTTTCCAATGCTCAACATCGCTAAGAATTAGAGAAATGCAAATCAAAACTACAATGAGGGACTTCCCTGGTGGCGCAGTGGTTAAGAATCCGCCTGTCAATGCAGGGGACACGGGTTCGAGCCCTGGTCCAGGAAGATCCCACGTGCCGCCGACCAACTAAGCCCGTGCACCACAACTACTGAGCCTGCGCTCTAGAGCCCGTGAGCCACAACTACTGAGCCCGCGTGCCACAACTACTGAAGCCCAAGTTCCTAGAGCCTGTGCTCCATAACAAGAGAAGCCACCACAACAAGAAGCCCACTTGCCGCAACTAGAGAAAGCCCATGCGCAGCAACAAAGACCCAACACAGCCATTAAGTAAATAAATAAATTTATTTTAAAAAACCTCACACCAGTCAGAATGGCCATCATCAAAAAGTCTGCAAACAATAAACGCTGGAGAGGGTATGGAGAAAAGGGAACCCTCTTACCCTGTTGGTGGGAATGTAAATCAGCACAGCCATTAAGGAGAACAGTACAGAGGTTCCTTAAAAAACTACAAATAGAGTTACCATATGATCCAGCAATCCCACTCCTGGGCACAGACCCAGAAAAAATCATAATTCTGAAAGATTCATGCATCCCAATGTTCACTGCAGCACTGTTTACAATAGCCAAGACATGGAAGCAACCTAAATGTCCATCTACAGAGGAATGGATAAAGAAGATGTGGTACATATATACAATGGAATACTACTCAGCCATAAAAAGGAATGAAATGCCATTTGCAGCAACATGGATGGACCTAGAGATTATCACACTAAGTGAAGTAAGTCAGACAAAGAAAGACAAATATCATATATCACTTATATGCGGAATCTAAAAAAAAATGGTACAAATGAACTTATTTACAAAACAGAAACAGACTCAGACCTAGAAAACAAACTTATGGTTACCAAAAGAGAAAGGTGGAGGGGTGGGATAAATTAGGAGTTTGGGATTAGCATATACACACTACTATATATAAAATAGATAATCAACAAGGACCTACTATATAGCACAGGGAACTCTTATGGAAAAGATTCTGAAAAAGAATGGATATATGTATATGTATAACTGATTCCCTTTGCTGTACACCTGAATCTAACACAACACTGCAGATCAACTATACTTCAATATAAAATAAAAATTAAAATTAAAAAATTTCTATATTAAACACCTATTACTTGCATGATTTTTAAAGCACTGTTACTATTTCTGTATTATTATTACTCTTTCTATATTAAGTGCTCTCCTAGGGCCTTCACATTACCTGTAATTAGTGGGTTCAAATAATGGATGAAAGAGGAGATATGAGACAGATGTCAGCATCGTTTGATGCAGAATCGTTTAGGCCTCTAAGACCATGTTACTAAAAGCCATGGTGTGGAAAACAGGAGAGCGGACAACATCTAAATAAGGGATCATCCAAGTGATGACCAGGTCACTAGAAAGCCTGGTGGGAGCAAAGAACACAGACAGAAGGCAGATAAACCTAGGCTCAAACTGCAACTCCGCTGTGACAAGTTACTTTGCTGTGTCAAGCCTCAGTATTCTCATCTGTGAAATGGGGATGATGTGATGAACCTTTCAAAGCATATCCCATTCGAAGTGGAGAATTTTAGTAAATGCAGTACACAGTGAGTGGCATGCAGTAGGACTACAAACAAAACCGATGTCTTTCGTCACTGAGAACAGGGGAAGTCAAGGAGAAGAGGCCAGAAGAAATAATCATATTTGCCTGCTACTGTTTAAACTTTTTAAACAGCAATTTCTTAAGAAAGGGAGGAAATGCCCACCCTGTTGAGTGGGAGAGAAGGAAAGGCAGGAGAGCCAGGGGCGGGCAAGCAGCACAGGGCCCAGCACACGGACAGCCCTGCAGGCCTTAATTACACCCTCTTGGCCTTGGCCTTGGTCTGCACAGGTTCCACCGAGTTCTCTGGAAAATGCTTTACAGGGGCTTCCTGAGGACAGTTATTACCCAGTCTCACCCCTAAGCCCAAAGTGATCCCACAAATATTTGAGCTTCTACCACTGATGGGGCACTGTCCCCACACACAGAGAGAGGAGAGGAGGGAGATGAAACAGAGTTTAGTTTCAAAGGTCTGACGAAGTACACACACACGCCAAGATAGAATGAGTAATCTGGGACACAAGCTTCACAAGGGAGATGTGAGAGCTTACAGGAACGCGTGCCTCCTGCTGGGAAACGAGGGAAGCTTCCTGGGAGAGAGGGCAGCTCTGCTGCACCCGAAAGTCAGAATGGGGTTTTAGCAGGTTCTCCACAAAGCGATCCTCATTCCAGAGAGGGCACAGCACGAACAATGAGTGACCCAAAGGCAAAGGGTGTGTCTCGGCAGGAGCAGTCCACTCGGGCCAACACAGGACACCTACTGAGAAGTAAGAGAATACCACCAACGACAATCACATCAGTAACCAACCAGTAATCATGGGTGTTATAAGGAGCAGTGAAAGAAAACGTGGAGGACTCCAGTGTCAGGGTGACCTTCTGGACTAGCGGGGATGCGCTGAGCACAGGGAAGTGATGTGATCAGAGCTGTGCTTCTGTGAGATTAATGTGGCCACTATGCAGGAGTCAAATTTGCAGGGAGAGAGACTTCCAGCCAGAGGTCGGGAGACTATTGCAAAGGTCCAGACCCTGATGGTCAGGGTTAGAGCGGAGACTGCAGTCACGCAAGGAAACTACAAGATGCAAACAAAAATAAATAAGGATGCAATCTGACTAGTAATTTCCAGGATAATTTAACTCTAGTCTTAACACAAGCACAAATATCTATATGAAAAGTGGGGAAAGGTCAGCTCTAGCTACTGACTTCTTTGGTGCTCAATGGAGGCCACTCCACATTCCACCAAAGAACAGCATCCTGTCCTGAAAAAAGCCTTGAAAGGCAGAACAGTGGTCCCGAAACACAGAAAAAGAAAATCCAGAACTCCCATTTGCCATGCAAGCCTCGGAAACAATTCAGAGCAGTATGTACTTCCAACCCTTGACGCAGGGTTGTGACCACACTTAATGACAAAATTATAAACTCCAGAGAATGTCTTTCCCCTGAAATAGTTTCCCATCTCCAGGGAACTATTCATGTCTAAAGTTCCTGATCAGACCTAGGCCTGGCCCGGAGGCCCCAAGTCATCTTAGATTTCTTGCCTTAGGTGATAGGAGACAGAGCAGCTGAGGTGAACGTTTCCTACCACCAAGAGTAGCCACTAAAGAATGTCAGCTGGAGATTTCAACAAGCAAATCTTACTCAACAATCAGGAAAGGGGAAGTACAAAGGGGAGGGGGAAAGAATGGAAGACAAACCGCATAAAATAAATGATGGTTTTAATGCTTTGGACTAGGGGGTCGGTAACACTGGAAAGAGAGATGGAGAGCACAGAAGGGTGGGAACCACGTTCTAGGTCCAGGGAAGGATGTTTCAAGGAAGGCATCACGCAGACGCGCTGCAGGCCAAGGGACCATCATGCATGCCCCTGGACAAGGCAGACACGCACCCTCCTTCCCGCCAGAAAAAGGCCCAGGTGACGTGTCCAGCAGAGTCCTCGGCATATTCATAGCAGCCACCTCTATTCTGGGGGTGACTAGCTCATTCCTAGCACCCAGGAAGGGTGAGAGAAGAGGACAGTTTTCTCCTAGAGAGTATTAGTAAGAATTAAGCCAAGTGAAAAAGAAGTGCTTCCTCTCAACTACTTGACAGCCCTTTAGAAAGCTCTGGAGAGGAGAGATATGATGGTGGTGAAAAACGAACAGGACCACACTTGTGAATTTTCCAAGGAAATGTACTTCTTCTACTCCAAGAAACGAAACTTTAAAATCTTAAGCATTTTAAAAGAAGAATTTCCTCAAAATATATTAGATTGAACCATAAGCAATCAGCATTTTTGTAGGTCAAAAACAGTCGAATATTAACAATCAGCATTTTTGTAGGTCAAAAACAGTCGGATATTAACAATTTCATGTGATTGAATCGTAGTACATGCCTTCCAACTTTTTCTACAGCGGAGACAGGCAAATTTTTTCTTAACAGACCAGACTGTAGATATTTCAGGCTCTGAGGGCCAAGAGGCAAAACAGATTATGTAGGTAACCATTCAAAAACATGAAAACCATTGTTAGGCCCTACAAAAACAGGCATGGGCTAGATCTGGCCCATGGGCCACCCTTTGCCAATCTCTGTCTTACAGTATGACAAGGGTAAACTTTTTCTGATAATGTTCACTATGAAAATGGCTGACTTTAGAGTAATACAGTGATGCCCTTGGAGGATACGAAAGTCTATCAGTAAAAGCCACTGCTCCCATCCCAGCCGGCTCTAACGCTGGTGGTTGGTCTGAGCCCCCAGTCTGCTGTCAGCACTCCCTTCCGCTGCTGCTTCTACCGATCTGGCTTATTTTAGAAGCAGTTGTCTGCGGGAGGGTTTGAGGGTGGTTCTAACTTTTCTACGAAGAAAAAAGAAAAAGAAATGTACAAGGAAATGGGACTTAACGGTAACTGTGAATAACCATTAACTACAGAAAGGATAGGGGAGCAAAGGCACTCTGAGGAATTACCCCAAACACACCCCTGATTTGAATTCAAAATTCCAGAGGTCCAAAGGGCAGCAACAAAAACAGGTAAATACCTAAACAGCTGGCCCAAGGCTGAAAGATGAAAGACTAAAGGGAACAAAAAATAAGTTTGAGACAGACTATGCTTTATAGAAATAAGAGAGATCATTAAATGGGCAATAATCATTTTTCTCCTAAGTTATCAGGGTAGAGCCAAATAGGAAAAGGCTGCATTTGTAGCCACTCCCAAAAGACTACTACTGGGAAAACTTAACTGTTGTGAGACATAGAAAGTCATCACTGAGGGAATCAACAGTTTCCTCCTATGGAGAATGTTAAGAAATTAGAGTCGGGGACTCTCTCGCCAACATGTATTCAACAATGACATACCCTGAGGACCTCCTCTGGGTCCGTGAATTTTTTTATTTCAAAAGAATTTTTTAAATCACTGGGAAATGTTCCTAATTTATGGCATTGCTATTGTTTCAAATGTTATATATTGTGATGAAAAAGGAAAACTTAAACAAACAAAAAAACCTGTATGTGAGTGCATGTGCTGAAACAGAAAAGGGAGATTGCTGATATACACTTCTGGTCTGTCTTATAGGGCCACTGAATTATAAAAATCCTAATTTAGATAACATTTCTCATCATTCAATATTAAAAACTTACCCTAGAGCGGATCCATTCTCCCGCATTTCTAAACACTGTCATGTATATCTTATAAACCTTCACCAGTTCAGTAGCCTGCAATATTCTACACTGAAAATTAAAGGTAAAAAATAAAAAAGAGAGACAAATCCCATACATACATGAGCTGCCTGGATAACAGTGAGCCTCTGGGGACCGTCTGCCCATAGCGACCAGTCAGCACATCATCAGGGGCCCCGGCAGTTTCCAAGTACTCAGGAAAGACTGAGATGTTTAAGCTGTGGTACGGGGAGGGGGAGACAAAAAGAAAGTAGAAATAAAAAAACAGATTTAGGATAATGATTGCATATTTTCATTCAAATGCTAATGATGACCACAAATTTCCAGATAACCAGGTTTATGAATTATTCATAGTCACATCCGAGATGAAGTCTCCCTGTCACTGCTGGCAGGCCCAGAGCACGTTGATGATTATTAGCATGTGGCCCCTATACTAAGTGTGACAGAAGTGCACGTCGCTGCAAGTCTATCCATCAGGGCTGGCCCTCACTGGCTCTCTTTATTTATTTACTTATTTATTTGGCCACGCCACGTGGCATGTGGGATCTTAGTTCCCTGACCAGGGATCAAACTGCACTCCCTGCATTAGAAGCACAGAGTCTTAACCACTGGACCGTCACTGGGCCTCTTCAGAGGACCAGACAACCCCATCCACCCTGACGCTTTTTCATCTCACTCTTCCTTAACGTCAAGGAATAGCACTAGCCTGGTTCTTTGTTGTGACATCTAAACTGATATTCTGTAAAAAAAAAAACAAAACTCTAAAAGCTTGAAAGGAAAAACTAAATTTTCTACACTGGGTAGCAAAGACATCAAATTAATTTTTTTTTAACTTTTCATTGAAGTAGAACATAAATATAGAAAAGGACACATAGCACACACAGACAGCTCAATGAATCTTCCTATACTGAACACACCAGATCAAAACCCAGAACATTATCAGTACCCCAGAAACCCCCTTCGTGCCCCCTCCTAAAGGTACTACTACGCATAGATTACTTTTGCCCTTTTTTGTAGACATCAAATTGATTTATTGTCCCTATCAAGTCTTCACTTAAAAAACATACGTTGAACGCCTCCTATATGTGAAGCACCGTGCTAGGCACGGGCGCTACAAAGAAGAATAAGGCACTGTCTCTGTCTTTAAGGAAAGCAAAGTCTAGTGGGACCAAGAAACACACACAGCTGACCCCAAAGGGCAGTGGGATGAGCACAATGACAGATTCACGGCAAGCAGCCCAGAAACGGAGAAGTCGGGGAAGGCTTCCAAGTACCAGGGGTGCCTGGCATGTCCTCAGGCGGGGCAGGACTTAGCCAAGCGGGGACTGGGAGACAAGACAACGGAAAAGGCAGGAGTAAGGAAACTGCCTGGTGTATTCAGTGTTGCTGGACTCTCTAGAGTGAGGCCAGGAAAGAAGCTGGAGCCCGACTGTAACCTTGTACACATATTCGGGAACTTTAAACTAGTTGCAGACAGCCACTGATGGATCAGATCTGGGTTTCAGGTGCATTACTCTCTCTCTGGGTGGATTCAAAGAGGGCAGAGTAGCGGCAGGGAGACCAGTTAGGTTGGAGAGGAAGGGTGAAGATTAGGGCAGTGGAGGTAGGCGGGGAAGGGAAAAGGAGAGAAGAATTAGTACTTGGGAAACATCCAGACACTAAAAGCAGAACAACATGATACCTGACTACATGTGGGTGGACGGCAGTGACAAACGAGGTAGAGAATACTAGTGAATTAACACGTTTAATAAGGAAGACAACGGGTTTAGTTTGGTGCCTTAGAAATTGAGATGTAGAAGATTCGAGTGAGGACACGCAGATATTCTTGAGAGTGAGGCTTGGGGAAGAAACCTGAGCAAAACGTAGAGGCACAGAAGTGGTCACTACATAGAAAGTAGCAGAAATTAGATTAGTGGGTGATATCACTGAAGGAACGTGGGTAGAGGGAGAAGACTGGAGGATTAGTGCCAAAAGCAGAACCGTAGAGACAATGACAGAACTGGCAGAGGAAAAAGATCTTCTGAAAAGGACCAAGGAAGAAAGGCAGAGAGGTACCATGGAATACAATGAGATGAATAAAGATAAGAAATGAAAACTATAGCTTTGGCTTTGACACTTAAGCAGCCACTGGCCACCTTGACTGAAGGTGGTTTCACTGAAGTGGTAGAGGCAGCGATAACAGAGCAAGTGAAAGAAGAGAAAGGAGAACGAACAGTTGTTGAAAGGCACTGGTGCTAATTAATGGAAGTCCCTATTGACAGCAGTAGAGACAGAAAGGTTGAGAGTTCAAGAGGGAGGAGGTAAGGATGGAATAAAATCCCAAAGGAGGTGGGGGAAAAGGGTCAGGAGTACAAACGAAGGGCCTGAGCTTGAAGAGGAAGGGGGAATTCACAACCCTCTTATATTAGAAGTATATGAGACTTAGAGGAGTGAAAACAAATCGGTTATAGTAAGTTTGTAGGTAACAGCACTAGGATATTAGAGGCAATAGACTAAATGACATCAGTATTGTAGATAAATAGCTGCCATGGTTCTTTGCTAGGAATAAGTTGACACATAAATGGTTTGACGACATAGACCTTGAAAATCTTGGTTTCTGGCATGCTACCCTGTTATAAGTAGTGTGACCCTGTTTTAAGGTAAATAAACATATACGCCAGTACATATCAAAGTGGGAAGGGGCATTTGCGAGATAGGCACACCCACAGTAGAACTTAGTAGTAGTACCAAAAAAATAGCATACAAGCAAAAGATTCAGAAGAACACTCTTCTTAAAATGATCTTTGGTCCCCGGTGCCAACCTTTCCAAAGGTTTACATATAGTTTCATTAAATGAAACCACTACCCACTATCGTACAAGGCCTCTTAAGATGCTTCAATTCAAAGACTCTTTCTAGCACGACTAACCTAATGAGAACGAAGAGTCAGACATCTTAAAGAAAAGGCAAAAGGAAGAGGAGAGTGGAGCTGGCAGTGGCACCTGCCCGCGATTTCCTAGCGAAACGTCCCTTAAGACAGCAGCGCAGTCATCATGCGCCATCTCCTGCCCACTCTTTCGCCTCAGGTTTTGGTGAACCCAGAAGTGGGTGGAGTGACTTAGCTCTTGGAAAGCACTCCAACGATGCCAAAAGTAGCAAGGCTCATTAGAAAATCTAATGCAACGGAAAACACCTTGAGAAGCAGATTTTCTGTTCTCTAGGCAGCCTTTGTGATCTCACAAACTCTGAGGCTGCTCCAGGGTTGTTTGTCTATTCTGGTCACATGAACATGTCTCCAGGCCATCTTTGGAAGATGACAGAATTTTAGAATTCTAGATAAACACATCATTATCATCCTTGAAGTCAGTCAGGATTGAGATGCTTCCAGGGCCATCAGATGACTGCTGACTGGGCCATTCATCTTTGTATCCCTGGGGCACAGGAGATAGAGCAAGCAGTCCATAAATATGGAATCAATCGATAAACCAATACATAAGCGAAGAGTTCTCACAACGAGGAGGTAAAGAGGCCAATTAAATGGTGAGAACAGAATTAGTCTTTCTATTCCTTCCCTTCCCACCCTAACTGACTCAGAGCCAAGCCGCAAATCGCATTCAACTGCATTTACTTTCTTCTTCACAGAAGAACGTCTCTATGAACTCATAAATAAATATTGTGTGTTAAGAGAAATCACGAAATTATGAAAAACAGGATGCCTCTTAAGTGGGAAAATAAGTAGGTGCGAACATTTTGAGCATACAAAGAAATAGAAATTGCCCACTTTACATCTATCTGCCTTCTTTGTTATCCTTCGGTGTGAAGGACAGACCCATTATTACTTTAACAGCAGGATTCCTCTCCTCCCAGCCGAGCATCCGCACAGCAACCCGCTCAGCTTCAACCCACTGGGCAACAGATCCTAATGAGATAATCAAGTCTCGCTTCCTTAAAAATTCTGATCCTAACATATATTTATATTATGCATCATCTCATTTCTTTTATAACGCATAAGCTCTAAGGTATCACTGATCACACTGAACACGTTTTACACATGACAAGAAGCGCACTGTGGTATTGTCTGGAAACAACTTTAAGGATAAAGTTCCCCAAAGTGAGGAATAGTGGGGTTGTTGTTTTGTTTATTAGTATGTACCATGTGACATTTTTCTGAACTGTTAAAAAACAACTCGGTCCTGAAACATCCAATCTGTTTCTGCCCATCTGAACAGCAATATATGGAGAAGGAAACAGATCTTTGAGACTGCCATCCTTTTTCCTATTCTTGATTAAGAATCTAGGAGACCAAGATGAACAATACACCATTCACTTGAATGCAAGCCACCAAGGGGAGGAAAGGAATATTTATGCCAGTGCACAAAGTGTTTAGTGTGCAACTTTTTAATTACTGTATTTATGGTATTAGCCATAATATATTCACTAACACAAATGCTCTACAGGGACATTAATCCTCAACAAATACATCAATGCTTCCCTCCTCTCCTCCAAATACTTATTATGCTGATATGGGGCAAAAATGCCAAGAATTCTCTCCGAAATAAACATTTCATGTCCACAATCACTTGTTCTACTATCTCCCTTTCTGTTTTATAACATAACAACTCTACTTCAGTATTTGCTATTAACCTAAAAGACAAATTTGTAAGCAAAATATTTTTTAAAGGGCTTTGTTTAATGTAACATCTTTTTTGATGTGAAAGCTGGTAAAAAAAGTTGATTATGGTCTACATAACATATTCTGTAACTCATCAAATCATAAGTCTCTGTATCACTCTGCACTTACAGCACTGTATAACTTCTGCTCTTTAGAAACCTCAAGGAGTAAGGCATTGAGGATGATGAAGCGTTTCCTAATGGCTGAAGGATGACACATCTAAGAAATAAAATGGGCTTAATTTCAACCATACTGGATTATTTTTTTTTTTCCTAAAAGGTAATGCCTTCTCAGAGAATCCAGAATGTGATTAGGCTTTGGTGACACAGGATCATCAATATGACTGTCAATTATCATGCTCTGTTAGAACATGAGAACACTATCTCTGAGGAAAAGAAGCTGGCCCAGTGGATACTAGGCAGATGTTGAGTTTCTACCACCGTGATGAGAGCTAGATGGGGAGTTCCCACCAAAGCAACAGGACACTCTGAGAATCAAAGGGAAGAGACTAATGAAATTCAAACACCAAGGAAAAGGAGAGCCAAAGGTGAAATCTAAGTCACAGATCCAGGTCTAGAGCCAAGTGGAGTCAGGATGTGAGTGGAAGATGAATGGATGGGATAGAGGGACAGGGCATAGGACTGGCTTTATGTGTGTGCTGCTGGTAACCGGACTGACCTTGCCTAGAGTGGCCAGTGGCAAGACAACCTTTCCAGGCACAGAGGGATGTCTGTTCCTCTACTCAAAGGTTGCTGACTGCTATATTTTGGGAGATATTTTTGCCTACCTTTCATAGTTTGGTCATCTCCTCTCCCTTGCTGTCAAGAGTTGGGTCTCATTGCTTTTAGAGTATCAACCTTTCCCTTCTTCAAGTCAGCTATGATTTTGGAAACCAAATAAAACTAAAAAGCAGAACAGAATTAAAACTTAAAATACCAAGCTCCAGATAAGTTCTGAAGGACACAGTACACAGACTCTGAACCCATACTGGGGCAGTTGAGACGTCTTTTTTGTTTATTCCTTGGTTCTTATAGAATTCAAATCGTATTCCTTAAGTAGGACTCGGACGAAGTCATTTCGTACAGACACAGCCAAACCTAAAACATGCCCTGGGGTGTTATTTGTAAGTGACTGTGGTTATATTTCAAGGACTTCTTTTAGAGAAACCCAATAAGTTGAATATCCAGGAACACAACCGAACCAGTTGCTCTGATGTGAAGTACCTGGGGAAATGTGGGAATAAACTCAAAAGCTGGAGAAGGGAGGGCTTTGTCACTGCATAAGTAAGTGGCTGTGGGCAAGTCAATTAGCCTTCTACTCCCATCTGTAAAATGGGTTAATGATACCTACCTTGCAAAGGTATGAAGAACAAATGAAAGGCTCAGACGATACCAACAAATGTAAATTAGACCTTAATTAAGTGGAAACGCACTACATAACCCCCTATGACACACAGATCTTTATTTAGAGCTGAGAGAGTCATCTGCCTACTGGTTCCTATCCAGCTCTCACTACCTCATATGATAAGATCCTCTTCCCAAATTATTTTCGACAGCTTTCCTTTTGGTTAATAAATAAAATGTTTCCAACTTAACTGTTTAAATAGGAAGTACAAGTATTACTGCATTTTCAGGTAAAAAAACTAGAAAGTAAAACTTCCCCCCATTATGATATTCCCACTTTGTTTCTTCCTCAATTTTTTCTTATTCAAATGATTTCTTTTCCCTTTTTCCCATTTTTCTTTATTAAATCCTTGCTTTCTCACTGTAAGTTATGCCCTTGCAATAATAGTAACTACCAGCTTTATGTTATTTAGCAGTTTACAAGAGACACTTTCATATACAATACCTTATTTCTCTTAAATTACTTTTACTTTCTTCCCTTTATTTTTACCTTGCTCCACTTTCCAAAACACAAATAGGACTTCCTAAAATCAGCAAAGAAGCAATTTTTCTCCTTCCGACTGCCAACACATTACACAATACTTGGCAGAGTTGTCTAAAGCAAGTTAGACTATATACAGTATACCTAAATCCTGACGCATCCAATTCTTCTTGCAGATTATTTTTTTCTCCCCTGGTGATGATCTTTTGAAGTTAAAATACAGTGAAAATTATGTAAATGTACCACCATGTTAAAATAAGACAGGAAAATCTCTTTAAGAATCATCAAAAATAGTAAATGAAAAATATAAGAGAAAGAAGAGGTAAAAAGACTTACAAAGAGAAAAAGAAAAAGCACAAAGTTGATGCTGTTTTGGGTTCCAGGAAAATCTCCATTATCTATCTCACCAGACCTATTTTTCTCCAAGCTCTGCATTAAATAATCTGATCATTAAATCTGTGAAAACCACAAGGGATGAGCCCATCTCATTAAAAAAAAGATGATCTTTTGAGTTATGATCATGAGAAAGAGCATCTATTTCTGGTTTTAAGGACAGAAGTACTTCCTGCTTCTTGCTCAGAGGCAGCGACACTTCTAGTAAGCTTTAGCACAAAACAGATGCCTGGCACCCTTTACCTATCATGATGAAAACAGGGACCTTCAAATAGAAATGTTTCCTCTCAGAAGCTCTACATACTCTCAACCTTGACCAACAAAGAACATGAGGTGTCTGAAACAGGAAAATATTAATTCTACCATATGAAGGTAAACATTATTTTTTTAAAAAAAAAAAAGGATTCTGTAAGCTCTAGGGTGGGAATCAGATCAGATTCCCCTATATTCATTCAAACCCTACAGGACACAAAAAGCTTTAAAGTTTGAATTGGCTTTCCCTTTGCTTTACAATGGTTGAATAAGGCCCATAGTAATTTTACAGTAATTCTTGACATACCTTAATAAATTAAACATTATTAAACATTATTATGTCTAAAAAATCAGTTGTTAATGTTAAAATTGGAGAACTAATAAAATTTAAGGAAAAAGTTGAAAGAGAGGTCATATTTGGTCCTGATTCTGCTGTGGTGTTTACATGTTCAATAATGTAAGCCTTTGGCACATTATGAAATCTTCTGCATTTTACAAGAGATATTCTGAGATTTTATCCTAGGAATGGAGAAAGATATCATGGTCTGGCACTCTTCTATAGAATCCATTGAGATGCTTCATGGAAACTCAGTATTCTACAGAATACACCTGGGACCACCACATAAAATGGAACTTAGAAAAGAATGTTTTTCCAGCTTGGACACAACTCAAGTCAAACTAGTAGGTAATCTAAGAAAGACTGACCCAACTGGGATTATGGCCGTGGAAAACCTGAAGGGATGGAAGTCATTTCTTTGAAGTGTTGTAAATTGTGTGTGTTATTCTTGTGACTGGGTTTGAGGTCAGACTTGGAATTTATACCTAAGAAATAACTGACCCTTTTTCCTATTATGTACTCAAATCAAGAAAGGATGACACCTAGTTCAATTTTGACAGTGAGAGTAACAATCTCTGAATGAAACTGAAAAGTATAGTAAATGGAATCCATCCGAGAGTAACCAAATTAACTCTTCTTTAATGGACCAGACAACCATGTATCCAAATGGAAAGACCAAATCTCAAAAGTTCACGATTCAGGATTTTCAGGATCAAGTGGTGGATTACAATCATGTGCTTAACTGCATTCCCTCCACTAAATGACACCAAATAAGAGGAAGAGATAAACTCACAAGAAGAAAGAGAATGGAAAAAGAGAAAAATAATGGAAAAAATGTTTGGAAAATGGAAAGCAGATGGGCAAATGACGAGTGAATTTTCAAAGGAGGGACAGACAAAACTGAAATGCCTACTAGCAGAACTGACAGGAAGAAGCCAGACAATATGGGGCACAGACCCTTCAGAAAGTACAAAGTCCAGTTACACCTAAAGTGGGGGACGAATGGAGAAGGCAGTGCAGAGATGGCATTGAAAACCGGAGAACTGCTCGCAAGACATTTTAAGGAGTAAACCTCCAGATCTTTCCTTAGCCATGAAGCTTGTCAACTCCCTCCTTCCGCCTGAAAAGGTCTGGACTCAGGGACACTAGGAAAAGTGACTGGGTGGAGGTACCATCCTGAAACAGAGGACTGAGTCAGAGTGTACACTGAGCGGAGAGACCCACAGCCCCTCCCTGGCTGGGTTTCTAACCAGCCCAAGAAAAGAGATCTACAGTTACCAAAACTAGGGAGAAAGGGGGCTTCTGAAAACAGAAAATCATCCTATGGCAAGTAAGGTCACCAGGTGACATGAGAGAGCCCTGAACTGGTTTATACACAAAGAGCCTTCACATAAATAAAACTGGACAGCAAATGATCACCAGACATGTGATGAAGAGCCTAACGTGACAGACAGGAACTTTAGGAGAAAAGAGAGTCAATGCTGGGAGCGGGGAAAAAACTTCATACACATTATTAAAAAGATACTTGCATCCATAAAGCAAAACAAGAATAGGATGCTATAAAACAGAAATATTATGAGAACAAGAGCTACTAGAAATTAACATTATGATCACAGAAATTAAAAATCCATAGAAGGGAGCTTCCCTGGTGGCGCAGTGGTTAAGAATCCACCTGCTGATGCAGGGGACACGGGCTCGAGCCCTGGTCCGGGAAGATCCCACATGCCACGGAGCAACTAAGCCCGTGCGCCACAACTACTGAGCCTGCGCTCTAGAGCCCACGAGCCACAACTACTGAAGCCCACGTGCCTAGAGCCCGAGCTCCGCAACCAGAGAAGCCATCCAATGAGAAGCCTGCGCACTGCAATGAAGTGTAGCCCCCCCGCTCACCACAACTAGAGAAAGCCGCGCACAACAACAAAGACCCAATGCAGCCAAAAATAAGTAATAAAATAAATGAATAAATTTATTTAAAAAAAAAAATCCATAGAAGGGTTAGAAGATAATAGAGATTTAAATGTTCCCCAAGAGTAGAACAAAAAAATAGAAGGATAGAGATCAGGGACTTTTTTTTTTTAACAATAAGTAAGTTGGAGGAAAAATACAAAAGTTCCAGCATCTGACAAATAAGAGTTTCAGAAAAGAGAATACAGAAAACAGTGGGAAGAAAATTATCCTCCACCACCTGCCGCAAAAATCATCACAATGGATGGAAAAAGTTACACACCAAGGCACATTATGCTGAAACCTCAGGACATTAGGGGATTAAAAATAAAAGACTCTAAAAGCTCCCCCGCTACACCCCTCCCAAAAAATGTCACATATAAAGTAACCAGAATCAGAAAAGCATCCAACAATAGCAAAATTGGAAGCGGAAGAAAAATGAAGCAAGGACCTCAAAACTCTCAGGGAAAATAATTTCCAACTTTAAATTCTGTATCAATCATATGTGAGGAGAGACTAAGTGATATGTGCACACATGCCAGATCTCTCCCAAAAAATTACATCATACACATTCTTCTTTCTCAAGAAGCAACTGGGCAATGTGCCTCCCCCAAAAGAAAGAGGAAACCAGGAGAGATGCTATTCAGTAAACAGGTCAATCAAGAACTCCTAACATGGTAGTAAAAGAAAATTCCAGGTCAACAGCTGTGCATAAGGCCTCAAGAGCAAACAGTCCAGAAGGGAGCAGGCAAGCAGAAGGCTTCCGGAAAAACGTCACACACACCACAGACACACACAAAAGAACTGAGAGCCAAGCCGTTGTGTTTGACCTTATTTGAGAATTTGGGGATGAATAAGTAGCACATAAAGAGAATAGGAAGCCAAAAAAAAAAAAAAAAAGATTTTTTTAATATGCTGAACAAGAAAGAAAATAAAATCACAGTACACCGCATAACTCAGCTGTGAAAAATATTTATGGTGAAAATAAATCGAGATGTAACTATCTCAGAGAGTGAGAGGCAGGTATTTAAGGGAGGGAGTATAAAAGAGAGCTAACCCCTTATATTCCTTAATAGAAATTCAATGTTTAATGTCTAAAAAAGAAAAAAAAAATTTCAAGAAACATCATTATAAAGATAATTAGCTACATGGAAGTAAATATCAGAAGAAGAGTTAACTGAACTGAAAGTAGTTGCCTCTGAGAAATGGGAAATGACGATGCAAATAAGCAGGCAGCAACTTGTAAGCTTAAGAGGGTAGACATTTATGAATGAAATATATAAACCATCTATAAATCATCTAAGACAAACTGATAATGTGAAGTTTCATTTTATACTATAAATTTTTTTAAAAAACAGATAAATCTTAATCTGCTCCTCCTAGTTAATCAAATTGTTAAAATTCCATTTAATGCATTTTATCTTAAAGTAGTAAGGAGCACACCGTGAGAGGTCAATTATACCTAAATTGTTAAGTGACACCTCTAGCCTTAGTTAACACGTGATGAAAGGGTCCCTGGATACCAATGCACAAGAGGGAATCCGCCATCTCTCTTATCATAGAGTGGTCAACTACAGTTTCAAACAGATAAACATGTTGGCCACTCCCCATCTACCAAAGCCCAGACTGTGGTTTCTTATAGTGAAGATTTGTCCTTATAGAGGGAAGAAGGATGGAGACTATTCAGCATCTGAACCCCCTTCCTATATTTGGGAAATTTCTCATCATATGAGTATTGATGAGAGACACACCTTTCAACATAGAGACAAAAATGGCTGGACCCTCACCTTGCCAGACTCCCTTGCAGCTAAGGCATGGGACCTGGTCTTGGCCCGACCTGCATCTAAAGCTGGAGACAGGGGCAGGAGGAACTTATCGTGGGTGAGGGCAATGGCAACAACATCTAGTGCCCAGAGGCAGCAAAGGCTGAGGTGACAGAGTTGGTAGCAAGTGTCTGGTCCCAATGGTGTGGTCAGTGTGAACCAGCATGATCCTGTGTTCAGTGACAGGGTCCACCCTGCATAGAACTAATCATAGCATATGACCTTGGCTATGAATCTGGCTGTATGGTCCCTAATTGCTCCTGACCTTTTCCTAACTTTTAGCAGTTCTAGAAACTACCCAACAGCATCTTCTCCATAAATGACTTCTCTGCGTAAAGCAACCAGCCAGTCTCCATTGCTTCTGTCTCAGAACCCTGCCTGATACATTGCCCCAGGATACACAGGTGGAGATAGGTGGCCATCTCCTGAAGTTAAGAATGAAACTTTTTTGTTCCTTATGATACCAAAGCAGAATCAAGGACATTTTTCCACAGGGAAACATGGGGGAAGGTTAGGTTTTAAAGTACAAATAAAACTATACTGCTGGAATGTTATAGGTTAAAAGTTTTAGTGGGCTTATCTATTCTTTGAATTCTTTTCTCCCATTAGAAAACACATTCCAAGTTCAAAACCACTAACTGACTTTACAACAAGCCACGAGAATGTAGTAATCAGTTTGTGAATTGGGAGTTGTCACTACTCACATTTGGCAAAAGACTTGTGCTCAAGATTCTTACTGTTGTGAGTGGGCAGAAGAGCAGTGGGTGAGGAAGAACAATTTTCTTTGTCTTTCTACTTAACACAGAGCTTTCTGAGAGCTGAAGCTATTTGAAAACCAGTGGTCAAGAACTGCACATGAATATGAAAATGCAAACCAAGGCATCCAAAGATTTATACTCAGCTGTAGAAACATCAATATTGCTGAAAAGCTACATCCATCAGCTCAGCCTACTGCAGCATATTTAGTTCCAAGACTGAGAAAGCTGAACCCTAGGCAATTTATCTGCATGTGCGTTGGGCTAACCACACAAATTTTGCAGACGAAGCTAGAAGTTAAGATAGATAGATTAGAGCAAACTGTTGATGTGACCAAAAAGGTTTCATAAAAGAGTAAAGTGCAATCAGGACATTAATAGAAATGTGGATGGAAAGAAAGAAAGCCTCTCTCTGTGGTGCCCATTGTTTCTGGAAACTGAGGAAGTCTTTCATGACAAAGTACAGCCACAGTTTTTGTTAGTCATACTGAACAAGATTATACGCACTCTGTAAAGAAGCCTAACAAAGTAAATGCAAAGCCTGATGTACACACATAATTTCCCCTCCTGTGGTGTTATTTCATAAAGACTTGCCAAGAGATCCATCCCTCAGTCACAGAAGTCAGGCTATAAATCACCTTGGAAAAAAAATTAATTGTATTTCAGCTGGTGATGTAAATGCTACTTCAAATTCTATCAACTGCCAAAGCATCTTTACCATACATTCTTCTCCTGTGCCGTCAGTTCCCATGAAATATCTAATGGCCACTAAAACAAGAGTTTTATTCCACAGTTGTCCAGGTGAATTATATTGTGCTCACACAGTGTTTTGAAAAGCTGAGATAAATTCATCTCAGTTAATCCCAGATCACCACCCCGCCCCCAGCTCCCTGTTTCATTTGGAGATTACAATGGGCAGTGATTCCACACAGTAACATGCGTGTGTGTCAGAGTGAATATGCAATTGAATCACCACAGCTCTGTACAGAACAAAGCACAGGTTTGATTTTAGCTCTGTACAGAACAAAGCACAGGTTTTGATTTTGCTACTTAGGTTTCAGAAATGAAAAGGTCGGGGGGATCCCAAGAAATCAGTCTCAAAAGCTTTTTCCAAGACTACTTTTGTGAGAAATTTTAAAATAAGGCTCAGTTTCTGATACACAAGTATAAAGGAGGCAAATTCACAGCTAGTTACTGAATTTCAAAATGGTGAAACCCTAACAGCTATTTCCAAAACAGACTCACTGTATCCAAAGCCTGAATTAATATTTAGGTATATAGAAATATTTCTTTGTTTTTCCACCCTCTCCAGTGGCTTAAGAGATCATTCAGAAATTCACACTGAGGGGTTTTGTTTCATTCTGCATAGGTTCTGCTTCCAACCATCATAAGTAGCAGATTTTTTTTTAACTTTTACTATAAGAATCTCTATATGAGTATATAATCTCTCAAACACCTTCTTAATCTAGATTTTTTAAACAAATGACAAGATGTAACTAAAATGGCATTGGTTTCACCAATATCACACAATGTAAACTGACAGTCAGTGAAGTTCTAAGGAAACTATAAAATGGTGAAATATTATCGCTCACTTGAAAAAGTAGTAACTGAAAGCAAGTCAAATGAACACCAATCCTTCAACATTTACTACAAGCACAGCAGTTTGCAGTAGGTGTGGAACAGGAATGCGGCATGTGACACACCTACTGGCAACAGGGAACTTAGCATCTTGCAGAAACTTGACACGTGGAACAATGATGAACACTGGATCACAAGCCCCCCAGAAAGATTTAAATGTGAAGGACAAGAGGTTGGATAGGTCAAATGAGACCGATTTCTGTCATATTATTAAGCCTATTATACACACTTAAAAGATTTTATGTGACATGAATACGTCCACACCTCTTATATCATAAAGGATACCAATCAACAATACTGTCAAAGTCAATTTCATGCAAGTAAGAAACTTTACCATATCTTTCCAACATCACTCATATTGCTGTATTTATTTTTGACCAGTCTGAGTCTCCCACTGGACTATGAGATATTACAGGTCAGAGGTGTGCCCTGTTGAACTTTTAATACTTAGCTCTCGGCACTACTGAACACAGAATAATCCAATATATTGATGATGAATGAATGAACGGCACTAAAATAGTAGCTATTTATTTGGTGATTTATCTGAATACAAAGATTGATTCTTGACAATAAAACAAAGTTCAGGAGGCTTCTACAAAGTTATATTTCACTAAGAAAATGGTCAAAATTAAGAATCAAAAAATACGCAAAAGAGGTGTTCACTGAAGCATTATTCATCATAGGAAAAATGGCAATATTCTGAATTTTCAACAACTGGGCAATGTGTTGTTTTATTAATGGTCAAACACTGGATAGATTATGGAACCATTAAAAATGACAAACATGAAGGCCTGCAACAGAAGAAATTAAGATGTAACAATAATAAAAAATAAGGGGTCAAAGTAAGATGTATACTACAACCACAACCAAATAAAAATATATACATATGTAAAAAAAGACTGGAATGAAATACACACAAAAATACTTGTTTAAGTAAATAGATTTGGAGCTTATAGGTGATTTTTCCACTCTAAACTTTTTGTAATACTTGATATTTATATCGTCATTTATAGCTCCTATTGTAAAACTGTTATATTGCCATTACAGATTCTTGTAGAAGTAGCATTTTTAACATTACGTGTCTAACAGTAATTGTTACAATGATTATTAAGAATAACTTATTTCATCAAATCTAAGTGCTACCGGAAGCTACCCCACTATTTTATGTGCTAAGAATAAAAACAAAAGCGCTGACAAGAATAGTTATAAGATGTCAGCAATTGCAAGATACATCAAATTTCAAGAATGTTAAAGTGTGAAAGATGTATGTCTCAGAATCAGTGAGACAGAAAAAAGAATAAACAGAATAAAGCAACTGTACAAGAAACTATTTTATTGGTGAAATAAAAGTGATTTCTAGATAACAAGAAACTAACAAATCTATGGGGAAAGTGATAGAAATCTCTTATCAAAATAAATTATTTGACTCACAAATAAGTCTATATAAAGATTGGGATAATGAAAGAAACAAGGACATCACACAACAGAAGTCAAGTCTCCATCATACCCCTGAGATCAAATATATCTGGTCCAAATGGATTGAACAAATGGACTACCAAGAAGTAATTAAGGGCTTCCCTGGTGCCACAGTGGTTGGGAATCCACCTGCCAATGCAGGCGACACAGGTTCAATCCCTGGTCTGGGAAGATCCCACATGCCGCGGAGCAACTAGGCCCGTGCGCCATAACTACTGAGCCTGCGCTCTAGAGCCCGCGAGCCACAACTACTGAAGCCCGCACACCTAGAGCCTGTGCTCCGCAACAAGAGAAGCCACTGCAACGAGAAGCCTGTGCACCGCAACAAAGAGTAGCCCCCGCTCGCTGTAACTAGAGAAAGCCCGCGTGCAGCAACAAAGACCCAATGCAGCCAAAAATAATTAATCAATTTAAAAAAAAAAAGAAGAAGAAGTAATTAAGATAAACCAACAGGCCTAGACAAGATTTTTTAGCTCAGGGTAGGGTGGGGGCTATGAAATGAATTGCTTTGAGTGGCATTCCCTTGAAAGTAATGCTGAAGCTTCCTGTTGGTTTATAATCACAGAGAGGGCCACTGACTGAATTTTGGTAACCTCAAAATTTTTGCATGGAGGAGTAAGATGGGAAGAGGCAGTAAGTCCACATCAGTGAATGAAGCATCATGGTTCACAAAAACAGAATTAAAATTTGTACTTTTCTACCTAGTCCTCTAAGCTTTCCTCCCTAAGTTCACGCATTTCTATAAATAATTGGTTTTTTACTTAAAATAATAATGGAAATTAATTAATCTCACCTGAACTTTTAGCAGTTTAACATGAAGAAAATGTAAGGAACTTTCCAGTTGGAAACCAAATCATGGGACACCACCTTAACTATCCCTGAGAGAGTAACCACAACAATGTAACAAATTGTAAGAACAAACTACAATAAGCAGTGAGACAAAAATATCACCCAAGAAGAAAAAAGTGTCAAGTGCATTATTTTAAAAGCACTGATTATTTAAATCCTTCATACATCTACATATGTAAGGCAAAGGGGTCTTACTCATTGCCAAATAACAAAAACAAAATACAGAAGTCTAATACTAAACTAATACAAACATCAGTTTGCTTACTGTAAGAATGAATAAAAGTCATAAAAGCCAACCTCTCAGAAAAATCAACAAAGCCAAGAGTTTGGTTCTTTAAAAAGTCCAACAAAATTAACAAACCTTTAATTAGACTAAAAAAAAGGAAAGAAGACTCAAATAACTAACATCAGAAATAAAAAAGAGAACATTACTACCAATTGTAAAGATATAAAAAGGATTATAGAAGAGTACTATGAACAACTGTATGGTAACAAATTTGACAACCTCGATGAAATGGGTACATTTCTAAAAACACCTACCAAGATGGAATTATGAAGAAAGAAAATCAGACCTATAACTAATAACAAAATTGATCAGTAATCTCAGAAAGAAAAGCCTAGGACCAGATGGCTTTACCAGTAAATTCTATCAAACATTTAAAGAAGAAGAATCCTTCTCAAGTCCTCCTAAAAAAATTAAAGAGGGGAAAACACTTCCAAACTCATTCTATGAAGCTAGCATTACACTAATACCAACGACACCTTTCTACATAAAACAAACAAACAAACCCCTACAGACCATTATCCCTTATGAATACTGATGGAAAAATCCTCAGCGAAATACTAGCAAACAGAATGCAAAAGCATATTAAAAGTGGCATTTATTGCTAGAATGCAAAGATGGTTCAACATATGAAAATCAACCAATGTAATACACCACATTAAAAGAATGAAGGAAAAAAATATCACCTGATCATCTCAATTGATGCAGAAAATAAACCTGAAAAATTCAATACTCTTTCATGATAAAAAACCACTCAACAAATTAGGAATAGAAGGAAACTACTTCAACAAAATAAAGGCCTTATATGAAAAACCCACAGCTAACAATATACTCAATAATGGAAAAGGCTGAAAGCTTTTCCATTAAGATCAACAGCTAGGCAAGAATGCTCACTCTTGCCACTTCTGTTCAATATAGTACTGGAAGTCCTACCCAGAGCAATTAGGTAAGAAAAAGAAATAAAAAGCATCCAAATTGGAAAGGAAGAAGTAAAATTATTTCTGTTCACGGATGACATGAAAACCCATCACAGATGTAGAAAACACTAAAGATTCCAGAAAAAAGAAAAAAAAATTGGTAGAACTAATAAACAAATTCAGCAAAGTTATAGGATATAAAATTAACACACAAAAATCAGTTGCATTTCTATACATTAACCATGAACAATCCAAAATGATAACTAAAGACAATTCTATTTATAATAGAATCAAAAAAGAATAAAACACTTAGGAATAAGCTTAACCAAGGAGGCAAAAGGCTTATACACTGAAAACTGCAAAATGTGGCTGAAAGAAATTCAAGAAAAGTCAAATAAATGGAAAGATATCCTGCATTCATAGATTGGAAGACTTAATATTGTTAGGATGTCAATACTACCCAAAGTGATACACATATTCAATGGAATCCTTATCAAGACCCCAAAGACATTTCTGCAATTGTGAAGTCCGCACATATTCTCTCTTTCAATAAATTTTAAGGGTGAATTGCTCCAAGTTACCAACAGACATTAATAATAATTAATCAACCTATAAAGTAATATATTGAACATTGCGAATTGGAAGCTACCATTCAGACATACAGAGGATTCAACATTTAAAATAGGGTGGCATCATCACTAACATTCAGGCTGACAATGGACCAAATTCACAACTTTTTGCACGAGACAATCACAGGGGAGACTTGGTGAGCTTGTCTGCCATTGCACTTGAAAAGCATACCGACAGAATAGTATAATATCAGATAATGGGTGGAAAGGCCTTTTCCAGCAACAGATACCTGGGTCTCCACAAAACAGCTGCAGTCACAAACCAGGGCAGTGTCGAGGAAGGTAATCACCATCATCAGATACAGAGAGGTTCAATTTGTTCAAAAATTGTACTGTGCATTTTTAGGAGTTATTATAGATGCATAGAATTTCTGATTGACAAAGACCTTTAAAGTCATATTACATGTGAAAATCATTTTATGGATAAGAAAATGAGGACCGCAGGAAGGGGTACCTATGTAACTCAAGGTCACACAACTAGCAGTTAGCAAAACCAGGACTAGAACCTAGGTTCCCACTGTTCCTCCATTTTCCCTAATAAAACTCCTGAGCTTAAGGTTGGGAGTACCACCTTAGTCTGTTGGCAGAAAAAGTCTCCCCACAAAATGATTTCTTTTTCTTTCCAGTTTTATTGAGCTATAATTGACATATAACATTGTATTAGTTTAAGGTGTACAATATAATGACTGGACATATGTATATATTACTAAATGATCACCACAATAAGTTAGTTAACATTCATCACTATGTAGAGTTAAAAATTTTTTTCTCTTGTGATGAGAACTTTTAGGATCTACTCTCTTAGCAACTTTCAAATATACAGTACAGTATTGTTAACTACAGTCACCATCCTGCACATTACATCCCCATGACTTATTTATCTTGTAACTGGAAGTTTGTTCCTTTTGACTACCTCTCCCACCCACAAACCCCTCACCTCAGACAACCACCAATTTGTTCTCTGTTTCTATAAATTCAGGATTTTTTTAGATTGTACATATAGGTGAGATCATACAGTATTTGTCTTTCTCTGTGTGACTTATTTCACTTAACATAATGCCTTCAAGGTCCATCCATGTTGTTGCAAATGGCAGGATTTTCTTCCTTTTGATGTCTGAATAATAGTCCACTGGATATATATGCCACAGTTTCTTTATCCATTCAGCTGGTGATGGATACGTGCATGTCTTGGCTATTGTAAACAATGCTGCAGTGAACATGGGGGAACAAATATATCTCTTCTAGATAGTGATTTCATTTCCTTCAGACATATACCCACAAGTGGAATTGCTGGATCTTATGGTAGTTCTATTTTTAACTTTTAATTTTTTGAAGAACCTCCATACTGTTTTCCATAGTGGCTGCACGATTCTACATTCCCACCAACAGTGCGTAAGAGCTCCTTTTCTCCACATCCTCACCAACACTTTTTATGTCTTGTAATTTTGATGACAGCCATTCTAACAGGTGTGAGGTGATCACAAAACAATTTCTTAAAGATTCTTGACCACATCAGTATATGCCCAATATGATTAAACCAACTCACCCCTGCCTTAGGAAAGGAACCTTCTAGGATTATATGGAAGCCTTTGCACTGATTCTGCATTTGTTGATACCTGTGGCTATTGTCGTCCCATCCCTGGGGTAAGCGGTTAGGATCTGCCCTGTGAGAGGTGGACTTCCCAATGTCAATTATTCTGGGAAGAGGCAGAGCCTGAGATAAGAAATGAAAACTAGGAAGGAAAGACCTGGCAGAAATCTTCCCCCTTCCAGGGCCTTAATCTATTTCATGCCTGGCCTCTACAACTAAATATGCTGACAGTCACTTCTGGGGGAGGGGGCTGGTGGTCCAGGCCAGAGAGTTAGCCTTGTAAGGGCCCAGTGAGGATGGGTCTCAGTATGCCGTATCTAGTAGCAATTTTACGGGACTCTCAGGGTTTTGTGAAAGGTCATAAACTCAACTTTTATCTACTATAGGGAGTTATGGACATGTTTCCAAGCTAGGGATGGAGTGGGAAATAGGAAAGCAGAGTGGGATAGCAGAGCTACCACAGTGCTGGCAGCAATGATTAGCAAGGTCCCCAAAGAAAAGGGGAACCTTGGGACAGGAATCCAGGCATGAGAGCTAGGTTCACCTCATCATATGAAGATGGTGTCCTTTCCCGATCACCTCAGAAGAGGAAGCATTAACTTATAACTAGGAGACACAATGGGTATCTTGCAAATCATCACGGGTTAAACAGATTTCTTGATACCGATAACACAGGATGATATTAACAGGTGAGCACTATGATGACTGTCCAGTGTTTATAGTCAGCATCCATTCTGATTGGCCAGAATCTGGTTGCCAACTATTTTCAGTCTCATCCTTCCAACAGTAATACATGTCTCTCCATCTCAGTTTCTGCTATTGATTCCTAAGCCTTGGAGAACATTAACCTTTTTGTTAGTGCTCATCACAGATGCAGGAATGAATAAACACTCTATTAATAAACCCTAAGCAATAGATACCATTATTCCCACTTTATAGGCTAGAAAACCGAGGCTCAGAGAAAGAACTCACCCACAGATAGCCTGCGGCAGAGCCAGAATTTTATTCCAAAACAAACAGAATTTTAGGACTGTATAGAAACAGTCCCTCTACTCTGGAAATCTACCCTCCTATGAAAGATAACATTGCAGGGAACAAGAAACTATGGGACGTGAAGATAAATGCATCATTATCTCATAAAATATCAATATTAATATGGAAAAGACTGGTCTAATAAGCATGATTTTAATCCTACCCAACTCTCATGCTGCAATTATTGTCAAGCATTACCTGAATACCTAAAAAGCTTTTACATATATCTGTATGACAAAATACTAGTTCATGTCTTCAAATCCATGCATGTGAACTGTAAAACCAATTTAACCCTATTTATTAAGAGAAAAGGCCCAGCATATATTCTATTAATGTGCACTGAGTCCCTATGTTAATGTCTCATTTGATTAAAATATTATTACTATTAAAATATTATTACTATTATTACAAAAGACACAATTTAACAGATTTAAGGAAAAAACTTGAATTCAACAACTTCCCCTCTGGTCATTTATTTAAACCTCTGACAAAGCCTCTGTTCTAAGAAATTATTTCTTCTACTTTCTACTTAGAGAAAAATGAAAGTACATCTGAATTAAATTACCACTGCTGTGGAAACACTGAAACTCTAAATAAAAACTAGTGATCAAGACAAGATTATCTCAAAAGATGCTAGACTCCCTCAACACTGCCCATCATCAGGACAGTCTTTAAATGCCCTTTCTCATAGGCTATGCCAATCATTAGTTGTAATTAAAGTTCTTGTTGAAATTGGCTTATATCTCTCTACATCTGAATCTTTTCAGGTACCGCTCGTTTTCTCTTCTTCCTACTTACTATATGAGATCAGACACTAGTCTGCTTCGAAATTTTACAGGTACTACATCCACATTAAGGTAATTCATCAAAGTAGTCTGAATGCTGTAAAGATTATTTTTTTTAATGCTACAGAATGTCACCAAATTCCCTTATTAGTAGGGTGGCCATTTAATTTATCATCCAAACCAAACACTTGGTTCTGTAAGGGGGCATTATCAAAAATAAAAACAGGCAACAGGCACAGTCAGGACTGTCCCAGCAAACTGACACATATTGCTACCCTACTTATTAAAGAACGAAACCCTGCGCTTAAAAGCCGAAAGTCTCAAAAAAGTGAAATAAAGTTCATGGTGGGAATGGGGGCAGAGTGGGTTAATGTGTGAACAGAAAGTCCGAAGAGTCCAATCAGAAGGTCAAGAGAAAGCTGCATGCTCTCTCAGGCACCCAAATGCAATGGCATTTCCAGCTTATATAAACACACCTTTTCCCCGCCTTGGATATTAAAAGGGTTTGTACATAAGAATCAAGTCTGTCATATGTCATGTGCTCTCCTTATTTATTTATCGGTTTATTTTACTGCTACCCTCACACTCCTCCTCGATATTACCTTATCTCCCACCCACACCCCACAACCCACAAGCTTCCTTTCCCCTCTCTTCCTTATTTTATGTCTCATCACTGAACCAATAAACCAGAATTACTAGGAACTTGCTACATAGCAGGCACTGTGCTAAGTCCTCCTACATAAAATGGGGATCCCAAAACTGAATTACATTCACTCCCTGCCAGCTCAATGTTCAAATTTTTGTTTGAACACTTCGTTTAAAACTCAATACAGGAGACTTCCCTGGTGGTGCAGTGGTTAAGACTCCACGCCCTCAATACGGGGGGCCCGTGTTCAATGCCTGGTCAGGGAACTAGATCCCACATGCCTGCCGCAACTAAGAGTTCGCATGCCACAACTAAGGAGCCAGTGAGCTGCAACTAAGGAGCCCGTGAGCCGCAACTAAGACCCGGCGCAACCAAATAAATTAATTAAAAAAAAAAAAAAAAAACTCAATACCATTTCACTCCAGCCTCCATTTCTGCATGTCCTAAGCAGCCCAACCAAGGAGTACAGTTGCCAAGTTTCCTAGTGAAGCCACCTCTCTATTTATTTGTAGATAATTTAGTACAGTATATACATTGATATAAAAGAATAAACTAAACAACTTTCGTTAAGGCGTCAAAATTTCCACATCTTAAAAAAACTTTATAAAAGCTCTTCTGCTCTCCCAACCAAGACACTGCAGCTTTTGGAGGGGAACACTCTTTCTTGCATACCTTTTTCCTCCTTGAAGCTGGTGAAGGATTATGTCTTGCCCACCACTGAATTTCCAGCACCTAGCAGAGTGTCTAGCACAAAATAGACACTCAGTAAATATCTGTTGAATAAATGAATGAATGACAGGCTCATGGTTAATGACTTTTTTTTTTATGTCAACTCCTCAAGATCTTTGCTCCATTGATCAACTCCTCTCAAAAGGCAGTCTCCTCACTCCCTCTGCCCCTCCCCACCACAGTAACAGCTTTGGAGTCAGCCAAAAACCCCAGATCAAATCCCAGCCACTTAATAGCAATGTAACCCTGAGCAAGTTTTCTAATCATTCTCTATGCCTTATTTTTCTTATCTATAAAATAGAGATAGCACTATCAAGTTTGCTAGGTTTTTGTGGTATTTGTGAGATTTGAAAACAATTTATGTAAAGGGCCAGGCAGGAACCCACTAAATGTGTGTCAGATGAAAGAATAAATTGCCATTGTGTTCTGTGGCTCCAGGTCAAAATGTAACCAACAAACTGTAATTTGCCAAAGCTGATCTTCATTTAACAACAGATATGCATCAGAAGCGGTAACACACAACTGAAGTCTATCTGCTGTGGAACATCAAAGGGAGAGTTTAACATCTGCTTTTAAATGCAGGAGAACAACAATTAATCCACAAGTAAAAGGGGAAAGGTATACAATCCGATTTTATTTTCCCCACCAGGGTATCCATGTATTAAGGGATTACCAGTTTACAGAAGACTAAAGCTTTTTTGCAAGGGTCACGTAGTGGGGGGAGGTAACCCTGGAAATGGTTTTTAAATTCAGCATTTATTGATAGCTCCTGCTTTTCACCATCAAGAAGGTACAAGCCAAGTCTGCCCTTCCTTCAAAGTGCAAAACTAAGCAATCAAAAACTACAAGAATAAGACTGAGACTGAAGAGTATTTTTACCCAACTTGTTAGCAATCTAAGACATTAAACCTCAAAAGGGAATAACATCATGAATCTTTGTGCGACTTGAAATTTATGAAGTGTATGCCTGTGATGGACAGGACACTTTGTTTTCACTGTAGAGCCACGTTCTGAGACCCATTCTCCTGCTGTCAGGCCGAGCAGCAGCCGTGGGAAGAAGCAGCTCCCTGTGCTTTATTTCTAGCACACCTGAAGCTGCCATCAACTGCGGCCATGACAGCTATTTACGGGCCCTTACTTTCCCCTTTTCCAGTAACAGCGGCAGAGACAAGCTATGAAACTTCCCCAGGGTTTGCTTTCCTTCCTCACAGCTCTCTTGGAAGATGAAGGAAACCCCAGAGTTTTTCAAAGCCCGGAGGCAATGTTGATCTTGAGTAACATTTTCTATTTTCTTAAAAGACGTCATTTCCTACTCTCCTCCAGCATACAGAACATGAAGCAAAGCCTAACTACCTCCTTAGAGTACAGGAAAATAAATGCAGTAGTTACAAGAGAACGTGAACTCTGGTTTAAAAACAGCAAAGGGTTAGGGATAAACACGGGCTCTAATACTGAACCGTCAAATTCTGTCCTGCGAGCTCACAGTTTTGGCCTCCTTTAAAGAGTATCTGAGCAAAAGTGGCTCCCATCTGAATACGGATATTTTTTCCCTAAATTCCCAGTGAACCAAGTACACGAACCTATTATAACAACCTGTTTTCTTATCCATCTTCATTTTACAGATGCTTTCTTGTCATGAGTCACAGAGTTTATAAACCAAGAAACTAGGGTGCAAACCTAGGCAGCCTGACCCCAACGGTCTCCCATAATATGCCCTGAACCAGAAAAGTACTTCTGTTTGTTGTCTAAATCTGAAACCAGCCAGGACCAACAGGAGTGACCATCAACACAAGGGCTCCACATATTTTTACAAACTGAGGTCCTTACCTGCATGGATGATGGGGTAGTATTTTTTATGAACTCAAAAATATCATTTAAGACAGTTTTATACCTGCCATAGCAATGAAGCAGCAAGCACAGCTTTACAGCCTCCAAAAGGGCTTACAAGAAGTGCATTGTAGTCTCAGCTTCAGTTTTGGACAGCAAGTCACAAGATAAAATGGCAATTAGGAATTTCCTGAAACTTTAGAGATCAATCTAGATGTCAAACAATTAAATAGATAAATAAATAAAATATCAAACTAAAATCCAATTACCCCCTTTTAAGTAACACTTGATATAACTTCAACAGAAGCTTTATATATATAATTTTAAAACACTGAATTTCAAGGGACAAAACATCTTAGAGATTATTCATCTTATCAATGCAAATTTTATTGAGCAAAGAGTCATGAAAGACAAAAAAAAAAAAAAAAAAAGTGAATGACACTGGATCCCAGGCCTCAAGACCTTAGTCTATTAAACATTATGTAAATAACTATAACCCAATTCAAGTTAAAAACAATAAAAGATAAAATCAGAATATACTATGAGAGACTGAAGTAGGATATTAAGGGAGTTTGACACACAGAAAGGATCACTTCTGATCACAGCACAGTGGTTAAGAGCCATAAACATGAGCATCATACAGACCTGAGTTCAAGTCTTGACCAGTCCACTCCCTAGCTATGTGACATGAGACAAGTTATTTAACCTCACTGAGCCTCAGTTTCAAAACCTTTATAATGGGGCAATAACACCTACCTCTCAGAACAGATATATAGGATTAAACAAGACAAAATATGTAAAACTCTTAATACAGTTCCCAGCACACTCCCAGGGTTAATTGCTAGCAGTGGCTTCCAGTCCCAGACCTATTATTTCTCCATCTCACATGCTTAGCTACTTCTCTTACCAATGCTCCTTAATTGCTCTGGTCCAATGCCCTGCTAGATCCTACTACCAACTCTTCTTTAAAGATGAAGAGATAGACTTTGAGAAAATGGGGAATGTGCCCAATGCCATACAGACTCCTGATTCCTCGGGAAATGACCGCACCTTCCTCAGCAGGCCCACAGCATTTGTGAATCCATCTTCCCTACAAGCTCACCAGAGTCAGATGGATACCTCATGGGCTTTAAAGTTAGATGGATCAGAGTTAGAATCCTAACTCAAACCTTTTCTAGCTGTGTGAATGCTGGCGAGTTACTTTCCCCCAAGTTTCAATAATCCCTACCCTAAGAATTACTGTGACAATCTAGTGACTCACTACTATGACTTCCACACTTGTTCAGACAGCGGAGCCAGTCTAAGGGCAAAATATCAGAAATCTTGGTATATTTAACTGTACCACATGAACCAAGAATTATTCTACTAGGAGAAATTACAACTACATTATATACATACTACTTCCCAAATATTATGTGTGTGTGTGTGCGCACACATATGTGTGTATAAATACATACACACGTTTTTTAAATCATTGTTCTAAGTTTATTGATTAAGTGCTTGTTATTCATTAACTTTTTTTTTTCTATTTGCTAATTTAACTTAACAAGTAGTAGCAGGTACCAAAAGTTCAGGAAAATATAATGGAAAAAAAACTTAAGGATTAGAAAATTCTATTCATGATTTATTCTGGAAGGAATGGGTCAGTGAATATCATTACTGAATGTTAGTGGTCCAACGCCTCATTTGAGAATATCCAGCCCACTGCTTGTCACATAGTACACACTGAATATATGTTATTTCAATCTGAATTTGAAACTCAAATTAAGTTCCCCGAAAGCAAGAGCATATCTCATTCATCTTTGACTAATGAGCTCCTAACACAGTGCCTGGCACATAGTAGCTGTGCAAAAAATGTCGGCTTAATAAATGAACCTAAAATTGAGAAGGCATGCAAAGGTCTATAATACATTTTGCATCTCCAATTAATCTGGATTTCAATTTGCTCCAATAAATTATATTCCAAAGTCTATGAAACGTTCCTTCTGTACCCATCACCTCATCTGAGATATGAAGAGCTTCTTGGGAGGGAGAAATACATAGGTAGAATCCTTCCTTAGGCACAGAAATATTGATGAAGACAGCTAAGTGGGAGGAAGATGCCACCTGCACTCTTGTAATATAACAAAGGGACCAAAGAAGACACAAGCTTTATACACAGTACCCATCAAACAGTGACATTTACCATTTTGAACACATATTTAGTCCCACAAGCCTCCTGTTCAGAACATGTCTGGTTACAGTAAACACAGTAGAGATTGTAGAAGGCGAATCCTAGTCTATTCTCTGTTCACAGATGAAAAACCCACACCATATATTTCACATATTTATACTCCCTTCTAACTGAAAGCCAGGATCACCTCAAATTAAACAAAAAGCTAAGATTCAACTGTTTCTCTTTCAGTAAAAATGATATTGTAGGCAAATATTTATTAGCATGGGAATTCATTATTTATTAAGTGGAAAAGAAAGGATACCAAATAATTTGTAGCATATACTACTCTGCTAGTATTAACATAAAAATAAATATATAGGGGCTTCCCCGGTGGCACAGTGGTTGAGAATCTGCCTGCTAATGCAGGGGACACGGGTTCGGGCCCTGGTCTGGGAAGATCCCACATGCCGAGGAGCAGCTGGGCCCGTGAGCCACAATTACTGAGCCTGCGCGTCTGGAGCCTGTGCTCCGCAACAAGAGAGGCCGCGATAGTGAGAGGCCCGCACACCGCGATGAAGAGTGGCCCCCGCTTGCCACGACTAAAGAAAGCCCTCACACAGAAACGAAGACCCAACACAGCCATAAATAAATAAATAAATTTTTATAAATAAATAAATATATATATATATATATATATATGTATTAAACAGGATAATAAAATAGAAGCTATTTTCTACTTCTTTTAAAATAATTCATGGTTGGGGGGAAAACCACGGCGGGGTGGGGATGGTGGTGTGCTGAATTGGGCGATTGGGATTGACATGTATACACTGATGTGTATAAAACTGATGATTGATTAAAAAATAATAATAATAATCCATGGCTAATTTTTCAAAAGTGCATCTACATTTTGTCAATATTATAGACTCAAGTTTCCAGAAACCTATTTCAAATAATTAAATAAAATACTTGAAACAAGTAAGTCTTTGATAACATATTTGTGATTAAGAGAAAAATAAAAGTAGAGGACAAATGGGAGTTAAAAGGAAGTGTGGTGGTTTTTTAGGGTTTTGAATTTTCCCTAAAATTGCACTAACCTCCCCCAAAATAAGGCACCAATTCATTTAAGTACCCCTTACAGTTTTCAAAGTACTGTCAGAAACATTCACCTGTGACTTTTGTAAATTTCAGAAGGGACTTCCCTCCATCTCCCCCAACCCTGCCCTCTCCCTTAATGTTTACTTCCATATAACTAGTTCTTCAGGACTAGATACATACAGAGCATACTTATGCATTATAACCACCTTCTTTTTAACTTAAAAGTCAACTGTGAACATCCTTCTGTGCATGTAAATTTTCACCTATGACATCAGTTTCAGTAAGCAGAGATCCTTCTGCCATAGTCCCTTTGGTAACACAGGGACTGTCTTTAGCTTACTGTGGTGATCAAAAGTCCTACTCATGCCTTGCTTCTACAAAATGGAAAAGTGACTTTTACAGCAATATCACAAAGGGAATATTTCGGTGTAATGGAAGGAAAATATTTCACCAGGGACTATATTAAATTTTAAAGAAATGCTAAATTATTTGAAAGGCAGTTTAAGTAGCTCACTTTCTGGGGCTAAGTTGTATTTCCAATCTAAACACCACTGCAAATATTGAGATCCTAAAGGCCAGAGAATTAATCTTTTGCTCTTTTCGTTCCACTTCTGTGGACAGATTGGTGACTTCCAACATAATCCTCTTTCAAATATCCTTCCAGGATGGAATAAATATCCTTTATTTTAAGGTTAATATGTGAATACAAGGCTAAAAAATGCAACTGAATATATTGCTATCATTTTTTAAAATTCCATTTTAATTTCACTACTGCAAATATTTCACTGTAACAAAAAAAAAATGTTTTTGGAGAAAATTTTCAAAGTCTTTGCTTTCATTGGATTTATATTTTAGCATAGACTTGATGGCTCTCAGAAACTGTTTTCGTGGTGTGTGTATGTAATATTTTTTCAGTACATCTTATTTAACTTCAAAACAGCTTCATAATTAAAGACCCTTACCTTATTAAAATTATTTCCACATAACACACAATTCAGTTATAAATAAATTTACACTACAAACAATATAACAATAAAATCTGATCTTACTGTTTAACACTTCTATGGAACTTCTAGAGTATAGTTCTTTTCTGTCTTGTTTTGTTTTAGGAATGTTTCAACTATCTCATTTGTACTGTCAGAAATGTAGAGGAGCTGTAATACACAAAGTATACAAAGTTTAGAAAACTATCTAGTGATTTAATGAGCAAACAGTTCCTACTGTCAATGATATTGCTTCTGGAATACACCAGAAAGGAGGTGTGTGTGAGCGCGTGTGCGTGAGTGTGTGTGTGTGTGTGTGTACGTGTGTTGCTTCGCTTACATTCTTATGGGCCACTCACATTTCCAAGTAGTATCTACAAAAAAGTAGACTGTATTATTTTTAGGGCCCATTTTACCTTTCTCTTCAAAAAGATCAGGGAAATAAACTGAACTTTATGGCGCCAAACAATTTTTTCTACAAGATAGTCAAGCCATTCACACAGGTTTCTCAAACTATCTTGGAGTTTCTCGAAAAAGTTATAAAACGATAAAACTGACAGACGCATCAATTCGTCTAAGACCAAGCTACATGAGGGACTTACTGAACAAGTGATTCCACATTTTATTTTCCTTTCCAGACAAGAAAAGAACCAAATGGATTACATTCTTATTCTAAAAAATTCAGAACCAAAGAGCTTCTCTAAAAGTCTAAAACTCCTGAAGCTCAGAAAACTAGACTCACTTTTCTGTCACACCATATTACACTGTCTTACCTTTAGAGTTTAATTCATCTACTGAACACCTGATAAAAGGTTTTATCACAACCTTGAGGACTCAGTTTATGAAATCCCAAAGAAATGGCACATTGCAAAAATTCATCCTAATCTCTTGAAAGGTTTTTTTTTTTTTTTTTCTTTTAAAGGTCTCCTGAGTCCCCTTCCATGTTTCAAGTCTGTAAGAGCAAATAAAACTTACAAAGCCAGGAAAGAAAGGAAGTAGAAAAGCCACAGACAAACTGTTAACTTTCTGAGAGAAATATAACAAAATTTTTAAAAAGCAAGTTAGAAAATTACTTACTTTTCCCAGGTCTTTGGTACAAAGCTCAGAAGGCAATTTCCCTTTTCCCACCAAGTCTTGTTAATTAATAGCAATCACTCAATGAGGTCAGGCAGCCCGAATATATCTAGAAATTGTGTACAGACAAAAAGTTAACATTCAAAGTCAGATTAGAAATTAAAAATCAAAACACCCCATTGCTATCCAGAGTCTCTGCATAATTAAAATACAGATTGCACTGGAATATCTAAATGATGAGCTATGTTAGCTACTTTTCTTTCAGAACAATACTAACAAGACTTGCTAAACCTAGATGGTGTTTTGATCTGTCATCTTATTAAAGTTACTAGAGCCGGAATCAGCAAGGCTTCTTGGCAACCTTCACGATAAAAATGTCCTTCTCAGGGAGTCATAAAAAGCAACTTAGGGAGGATGTGGACTTCTAATTATACTGTGACTTGGGAGGGAAGGTCTTCCGAAATCACACTTGCCTGCCTCACCTTCCAAAGATGAGCTCATCTCACAAACACAAAAGCAGTTGTAAATAGAAGTGAACAATAACAACTTAAAGAAATTCATTAACAACTTGTAAATGCCCTTCAGATGTATCCATTGAAGCACACTTCATTTTTGCAGGTGGGAATGAGAAGAGAGAAGCCTGTTGACTTTTTTAAAAAAATAAATTTATTTATTTGTTTATTTTGGCTGCATTGGGTCTCTGTTGCTGTGCGCGGGCTTTCTCTAGAGTTGCAGTGAGCGGGGGCTACTCTTTGTTGCGGTGCGCGGGCTTCTCACTGCGGTGGCTTCTCCTGTTGCGGAGCACGGGCTCTAGGTGCACGGGCTTCAGTAACTGTGGCACGCAGGCTCAGCAGTTGTGGCCGAAGGGCTCTAGAGTACAGGCTCAGTAGTTGTGGCGCATGGGCTTAGTTGTTCTGCGGCATGTGGGATCTTCCCGGACCAGGGATCGAACCCGCGTCCCCTGTGATTCAGTCAGCTGTGGCCAGGTCGGCAGGGCCATGTGACAGGCTTTCCTCACAAATGGCTCTATGAGTGGTGCAGGTAACCTGCTAGTGTTGGAGGGTCTCCTGCAGAGGCAGGCAGTGGCTGTGTCTCACTGTGGGGACAAGGACACTGGCAGCAGAAGTTCTGGGAAGTACTCCTTGGCGTGAGCCCTCCCAGAGTCCACCATCAGCCCCACCAAAGAGCCCAGGTAGGCTCCAGTGCTGGGCTGCCTCACTGATAAAGGTTTTTGAGTGTTATGTCCCTGATCCTACTTTTCCCTTAAGCATTGGGGGGTTTACTGCATGATTCTGCATAGCATGGTGGTTTTTAGAAACACATATATTGCATTTCAGCAGACCTGACTGTATAGTAACTAGTGTTTACAAGGATGCTTGTGTGTTGTGTGTTTTGTTTTGTTTTTTTGGGTTTTTTTGGCCACGCCACATGGCTTATGGGATCTTAGTTCCCCGACCAGGGATCGAACCCGGCCCCATGCAGTGAAAGCGCTGAGTCTTAACCACTGGACCACCAAAGAAAGTCCCAGGACGCTTGTGATTTAGACCAGAGGGGTTAAATTATGATTTTCAAATATGTTCATTATGTTAAAGAGGATAGCAACATATGTAATTTAATTTTAGAAAGAATCACACTCACATACTAGGTTTACAATAACCTAGTATGGACACTTTTAAGGGTGTTTCAGTTACGTGAAAAATTTATTTATGAGAAGTTCCCTAATGGTGTTGTTAGATAAATGAAGCGTTACTGCATCATTCCGGACAGACCAACATGATGGTGTTATAAAGATACAATTCTTGCAGACAAGAGGACTTAGCCGGAGTTGCTAGAGAGGAGAAACTGAATTATTTGTCATTCCTTGAAACCAATAAACTTTTAAAAGATTAAAGTTATCCGTAAAAAAAAGTCCAAGATATACATAAAGATATGTACAAAGAAGTTTTCCATTAAAGTAATAACAATTTTAAGCAATTTTAAAATATAAATATTCAGCAACGGATAAAGTTTTTTAAAATCTGTAAGATATTTAATAAAATGAGAAAATGTTTTTAAGCAGTGTTCATTGGGAATGCAGACTATAAGATATGTTCCACATCATCTCAATTTTGTTTAAAAGTATCTATACCTAGAAAAAAAGACTAGAATGAAAAAAAGTCAACATTTGTATAGTTACTAATTAGAGATAACAGAATAAGAATAGAATAATTTTTATTTTCTTTGCATTTTCCTGTGGTTCCCAAATTTTCCACAATAATCACATCTACTTTTACAGTTAGAAATAACCATACGCTATATAAAAATAGGACTAAGGCATTTGGTGGGGAAAAAAACCTCTTTTTATCCCCACTTTAATTCTGAATGTGACTCCAGCCAGTAGAATGAACACTAGCCCAAGAACAAGGGTACCAGATGCTTCCTCCACAGGTATTAACATATCCAGTCACAGAAAGTATTTTCTATCTCGTAATTCAAGGGCAAATACAGTCCCAACAGAGATGTTCAAAGTATATAAATCCGTTTTAGAGGCCAAAATATAATTTGCTTTTACTGGCTAAAACAGTTATGGATTTAGTAAAATCCAGATGAAAGAAGACTTTTAATTATATAATTGCATATTAGCTGTCTTAATGTCTGAAAGAAATTTAGTTATGAATGAAGAAATTGTGCTCTGGATAAAGCTCCTTTCAAACAAGATCAAGATTAAAGAAATACAAGAAGCAATGGATTCAGTTGTGGGGATGAGTGCCTCACTCGGGGAGTTTTCGATAGAAAGTAAGAAAGAGATATTGATCTTTACGACCTCCAAAAGAACTCAGTTGTATTAAAATTTTCCCAATAAACATAAAACTGGACTTTGAAAATAATCCATTTGCCAAAAATGGTGACTCCTTAGTCATCAGTCTGCTTAGTTTAATTCCATGCACTGAAACTGCATAAGAACTAAATGGTGAAACTACAATACTCTGAAGTCAAGGGCCAATGTGGAACAATTTGGCCACCACACAACCTGAGTTCACTTACCTATACTGGCCAGCAGCACATTTAAAGGATGTGCCCCTTTCCATCTTCAGTGTAGCCTTACTCACATCAAATACCCAGTAACTATTTGGTGTAGAGCAATTGCTTTAGTACCACTCTCCATTCTCAAGAATGCACTGAGGATTAAAAATCAGTGATTGTGTGTGTGTGTGTGTGTGTGCGTGTGTGTGTGCGTGTGTGTGTGTGGTTTTGTTTTATAAAATTATAAAGCATCTGTAACATGCAGTGTATACATCTGAATAATAACCATATTCCTGCTGTACAAAGTATAGATGTACTAGTCTCTGTTTTGTTTTTTACTTCCAAAAATGCTGACTTCAATGGAAAACAAACAAAAAACCCTTCTGTTTCAAATTTGCTTTTGTATTTTTAAGCTTTTTCATAACTTCCCTATCAAATGGAAACAAAGCTACTGATTTCATGTTTCGTTCTGTTTTGTTTCATAGAATAGAAAGGGAAAATGAATATTTTAATTACGCTATCATATACAAAAAGAGATCACAGAGGTGATACTTAGTTCCAGAAAAATCAGTCAGTTCAAGTTCAAGATCAGAGACTATCATTTTATCAAATATATGTTGATTACTTTGGAAAATAACTGAAATTCTTGGCTTCTGTGTCTCACAAGTTGCTGCCTAAAATGCTGCACATATGCACCTTTAATAATTTGAAACCAAATATTATAATCAGCAAATAAATTCAGATACTATTTTCAATTAGGAGTGTTCAAAATAAAAACTATGAATTTTAATTTTTAAAAGAAGACATGCAGAAATATACATCCACTTATACACACCTCACACTGACTCTGAAAATACAGAACACTTAGGAACTCAGTATGGAAACTGTATTTCTTAAATTGCTCTAAGAATTAGCATATGTATAGCTCAGGGGAATACACTCTCTTAGCATTACTGGATATAAAAAAGGGCAACCAATTTTCAGAGTCTACCTGGAAAATAAGCAGAAATTATTTTCTCAGGCTCTCTAGTCACTCCGTGGGCAGAATTCCAACATAATCTAAATTGGTCTTGGCACTATCTCACTCCCATTTTTGCATCACTGCACCACCTCTGGTCCAAAGCCCAATGACCTTCTCTCTCGACGGCCTCCTACTCTCATTGGTCCTTTCCTTCCAACTTCTAAACTTCCAATGACTCCATGGCAATATTTTAGCAGAAGCTGGGGAATGGGGGAGCTTCAACAAATGATTAAGGAATTTTAACTTTCTCTGGATTATATGCATTTTTAAAGAAAAGTTTGAGTACCCAGATCTTGTTTTTCTAAGCACCATAGCTCACTGGAGAAATAGTTGGGTCCAGACCTGGGGATAAGGAAAGTACAGTATAAGCCTAGAACACCTTACTATGCCAGGAAGCAAGAAGTGCTCAAATATTAATGCAGACATGACAGAAGGACACAGGAGCTGCCTTGAAGGGGCTCCCACTGGCCAAATGTGGTACAATCTGAACAACAAAAAGAATGATACGGATAAATTATAACACACTCAATTTTTAAAAAAGGAACCATCAATCCACAGATATTCATGGAAAGGGGGATAGTGGAAAGCTCTTCTTTACAAAGAAAGCCAGCTAATAAACACCAAAGGAATAGCAGAAATAGAAAATCCCACTTTGCAGCCACCAAGGCAATGATTGATTCAGTCAAGGGTCGTTAATGGACGCTAAAACCATTAGGGAAAGGGTTGCTATGGAACAGGATACTCACACAGTCTCAGAATATCACCCCACAGATTACTTATCACTTACCGAGGGGAAAAGGTATCCTTATAATGGAGAGCTCTGGCAGACCACCTTACCCAAGTGATGGCTGGCACAATCAATTATAGGATAACCGAACATCACATGTCTCCACAGGGACTATGTAGTATGTTTGTCAAAAGGCTTAATCTGTATCTCATCATAAAGTAACAATCAAACAAATCCAGTACTTGTGGTACTTTCTACAAGACAATTATCTTGGCATTCTCCAAGATATCAGTGCCATGAATGACAAAAATAAACAAAAACAGGGTGACTGTTCTGGATTAAAGGAAAAGAAACAAAATGCAGTGAATGACTGTTGATGAATCTTGGATGAGGAGAGGGGTTATAAAAGACATTACTGGAATAACTGGCGAAATTTGAATCGGTATTATGGGCTATGTGGGAGAATATTCTTGTGTTTGGGAGATACATGTTAAAGTATTAATATTTCAGGTAAAGGGTCATGACCTCTATAACTAACTCAACCGGTTCAGCAAAAATGTTTTAAAGTGTATGTATACAGAGACAGAGAGACAGCAACAGAGAGAGACAGAGATAAAACAAATTTGGCAAAATGTTAGCATTTTATATGGCAGGCTGGTTGTAACCTCTAAAAGCCAGTAACTACGGTTACTTGTAGGCTGTGTCTATTCCATATAAAGACAGATCATAAAGGAGCTTATGGTTGAAACCAACACAAATAGAAACAGAGACCACTGGTGTTACAGCATTTAGTCCATTTTTCAAAACACTTTTTCCAATTCATTTTTCTTCTGTAGCAATTAATGGTCATTAGTTGGGAGGAAGAAGATTTACAGAGAAAAAGAAACCCAAGGAAGAGGACAACAATGGATAAAAATTAGGCACAGATAATTTCAGTTCTCTTCCATACCTCTTCTTTGGAAGAAGAGGTAAGTCTCAAGGTTTAAAAAAATTGTGCATTGTTTTCCATCCTGGTGAGAAACCCTGGATAGATGTGGACCTTTCCAGTGAGCAAGAAAGAGTCCCTCTGCAAGAGGTATTCTGACCAAACACCAGGACCAGTGAAGCTGAGCACTTCATTTCATGCCCAGCCCTGGCCAAGCCTAGAACAGAGGGGCATGTGTCTGAATAACGAACGTTCCATGTGGGCAAACTTGCATCCCAGAAGCCCCGCTTTCAGCAGCTGCCTCAAACTGAATGTGTTGCAAACAGAATTCTCCTCCACCAAACTTGATCCCTTGTTTCTATTACTTCTCTCCTCAGTCTATCCACTCTCGAAAGTGCAGCTTCATCTTTCACTTTGGTTCCCACTGGCCCTCTCTTCCTCGTTCACATCCTCAGGCCCATACTGGCCACAAGGTCTCTCACAGTCCAGGCAGAAACAGCCTCTCTTTTCTCTGTTTCTCCTCAATACTTCTATCTATGGCACTCACTTGACACTTTTTAAATATCTTTGCCACACGGTACTGATTCTGTACTCACTGTAGGCAAGAACTTTACTATGTTACCTCATTTAAAAATCACTGAGGGACTTCCCTGGAGGAGCAGTGGTTAAGAATCTGCCTGCCGATGCAGGAGACAAGAGTTTGAGCCCTGGTCCGGGAAGATCCCACATGCCGCGGAGCAACTAAGCCCGTGCACCAGAACTACTGAGCCTGTGCTCTAGAGCCCGCGAGCCACAACTACTGAGCCCGCGTGCCTACAGCCCGTGCTCTGCAACAAGAGAAGCCACCGCAATGAGAAGCCCACGCACCACAACGAAGAGTAGCCCCCGCTCACCGCAACTACAGAAAGCCCGTGCGCAGCAACGAAGACCCAACGCAGCCAAAAAAAAAAAAAAAAAAATCACTGAAATTCTGTGAAGTAGTTTACGTTATTTTGCTTCTGTCTACGGAAGAAATGGATACTCAGACAGGTGAAATAACTTGTCCGAGGTTACAGAGTTGTAAAGTTGATATTCAGACCCTGATCTTCTGGTTCTACCCTAACACCAAGGTGCTTCAGATTTTATTTATCATTTTAAACACTGTCCCCTGTCCTTAAATCAAGCACAGACTCCTTGAAGGAAGGGATCCATTTTATCCAGCTTTGTGCTCTCTCCAGAGCCTAGCAATACTCATAACTCATGTTCACTGAATTATATTTCAAGACTCAGCCCAGAAACCATTTTTCTTTCTGACTTCCAAGCCCAATCCCTGTACAACCACCCACGCCCTCCCCTTGCCCTCTATATGTTTCTACTGCAGTACACGCAAGCCTTAACGGCAGGCTTCGTAACTGCCGCATGTGTGCCCTGGAACACAGCAGGCACCTAATGTATGTTTGCTGAATGAAATGTTTATGCATGAGACAGCTGGGTCCCTTATCAAGGCTACTATGTCTTGCTAGAAAATTGACCTCATTTTTATCTTTATCACATACTGAGGAAATTATTTTAGGAAAGAGTGACACAGGGAAAATGGAGAAAAACAGTCTTGGCCTTTGGGTCCTACCCACTTCACCTGCTGTCCTGGGTATACTGTATTCTGGAGAAGTGCTTCCAAATTTTAATGGATACGTAGTTATCATTCAATACAAATTACGATTCAGTATGTCTGTGATAGAGCCCAAGATTCTGCATTTCTTTTTCTGGGGCGTGGGGGAATGCAAACAAGAGGCTAACCAAGATTCTGCATTTCTAACAAGCTCCCAAGAGACGTTGATGCTGCTGATCTATGGACCACACTTCCCAGGAGCAAGAAGTCCTAGACTGTAATAGTGAAACTGTGCCCATTTAAAGAGAAATAACATGTAGACTAAATGACCAGACATAAATTCAGAGTGTTAATGCTAGTTATCTCTGGGTTTCTTCTTTCTGCTTTCCTATAATTTCCAAGTATTCTATAAGGACTCTTGCTGATGGAAATAAAAAGTTTAAATGCTATATATACACATGCATAAAAAACTGTACATTTGGACATTTCGACTTTGCATGGCTACATCTTTATTTAAGCAACAAATATACTTAAGAGGACCAGACTTGGGAAATAACAAGATGGTGAATTTAGCAATTCCCTGTCTGCTCATTTTAACACGTCGATTAACATAAAACAGTAATTACCCTTAGCAAGCAGTCACCACCACAAGCATTGCTTTTCTCAGGTTCTTTTCCCTTAAAAGAAAGAGAAAGAATCCATTCAGTTGGAAGACAATAAAAGGCAAACCAAATTAAGGACAGAAGAAAGAACAAGCAGGTGCTACAATGAACCTCTTCCAAGTGGGTCAACAGAACCTCATGAAGTTGAAAAGGTGGTGGAAATGCGTTTCTCCCAGCAGAGGTGGGGTGGGCTGGGTTCCCAGACAAGGCAAAGTGCAATAAATTAAAGCAGCACTCACCGTGCACCTGCAAGCGAGGTGCAAAGAAATGGTCCTCAGAGGAGCCCCCCTTCCAAACATAACAAGGAAAGATCATTAGGAAAAGGCAATTAGAGGGTGTGCGTTTGCAGGAAAGCACTCCCCAAATACCTCCTTCTCTTCCGTGTTGTTCCTAAGGATGCCAGGTTTATCCTATGAGTTGCAGAAGTTGCTGCCCAGGCAGGTGGGCCTCTCATGCCCACTCCCATACCCGCAGCTATTCTGGACTCTTGCCCGGCCATAGTACCTGTGACTCAGGAAGGGCCAAAAACAAAGGAGGCACTTTGTAACCAGAGTATTCCTGGTTAAAGTAGGACCAACAAGGTTCTGCATCCTCTGTTTTCCAACCCACAGGCCTAAGTGACTTTTTGCCTTAAAGAAATATTGTGAAACTCACTGTGAAATTACCCGAAAGGATTGGAACTTAGTGTCTGGAAGGCTTATATATACAATGGGACTAAAAATCACTTCTGTGTGTCTATTAAGGATGTGGTTTCCTATCTGTGAAGTTCAGACACGATAGACATTCAGCTCAACTGAAAACAGTGAGTCACTTTATCTCTACTGAGTTCTGTGAGTCTAGAGCTGGACCATTCAAGGCAAATAAGCATATGCTGAGGTATTTAAAAATGCGATCACTTGGGTTTCCCTGGTGGCACAGTGGTTGAGGGTCTGCCTGCCAGTGCAGGGGACACGGGTTCGAGCCCTGGTCTGGGAAGATCCCACGTGCCACGGAGCGACTAGGCCCGTGAGCCACAACTACTGAGCCTGCGCGTCTGGAGCCTGTGCTCCGCAACAAGAGAGGCCGCGATAGTGAGAGGCCCGCGCACCGCGATGAAGAGTGGCCCCCCGCTTGCCACAACTGGAGAAAGCCCTCGCACAGAAACGAAGACCCAACACAGCAAAAAATAAATAAATTAATTAATTAAATAAATTTAAAAAAAAAATGCGATCACTTGAGATTTCAATAGCCTCAAAGTCAGCATCTTGATGGGAGAAAAAATCTGAATCTACTTGGACTTGCTTACATTTCTTTTATTGAAATTCAATATTGTTTTTATTTTGAATTATATGGATGGTAGATGGGGTGGGGGAGGGGAAAGCACCATAATCTTCTCGGTGCTCCAAAGCCTCAGAGTCTTAATATCTTAGTAGGAATTTTAGATTTGAGGAGACGTAAGAGGCACGACAATCAAATAGAATGGATTCTGGTTTAACTTTTTTTTCAATGCTAAAGACTTAGGGGACTAAGTCTTTGGGAAATTTGACTATGGACTGATAATAAATGATATTTGAGGACTACAATTAATTTTGTCGGTCATCATAGTAGTACTGCATTTACATAAGGCAGCTTCTTTATTTCTTGGAGATGAATGCTAAAGTATTGAGGGGTAAAATGCCATGATATCTAAAATTTATTTTGAAATGGCTCAGCAAAAAATAATATATGTAAATTTACACAGATGAAGTAAATACGAAAAATGCTAATAGTTACTGAAATCAGATAGGGGTTCTATGGGTTTTCATTGTAGTATATTCCTTCTACTTTCTTCTATATTTGAAAAATTTTAGAATGAAAAGTTTAAATTTATATAAAAAACATTTATGACCCCATAGTTTTATCTCCCTTGTCCTATTCTCTTGCCATATTAGACCACAGTCCATCTATAGTAGATTATTTTCTTTCCTCCAGAACACATTCTCTCACGCCTTCCACCTCTGTAACTCTGTGTGTTATATTGTCTCAACCTGGCATTTTTCTCCCTCCAGTCACTGGGCCTCTGATGAAAGCTGATTTATTCTTTCAGGTCAATCTCAAAGGCTACCTCCTCTTGGAAAACTTTCCTAACCTCCACCCCACTTTATGCATCTCCCCTTTTCAGACTCCCCATTACACCTTGTACCTCTCAGCACACCTATCACATTCTACCCTGTAAGGTAAACACTGAAGCTGACATTTACTGAGAGCTTCCCACGTGTGAGGCCCTGTTCACATGCTGTCACATGCATTCTTTATTGCACTCATTTCTTTCCTACCCCACTGAGGTAGGAGCTGTCATTACCTCTTTTCACAGGTGAGGAAACAGGCTTTGAGAGGCTGGGTGACCTACCCAGTTACAGGGTCAGTAAGTGGCAGTGCCAGGCTTCATTCAAATATAGCCCATCTGCTTCTAAACTCTTAAGCACTAGTGTGTATGTCATTTGCATGGCAGCCTGATCCTTTCCTACTACACTGTAACAATTTAAGGGCAGGTATTGCATCTTCTTTCTTTATTCACTCAACCAATAGTTGTTGAAAAGCCACTATTATCAGGAAACCACTGCCCTATGTGATGGGGTAAAGATATGCGTGAAAAGGACAGTTTTTGACCTAGGCAAAAACTAAGGAAATCTGAACAAACTATGGACTTTAGTTAATAAAAATGTATGTATGTACTGGTACATTAATTGTAACAAATGTACCATATGAATGTAAGATGTCAATAATAGGGCAAACAGGGTGAGAGGGTTAATGAGAACTCTGTACTATCTTCTCAATCTTCCTGTAAATCTAAAACGGTTCAAAAAAAATAAAGTCTATTTTAAAAAAGGAAAAAAGAATGTGACAATGAGGTCAGTTTTCTTGACTGGCTCATAAACTCCCTATAAAATCAATCCTAAAGAACAGTGGTTCAGTCATTCTAGCAAAAGGGGCGACAATGAAACATCTGACTAGGGCCTATTTGGGGAATGAATTCAAATGAGGATCTCCAGCTGAATGTGTGGCACGTGTTTTTTAAACCTAATCTCATACATGTATGTCCTTCCCCTCGTACAACACTAACATGCTTCAGGCTCCAGTTTCTCCAGCTTAATTCACGACGTTTTAATGAACATACCCAGGAAGGAATTTACCACATCTCCTACTTCCCTAAATCAACTCAAGTTCTTAAGTTAAGTCTCAGAAAGACTCTAGGAAGTTCAATTTCTTTTTTAAGCATTGGTTATTTTTTGGTTTTGATTTTTTTGTTTTTGTTTTTTTCCTTAAAGAATCACAGAGTTTCAAGTCCCACACTCCATAGCCATCTCAAACCCAGAACTTCAGGTACCTACACATTAATATACCGAACCATCCTATGCCTGATTCTTCCCTAAAAGAAGGGAACTCGGCCTTTCAGATACTGTTCAGGGATTCCTCTCCACTTTAGTAAATGGCTCTCTCCACCACATTTGTGAGATCAGCTACATTTCCACATATAAAAACCTTCCTATGTGGAGCTAGCCTAATAAACCACCATGAATAACAGTAACTCTTTTTTTAGATCTGACTCCTGGAAAACTACAGCTCCTCACAGCTATGTAACTATTTAACAGACGCCATTTGACAATAGTAACCATAGTAATAAGTAACAGCATTGAGAGTATTTCACTGGTTGTGGTGCATTTTGGAAGTCAGTCTCATAAAAGTACTGGGATGTGGGTGGTAAAGATATCATCACCATTTTATAGATGAGGAAAACTGAGGCTTACAATTGAAGTCAGAACTCACTCAAATACACCACTGCGTGACTTTGTTCCGCCGGGGGGGGGGGGGGCCTCCAAGTCCTGGCTCAAAGCCCACAGTGCTTTTGCTCTCTCCAGTCAGAAAGCCAGGCCCTCTCCCGGAAACTGTCCACAGTACTCGCCTCATCCCTGGAGGCGCTCTTTCTCTACAGGCCATGTATCCGCTCATGCATCCAATCTCCTGAGAAGAATCACGTAAACTAACTCAGGACTAGGGCCCCGCTTCACTCAGGCTTCAGCCGCCGCAGGTCAACACACGGCCTCACACGGCAGGTGCTCCCCAAGCCCAACGGTCCACAACCGCATGAACGATCCTGAGCGGCAAAGCTTACCCACGGGCAAAAGCCATGAAACAAAAACATACCCTGTTCTGGTGCTTGACAACTTATGGAAAGTTCAAGACGACTTTTTTTCATTGACCTTAAAGCAAAACAAATTATATTTAAGTTTTACAACATGGCTGATAACCATAAATAGAAAAGAGAGAGTTTTGTTTTCCCCATGAGTCCTCAGTGAGGCCTCCAACTCGGGGGCCAAGAACGTCAGGGAATGTGCCACAGATCTTGGTTTTCATCCAGATTCCGGAAAAAGGGCAGAGGCAAATGAGTTTTACCAGCGATACAGTTTGAGATCTTCCTACAGGGACCACCCTCTACAGAATAACGCCTAAAATCGGCTTGTGCATATTCCTCTTTCTATAGACCTCTTTCTAATGGCCAAGTTGACCGTTCTGTTATTACAACCTTGGATTCTTTAAGTCAAATGAAAAGTCAAATATTTTCAAAATATCAAATCATTAAAAAAAATTCTTCTCTGCCCTCTGGTACCAAATATAAAGGTCCTGACTTCGCACAGAGAGTGACTGATTCAGAGTTAACTGCTCCTGCCTTGAAAGGAAACCAAAGGCTTCCAGTGCCCCAGGACATCACAGAAGTTGCTGAAAGAAGCAGTTTACTGAATCGTACTTCTGTGTCTTCAAAGTTTTAACATGCCCAACAGTGGAAAACTAAAACCATTTGGATCAAAGAGGCTAAAAATCAATGCTTGCTTTGTTTTTAACCAGAATAATAACCAAAACTGAATATAGTTCACCAAGATATTAAATTCTGTCTCACTGTATTTTTCCTTCTGTATCCAATTACAAGAGACTTTTTTAAAAAAATAATAAAATGCTCTATTCTACCATCAATAACACACGTGTGCTTTGAATTTTTCAGGAATGAAAGATGGGATTGTGGGGCTCTCCAAACCGTTCCTTGTGTGTCCAATGGCATATATTATAAGACTGCTCCCCTGCACTCATGAGAAAAGTGATCACAGGACACCAGAGGGAACTTACGGAGGGTGTGTGTGCGTGTGTGTGTGTGTGCGCGCACACACTCACGCACTCAGCTGTGGTGTATCTATGGGTGGGGTTAGGGTGGGGGAGGGCAAGCAACAGAGTGTTGGAACTCCTAAAAAGCGTCATAGGTGTCGCCTAAGATCTAAGATTCCACTCGTCCCTCCACTTTTCCTCTCTGTTCTTTGCTCCAGGAAGCTGACCCACTTGACAACACACTCCCTCAAAGCAATCCTGAGGAAAAAGAACAAAGCTGGAGGCATAACTTCCCAGACTTCAGACAATACTACAAAGCTACAGTAATCAAAACAGCATGGTACTGGCACAAAAACAGACGTATAGATCAATGAAACAGAATAGAGAGCCCAGAAATAAACCCATAAACTTACAGTCAGTTAATCTTCGACAAAGGAAGCCAGAATATACAATGGAGAAAAGACAGTGTCTTCAGCAAGTAATATTGGGAAATCTGGACAGCCTCAAGTAAATCAATGAAAATAGAACACTCCTTCACACCATATACAAAAATAAACTCAAAATGGTTTAAGGAACTAAATATAAAACATGACACCACAAAACTCCTAGAAGGGAACATAGGCAAAACATTCTCAGACATAAATCGCAGCAATATTTTCTTAGGTGAGTCTCCCAAGGCAAAAGAAATAAAAGCAAAAATAAATAAATGGGACCTAATCAAACACACAAACTTTTGCACAGCAAAGGAAACCATCAACAAAACAAAAACACAACCGACAGAATGGGAGACAATATGTGCAAATGATCCAACCAACAAGGGGTTAATTTCCAAAATATTCAAACAGCTCATAAAATTCAATATCAAAAAAAAAAACACACAACCCAATCAAAAAATGAGCAGAAGACCTAAATAGACATTTCTCCAAAAAAGACAGACAGATGGCTAACAGGCACATGAAAAGATGCTCAACATCTCTAATTATTACAGAAATGAAAATCCAAACTACAATGAGGTATCACCTCACACTGGTCAGAATAGCCATCATCAAAAAGTCTACAAACAATAAATGCTGGAAAGGGTGTGGAGAAAAGGGAACCCTCTTGCACTGTTGGTAGGAATGTAAATTGGTGCAACCACTATGGAAAACAGTATGGAGGTTCCTTAAAAAACTCAAAAGAGTTACCGTATGATTCAGCAATCCCACTCCTGGGCATATTTCCGGAAAAGATGAAAAATCTAACTTGAAAAGATACATGCACCATGGATGGGACCTAGAGAGTATCATACTAAGTGAAGTAATCAGACAGAGAAAAATAAAATAATACAGACTCACAGACATAGAAAAGAAACTTATGGTTACCAGAGGGGAACACGGGGAGGAGTGGGGTGGGATGGGGAATGAGGAGTATGGGATTAACAGACACATACAACTATATATGAGATAGATAAGCAACAAGGATTTTCTGTATAACACAGGGAAAAATATTCAATATCTTATATTAACCTATAATGGAAGATAATCTGAAAAAATATATATATATCTATCTGAATCCCCTTGCTGTATACCTGAAACTAACACAATATTGTAAATCAACTATACTTCCATAAAAGTAAAAACAAAGAAACAAAAAACATGCTCCCTTACCCTCTAGCTCCTGGTTGGGTTTGACCAGTGCGGAGGTTCCACAGGAGGACAACCACAGGAGAGCACAAGGAAGGAGGAAAACGGCTCCCTCCCTGCAGGCTCTCAGGTCACAAGTCCTGTCCAGTGGCCCACTACACACAGCTCTGTCTCCCCCCTCACCCCTCAGGCCCCCAAGTGGGAGGAGTTTGGCTGCCACAAGCCCCAGGGCGATGCAGATCTCAGGTAGTTCGCCTACACCCTGTCCAAGTTCTCAGTATGAATGTGCCACCTGTTTCCTGATGAGACCTGGGCTGATCATATACCTAAAACCTTTGAATACTCACTTACCAAGATACTGCCCTAATTACTATTGTTTTGATCCCACCTTTATGGCAGCCTTACATCAATTATGTCAAAGAAAAGTCACTCGACAATATTTCAGGACCGTCTCTTATTTATTTATTTATTTATTTATTTGGCTGTGCTACACGGCATGTGGGATCTTAGTTCCCCAACGAGGGATTGAACCCATGTCCCCTGCAGTGGAAGCACGGAGTCCTAACCACTGGACCGCCAGGGAATTCCCCTTCAGCACCTTTTAAAGCCAGCTGTTTTGACTAGCGTACTGACATGGTTTTTGTTTTTTGTCGTTGTTGTTTAATCCACAAAATGCCATCATCTGCAACAAACTACACAGTAGAGGAAATATAGCTTAAATGATTTTTTTTCAGCCTTACTGAGGTATAACTGACATACTAAATGGTAAGATATCTAAAGTATACATTGTGGTGATTTGATACACATAGACATTGTGAAAGGTTTCCTCTCATCTAGCTAATTAACACATCCATCACCTCACGTTTTTTTTTTGTTTTTTTTTTTTGGTGAGAACATTTAAGTTCCATTCTCTTACAATTACACAATATAGTGTTATCAACTACAGTCACCATGCTTTACATTAAATCCTTAGACCTTACTCACCTTATAGCTGAAAGTTTATACCCTTTTACAAGCCTCTCCTCTCTTCTACTGTTTCTATGAGTCTAATGCTTTCTTTTTTTTTTTTTTTAATTTATTTATTTATGGCTGTGTTGGGTCTTCGTTTCTGTGCGAGGGCTTTCTCCAGTTGTGGCAAGTGGGGGCCACTCTTCATCGCGGTGCGCGGGCCTCTCACTATTGCGGCCTCTCTTGTTGCGGAGCACAGGCTCCAGATGCGCAGGCTCAGTAATTGTGGCTCACGGGCCCAGTTGCTCCGCGGCATGTGGGATCTTCCCAGACCAGGGCTCGAACCCGTGTGTCCTGCATTGGCAGGCAGATTCTCAACCACTGCGCCACCAGGGAAGCCCTAATGCTTTCTTTTTGATTCCACACTTATGTGATACCATAGAGTATTTGTCCTTCTTTGTCTGACTTATTTTACTTAGCATAATGCCCTCAAGGTCCATCCATGTTGTCACAAATAGCAGGATTTCCTTCTTTCTCAAGGTGGAATAATATTCCATTGCGTGTATGTATATGTGTGTATGTATGTATACATGTATATATATAACAGCTTCTCATCTTCTTTATCCATTCATTGGTTGACAGACATTTAGGTTGCTTCCATATCTTGGCTACTGTGAATAATACTGCAATGAACATGGGAATGTAAATATCTCTTCAAGATCCTGTTTCCATCTCCTTGGGATTTTTACCTAGAAGTGGGATTGCTGGATCATATGGCAGTTCTATTTTCAATTTTTTGAAGAACCTCCATACTGTTTTCCACAGTGGCTGCACCACTTTACATTCCCACCAACAATGCACAAGGGTTTCCTTTTCTCCACATCCTCACTAACACTTGTTGTGCTTGTCTTTTTGATAAAAGCCATTCTTACAGATGTGAGGTGATTATCTCATTGTGATTTTGATTTGCATTCCCCTGATGATTAGTGATGGGGAGAACCTTTTCAGTATCTGTTGGCCATTTGTATGTCTTCTTTGGAAAAATGTCTATTCAGTTTCTCTGCTCATGTTTCAGTTGGATTATTTGGTTTTCTTGCTGTAGAATTGTATGAGTTCTTTATACATATTTTGGATATTAACCCCTTATCCAATATATGATTTGTGAATATTTTCTCCCATTGAGTAGGTTGCCTTTTCATTTTGTTGATGGTTTCCTTTGTTGTGCAGAAGCTTTTTAGTTTGATGTAGTCCCACTTGTTTAAGTGATCCTTTTTAAAATGTAAGTCAGATCAAGTCAGCTGTGCTCAAAACCCTGTCATCTCTGAGAAATGAATATTTTAGGTCCTTATTCTGCCCTGCAGTACCCTTTGCAACCTGTCCCTCACTCCACCCCCATATTTTTCGGCTTTACTCTGCAATACTCTTCCCTTTGTTCCCTCTGCCCTAGCCTCAAGGGCACCTTTGCTGTTTCTCAAACATGCCAAGTTCACTCCCACCTGAGGGCCTTCGCTCTTGCAGTTTCCTGCACCTAGAATGCCACCTCCTGGGTCTCCATATCACTGAGTCCTGCTCAACTGCAACTACTCTAGGAGGCCTTTGCCCATCACCACCTCTTAAGCAGCCCTCTCTTGCTCTAGCTCTCTCTCACCCCTTGATTTTTCTTCATTGTGCTTATTACCCCAATACATTATATATATTTATTTGTCTATGGCCCATTTCCTCCCAGGAGAACGCATGGTCCCAGAGAGCAGGGACCTTGTCTGTTAGGATCATCACTCATCCCCACTGCCCAGAACAGTGGGTGGTGTACAGTCAGCACTCACTAAATCTCTGTCGAATAAATGATTTGGTTAGGGAAAAATAAAAAGGACTGCTGGTCTGCTTTCCTAATGACTGCAGCTAAATTTCCAGTGACCAAGAAGATATTCAGTAGACATCTTTAGAGATGCTATAGAAGGGATTCTGTAAACTAAAAGAGGAGTTTATGGAATAACCTGCCATCCTACATGAGGATTTTCCACACTGCACATCAAAACCAGCAGAGTACACAGTAAATAATAATAATTTTAAAAAATGAACAAATTTAAACAATTATTCAAACCAGAGTGGCAAAGATTTTCTGTAAAGCGCCAGAGAGTAACTAACTTACACTTTGCAGGCCACAGAACCTCAGTCACAACTACTGAACTCTGCTGCTGCATGATAACAGCCAGACACAATGCATCAGTGAATGAACACAGCTGTATTCCAATATAACTTTACTGATGAACACTGAAATGTGTATAACTTTCACGTGTCACAAAATATTATTCTTCTTTTAATTTCTTTCAGTCATTTAAAAACGTGAAAACCATTCTAGGCTCGTGAACCATATAAAAACAGGCTGTAGGCCAGATCTGGCCTCTTAGCTGTAAGTCTCTGACCCCTGATTTAAATCCTTTCTAAGGGTGTTTTTTTTTTTTTTCTTTTCCTATAGATGAAATACATTCTTGTCCATACAATCTGTTGGATACATAGTCTACAATTAATTAAGCATGGAATAATTGCTTTTGTTAAAGAATAATAAGCTGGATAAACAATTTATTTAGGTGAATAAACATTACTAATTCACTCTTTCTGGACTATCTTTCCACCCAGATTTTGGTCACCTTCAAACACAAGCTCTGTTATCACCTTTTTCCTCATCTAAGTATTTTCATTTTCCATCCTAGTGAAGAAATTTCCATTTACTCTTTCTTCCTTTATAGAGAGGGGAACTGCAACGAAATCTTAGAATAGAGGGGAGAGTGGCTTCCCAGGTTTGAGGCAAGGCAGATTCCAGTACAGTGTTTTATGATGAAGTGTACAGTGTGTTGCTTATACTTTGCTTCCAAGTACTTTCAAACACACCCTGTTGTGTGGGCCCTGGAATGAGAACTATTCTGATTGCAGGTGCTGCTAGCACTCATGGTCATCTGTCCCCATGAGCCACAAAAATTTGCTGAAAAGGCCAGGCTGGGAGATGGCACAGCCAAAACAAGTTATTTCATAACTTAAAGCAGAAGAGTTTAAATTGCTCTCAATTATAATGATAGCTCATCTTTCTTACGTAATAGCAATACACGAAAATAAGGACTTTGAAGAAGCACTCTTCATGATATCACTCAGAAAAGTCAACCAAAACAGGTGTATTAACATCAAACTTGGACTTCCCTGGTAGTCCAGTAGTTAAGACTTCATGTTTCCAATGCAGGGGGCACGGGTTCGATCCCTGGTCAGGGAACTAAGATCCCACATGCCGCAAGGCGCAGCCAAAAAAACCCAAAAAAACATCAAACATGTCTATTTGACACTGGACACACAGTAGAGAAGGGGAACACTTCACTATAGGCCTTCGGATGCTCTCAGTATCCTGATGTTGAGTGTCCCAGAAACCCAATCAAGAAAGAATTCAAGAGGAAAGTTCTCACCCCTCATGTTCTCTAAGCATAGGAGACATGGAACAAAACCAAAATTTATTTTAACCTAATTAATTATAGACTCTACTTGCCCAACCCACTGTGAAAGTAGATCTATTGGAATGTGGAGTGCAAATTTTTTAAGTTTTTTGAAACACCTCTGGTGCTCTGTTGCTTGATTTTCCCAGTAAATCAAATTCAAATAAACAGGCTAAAGGAAGTCAATGGTTTTCCAACTCCTACTGTAAGTAACACCGATTTACTGTGAGATTTAAGCCTACAGATTTACTGTGAAAACCAGGGATTAAATTAAGCTTCACTTAAATTTCAAGATGCCAGAGATGGTCTCCTGAGAAAGCAGACTTGGCTTGAAACCCTGGTGTCTCACACACATGGCCCAATTCCCAGCAAAGACAGCCGTCCACAAAGCCGCCCTGTCTCCGCAGGCATCTCCTCCGTTCTGCAGAGCTCAGACTACACACATCAATGAAAGTTGAGACATCAAGTCATGGAAAGCTGTAAGATAAGCACCTCTGCTTCATCTCACACTCTTAATTGAGTTTCTGAGGGAAATGGAAATGCTGACAAGGCAGGCAGCTTCAAACAAAAATGATCAGAAGTGAATGAATATACCAAAGAATCGCCACCATAGTTGCCGGGTAATCCTGTGAGCATTCAGATCGACACATTCTTTTGGGGAATACCCAGGGCACCCCCTCTTCCAGACACCCGGGGGGACGGTGATGCTGAAACCAGGTGATGGAGAAAGCCACAAGGAGGAAGTTTCCCTGAACAACCCTGGCTTCGGCTTGTGTTAGTGTGCTAGGACTGCCCTAACAAACTACCACAGACTGTATGGCTTACACAACAGAGGTCTCTAAGTCCAGGATGAAGGTGTCAGCATCAAGGTGCTGGCAAAGCTGTTTTGTTCTGAGGCCTCTCTCCTCTGCTGGTAGATGTCCTGGCGTGGTCTTCCCACTATACGTGTCCGTGTCCAAACTTCTTTGTCTTATAAGCACACCAGTCATAATGGTTTAAAGCCCACCTCCATGACCTCATTTTAATTTAATCACCTCTTTAAAGACCCTATCTCCAAATATACAGTCACATTCCAAAGTACTGAGGGTCAGGACTTCAACATAGGAATCTTAAGGGGACATAATTCAGCCCTTTGCCCTGCTGGAACCACTGCCATGGCAACACTCTGCTTCTGTTTAGCCCTACCAGTGCCAAAGGCTACGCAATAAGCTGATAACCCAATTCTCACTATTTTGAACATTAACTACCTTTCTTTTATAATGAAAGGATATTACATTCAACAATGTCCCGACCCTAATCTCATTTTGATAACAAAAAAAAAAACCAACACATAATTTTCACTGCCTTTATAAAATACTTTGTTACATACCAAATCCAATCATAAAGAAAAGTCTTTGGGGGTGGGCGCACACCCCAAGCACCAACTGCTGCCGGGCCACATTTTTTTTATAAGCAATTTGCACTGCAACAAAGATCCAACACAAGGAAAAATCAGGACATTCAGTTGACATTCATCATCATGGAAGGCAAGTGTAAAAAAACACATTCTCACTTATTTCATGTGTACCTTTTCATGCAGACACTCACATCTTTGCATGCAGGATTACCTACTGCTGTGTTAATCTGTACTGCCTGCTCCTGATATCGAAATGGGTTTCAAAAATAACACGGAGGGAGCTTCCCTGGTGGCGCAGTGGTTGAGAATCTGCCTGCCAATGCAGGGGACACGGGTTCGAGCCCTGGTCTGGGAAGATCCCACATGCCGCAGAGCAACTGGGCCCGTGAGCCACAACTGCTGAGCCTGCGCGTCTGGAGCCTGTGCCCCGCGGCAAGAGAGGCCGCAACAGTAAGAGGCCTGCGCACCGCGATGAAGAGTGGCCCCCGCTTGCCACAACTAGAGAAAGCCCTCGCACAGAAACGAAGACCCAACACAGCCAAAAATAAATAATAAAATAAATAAATAAATTAAAAAAAAAAAACCACTGAGTGTTGTACACCTGAAACTAATGTAATACTGTAAAACAACTATACTTCCATAAAACACACACACCCACACTGAAATCAAGACTTCTTATTCAAACCAGGTGTGTGACCAGGAATATCATCAGCAAAATGTAACGTTTTAAAGCCCTACATCTAAATGATTACCAAAGCTCTTTTTAAAAGAAATACCAAAACCAGTATCATTTAAATGTGTTTAATCTCAATTTAAGCCTTAACAATTTATGACCTGATAACCATTTACATCCTCCAAATTCGACTATGTTATTCAACAATTCAATAAACATTTACTGAGATTGTACTATGTGGCAGGCAGCATTCTAGGTGCTAGAGATACATCACTAAACAAACAAAATCCCTGCCCTCGTGGAACTGACAGTCTGGTAAGATACATACATCATTTCCCCTACTGTCCTACAAGCTCATCTACCTTCCCAAATTCCCTGACTGGGGCATGGGTATTACCAGCCTCCTAATTTCCCAAAGACAAAACTGAGGAGCTATGTTATATTTTTCATTCTCTACCACATCCCTCCTGGGTCTCTAGTGGCTGTTTCCCACCCTGCCTCCTCCACCTGCCTTTCCTAATACAGATAACATTACCACCTACAAGCCCCAGCCGTCAGCCCATCAGCCCTGTACTCCTTGTCATTCACCACATCCCGTTAATCCCACCACTGGGGTCCCTCCCCAGTCTCTTCCAACCTCTCCACTCCCATCGCCACAATCCTGATCATTTTTCGTCTCAACTTACACATCCTCTCTAGAAGATGAAACCTATAAAGCAGAAACAGTGATCTACTCACCTTTGTATCTGCACCATTACTTGTGTTTGCATAGAACTCTGGACGCACTATATTAAGTCAATATACTCTGTATTCCTGGCCACCTCCCCACTAGACCATGCACTCTGAGGGCAGGGCTTATATCTTTTTTTTTTTTTTTTTAATTCTCAGTGACAGACATGCAGTAGATATTACGTGCCTCTTGAAAGCCACTTATTCATTCATGCAACAAGTATTTATCAAGCACCCACTCGCCACCAGGTACTATGCTAGATGATGGGGATATACCAGCGAACACAAACCCCCCCAAACCCCTGCCTTTTAGAACTTCTATTTACACAAATTCCTATTGTACAAATTTATTTTAGAGTGAGGGTAGAAAGATAATAACTTAAAACATAAGTATGCAATGTGTTATAAAGGGATAAGTTCTATAGGAAAAAAAATAAAGAAGGAGAAGAGGGATTTGGGATTTGGGGAAAGGGGCAGGAAGGTTCGCAATTTTCAATACCATCAGGGTAGGTAGGTAGGTTTCACTGGGAAGGTAACACCTGAGCAAAGATGTAAATAAGAGAGGAAGCTCACCAGGTGGATATCTGGGGAAGAGGATACAGGAAGAAGAAATAGCAAACGTAAAGGCCCTGAGGCAGAAATGTGCCCAGTGTGTTCAAAGGCCAGTGTGGCTGGAGTGGACTTAGCCAGGGGGAGAATAGGAGGCAATGAGGTCAGAGAGGAAAGGAGGGCGCTTAGTATGGTGCCTGTCAGGTAACTGGAAGGACTTCATCTTCTACCATGAAGACCGAGAAGTCATTTCAAGTTCTGAGCAGGGGGGTGTCATAGAGTGACGAGTTTGAACAGGATCACTCTACTGAGAACAGACTAAAGAGAGACAAGGATAGAATCAAGGAAAGCAGCTAACAGGTCCTTGGAATAACTCAGGCAAGACAGAATGGTGGCTTGGGTCAAGGTGGCAACATGGGTATGTTCTGAAGGCCGAGTCAATTAAGTTTTCTGAGGGACTGGACCTTGGAAACATGTCTACATTTCTTCCTTTTCACTGATAATAACGAAGTCCCAGCCAAGACCCTGCTCCTTATTCCTAGATGGCTGTGAAAGTCTAGGATTTTCCTTCCCATCTACAATTCTCCCCTCTTCATCCCACAAGCCGCAGCGGGACTGGTGCTTGGAATGCTGCCCCCCCGTCACAGCATCACGGGCTCACAGTGGAGCTCCCTTCGGGGCACAGACCTGCTCCGAAGCCCTCCACCCTCTCCTCACGCGCCCAGCCCTGTCCCAACACCTCAAACACCTTCCCATCACCCCACCTCTGCTCTCCATCACCCTCCCTGCTCCTCTCCAGTGCCCTGGATCTTAAGGCCCTTGCTGCCCTTTAAAGTTCACCTTTAAGGTTCCACCTCCTCTAGGACGTCTTCCCAGGATGGTCTGGCTCATGCCTGTTTCTACCTCCTCAGGGTTCCTGTGGCCTTTACTGCCCATACTAAACATCCCACATCCCACTGGCCCATCTAGACTGTGTGCCCCTAGAAAGCAAGAGCCATCCCGCACATTTTTCAGGTCCCATTCCACCTACTCTATGGGCAGCAATCATAACACTTGCTGACAAAGAACATCATAGGGAAAAATCCAAGAGTACAATGTTTGAATTATTTTATTTTTATTTATTTATTTATGGCTGTGGTGGGCCTTCGTTGCTATGCACGGGCTTTCTCTAGTTGCGGCGAGCGGGGGCTACTCTTCGTTGCGGTGCGTGGGCTTCTCAATGAGGTGGCTTCTCTTGTTGCAGAGCACGGGCTCTAGGCACACGGGCTTCAGTAGTTGTGGCACACGGGCTCAGTAGTTGTGGCTCGCGGGCTCTAGAGCGCAGGCTCAGTATTTGTGGCGCACGGGCTTAGCTGCTCCGCGGCATGTGGGATCTTCCCGGACCAGGGCTGGAACCCGTGTCCCCTGCGTTGGCAGACGGATTCTTAACCACTGGGCCACCAGGGAAGCCCTGAATTATTTTAAATGTACTGTCAGCACTTGAAGACTGGGAGCAGTCACATAAAAATCCAAATTTATGTCTTCTCTTGAAATACTAGAAGATCAGGCAACACTGGCCCTCACTCCAGAACAGCTGAGTGGTCATTGTGCCCCCCCCACCTTTTTTTTTCTCTTCGGCTGCACCGCACGGCATACAGGATCTTAGTTCCCTAACCAGGGATTGAACCTGTGCCCCCTGCAATGGAAGCGTGGAGTCTTAACCACTGGACCACCAGGGAAGTCCCTAATTGTGCCCTTTTTCCACCCTCTATGCCTCAGTTCACTTGTTTACTTTTCTGTCAGGTCCTGGTAGGCATGTGAATTTGTGATCCCCATACTAGACACTGGTTACCTTGAATTTTTTAATTATCAAGTTCTTTCGGGAACTGAGTATTTATTGAAGGTGATATCAGTTTTTCTCACTCATGATATACTGTGACAGACTTGTTTCAGACATTTCTATATTATAAACATAAGTAATTACATACATACACAAATATACACACATATATGTATTTTGTATTAACCTTCCTAATAGATTACAATTCCTACACTATGGTTCAAACACCTTGAAACATGGGGGGTATAATTCTTGCCATGACTAAGTATAAGAGGGTCAGATATCAGTACAGAAGCTATGCAGAAAGAAAGGAAGATAAAGCAAAAACAAATGTTACTGATGAGCTATTTATCAAACCATTTTAGGGGAAAAAAGTCACTAAAATTCTTTTGAAACTAGAAAAATTCCATGGCCTTGTTGATTTAAAAACAAAACCTCACGGATTAGAGATCAAACTATGTATACATAAGGGATGTTACAATGGGTTTATTCTCCAGACAACTGCCTACATTCTAAAGAAAAATTGTCTTCTTCCTATGATTAAATTTCAGCATCCAAACTAAGACCAAAGAAGCTAAATCACACCATAAAGAAACAGATACAATGGTTTCCAGAGAAGCCTACCAAGAGTGGAAGAGTTAAGCAGCTACTGTTACTGGAAGAGTTTAGGGGAATCATCTCCTTTGACCTATGACTCATGCCTGGGGTTTTAATTAAGAGAAAAGCGAGGGGCTTCCCCGGTGGCGCAGTGGTTGAGAATCTGCCTGCCAATGCAGGGGACGCGGGTTCGAGCCCTGGTCTGGGAAGATCCCACATGCCGCGGAGCAGCTAAGCCCGTGTGCCACAACTACTGAGCCTGCGCGTCTGGAGCCTGTGCTCCGCAACAAGAGAGGCCGCGATAGTGAGAGGCCTGCGCACCGCGATGAAGAGTGGCCCCCACTTGCCGCAACTAGAGAAAGCCCTCACACAGAAACAAAGACCCAATGCAGCCATAAATAAATAAATAAACAAAAATTTAAAAAAAAAAAAAAAAGAGAAAAGCGAAATCTGGACACAGAAGTCAGAAGATATTTAAAAGGCACCCTGACTTTATCTGTGTCTCAGTCATAACTTCTACTCCAAACAGGCAGGCCTTTCTCAGCAAACAGCTTTCCTGATGAGCAATCAGAATATGGAGACTTCCACTGCCACCTCCAGCCTTGTGGTCTGAAAAGCAAATACAATTCAGTCCAAAGCTCATATTTAAAGCAAAGAAACTGAGCATAAGGGTACACTTTCAGACATACTTCAGCACGAAGGGATTCTTTGTCCTTCAAATCACATTTGGTAAATATCTGTCTTTCTCCTTTCTCTTTCTCAACTCAGTGTTTTAACTAATAAGCTTTCAAGGGAACGTTCACTGGCTTTAGCGCATACTTTACCACTCTGCCCATAAAAATTACCTTCTTCCTCTGCATGCAAAGAGGCAAGAAAGACTGACAAATGAACATTAGAAAAAAATTTACAGTGTTTTTACAAACATTTAGTAAGGTTTTATAAACTGCATTAAAACACAATGAATGGGACTTCCCTGGTGGTGCAGTGGATAAGAATCCACCTTCCAATGCAGGGGACAGGGGTTCCATCCCTAGTCCAGGAATATCCCACATGCCACGGGGCAACTAAGCCCGTGCGCCACAACTACTGAGCCTGCGCGCCACAACTACTGAGCCCACGTGCCACAACTACTGAAGCCCGCATGCCTAGAGCCCGTGCTCCGCAACAAGAGAAGCCACCACAATGAGAAGACCACATACCGCAACGAAGAGTAGCCCCCGCTCGCCGCAACTAGAGAAAGCCCAAGCGCAGCAACAAAGACCCAACACAGCCATAAATAAATAAATAAACAAACAAATAAATAAATTTATTTAAAAAAAAAAACAACGAATGGTTATGGTCACGATCATACACTGCCCAGCTAGCTCTTGATTCTTGTTTAAAAGAAAATGAATAAATGAACATGGCTAGAAAACTCAAACAATATGGAAAAGAAAAAGGTTTTCAGTGTAATATCTCCCTAGGGGGAAAAAAGGTATGTACCAGCATATATACAATATCTTCTCTAAAACATTTATACAAAAGGGAATGGTAGTCACATGATTCTGCAAAACATTTTTTCATTTTATATAGACACATGCACATACATACATATATATAAGTTATATATGTGTAGTATGTATATATAAAAATAATGTAATTCCAAATCAGCACACATATAGAGCTTTCATTCTTTACAAATATGCTATAATATAATATACCTTGTATAAATATCTTGGCATAGTTGTAAGTGAACCTATTTATGAAATTGCTGGTGATTTTAAATTTTAAACTATATTGAGAAATTGCTCTCCAGTGGCATCTACTTTATAATTCAATCTCAAACAGCAGTCCCTTTTCTGCATGTAATATAAGTATCAAAACAGACCTGCTTTGTCTCAAAATGCATCACAAAACTGCCAGACAACCAACCCATCACAGACCAAGTCAAGCTCTTCTAGACAACACAGACTCTACGAACCAAACCAGAAGCATCACATATCAAAGCTGGAGGCTGGCAATCACAGCTTCATAGAGGGTTCTGCATAGCTGACCTTTCACTTTTTTCTATATTCTTTGTCTAAGACAAAACTGCAGGAACAGGGTGGGGGAAAGGGGAGATTATCATCTGCGAGGTATTTATCCTAGTCCATTCGGGATGCTATGACAAAATACCAGAGACCGAGTGGCTTATAAACAACAGAAATTTATTTCTCACAGTTCTAGAGGCTGGCCATCCAAGATCGTGGTGCTAGCACAGTCACCTTCTGGTGAGGACCCTTTTCCTGATTCACAGCTGGCGTTCTCGCTGTTTCCTCACATGGCAGAAAGAGCTAGGATCTCTCCGGAGCCTCTTTTATAAGGCAGTAATCCCATTCACGAGGGCTCCACTGTCATGACTTAAGCACCTCCCAAAGTCACCACCTCCTCATACCATCATCTTTGAGGGGTTAGGATTTCACCATGTGAATCTGAGGAGGGGACACATTCATTAACGCCACAGCAGTGCTCAACTACGAATACTACCAGGGGAAAACACTGAAACCGTCATAGAGTTGAACACCTTGGTCCCTCCCCACTGTCATACACCATGGGGGCCCCCAAGGCAGGCAGTGCAAAGAAGCTCAAAGCTCCCCAAACAACAAGTACAGAATCAGGGTGGGGGACAGTCAGGGAAGTCCAAGGCTGACGTTCTTCCTTCCTTCTCTAAGTAGCTGCTTGGGAGGGTCTGATTCCCTCAGTAACCAGATACCTCCAGGTAACTCACAGCAAGTTGACAGAGTGCATGGCTGGGCCACATACCTTGGCTGTAAAATCGTGGACAGACTCCCAAACATGCCATGCATTTTTATTTCTGCCTCTGAGGGTCTGATTAGGTATTTTCCTCAGGTAAAAAGCCTTGAAAACCCCCATCCACTTACAACCTCCCACCTCCTGTTTATTTATCAAAAATAACAAAATGCCACTTCTCCAGATTAATCTACATCCATATTAACCTCTCTCTACTTGGAAATTCCAAAGTATCCTATTCATACAGTACTTTGGGCCTTTATTATCTCATTAGTTATAATAATGATGAAAGATATATAAAGAGATACACACAGAGTTTTCTACAGGCCAACCACTTGAGAGACTGTGCTTTTATTTACACAGGTATATCATGAGGTTTGAGGGAAAAAAAGTTTAGATTCAAATTTAAGTTAGTAGATGTGAAACTTGGATAAAACCATTTGATATCTCAGCTCCGGAGCTTCTTTATCCACAAAACAGGTAATACTGTCTCTCTCATAGGATTGTTGTGAGGATTCTCCCCACCCCTGTCCCAACCCATCAGAAGACGAGAAAGTGTTAAGTCCTTAGCACACTGGACAAGCTCAATAGAATGTTACCTCTCCCAGAAGGGCTTGTATTCTGGCTATCTCTCCCCCAGGATACTTCATTCTGTTCCCTCCAGCAACTACCAAAGTAGACTTTGTTAATACCGTTAACAAGTTCATTTGGAATTTAACTGAACTGCACTGAACCAAGTAAAATTAATTCAGCATCTCTTAACACTCATAAATGAATGCCTCCTCAAGGTCAGTGGTTATTTTTAATCCAATTTTAGAATCATCGAGGACCTAAAGTCTTGGTTGGAACTCCAGACTTTTTATTTCTGAGATAAGTCTTTGGTAAAGCCACTAATTACCCTCCTACTTTCCCAGGCACCAGAAAGGAGCCACAGCACTCACAAACTATTTACAACCTAAAGTCATCAAGAAAACCACCCTTATGAAACCAAGCACGGAGGAGTTACTAAGATTCTAAATTCTGTCTTCAAAGGGCCTCAGCAGCATGAAGAATGCAGGCAGGAAAAACTAATTTTTTCATTCTTAAAAAGGGCACACTAGCAAATTGCACAGAGCAATTTCCTAATGTAAGCTAGACTGATGTTGATATTCATTTTCTAAATAAATGACTGGCTTGGATACTGTCTACGTAAAAACATCCAATAGACTTATTTTTGTTTATAAATGAAGATCAATTCTTATCTGAGCAGACAGTAATCAATTTGGAAACTTCAGAAGTTCTGAACAGTTATCGTGTCATGAATACTATAGGTCTTATTCGGACAGTCTAATCAAATTAAATGTTTTATTCATTACAGGTCACTATGGGACTGAGAAACTACTGCTTGTGCTTATATCAGTAATTACACTAAAATAAACTGACTACATGTCACTGGAGTATGGTACCTTTGAAGACTTTTAAAGGAAATTCAATACCTCACAGATTATTTAACATAAAAAATATAAAGACAAGCAAAAAGTCAAAAGATGTAATATTCCAAATTCTATTAATACAGTACATATATTTATCATCAACATCCTCATCAGAGGTTTACACAAGAATGTGGTTTCTCCTAACGAAAGCAAGTTCCAGACACGCTCTTTGTTCTTGCATCAGGCTCACCGAATATGACCAAGTTGATCTGATTCTGCAACCAAATGATTATAAATAGGCAGGAGCCTTCACAAAATGTAATTGTACCACAACTCAAATTGCAACGGCTCAGTCATTCCAAACCCCTAACTTCAGTCAACACAAGGCTCTATTCAGAATAAACGGCAGTTAAGAAGTTACCCTCACCCAGCCCTAGTATGTTTCAGCTCCCTAAGAAAAACGAGACCAATAGGACCGTATCCTCCTAGAACATTATACTACACTCCTCATAAGGTCATTCATCATTCTGCAAATAGGTCACAAAGATTTTTAAAAGGGCACCAAAGAGAAAGAAAGGACAGAAAGGAGTGACTGGGTTAAAAAATTCATGATACCCACGTCCTAGAGAAATAAATGAAAGCTTACCTACTGTTTTTTCTTTTAAATGAAAATAAAAAGAGTAATTCCATGTTGCCCATGGGTGCATTTTTATGAAGTGACAGTATCAGCCAGAGGACTGCAAGGAAAGCAAAGGGGCCAGGTAACGAAACACGTCAGCTCTACCCAGGTGGAAATGAGAAGATTACAAGAAAGAGCAGGAAACAGATAAGCCATCCTGGAGAACTGAGCCCTCCGGGAACAGGCAGGCATGGCTTGACCCACTAATGCAACGGCAGAAAACATGTTCTAAATCTAATCATGTGATTTTAATATCTGATTAAAGTCCAATAGCAGAAGTCAGCTTTTAGCTATATGCCAGAGAAGAGAAATGTCTCTGAATTTCACCAAGACTAAATTTATATTTTTTTCACCTTAAAAATAAAAGTCATTCCCCAAACAAAATTGTAACTTTACTAGAAAACAAAACAAAGGCCAACTGGAATCCAAACATCACAATAAAGCACTGACTTTTTTTCCTTTTTAACCTCTATGCGTTCACAATTTTTACAGTTATAACTAAAGAGAAATAAATTTGCAGTCTTCGTGTTTCTAATATAATTATTTTAATGTCTCCACAGCAGTCTATTGAGAACCATACCAACACAAAGGCAAAAATAGCACAGGTAGATATAAAAATGTAGCTAGCATTTTAATTATATTACAAAAAATGTCCAATTTTCAGAAAACATAAAACCATACTATAATCCCAAAACCCAAGACATTTCAATTCATAGAGTTTCCATCTGGTAAAATAATTGTTTTGTGAAATTTACCTTTTTCTGTATAAAAGACCCAATTCATATAACCATTAATGAAAATACTTGAAATTCTTGAAATAATATACCAAATGTATAAGTCTTTCAGCCAGTAATTATTGGTAATGATTAAGACAGAGGTAATGAAAAAAATTTAATTTAGTCTGTTTGATACAAATGGATAATGGGCATAAAAATGCTTACCACTTTTATGAAAACCAAAGTATTTTTTGGAAATAAAATAATCTAGAAAATGCATCTAGATTGATTTGCATTCTCTCCTACGACTTCAGATTTCCACTGTTATCCCAAAGAGAAATAACCAGAGACTAATACTTTTAACAGAGTGACTCAAACAGGAACGGAGATGAAAAGTAGCAAAGGTACAATAGTTTTTTTTTTTTTTTTTAAAAAGGGAGCTATACTGCAGCTTAGGTCCATTTCTTGAGCAAACCTTTTTCATAGAAAAACTGCATTGCAAAAACTTAAGTGAGGTGTGGTACTGCTGGCATAAGGAAGAGAGTCCAAAAAAAAAAAAAAAAAAGAAAAAAACCTCTTACATTTATGGTCAATTAAATTTCTACAGGGACTTCCCTGGTGGCGTAGTGGTTAAGAATCTGCCTGCCAATGCAGGGAACACAGGTTCGAGGCCTGGTCCGGGAAGATCCCACATGCCGCGGAGCAACTAAGTCCATGCGCCACAGCTACTGAGCCTGCGCTATAGAGCCCGCGTGCCACAACTACTGAAGCCCACGCACCTAGAGCCCGTGCTCTGCAACAAGAGAAGCCACCGCAATCAGAAGCCTGCGCATCGCCATGAAGAGTAGACCCCACTCGCCGCAACTAGAGAAAGCCAGTGCGCAGCCAAACACAAATTAAATTAATTAATTAATTATTTTAAATAAATAAATTTCTACAAAGGTGCCGAAATAAATCAATAGGTAAAGGATAATCTTTTCAGCAAATGGTGCTGGAACAACTGGATATCCATATGGAAAAAAGATAGAGAGAGAAAGAAGAGGAGAAGAGAAGAGAAAAGAGAAGAGGAGAAGAGAAAAAAGAAATAGAACATATACCTGAACCTTACACCATACACAAAACTTAACTCAGAATGGATCATAGACCTAAATGTAAGGGCTAAAACAACAAAAGTTTTGAAAGAAACATATGAGAAAATCTTAGCAACTTTTGGTTAGGCAAAGAGTATTTAGAGTATTTAGAAACATCAAAATAATAAGCTTTGGAAGAAAAAAATGATAAACTGAACTTCATCACAATTTTAAATGTTTGAGCTTCAAAAGATACCAAAACAAGAAATTAAGAAAACAAAAAGACAAGCCAGAGACTGGGAGAAAATACCTGCAGATCATATATCCAAAAAGGGACTTATAGACAAATAACCCAATATAAAAATATGCAAAGGATTCAAATAGATTCAAATAGATTCAAATAGATCTTCTTTCCCCAAAGAAGATACAGGAATGGCTAAGAAGCTCACTGACTGAGTTACTAGCTCAATTACGAGGGGATAAATTTCATAAATACCATCCTTTGTCCTTTTCATAAAGCTACAGAATAGGATGATTTCATTAGAATCTCCATGTTACTCTGTAGTTCTCATGTCACAGTAAAGTTTTCAAATCACTGTAAAATGATACTAACATCCATATTGGACAAGAAATAAAACTATCTCTATTCACAGATGGCATAATCTGGTATATAGACAATCCTAAAGAAGTCATATACACAATTAAAAAACGATTAGTACTGATAAACAAGTTCAACAAGGTAGAAGAAAACAAGAGCAATATACAGAAAACAATTGTATTTCTATACACTAACAATGTATATACACTCTGAAAGCGAAATTTTAAAAATGATTCCATTTATACAGGCATCAAAAAGAAAAAAAAAAATACATTGTAATAAATTTAACAAGGAAGTGTAAGCTGTGTTCCCTGAGAACTGGGACAAAGTGAGAGAGTAGCATGGACATATATATACACTACCAAAGGTAAAATAGATAGCTAGTGGGAAACAGCCGCATAGCACAGAGAGATCGGCTTGGTGCTTTGTGACCACCTAGAGGGGTGGGATAGGGAGGGTGGGAGGGAGGGAGATGCAAGAGGGAAGAACTATGGGGACATATGTATATATATAACTGATTCACTTTGTTATAAAGCGGAAACTAACACACCATTGTAAAGCAATTATACTCCAATAAAGATGTTTAAAAAACAAATGAAAACACAGTTGAAAGAAATTTAAAAAGACCTAAATCAATGGAAACACACCCCATGTTCACGGATCAGAATTCTTAACATTGGTAAGACAGCAATATTTCTCAAACTGATCTGGAGATTCAACATGATCCCTATCGAAAGGCTGGTTCAAAAGGCAGGTTGTCAAAGCCCACAGTGTACAACACAAACAGTGAACTCTAATGTAGACTACGGACTTTAGTTAATAATAATAAATCAATATTGGCTAATCAACTAACAAATACATCACACTAATGCAAGACGTTAATAATATTATGAGAAAACTCAGGGCTATGGGTATGGAAACTCTACTTTCTGCTCAATTTTTCTGTAACCTAAAACTGCTTCCCCAAAATAAAGACTATTAATTTTTTAAAAGTCAAACAAGGTCAATCATAAAAAATAAAATAATAATCATAAGCCTAACACAGAGAAGAAGAAACAAAGTTCATGACGCACCCGGAATTCTGCTGACACCAGAAAGCCAACTGACGTTTTGGTGAGAAGAGCAGCTGCTCCCCTGTGGTGTTCAAATAAACTCTGGGCAACTTTCTGATAACCTCTCATTTGGCTGCTCCCGACACAATCGTGTGTACAGTAAATACCAAGACTCTACTGCTGGCGAAGCTCTGAAATTATCTTCCTTATCTGCAATTAACTATACGCTCTGGAAAGCCTCCCTTTCTTTCAGACTCAAAAAGCAAGTAATTGAATTACATACAGTTCTAAAAATGTTCCTGTTTCTCCTTTGTTAAATAACAGCTCTCTGTGCTGGTCTCTCCCCAAGCCAGCAGAATTCATAATTCCCCATCTCTTCCACTCCCACAGAACTTAGTTCTTACCTCTAGTGATACATTTTTCACACTGTGGGTCAGCTAACCTAATACTGATCTGGCTTATCACTGCGAAGCCCGTGAGGACGGGGACTATGCCACAGTCATTTCATGCTAAGACCTCCCACCCGGAAGGATGTTTTTAGATGTAAGCGATGGACACCTAATTCAAACTAACTAGCTAACCTGCCTGGAGAGTGAAACTGGAGTTGCTGGCTTTAGGGGCTGCTGAATCCACGGCCATAAGTTGTGGGTGTAGGGTGGGTGTATATGTGCATGTGTCCCCCTCATCCCCATTCCTTTTCCTCCCTCTCCCTGCTCTGATTTCCTCTGTGTTGACTTCATTCTCAGAAAGGTTCTCCTACGTGGTAGAAAAGAGGGTCACTAGCAGCTCCGGCTTAACAAACCTCTTTGCAACAGTTTCATAACTCCAAACCTCCATAACGGACCCCTGTGACCCTGACTAGCCAAGCTGATGTCACATGCCCATGAAAGAGGCAGTGGAGTCACCTCCTCTAACTACATGGGCTGAGAACAAAGCAAGGGTGACTGACAGCCCAGGGGAAATCTGGGTGATTTATTGAAAGGAAGAGGAAAGGGATGCTGGGTGGGCAAAGCCAAGAGACGTTCACTACTTCACAGGCTCTCAGGACCGCCGACTCCCTCCCTTTTGCTGAGTATTTATCCACTGCTTATTACGTGTAATGCTGAGTTAACCACCGAATATTCAACAGAAAGTGTTTGCGGTGCCTGTCCCTGTATGATATTCTTTCTCAGAATGAATTCTTTCCCGCCTTACTGCCACATGTGAGGTTGTTTACGCAGTTTCCTTCTCCTGGTCCACAGTGAGGCTATGTGGCATTTAGTCACATTCCAATTATTTTCAGGACATTTCTTCTCCTCCATCCTATGTATCTTAATGCCAAGTGCACACACTGCTGAAAATGAATGTGTTGCTAGCTTTTGTTTGGGGGGAGATAAAAGTAAGTAAAAACTTGCCATGCAAACCGAAGGAGCATACACAGAAGAACCCCTCCCCCTCAAAGATCTGGCAAGTCTTCACAACCTACCCTTCTTAGCGTGGAAACACAAATGAGGGCAAGTCTCTGAAAGTACAAGTCCAGGCTTTCTCGAGGACATGGCTTGCTCTCCAAAATAAAGCCCAGATCATGGAGTGATTATGGGTGACCTCTGCTTGTGGCTTCTTACACGTTTGCTTAAGCTTAAGATCCTCCTCTCTTTTCTAAGAGAGAGGATGGGACAGAGGAGAGGAACAAGGAAGAGAAAGAAAGGAAGACCACAATACACTGTACACAGAAGTCTGTCAGGCTAGACCTGCCATCTGTACAATGCTAGGAATCTCTCAAATAACTGGGAATGATTATTTGGGACTGTCTCAGAAACACTCCATGGAATGAACAAAATCACCTTGCCCATCTGACCCAGTCCATTTTACCCAGCCTCTCTTATCTTATACCAACCTGATTTTGCTTAAGTTATCGTCTGTCTCAGGCTTTCACAGGAGCTTTCTTTTATGGATTTTCCATCCAGCAAATGTTTCTGTTCCACGGCTGGGCAGAGCCGACCACAGCATGCCTGGCTACGGAGAGCAGCTGCTCACCCCACGGCAGCTCCGACCTGGAGGGGCGAAGGCCGGAAGCCACTAGAGGGATTCACAGTCACAAACTCTCTCTCTCAGGAGTGTATGTTTGGCAGGATAATCCCCAGCATCTTCCAAACGTTTAAAATCATTAATGAACAGAGACGACAGTTTATAAGGTGTCCTAAAGACAAGTTCGGGCTATTCCGAGGGGAGGACTGAAGTATTTAATCATTACTGAAAAGGTCTGGCCAAACACTTATGCTCTGTTTGCGGAAAATTTAAAAGCCAGATGTTTTAATTAACCACAGAAAACACGAGCTACAACTAAAATTTCACGAACACATGCATCTGCCCTGTGGAAAACCACAGGAATGTTCTGGCAAGGCTCAGTCTGGATTCTTGGGACACAGAGGGCTGGAATCATTCCCCTTAGGAACCCGAACAGAAAATTAACTTGCTCAATATGTTTTAAAAAGTAAAATGAAACCCAGATTTAATCTCAATCAAATACAAAAACATTTCAGGACTTCAAAGGGCACTACCAAAAGACACATAAGGGAAAGGTCATAAAAAATTCCAACGTGGTTCAGGACTTAGAATGTATTTTCAAGGCAAAGTGAATGGTGTAACAGAAAATTTTATAGGCTAAATAATCCAAAGGGGAAACTAATCATCTTTCATTTCCTAATAGAGGAAAATGATATATGAAAACCAATATTCAAGTGAATCATAAATATTATCAAATGTATAATATATTCAGGCAAAAGGAATCATTTAACTATCCTACTTCATGCCAAACCTATGGCCTGGCCCACACTAGCTACTAGGCTTCGGCTTGAAGAATCAAGGCATTCAGAAAAACTGTTAAAATAACTTAGGCCCACTGATATCGCAGCTAGCAATTTAGAAACAGAAAACTCAAATGAGGGAATCCTATAAAAGCAATTAGTGAACAATTAAGAATAGCTTAAGAAGTCTTTGTTAATTATAGCAATAGTTATGACAACATCAATATATGCCAAGTATTGAAAGCCTGTTCAAGAGGGAATGAGACATACGTTATTTTCAGATACTAGGTCCACAATTCTATTTCTGTAAGTCAAAGCAGACCCCGTCACAAGTGTGGCAAGCATAATATTACATTAATCTCCACCTTCATTTGAACCTCTGTCACAAAAATCATTTTGAAAGGAACACGGCAGGAAAAAAGCAAGATATCAAGTTATGTACCTGTGGTATAATCCCAGTTTTGTTCTACAGACTGAGTGTATACAATCTAAAGACTCCAAATTATGAACAATAATAGCTATTTCTGGGTCATGGAATTAGAAATATTTGTGTTTACATCTCAGTATTTTCCAAGTTTTCTATAATTAAAACATATTGTTTGTAGAATTAGAATATTTTTAAATAAGGTTTTTCTTATTAAACAGTATGGGAATGCAAATCAGAAATGGTATATCGATACACTATATTAGCCTGATATGTGGGTTTCCTCTTTTCTGAACAATAAGAGCTAAAGTTTAAAAGTCTTCATTTATCTGAACTCTGTAATTCTTCATTTAGAAGTTCAAAACCCGAGTGTCCAATAACACTCCCAGGGCTGAACGACTACTTTTCCAGAAACGAGAAATCTTGTTATTTTGCAAACTTGTCACAAAGAAACAAGAAGACCAGAGTTATTCCTCTCCCTTAACTAATGCATCCAAACTTCTCTATCACTAGCCATGCCATACAATTGTCACTTAATTAAAAAGAGTGCCTCCTGGCGTTACTTATGATTTCACAGGGGCAGAGCCCTTAGTGAACACTGCCACACTCCATCTCTGATACTCCTAGCATCTCAGAAAACACAAAACACAATGGTAGAATCTTAACACTACGGTACTTGGCAGTCCATCACTCTTAGAAGCCAACCTCCTCAGTTTACAAATGAGGACACTGTCACCCAGAGAGGTCAAATGTCTCTCCCAAGGCCACACAGCTGGTGGGGCAGGGATGAGAGCCCAGACCGCCTGGTTCCACTGGGACCAAGTGCTCTTTCCGCCACTACAACATCTCAGCGTGCACTCCTCGAAATACAAGTTCGTATGAACCACCAGCACATGTTAAATTCACATCAGCAAAACCAGGAGAACGAGAGAGAAATTTATTCCGTCAAAAATGAAATGCATGCAGGAAAAAAACCAGAGACTCAAAGGCTGCCTGAAATAGACGAGGCTCTGCCCAGAACCCGTTCCGTCAGAGAAACAATGGTTGCAGTGTGCTTGGGCAGCAGGTGTCTTGAACAGAAACCGCCTGTCATGCTGAAAGCTTTTTGGTCCTAGTACTTGCCCTGCTGATGACAGCACAGTCCCACTGCTCAAAGCAGGACAAGAGGTTTTCAACAAGAGAAAACGACACTGGCACCTGTGAGCCACCTGTAAGAGAGAGGAGGGATGCATGCTCGCCCCAGTGTTGGAAGTAAATCATCTACTAAATGATCAGGCATCAAGTCTGAGCCTCTTCCTTCCAAAACAACTCAAGTTTTAGGGGAGAGAGATTACTGATTTCAAAAATTAAGAAACAGAGTGGGGATCATTTTGTCAAGTACAGAAACAGTGAATCACTATGTTGTGTACCTGGAACTAACAGTTTTATAGGTCAGTTATACTTCAATAAAACATTGTTAAAAAGAAAAAGAAAGGGAGGGAGGGAGGAAAAAGAAAAGAAAAAAGGAAAGAAAGGAAAAGAAAAGAAGAGAGTCACTAAAAACTAAAATAAAATAATCCTAATGCTTCTTATCTTATGCCTGCTACAAGCTTGGGGATGAGCAGGACTTTTCTCTCTTCCTCTAAGTGATGTACAGGAACACTGCTCACCTCCACTTCTTTCTCAGCGTTTACCTACAGCGCCCATGTCACATCAGTCAGAAACCTACGAGTCCCACAACATGTGAACAGCCTGACGAGCAAGGGAGACAAGAGGACAGATGGCAGTGACAAACTCAGAAACACTCCCCGAAAAGCCTTCACTGAGTTCCCTCCGTCACCCCTTGCCTACTGTGCAGCAGGGCCACAAAGGCAGGAACTGTGAAGCCACTAATAAAAAAGCCACATCCAGGGATGATGTGAGCTCCCTTTGTGAGTGCCGGGACCAATACAATGGCTCCCTCCCGCCTCATCTCAGGAGTCAGGCACCTTCGAAAAAGAAAACACGAATTTTTTCCGCCCCAAACTGCTCCTGAAGTCCCCACCATCTATTTCCACGGCTGGATCCTGAAGGAAAGACAATAATATCGACAGTTTATTCATTCTTTTCTGTGCCTCAGATCGGATGCTAAAGGTTAAGGTCCACAGATGGCAAAAGGAATCAGATTCTTGTTGCTATTTCACAATGAAATCAAAGTTTAGTGGTGAATATTGTTCAAGGAACTCTTTAAAGTCATTTGTAAGGTAATGACAGTAAGTTTAAATTTAGCAGTCTGGTAGAATAAACTCTGACCTGCCAATCAATTTGGCCATAATCTTGCTGAAGTCACCAAATTATCTTTCTCAATAGAGACTAAACAAATTAGAATTAGATCGGATGCACTGATTTTGAAATCCTTTCTTACTTGGAACCTTGGCTGTGTGTTGTTTGGTTCTTTAGCTTCAGTGAATGCCTTTGGCAAAACGTACCCCCAGACACTGCCACCATCCGAGAATCTTAAACGGATGGCCAGCATTTTTTTTTTTCCTATTTTAACATCAAAGGGAAAGTTTCTCCTTCTTGAGCCTGATTCCAGAAATATCAGCCAAGCCAATTCAATACTTCTGAAATTTCTCTCTCAAAATGATCAGGCAAGACTATGTCAGAGACCATTCCTCTCATGGCACTGGAAATTTGATTTTAAAATCTTAGATTGAAAGTACTGATAATTTCACATCTTAAAATGTTTGGGAGAGGGCTGGGTTTGTTTTAAATTACCCATCACCAGAAACTGAAAAGAATCTATTATAAGTAAGCAAAACTGCCACCCAACAAAGTTTGTGGAGACATTATGACAATTTGGAAAAGGTTTCACCAGTAATGTCCCATGTCATGCTCTCAAGTAAAGGGGGTTTCAACAGTTGGGGGAGGTGGGGAGGGAATTTATGCTTTCTAATGTTCTAAAGTCTGTTCCGGAAAGAACAAGGGACAAAGAAATCAGCAGACATAGAGGTTGTGGTCCCAGCTCTGCTACTTATGACCCAAGGCTTTCTGGAATAACTAATTTACACTTTTTAACCTTAGTTCCATCATTTGTAAAACAGCCAGCTTCATGGGATTGTCAACCAATGAAACCAAATATAAAGGCATTACAGAAAATTTTTAAGCTTTATGTACTCATTCAACAAATATTTACTTAGGAAACTACAAACCTGCCAGATACAGCACTGTGGATAAAACCATGAACAAGAGACCCAGTCCCTTCCTGCAAGGACCTAAGTGAAGGGACTCATTGTGATTTGTGAGAGGCACAGGGGGCCACGGGAACATGCAGGCAGCCTCTAATCCGAATACCAGACAAATTTCAGGCATTGTTACCTTCACAAGCCCTTGAGGAAATTTCTCGGTGAGAAGTGGTAGATGTGGTTTTTAGTTTGGGTTGGTTAATTATTACCTCATTCACTTCGTACAGTTTTATTAAACACTCACTATGTGCCAAGCACTATTCTAGGCGCTGGGGGTTTAGCATTGAACAAAATTTCTGCCCTAATGAAGCTGACATTTCCTCATCCAAATGAAATGCAAAATACATGAACTAAACAGAGTTAACTAGCAAGGCTACTTCTGCTGCAATACAATGATTTTTTTTTTCACCAAAATATCCACACACAAAAGTTAAAAGGAATATTCTAATTGATCTAAATACAGTAAATATTTTATTTCTTAAATCTCCCAGGCTACATTTTACAATATACCAAATAACTGCCATCATATGAAAGGCACTCTTAGGTCTGAGGGATTAAATTTGTGTATTTTGGCATGGAGAACACTCCCACATCTTACCCCCCTCCCAAGGAAAAAGAACAAATGCTGGAATCCATCCAAACACAACCTCAGTTTTAACGGGGGGAATATAAGTTATTTTAGAAGCATTTCCTGTAGTCATTTTTTTCAAAGGATAAAAAAAGTCGAATTATTAATTTTAGTGTAACCCGAAGTTCAATTTTAACATGCCAAATGTCTGCCTTTACAAAGTTTCTTTTAAAAATCTATTTAAAAGAGATTGGGGGGGGGGGAGGTGCTGAGAATTAGGCCGTCCAGGAGATAAGTCAACCCAACTGTCTAAAAATTCAATATGGGATGATGGGGAGGTAGATGAGGAAAGGAGGAGAAAGAGAAAGGAAGGTACCGGAGTGAAGAGTCACACAACGATCTCCTGGATTAAAAACCTGAAAGATCACATACTCAACAAATACAAAGAGCCAATGTTCAAAATACTGTACAGCAAAGAAGAAAGTAAATATGCAGGTAAAAAAATGACCAAAATGCTACTCAGCCCAAGAGCAAGGGTTCCTAAACCTGGAGTTCCTACCAAAAAATACAAAGTCCAAAGCCCAGGTGCTCTGATGTACTAGGTCTGGGGTAGTGTTCACGAATCTTTATTTTTCTAACTGGCCCCAAATGACGCTGATGCACATCATTCCCACAGCTGGGAACCACTGATACAGTGTATTTCCTTATGGAAAAAAGTACTGGAATGTTTTTATTATAATAATGAATAACTCTTTTGCTAAGCGCTTTCTATTAATCTTCACATCCATCCCGAAGTAGGAACTATTATTATGTCTATTTTTAAATGGGGAAACTTGAAGCATGAAGCGGTCAAATAACTTGACTGATGTTACACAGCTTTTAAATCAAGAATCTGGGATTTTTGCCCAAGTCTTATCTGCCGCATATTTTCTTAGCACTCTGATCTGGTGAACTTTAGCAAGCTAAATCTGTTTCCCACTCTCTAGTCTACGGATGGCATATGATTAATCATCCTAATAATATACCATAGGCATTCATACAGAACTTAAATCCCAAAATTCAATAATAAACTGTATAACCTGAGATAATGTTGGAGAAATCATATATAAAGTGTGGTCTACTCGGAGCATTAGGGAGGTGTCTGGTCAGGTATGCAGTTATTTTAACTGCCTTCCATTCCAACTTAAGATGAGTAGAAGTATGCTTCTGATCTTAGGGAACACAGGCTCCTTCACCAACATTAGCCCTTTACCTAGAAAAAAGCTGGACACGGTGAAGTCGACCTCGTGAGGAGTTACTGCCAGGGGCTTCACACCTTCTCACAATTTCACGCTGTTGTGTTACTCCACCTGCCTAGACCGTCCCACCCTATTACTCTGATGTGCCAATTACTCGTCCTTTGAGGCCCAGCCCAAATATCACCTCCTTCATGAAGCCTCCTCAGATGCTCTGGCGGAAATAATCACTGATGCCTTTGTGATTCTCAGTGCTTCTCCTATCACATAGGGCAGGCTGATGCTTATTCAGGAACACACATGCCTTATCTTAACAGAGTCCTTGCAGCATCTCACCTCCTCACCCTTTGTTCTCAGGTGGCCTGAGTTCTCTCTGGTTCTTCCCCACCTCTCTGAAAGTTCTTCCTCGGGCTCCTTCTTAGGCTCCTTTCTATATGACCACTAGAATGTCAATGGTGTTCACCAAGGCTTCATCCTGACTCTCCTCACACTTCATACAAACTTTCTGGGTGACTTCAACCATGATGCCAAGTCCAGCTACCAGGATAGTCTGAAGACGCCCATCCGATACATCACCCATTCATTCATCAAACATTTATTGAGACCCGCTCTATGCCAAGTACACACCATGCTTTCTCTCTCTTGACTATTCTATGTCCAACCTACTTGGATCTCAACTCCCGGTTCATTCATGCTCTAACTCCATATTGCATCCATTCTAAGAGGCACATTTCTTCCACTTTCACACAGGTAATATGGAGATGTGCCTTACAAAAACGGCATCTTAAAAATTTTTGCCAATGTTTTTCTTAAAATCTTATACACATAGTATAATGGTGGCTCTTATGAACAGTGGCAACTGAAATCAATGAACTGCAGAGATTATCTTAGTGTATTTCCCTTACATGATTCCACAACAGAGATGTCCAACAGAACTTTCTTTGATGACGGAAATGTGCCATATTTGTGTTGTTCAATGTAGTAGTCACTATCCACATGTGCCTTGAAATTTGGCTAATATGACTGAGGAACTAAATTTAATTTTAATGAGATTTATCTGCAAGTTTACCGATTTCTTTATCATTCCTTTTTGCATTTCAGACTTTCCTTCTGGAATCACTTTCTTCTTCATGAAGCACATCCTTTAAGAAGTTTCTTAGTAAAGGTCGGCTGTGGTAAGGTTTAATTTTTTTGGAAAGCATAGTTTGCCTTTTTCTTGAATGACAGTTTTGCTGATATACAACCAATAGTATGTTCTTTCAGCATTTTGAAAATATTTTTCCAGCTTCCATTATTGCTGAGAAGTCAGCTGTCCGTCTACTATTCCCTTGATTAACAATCTATCTTTCTTTTCTGGGTATTCTTAAAATCATCTTTCTTATTTTGGTGAATTTAAGTTTTCCTATGTCTAGATGTGGATTTCTGTTTGTTTATCCTATTGGTATATGCTGTGCTTCCCCCCTTATCTTGTCCATAAATTACTCAGATTTAAGGAACACCGGTCATTTATGTTCTTTATGAACTCTCTCTGGAAATTATTTGTACACTAGATTCTCAAATATTACTTCCCTCTATTTTCTCTATCATCTTTCTGGGACTCTGAACAGATCTCATCATAGGCTTTATAGTCTTCAAATACACCTTCATGTTTTTCTTTTTACTTCTATGTTACATTCTGGTTATTTTCTTCAAATCTTTTTTTCTAGTTCATGAATTGCTTCTTTAGCTGTTCCTAATCTAATTTATTGAGTTTTTATGTCAACAGTTGTAATTTTTTCCCTTAGGTTTTGTTCTTGCTTTTTTTTCCCAAATCTGCCTGGTTGATTTTTTTCCAATAACAACAAAACACCTAGATTTATGCTGCCCTTGTACACACACCCCCTTTATTGAGATATAACTGACATACAACATTGTATTAAAGTGTACAACATAATTTGATCTATGTATATATTGCAAAATGATTACCACAATAAGTTTAACATCAATTACCTCACATAGTTACAGTTCTTTCCTTACGATGAGAACTTTGACTATTTACTCTCTTAGCAACTTTCAAATATACAATACAGTTTTATTAATTATAGTCACCATGCTGTACATTATCTACCCAGAACTTACTTTTCTTGTAACTGGAAGTTTGTATCTTGACTACCTTCATCCATTTCCTCCATCCCCCACCTCCGGCAACAATTAATCTGTTCTGTTTCTATGAGTCTGGGGTTTTTTTTAGATTCCACATATCAGTGAGATCATACAGTGTTTGTCTTTGACTTACTTCACTTAGCACAATGCCTTCAAGGTCCATCCATGTTGTCACAAATGGCAGAATTTCCTTCTTTTTTATGGCTGAATAATATGCCTGGTCATTTTTTTAAAAATATTTATTTATTTATTTGGCTGCACTGGGTCTTAGTTGAGGCACACAGGATCTTCACTGCAGCATGCGGGAACTTTAGTTACAGCATGTGGGATCTAGTTCCCTGACCAGGGATGGAACCCAGGTTCCCTGCATTGGGAATGTGGAGTCTTAGCCACTGGACCACCAGGGATGTCCCCATTTTTTTTTTTTTTTTGACTTAAGTATAGTTGATTTACAATGTTGTGTTAGTTTCAGGTATACAGCAAAGTGATTCAGTTATACATACATATATATATATATATATATATATATATATATTCTTTTTTTTCACTGCTTTTCCATTATTGTTTACTACGAGACACTGAATATATTTCCCTGTGCTATACAGTAAATCCTTGTTGTTTATCCATTTTATAAATGGTAATGTGCATCCCATACTCCCAATTTATCCTTCCCCCACCGCCCTTCCCCAAGCCTGGTCAATTTTTATCTCATGCTCTCCGCACTTATTTGTGATTATATATTTTATTTCTTAAAGCATTTCAAAATGGTTGTTTTATATTCTGTATCAGATAATTTTAATATCTGAAGTCCTCAGGGTTAAGCCTATTGTTCTTTGTTTGTTTCTGATGACCCTCACTCCTGGTGGCTCGTTTTCCAGTAGGGTTGGAAATCTTTGATCCTGAACTCTTATTTGGTTGATCTTAGGAGAATCCTAAGGTCTAAAGTAGGCATGCCTTCCTCCAGAAAGGATTTGCATTAGCTTCTACCAAAAGCCCATGGGCACTATCTGGGCTACTTTAGCTTCTTTTACAGGTCCTAATGGAATGCAGGCTCTTCTAACATTGCCACTCACCCAAGGCTTAGTCTCCAACCACACTGGTGAAGGCAACCCGTCTTCTGTGTTTGTTTACACAGAAAGCTCCCAGCTTGGGTTTTACCTTACTAATTCATGGTTGACACTTTGGAGATGTCTTAGTTCCTGTGATCCCAAAAGTGCATTAAAAAATGTTTTATCCAGATTACAATGCTTTAGTGAGGAAGTGTGTTTGAGTATCCAGTCCACCACACAGCTAGAAACCTGCGTCTCCAACTAATCATCTTCTCTCAAAACCTACTTTTTCTCCTTTGTTTCCACATTTTGCTGAATGACACCATTCACTCTCACCCAAATCTGAAACCCAGTAAAGCAAGTATCAATGACCCTACTCTTTCCTCCACTACCCACCCCAATGCAACAAGGCACCAAGTCCCAACTTCTGGCTTGATCAAAAGTGGGTTTGCTTTTATGTTTCTAATCGTCATGGCACCTAGTAGTAGAAATTTAATCATCAAGGACAAGGAAGAAAACTAAATGAAGCTAAATTAAAACCAAAATCATATATTCTGGCCAAATGAAGGTGCTTTATAGGAAGGAAGGTTTGAATACAGGGAAATAGAAGGAGAAATGAACTGGGGCTTTGGCTGTCAGAACCATGATCACATTTCCAAGGAGAGGTTTAATTTTAGTCCAAAAGATTATCTGTCGTGATAAATTGATGTTAATTTGAATGTTATTGGTTTTGCTTGAATTTACGCTATAAATTTGTCATTGTTTTATAGTTATATAAGAACTGGAAGCACAAGGAGTTTATACCTAGTTTTATGTTCAGGCATATTTAAGCTACTTCATAATAAAAATATTTATGTTAGTACTGGGAATTTGTGAGAAATTTTTCCTTTAAATAAAGAGGTCCATAAATTACTAAGATTTAAGGAACACTGGTCTTTATATACTTCACCACCCCTTTGATACATTCATCATTCTCTCCATAAATGAACAGAGAGAAATGGAATACAACAGCACCAGCAAGAAATCATTTACTAAGCTCCAATTTCTCCCGAAGTCTCCAACTGTTTGAATCAGCTCAATACTGATGAATCTTTTAAGGCAGCACACTTTGTTTCTTTCCTCCAACAGTGGCAGTTTCTAATAGATAAGAAATATGCTTCTAATATGTAGACGCACTGCTCAGCCCAGCTCCAACCATCACCCATTCCTACTAGAATGTATAAAATGGCACAAACCTACCTAGCAACAGTAGAGCACATGCAATGTGTCAAACAAAGGCTAGTCCTTGCCTTAAGGAAGTCCCTTTCCTGGTTGGGTTTCAATAACCGGGGAACTGGGGTGAGTACAGCATTGTTGTTCTGAATGAGTACAAGAAACTCCCAATCATTTCTTTTTAACTTCTGTATTCTTATTCTTTATGGATTGATGGACTGTAGTTCCTTCAACCCCCTCTAGATAGTTCATTTTAAAAGTCCCCCTACAGGGTTTCCCTGGTGGCGCAGTGGTTAAGAATCCACCTGCCAGTGCAGGGGACACGGGCTCGAGCCCTGGTCCGGGAAGATCCCACATCCCGCGGAGCAACTAAGCCCGTGAGCCACAACTACTGAGCCTGCACTCTAGAGCCCATGTGCCACAACTACCGAAGGCCGCGTGCCTGGAGCCCGTGCTCCACAACAAGAGAAGCCATCGCTATGAGAAGCCCACGCACCGCAACGAAGCAGTAGCCCCCGCTTGCTGCAACTAGAGAAAGCCCACGCACAGCAACGAAGACCCAGCGCAGCAATAAATAAATAAATTTATATTTTAAAAAAAATAATAATTAAAAAAAAAAAAGTCCCCCTAGCAAGAAAAAAACTCTCTCTCCAACACACTGGCCCATGTGTCAACATCTTGTATTTCTCTTCCCACAGAGTCTGACCCAGTAGGAACCAGCAGGAATGTCACAGCATATCCATCCAATCCCTTACTCAACAGAGGCGCGCACCAGAGCCCAGAATGTTGAAAGGCTTACCCAGGGTCACACAGCTGATGGGCAGAGACCAGAACCCGGCTCTACCCAGTCTCGCCACCCAATCCAAGTCTGCAAGTCACCTGATTCATTTTAAATCATAAGTAGTTTGAACTAGGACTTCAAATTGATGCCTCTGGTCATCATTAAATTTTCTTTTAAAGTCAAGTAACTTGATATTTTGCTAATAATAATTTAAGGATATCCCACAGTGTATGAAACAGCTCATGTTTCAATAAAAATCTAATGAAAGTTTCTAAATTCTAAACCCTAAGTCCAGGATTCGTATTTGAAATTCGTAATTCGTATTACCCTTCAAGCATGTGGGAAAGGGGCTTTCATGGAACAGCATTCCTAAACTCTGGCCTAATAAATTATGTTGAGAGCGGCTGCTAAGAATTTAAAAAACCAACTCAAAGCATAAATGGTGCTGTTTTTTTACAGGTGAAATCACAAACTAGTACACGGTGCGGCAGATTTCAGGCCCTCAAGAAATATTTGTTTAATTAAGAAGCAACTCCAGCTCTAGCTGGAAATCTATTTAACCACAGAAGTGAAATCATAATTAATATGATCACATCTAATTTTCCCCATGTTTGTTTCCTCAGGGCATCTGTAATGGCTGATGTGGAAATGGAACCATAAGTATTATTATTATAATGACATTTGTTGGAAAGCTCATCCTATATTTTCATAGCTCATACACTGATAGATATGGCTTTATTAATTCTTCTCAGGCTTTTTCAAAGAAATCTCAACTATTAAAATTACATACTTTATCCACCTGAAACCAAGTAATACTGGCAAGCAAAACCTACTAGAAAGGACAAGCGGGAGAAAAGAAAAGGGGAGGAATAGGAATACAGTTAACTGAGGGGGAAAATTCAAGAGTAAAGAAGTCAGGAATTAAATGTAGCTAAAAATACAAACTGCTCCTTCATGGTCCAGATCCTGTATCATTTTAACAAAAAAGGGATAGAAATCCCCAAAAGACATTGTTCTGAAGGAAATTACCAGAGCTCCTGAGGACACTGAATCTCCCTGTGCTCTCTAAATCCATCACCAATCCAGCTTCATTCGTCCATCCATTCATTCATTCATTCACTCATTCATTCCTTTTTCCTTTTTTCATTTCAGGATAACATTTAGCAGTGTTTATTTTATTCGCTTTATTCAAAAGTAAATCCTGATGTTATTATTAGGAAGAGAGAAGAGAAAACTTTTATCTGCAAATTAATGTCTGCTGTGAAGCTGAGTGCACAGTTTTAGGAAAGTATTAAGAAAGTTCACAGGCTTTGGAGTCTTGAGAGAAATGGGTTCAAATCCTGATTGCATCACTTATTACCTGTGTGACCTTGAGACTGGATCATCATTTAACTTGCTGAGTCCATTTCCTCCTCTATAAAAAGAGGGATATAACATCTACCTTCCGGATGGCATGAGGATGAGGGCTAGTGTCCTAAAGGACCTTAGCACTGTGGCCGGCACACAGCAAGTGGCTGTTTTTATCGTTCTTTCACACCTGCTGCATTTGTCTGAGGGCTCCACAACTTTCTTGGGCAGGTCGGTCTAAAGCACGTATGCCCCAGACTATCAAACACTCTGTCCCAGGCTGCAACAGCTCCCGCGTGAAAGCTGTCCTCCAAGACCATCTAACACCAGGCTTGTTAAAGCCGTGAGCTGGCAGGCCCTCGGGAACTGTGCTCCGCTCTCTTCCGAGTACAGACGAAATGAAAGCCACTCTCCTCAGGCTGTCTCAAAGGACCAGCCACCCTCGAAGGGCACTCAGTCTAGCATTTTGGCTATAGTGAAAAAAGCCAAAGAAATGACCCCCAAATTCTCACCCCTGGAGCAAGCTAACCCCTACTGAACAATAAGTGGGAGAGCGGAAGGAGTAAACATGCGAGGCGGGCCTGTCAATTTGCTCTACTGCCTTCATCCCCACCCGCCAGGACACACAACTGCTCCAACGTATGAATCTTCTTGAAATCTGAACCAGGCCAGGATACGCCAAGAAATAACGCAGGGTCAGTAAAAAAAGAAGCTGCTGGTTCTTACCAAATTTCCCCCAGCCCTTAAGTAACAGCTACACTCTCCAAAGCCCATTTCCAAGGCAATTCTATCTCTGATTAAGAGAGGGGGACAACACGAGGGACAAGGGCACGGACTCCAAGGCCAGGTAGCTGGGGCTCAAAACCTGGCTCCACCCCATCCTGGCTGTGTGACCTCGGACGTGTCATGCAGAAGGGGCATAATGACAGCACGGAACTCGTAGGGCTGGTGTGAGAACCGAATGGATTAACAGTCACTCTGATTTGTCTAAAGCAGTGGCTCTAAGCCAGGCCGGCATCAGGAGCACCTAGGAACCTTTTCCAAAAGGTACATGTCTGGGCAGTAGGTCAGGTTTAGAGCCCAGAAGGTGTATTTTGACAAAGCAATGTCACTCTCTTGCCCACCCGAAGGTCAGACACTGGCTGAAAGCAAGTCCCAACTCTACCAGACCAGCCTTTCTTGGCAGGGTGGGGTGTTTCGAGGCTACCACGGTCCACCAAATGCCTCTGCAACCTGTGTGCTGCGGCCCGAAATCCCTTTAGCAGGAGCCCTCCATTGCACAACTCAGAAACATATTTTAAACCCGAAAAGGAGCCAACACTGGGTAAGTGTGTCATGCCCTTTATACCTATGTCCCGCTCCTCAAGATCATCCCATGGCACAGCTCCTGTACAAAGGAGGAAACCAAAGAGCAGAGAGGTTCAGCAGCAGAGCCGAGAAGGTTCTATAGTAGAGTGGGCATATCTGCCCACTGCACCACACTGCCTCCTGGCCTATCACCTGCACTCAGGAGCCCTGGACATGGCTCTAAATCAAGGACAATGAAAGTGGACTGAAGGAGAAGCTCCAGACACACACCCCACCCCACGCCCAGGTCCTCTCAGGTGGTACTGAACCAAGAATAAGCTGGAGCATAAAGAAACAGAAAGGAGTCCTCCACTCACCCCTCGCCTCCTCCTCCAGGAGAGGATTTTAGGGCAAATCTCAAACTCACCAAGCCTTGATGCTACAGCTATAAATAGAATTTATTAGCCTTCAATCTCTCAGCTCCTTCTCTCTCTCTCTTTTTCCTAGGCAAAAGGAAAGGAATAGATGAATTAACGGAAATAGATAAAAATGGAGAAGATGACCTGATCTACTTCAAAAAAAAAAACCAAAACACTATACTGTGAAGCTCAGTAAGATTACAATATCCACAGTAATATTAGCTAATGTTTATTAAATTTAATCAGTACCAAGAACACATCATCTCCCGACAACCCCTAGAGATTTCCATTTTTCAGATGAGAAAACTGAGGTAGGAAAAGGTAAAAATAACTTGTCCAAAGACCCACAGTTTGTGAATGGAAACTCAAACCAGGTTAAAATCTAGCCTTCTCAACTCTTTTTTTTTTAAATAAATTTATTTATTTATTTTTGGCTGTGTTGGGTCTTCATTGCTGCGCCTGGGCTTTCTCTACTTGTGGCGAGCGGGGGCATCATGGTGCCTGTGCTTCTCATTGCGGTGGCTTCTCTTGTTGCTGAGCACGGGCTCTAGGCGCGTGTGCTTTGGCATCAACTCTTTTTTTTTTTTTTTAACATCTTTATTGGAGTATAATTGCTTTACAATGGTGTGTTAGTTTCTGCTTTCTAACAAAGTAAATCAGCTATCCATATACATATATCCCCATATCTCCTCCCTCTTGTGTCTCCCTCCCACCCTCCCTATCCCACCCCTCTAGGTGGTCACAAAGCACTTAGCTGATCTCCCTGTGCTATGCGGCTGCTTCCCACTAGCTATCGATTTTACATTTGGTAGTGTATATATGTCCATGCCACTCTCTCACTTCGTCCCAGCTTACCCTTCCTCCTCCCCATGTCCTCAAGTCCATTCTCTATGTCTGCGTCTTTATTCCTGTCCTACCCCTAGGTTCTTCAGAACCATTTTTTTTTTTAGATTCCATACATATGTGTTAGCATACGGTATTTGTTTTTCTCTTTCTGACTTACTTCACTCTGTATGACAGACTCTAGATCCATCCACTTAGCTACAAATAACTCAATTTCATTTCTTTTTATTAGCCTTCTCAACTCTTAAGTCTAGTATGTTATTTTCTCTATGAAATCTTTATATAATCTGTCAAATCTTATAGAGATATTACTTTCCTTGTTATTAGGAAATTTCCATGAGCTGTAAAGTGCCTCAAAGCTGCAGAAAAAGCAAAGGGATGTGGATAATCTATAAACTGGAATCTCATCCCTGGAATAAATAAGAGAAGCTTATAAACCTATTTTCAGCTTAATGAACAGAAAATAAATAGACGCATCCAAAGAAAATGAAGGCAATGAAGAAATAACATTAAGGAGGAAAACAATAGGCTTAAGGGCAAAAGAAAAAAAAAAATCACAGGATGCTACTTTGTGGGTGCCGGAGAAACAATGCTATTTATTGGGAAACATAAAGGATGAAAACAAGGATGGAGAGGTAATTCAGACAATTGTGAGGCACTGATCCAGGGCCTGGAGCAGGTGGGCTGTAAGGAATGGGCGGGGCCTCCCAGGTGCTGCCAGCCTGGATGGGGAGGACAAGGGTCTGAGATCACAAGGCCTTAGAAAGGAAGTGACAGAATCCCTGCTGCTTAAGCAATTAGTCAGAGTGCCCAAGAACACCACGCTTCCTCCCATCTCCCTGCCCTACAAATGCTAGGGTATTCCAGACTTTCCTTCTCAACACAGGGGATGATTTTTTTTAAATACTAGATAGATCAGAAAGACTGCACCCTAGTCATCAGTGAGGATGCCAAACGAGACTTCAGGAAGCTGAACACAGCCACAGAAATCACCAGCAGCCAGGCGACCGGATTCCAGAGGTGGCTCCACTAACTATGCCCTCTCAGCCAAATCCTTCAGCAACTCAGCCCATCAACAGCCAAGTGACAGGCAGCGCAGACAGGATAACGTCTAAGAGGCAATTCCGGTCACTAGCTCCCTTCCCAGGTTACCCTGTTCTCGCTCTCATGTCCCATAGACTATGGTGAGCTCTCCAATGTGCTTCTAACCCCGAGAGAGAGAAGGAGAGAAGGAAGCAACTGAGGATAACAAATGTACTTAAGCCTCAGCGAGCCTATAAGAATTAGAAATCCAAAATACAAGCAGCACTACTGGAGCCAATGAGAATATCTGCCATTTACTGAGCCATTATTATGTGCCAGGCACCGTTCAAAGCACTCGGCATGTACTGGCTTATTTAATCCTCACAACAACCCTCTAAGGAAGGTAGGTTAAGTCACCTGTCCGGGGGACACAGCCTGTGGTTAAGCGGGGACTGGAACCTGGCCTCCCGAGCCTGAGCTCCTCTTAATCACTACACACGCAGCATCAACTCTGTGGATAAGACTTCCCAGCTCACGACAGGACGCTGCTTTGCTCTTTGCCTGAAATTCTATCAACTGACTGACAACGTGTATTACAGAATGCTGCCAGTTTCCCTGGGGAAGAGGAGGCAACGAGTTTGGAAGTAGGACCTGGCAAATACACAGCTTGAATAAAATCATGCCCTTCACAGACAGGGCTCCTTGAATCCAGACTCTTTCTCCTGGAGTGCAGGCCCAAAGTCTCCCTCAGAAGAGCAGCATTCCAATCGACCGGTGGCAATGAGGACCACCCAGTGAGCTCATTTACTCAGGAGAGTCTGTGACGCCCAGAAGCGTTGAATGGGTGACTCCAAGTCACACAGGTACTTGGAGAGCGAGCGAGGGCTGGAACCTGAGCCTCCCAAATGCCAATTTCATGTCCTTTCAATTCTTTAAAAACAAGATTCATGTCTTATCCCTTATTTTATCTCATACCTTTTATTATGGAAACTTTCAAACACACAAAAAAGTATAAAGAATGAATGAATCCCCATACACCCATGATCCAGCTTCAACAATTATCAACTCACACCCAATCTAGTCTGCTCTCCAAACCACAAATTCCCTACCCCTCCACCACTCCCACCAACTCCAGCTTGTCTGAAGGTAAATCCCAGGCACCACGTCCTTTCATCCACAAGTATTTCAGTGTGTATCTCTTACATATAAGGATACTCTAAAGCATAAACACACTAACATTATCATGCCTATGAAAATTAATCATAATTTCTTAACACCAGTTATCTGATCAGCGCTCAAATTTCCCCAATTGTCTTATGTTTTTTACAGTTTGTTTGAATCAGAATGCAAACAGTGTATACATTGCAACTGGTTGATATATTTCGTAAGTCTCTTTTAACCTCTAGGTCCCCTATTCATCTCTGTCTCTATTTTTTTTTTTAATTGGAGTAAAACCGCTTTACAATGTTGTGTTAGTCTCTGCTGTACAACGAAGTGAATCAGCTATACGTATACCTATATCCCCTGCCTCTTGGACCTCCCTCCCCCGCTCCCATCCCACCCATCTAGGTTGTCACAGAGCACTGAGCTGATCTCCCTGTGCTATACAGCAGGTTCCCACTAGCTATCTATTTTACACATGGTAGTGTATTTATGTCAAACCTAATCTCCCAGTTTGTCCCACCCTCCCCTTCCCCGTGTCCACATGTTCATTCTCTACGTCTCCGTCTCTATTCCTGCCCTACAAATAGGTTCTTCTGTACCATTTTTCTAGATTCCACATATATGTGTTAATATATGATATTTGTTTTTCTCTTTCTGACTTACTTCACTCTGTATGACAAACTCTAGGTCCATCCACATCTCTGCAAATGACACAATTTTGTTCATTTTTATGGCTGAGTAATAGTCCATTGTATATATGTACCACATCTTCTTTATCCATTCATCTATCGTTGGACATTTAGGTTGTTTCCATGTCCTGGCTATTGTAAATAGCGCTGCATTGAGGAAACCAGGTCAACTGTCCTGTAGCGTTTCCCAGAGTCTGGATTTTGCTGAGCTTTCTTTTTATCTCTCTCAGTGCTCTGCATTGTACCTTATACAAAGGAAGTATGCCTGGGCTCACCCACAGGCATTCATATTCATTTTCATATTTTCACTCTCTCCCTCCCTTCTTCCCTTCTCACCTCTGTTTTAAAAGAGTAAATTCCATTTAATTGTTGATTCAGTTCAACACCTATCTACTGAGTGCCAACACGGCAAGGCTGATGGACTACCAAGGTGAATAAGACAAGATATTATCTCTGAGAAGACACAATCTAATGAGGGTGATAAAGGCCATAATGTTAATTCAAAGGGGACAGATGAGAACTATCTGAGAAGGCTCTAGAAGAACTTCAAGGATGTGGTGGGACCTAAGCTAGACTTTGAAACAAGATGGTTTGGGCCCATCTGGAGCAAAGGACAATATGACATAGAGGATAACCTGGGCAATGTTAGTAAGGTGGGAATGTTTCTGGCATGTTTTAAACTGACAGCAGCGCTGGTGGATAAAAGATTTTATGGGAAAAGAGTTTGGTAAGGAAAGCTCCTGAATATCTGCTGGGGATTTGAGAATCATCGAGCATGTTTGATGAGGGGAGCAGCACTAGATCTGTGTTAGAGAGAGTTAGCAGCAGCACTGAAAATGTATTAGAAGCCAGGCATCCAGTTTGGGTTCCAATAATCCAGTTAACAGGGCTCTGAACTGGGCCACTGGGAATGACCAAAAAGAAAAGGAAGTGACATGATTTGTCAACTGAATACGTGGGACCAGAAGGCAGGAAAAGTAGAAGATGAAAAGCTGATTTGAGAAAACAAACAATTTTCTTAAGGAAAAAAAATTATTATTTCCATAATACTTCAAGTAACACACTTTCATAGCTTCGAATTAAAACTCACACGAATATGAACATTCTCTAATGTTTCAAAGACAGAGATCATAGAAGGAAGAAAATGAACTGTAAAGATAAATCCTAACGGGCTCTATATTTATTTTATCTAGGAATAAAATGTAAGCAAGAGTTTAAATCACAACCTCAATCTCTGAATTCTCAACTGATTTTGAATGTACACACAAATTACAATCAGTAGTTTAGGGCTACAAATTTCCAAGACACTGACACAGGGCACAAGAGAAGGCTCCTTTGATTTAGAGATGATCTCAAGACACATAATTTCCCTTTATCTAATTAGAGAACACAATAAATTCTCCTAGTACCAGACAGCACAAACACAATTAAGTGCTTAAAAGATACTTTCTGTGATGATAAATCCCTTTTAAAAAGCAAACCAAGAAAACTTATTTTTATACAGACTGCCTGAAAAAGTGAAATAATAATATCACTTCTCATGGTAACTTTTAAATAACTACAATAGCTATTTTATCCCCTGAATTTCAAATCCTGTATCACACTAGCTTTAATGTAAGCACAAACAGTAAACTCCAAATATTTTTAGAACCAACAGAAAGTTATAACTTAGAGGTTGGTTGATTCCTTTCACTTAGGAATATTCCTAAATGATCCCTTAAAGCATACCTATTTTTTAGAGGACTATATTAAATCCAGGTGTTTAAGTATATATCAAGTTTAACATAATGTCCACCTTCTGGGCGTAATTCTGGATTTTCATTTTTCTTTTTAAGTTTTATTTTACAAAGGATTTTAAGTGGGTATATTTTCCCTTCAGCCCCATTTTCAGAAAGATTCACCATCAGGGTAATAAACCACTTCCCTAAACCATTAAATCTTGAATACTTCCCTCACAAAAAAATCAAGTGTTTTGTATTTTAATTGACCATTTGAGATGTCTGCAACACATGCACATACAGGAAGACAGTTTGAGATTTGGAATCCAAAGAACCTCAGGTGTGCGAGTTTTAGCTGTGTAGCACTGGGTAAATCGCTTGTCTACTTCCTCACTGTACGCTAGGGTCACATTAGCACCTGTCTCTTGGGAATGCTGAAGAACGATCTCTGATTCTCTGATCCTCCAATGCCAACTGGGCGTCCTACAATTCAATTTCGACACCAACTACCCAGAGGGAGCATCAGACCCACAAGTTTAAGGGCTCACTCGTACAAGACTGTCCTCATTTCAGATGCCAGTGACGAACACCCAGTTCCCAGGTCGCCTGTATTTCTACCTGACTTAGCCCACAACACCTACCCCCTCAGGTTCACGAGAACAGATCACAGAACTCAGGAGAACACTTTACTTGCATTTAGTGGTTTATCACATAGGACACAACTCAGGAACAGCCAAATGGAAGAGCCGCACAGGGCAAGGTCTGAGGGGAGGGGGTACACAGTTCCCATGCCCTCTCTGGGTGCGCCACCCTCCCGGCACCACAATGTGTTCACCAACCCAGTCGTTTGGGGGTTTTATGTAGGTTTCATTGCCTAAACATGACTGATTAAATCATTGCCACTTGGTGACTGAACTTAATCTCTAGTCCCTCTCTTCTCCCCCAACCCCCGAGTTCAGGGAGGGGCTGAAGCTCAACCATCTAATCATGGCTTGGTGCTTCTGGTGCCCAGCCCTCATCCTGAAGCTACCTAGCAGTGTCCTTCCACCCCTAAGCCAGAAGTCATCTCATTAGTATACAAAAGACATTCTGATCACTCAGGGATTCCAACGGTTCTAGGAGCTCTATGCCAGCAACCTGGGACAAAGACGAAATATTAACTTTTTGTTACACCATATGCTGAACATAATACAAATGGTGGCTATTGGTGTTTTTATTAATACCAAATAGTAGTCAGTCTTGCAGGTGCCTCCCCAGCATTGAATGGCAAACATATGGTTTAAGGGAGACTGCCCACCCCCATCCCTACGTTCCTATCTTCCTTCTAACAGTCAGTGGTTCGAGAATGGACAAATAACAAGAACAAGGAGCCAATGGCATTCCCCTGACCACAGGGAAGGGCTCTGAACTGATCTTATCAGTATGAACCTCAACACTTTTGAACAATAGTTGGGAAAACTCTTTCCCTAGATGTGAACAAGGATACACATCATTCTGGAAGCTACTAGCAGCCATTTTACCACCCTGAAAAAAACACAATGAAAAAGCTGGCAGGAAACACCAGTCCCAAAGCAGGGCTTCTCAATAGCCTGTAACAGTCTATTACAAAGTCAGGACAGAAATAAGCATGTTTAGAAACATTTACAGCAACTTGGCAGAAAAGTTTTACATCTGTTGAATTTAACTTTAAAAATATGGGATATATTTGTCTTTTTAAATTTCATTTTTCTAGTAATTCACTTGTGTTTGTACTGGATTTTATAAAAGTACTGATCTGCACTGGTTTAGAATTTTTTCTTAAAAAATTCCTTTCCTCAGATAGCTTGAGAAGCACTGGCCTAAAGAGCTGAGCAATGAAACCACAGCCTTGTTCAAACCATACCTAAACCTGGTATGTCATCTCTACTTTTTAGTTCACTGAGCCAACAGATACTCTTTACTGCTTAAGCCTATTTGAGTTGAATTTTCTGCCATTTACAATAGAATCTATTCTACCTGATACTGGAAACTGATTACCAACCCAAAGTAAGGTGGAAGAATGGACAAAGATGGAGGTAGGATACAGCACAGGCAAAGGTACCAAGAATTCCAATCATTACATAAAACTCTCCATGAAACTGAAGAAGAAAATATCCAAGCAAAGATATATATTCAGATAAAGGCTTTCAGAGCCCTGCAATTAAATGGCCACCTTGATGGATTTCCTTCCTTCAAACAATGAACCCATGCAAACATTTCATTGTTTCACTCATTTCAGCAACTGTCAATTTTGAGCCAAATGAATTATCTTCAAGCAAATGTCACACACAGTGAGGAGTGATTTCATTTTCCTAAATTGTTGTCAAACCTTTGAATACTGAAGCTTCCAAAAAAGGAGAATTGGAAAAATGACAGTTTAGAGGTGGGAAAGAAACATGAGTTATTTCAAAGCAGCAGCCTGTGATACAGTGAAATCTTTCTTCTAAAGTGCCTCCATCTAACATTTTTCAAGCTGCAATCATTTCAACTGCTGGCTTTCACTACATTTATGCTAAAATTTAGCTGATTTATTTTAATAGTATTTTACCAGGGTGAAAAGCCAAAAATGAACAGAGAAAAAAAAGGAAAACAAAATATTACTGTAGGTTTTAAAGATAAAACTAGAAATGGAAGGAATTAGGAAAGAATGAACTTTGTTAAGAAAAATGTTGACTAGTTTTATTTCGTTTATGAATCTAAAACAGCCCTAAAACAGAATGAGGTTACTCTAAGTCAGAAGCCCATGTATAATAGGTGAGGTGAGTAGGTTATGGGGGGGGGGGGGGAGGTACCCACCCTGAATAATCAGTTCAAGCCCAGGGAACTCCTAAAACCCTTAACAAGATCTGGTAAATGAGGCAGTCAGCAAGGAGTCATAGCCTCCTCCAAAGCTTCCCTCAATGGAGGGTCCAGGGACATTTTCCCCAGGAGTCTGAGATCTAGAAACTTTCTATTTTTTTTTTTTTTTTTTTTGATGTTTTTAAAAATTAATACATAATAATATAAGCATACTTTAGGCCATTCACATACCAACCTTCTTACAGTCAAGTAATCTCAATTCCTACAACTGCATTTATAAGCATGCTGGTACCAAGATCACTCAAAATGACAGCAGCATTTAACTCTTATTAGTGCTTCTCAAGCTGCAATGTGTGCCCCCAGACATAGTCTCAGAGGTCCACATTACCTGAAGTTTGAGAAGCTTGAGCCTACTTAATACTATCATATCCGTTTGGAAGGAAGAACAAATAAATTACTTTATAGTTAAAAACCGAGGAATGATATGAGGCCCTGAGAAGCACACAAGATCACTTCCATAATATTCTTAACAAAAATGCATAACCTTCATTCAGTCATGAAGGAACAGCCAACAAACCCAAAATGAGGGGCATTCTACAAAATAACTGGCCACTACTCTCCAGAGTGTCAAGGTTATGAAAGACAAAGAAAGGTGAGGCATTGCTCCATATTAAGACGACTAAGGCACTATGACAACTGAATGTAACATGTAATCCTGGATTGGATCCTAGACCAAAAAGAACATTAATAGGACATTAACTGGCAAAATGTGAATAAGGTCCCTGGATAATAATATTAAATCAATGTTTAGTCCCTGATTTTTGATCACTGTACAGTGATTATGTAAGACCCTTACATTTAGAAAATCTAAATGAAGAATGTAAAGGAATTCTTTGTACTTTTTGCTATTTTTTGGAAAGCCTAAAATTATTTCAGAATAAAAAGTTTAAAACACTAAAAAATTTTAAATAGATGAGGAAGCGTATGAACCAACGAAAAAGAAACCAAAAGCAGCAAAAACCTGTACAATGTCTATTAATGTCCAGTGGACTAAGGGGTCTCGTCTCCTGTGCAGAGATGGCCCTTATCGAGATCTAACCAATGCATGACGTCACTCTCATTTGGCTTCCCGGGTAGGTTTCCCTCCAGAACTCATGTCCAGACCCCTTTCTGGCTCTAGTCTTTAACATTAACCATCTGATATTTTAGTTTACATGAATCTCTTAGGATTTGAGTTAACAAAAGCCCAATCCCCAGAGTCCAATCACCTTACAGGTGTGCTGAGAAAATAACTGATTCTCCAGGTTATTAAAGCTGAGAGCCAGACCCCAAACTATGGTGATAAAGACCTACTTGCCATGGGCCCTGCCCAACAACCATTCTGCAAGACTGTAACACCCAAAGATTGTTACTGCCCGCACTTTCTTGCAAAGATTAACAGGCAGCTCCCGACAAAAAGAATGTACTCAAGGTACAGTCATCTTGTAAAGCAGGAGATATCAGCAGCCAGCTTTGAATCTTGCTGAATAAAGGATTATGGAGGACAAAACAGCCAAGGGCCAAGAGCCAAACTCATACACAACTCAGGAAAGGTTTAGCAGCCTGTTGGTTTCAACTGAATAACCTTTTTATATGACTTCCCTAGGACCTATATCCACAGTGGCCTAGAACAATCCTTATAAAAGGTAATCCTATCCATGTCTTTCCCCAACCTAAAACTCTTAGTTTTCCCGTTGCATTTAAAATAGAAACCAAAATCCGGGTGGTAGCCTGGTGTCTTGGGCCCTGCCCGCTACCCCACACTTCATCAGGGTCCCTCCCCCTTGCACTCTCCAGTCCCTGAGTCAGCCTTGATCTTCACTCCAAAGACTCAATGCAAACCCTGCTCTTTGTCTAGAATGTCTTCCCACCCCTCTACCCCGACATACATACACACACACACACACACACACACACACACACACACACATACACACTTTAGCCTAGCTAACTTCCACTCATCAATATCATTCAGGTTTCAGCTTAAATATCACTTAATCAGCAAAGCTTTCACTGACCAACCTTGAGAACTAATGAGCGCCCTCTGTTTGGTGGTGTTCTCATAGCACCCTATGATTTCTCTTCATAGAACCTACCACCACTTCTAATTACATAAAGGCTCTTGGTCTCCTGTTTAGATTAGGAGCAACCAGAGGGCAGGGACTAAGGCTGGTTTGCAAACCACCACATCCCAATGTCTAGCACAGTATTTTGCACTTCAGACACAGGGGTGGATGATCCTGCCCAAGTCCTCGGCTTCTTTCAGGGTTTAAATGAAGCATAGTATGTCAAGCATATGGATACGGTAAGCACTCATTATGTGATAGCTATTAGAATTACTGGGACTTCCCTGGTGGTGCAGTGGTTAAGAATCCACCTGCCAGTGCAGGGGCCATGAGTTCGAGCCCTGGTCCAGGAAGATCCCACACGCCACGGAGCAACTAAGCCCGTGTGCCACAACTACTGAGCCTGTGTTCTGGAGCCCACGAGCCACAACTACTGAGCCCGCGTGCTGCAACTACTGAAGCCACGCGCCTAGAGCCTGTGCTCCGCAACAAGAGAGGCCACCGCAAAGAGAAGCCCGTGCACCGCAACGAAGAGTAGCCCCCGCTTGCCACAACTAGAGAAAGCCCACGCGCAGCAACAAAGACCCAGCGCAGCCAAAAATAAGTAAATAAATAAATTTATAAAAAAAAAAGAATTACGTCACAATGCCTTTGCTCTAAATATGCTTGAAATCTACAACTGCTTTTTCTTTCACCTGATGGAGGAGAAAAAAGCCTAGCAAAAGATGCCAAGTTGTCATTTTTTCAATGACACTTTTTGACTGTCAAGTCAGCTCATTTTTAGGATATTGAAAAACTTCAAACTGCAAGGTAAAACATCAAGAAAGAAAATGCTTCTAAAATTAACACACTACACTTTTTTTACTCTGAGATAAATCTATACTCATCATCAGTACATTTTCACTTCCCTCTGTAGCCTTTATTGTTTGCCTTCTCTTTCAAACACCTGGTTATTACAACAAGGGCATTTGCTCCTTTTTCAAACAACAAAGACTCCACTAATAACTTTCATGAAAATGAGTTTTAACTATGGCCAAAATTTCATTTGCTTGAAAAACTTGCTTCTACCTCAACTATGAACTCATGAAAGTAGGATAAATCACAGCTATCCTGAGCAGTCCTTGTTCATAGGAGGATTTAAAATCATTCACAATTGTTAAGTTAGTGAAAAGATAAAAGTGGGGCATTGAAACACCCAAACTGATCATTTTTTCAAGATATGTTTCACCGTAACAGCAGCTAAATTCTCCTGGGCCCTGGCAATATACTCAGGCAAAGGAAACCAGAGGAGAAATGAGAATTCAACTGTGCTGTTTCCTTAGAAGAAAACTACACTTTAAAGAACTTGGCTCTAGAAAATGTCTCCACTGAACTTCCAGATATATATATATATATAATATGCAGCCATATCTAGCAGCTGCATGCAAAGCCCAGTGGGTAATTCAAAGATGGACAAAGATGGGGGGAGGGGAGACTTTCCTTCTACCCTCCTAGGTTCGATAGCCAGATCTTCAAAATAAACTGAGAACAGGCAGATTAACAGGAGAAAAGGTCTACAAATTTATTCATTTTTAATAGTACACACATGGGGACATCACAGGAAAAATAAAGTGACTACCCAAAAAAAAAGATGTGCGATTTGAGAGTTTATATACCATCGTAATACGGGAAAGAAAGGGAGGGATGTTTGTTGGCCCCTCAGGGGAGAGTAAATGACTTTTAGGTAAGATGAATGGGCCCTTAGAAGAATAGATGGGAGACATGACAGTTCGTTATAAAGTCTGTCTGGGTGTGGTGTATGTGAAGAGGTAATCTTCCCCGGGTGATGAAACTCCTGGGGAGAGGATTTGTGACAACTGAGTTCCTTTTGGAGGGTCTGTCTTTAGGTAGATAAGGGGAGTTCAGAGAAAGTCTCTCACTGCATTTGCTGTTTTTCAAGAGCCTTTAGTTTAAAACAATCAATATACCAAAGCGGCACATTTTGGGAGGCATGTCGTGAACTCCTTCAGATGACGGCATGATCCCTATCCTCACAGTCACTGGATAAACAGACACATAATACATACAAATATGCGCACACACACATCTGATACTGTGACTCTCATGAAAGCTAAGAACCTTGGTGGGGGGGCAGGGGTGTTTATACAAAAGCAGCTCTCTTAACTGCTCTCCCCTTTAACCTACTTGCCTGATTAATCAGCACATCCCACTGCCTCTGTAGAGCGTAACAACTGATGTTTCAGCACACCAGCGGCTCACAGCTAGTAAGAGGTGCTACCTGAGCCCAGGGCTTCTCAAGGTGTGGTCCAGAGAGATGGATGCCAGTCTGCAAACTATTTGTTACCAGCTGCCCAGGAAATGGAGAGTGAGCATTTACAAACGTGGGTAGTCATTACACACAGTTGCCACATCCAAGTGCATGAAGAGTGAACTCATCTCAGTGACCAGTTCTGGCGGTGTTGACCTTGTGAGGTGAGCTGCATGAGGCACCAGCTGCCTACTAGTCAAGTGCTGTAGAACCGTGTGACCACGAGGGATGGTTTAAGGTTACTTTGTTAATACATTTTAATATAAATGTATTAAAAATCCACATCCTTTTTTTCATCACAAGATCATTTAAATTTGACCATAAGTTTAAAGGACAAGTTGGAACTGGCTACGGAGGAAGAACTGAAGGTGAATTTCGACGCTAGAGCATCGCTTGCTTCATTTTGAAGAAAAGTGAAAAATGAAGATCTTGAACTTGCTGAAACTGCTTTGCCTTTTTTCATCTTCATCAACATCCCTCTACAAGGCCAGTTCCTCCACCATGCGTGTTATTAAAACAAACCCACAACCAGTTTAGATATACATTATTCATTAACCCCAAGATAAGCTATCACTAACCCAGCCCAGAGTAGATAAACAAGCAAGAAGTTCATTTCTGACACTAAAAATCTTAAACACTGATATACACAGAGTTTGTTAAAAGTATACATAGAGTATTTAATGTGGAGCATCACCATTTTACTCACAAATTTTGTTTAGTTATAACTGGATTAACAAATTAACTAGAGTAATAGTAATTCTTTATGTGAACTGCCTACACGCATGCTTCTGAAGAATATGCACAGATTTTGTAATTTTTTCCCACAATATTTGTTGTGTTTGTACTTACTGAGATGTAATTTTATTTATGTTGTTTCTAAAATGTTAAAAAGAACTAAGGCTTGCATATCATGTCTTTTTTATTTCTTTCCTTTTTTGTTAATAAAAGTATAGGTCCATGACAGCTTGAAAATAAAAAGACTAGACCTTCACCATATATAGCTTAAGAAGCAGTGACGTGCTCCCACCAGCAAAGGTGTATCCTCCTCTAGGGTCAGCTGTGTTTACTTCTATTTATGCCAGTTGTTCTTATAATTTAATTTATTTGTACCCAAACACATAATTGTATATAAATACATAAAATATGAGTTCAGAAAAAATGTTTCTATGAAAACGAAGTTGAACATCTGAATACTGTGGAATAACACAATAAAAGAGTAACTAAAATAACTGCTGTTATATTAGGCATGAAGAAGTGGCAAAGGATGGGGAGGCAAATCAGAAAAATCTGGAAGGATTCTACATTCATACTGCACAAGTATCCTGAAGTTCCTATAACACTTTAAAGCAAGCCAAACCGAAAACCAGGTGGACCAGATGTCACAGGTTATGGTTTATGTGCAAAAAACAACATGGAAACCACTTACCAGGTCCTACCTCAGAAATTAGCAAACAGATGTACATTTATATGTTTGAATTTAAAATAAAATGCTTAAGATATAAATGTAGCATTTTTTTTTTTACACTTCTCCACTTCAACTGAGCAGCTGCTGGTCATGATAATCCCAGATAAGAGAGCTTATCCTGTAAACACAAAATTCTGCACAGAATATTCAAGAGATTCTGGCCTCCTGGCTCTATCACTGAGACATAACTGGTAGATGATAAAACGGGGACAAAATACAATGTACAGAAAGATACACCAATCACAAAAAGTATAAGGACCCCAAAAAGAGGTTCTAACCACATAAAGAAAATGAAACAATTTGTGAAATTGCACAGCCTATGTCTCTTTTTAGTAACATTATACCCACACCCAATTCCTACAGAGAATATGCTTTTTAGCAGTTAACAGCATTAACCAAATAAAAGCAGAGCCCTCAGGGGACTTTCTTTCAAAGGTCAAGAAACAAGCACAGAATCAAAAAGTAATATATAAAAAGTCCTTTATGAGATACTGCAAAACATTTTCTCTTACTATCAATATAGAAAGCTGTTTTGAACCATAAACCAAACTAAGCCAAAGCCATAGGTTTAGTTTAATTCTGAACTCAGACTTTTTTACAGCTTATCCACATTGGCCCACAGGATTAAAGTTTTAATTTAGCGTTAGGAAAAATAAGCTAAACAAATGAAAAGTACAATAGTGTGATGAGGGAAATTAACATGGTAAGTCTCATTTAGCATTATTGGGTTGAAAAAACTAAAATTATAGGGAAAAAATTTTAAGATTGTATTAATACTCAAATTGAAATAATTTGAACAAAAACTCATTTTGAACTAATAGTCCTACCCCCACTTCAAAGCACTGGGACTTGGCTGAATTAATACAAAATTTCACTGTCAGTTACACTACGCAAATGAAATAGAACGGAAACAATATGCAAAAAAAAAAGGGGGGGCCATAGAACCCTGTAGGGGAGGAAAGATAATTTTCCCTCCATGCTTCTGAGTTCTTAGCTGAAACCCTTGTAATAAAAGACAGATTAACAAGAGAAAAACAAACAGAAACTTATTAACATGTATACTTTGTATACATGGAAGATACCCAGAGGAAAATGAATAACTCAAGGAGGTGCCTTAGTATTCAGACTTAAACACCATCATAAATGGGAAAGGGGAGGGGGAAGCTGGCCTCTTAGCGGAAAGTAAATGATTTTCTGGAAAGATGAATGGGCCCTTAGAAGATCAGGCGGGACATATGACGGTTTGTGACAAAGTCTGTCTGGGGGTGGTGTCGACACCTAGGCTCCTCTCCCGCGATAAGGGTCAGTCCTCTCTGGTTGACGAAGCTCCTGGAGTGAGGATCTACGACAACTAAGTTCCTTTTGGAGGGTCTGTTTTCAGGCAGATAAGGGGAGTTGGGTCAAAGCCTCTCCCTTGCCTTTATTGTTTTTTTCAAGTGCCTACAGTTCAGAATAATCAATACATCAAAGTGGCATATTCGGAGGTGGCACGTCCTAAACTCCTACAGTCATATTTTGGGGTGGCGTATGTCGCCACCCTCCACACGCAAAGCCTAAACCATGTTGTGGAGGGACACTGGGCCGATGTCCCGGGTCCTGCCCTCCAACTGTGGCTCTACCGATAATTAGCACCATGACCCTGTTTGCTTGAATTCTCGGGTCCCCATCTGTGATCTCTGGGAGTCAGATGATGTACACACACCACAGGTGCTACCCACTCTAAGATTCTATTGCCCTGGAACTAAACATACAACTGAAATGGACTGAAGCTCTTATGGGCAATGTAAGGCAAGAAGCAAACATAAAATCTACTACAGTGACAGATCTGGACACTCACCCACTTGGCTGACAGTTATTCTGGTTATGAAACAAAGGAAAAAATGGGGAGACATGCAGCCTACAAAGCAATGTCAAGGACTACCAAACTTTTATAATTCCTCCTGGCAAAATGAGAAAACCACAATATAACTTTAAAAAATTTTTTTGCATTAAAATAGGTTTTCTTCCTTATTTTGTAATTAGCAAAAATTTATTTTTAAAAAACACAAAGGAAATATATTGAGACAAGGGATTCACAGTGTTTATGTAAAGATTGCTTTACTGGCATCTTTACCTTCTCTTACAGAACGTTAAATTAATTCTTTCTTTTTAAGTGAAAAGGTGATAACGAAGTAATTAAGAACGTATAATCAGAACTAGATGGCCTGGGTCCAAGTCCCACTCACCAGCTGTATATCCTCGAGCAAGGTTCAGTTTCCTCATCTGCAAAATGAGGATAACATGGTCTCAGCACCTCATGTGGCTGTTGAGAGTTAATAGGAGTCAATATATATAAGGCACTAAGCACAGTGTCTCTGGCACACACAAGAACCTATATGTGTTCACTAATATTTCATGGTAACTTCATGTTTAACTAAACATAGATGTTCACTAATATACCAAATGAAAACCAAACAACATCAAGACCCTAGAAAACTGCACATGAAAATATCAACATTAAACATTTAAAACATTAAAATAATTCCAAAATATGACATATATATGTCCTATGACAGATGTATGATATCTATAACAGTAGCTTCATTGAAGTGTTTTCCCAGGCTCCAACCCTTCGTCAATCCATCCTATCCATTAGAGGAAACTTCCTAAAGCAATGCTGGGTTTAAGTCACTCCCTGCAAGAACCTTAACGACTCCACACAGTACAGGGTAACCCTCAGACCCCAGAACCAGACTAAATGAGCCACTAGCACACTGTACTTCACAGTATTTACCACAGTTTGTAATTACATACTTGAGTGACTGTTTGGTTAATACCTTTCTCACCACTAGAATGAAAACCCAGGAGGTAAGGCTTGCATTTTACCCACCACTGTCTATCACAAGGCATGGCCTGCTGCAGGTGGCGGTAACTATTTGATGGATGAACGAATGACCCTCAGCGTCCATCAAGGCTCACAGCAACACCTCATAGGTATGACCCTTCATGGCTTGTAAAACACTCATATAAATTTTCTCATCTGAGCCTCACAGTAAGCCTTTAGGGAAGGCAGAGCCCCAAAATTCAGAGCCACCCAAGGTCACATTCAGTGGCAAAGAACCGAAGTGCCAACGCCTAGTCTGGAGTTCCTTCCAGAATATTCTTCTGCCCAAGTTAAATCCAATAAAACATACTAAGGCCTCGGCCTGGCCTCGCACTTTCCAGCCTCTGTGGTTTTTACTCTTTCCTTCTACTCACCTAGAACTGCCTCCGACCTCTTTTCCTGCTTTTCAATCATTAAACCAGTATTTATTAAGGACTGTGATTGATGGGCAAACCTTCCTCCTTCCTTCAGGGCCCACTACTGTGTCATATATGTGCCATTTCCAGTGCATGGACATCTGTATTTACTCAACAAAATGTCTTTCATTGTACAGACATTTATTTGTTCTTTCAATATAATAGTGAGCACCTACTAACTGTCCTACTGTGTGAGGTTCCAATGAGAACTGCACAGTTAGAATACTGGTGTCCTAGTGGTTTGAAAAACTACTGCAGTTTCTAAAAGAGAATAACAATGTAAATCAGTCTGCTTTAAAAAGCAGTACAATTGCTGCCATTCACACAGTCTGAGATATCCCAGGTACCTTAATTAAGAAGTAAAGCAGCCACCAATATCCACCAAAATAATATAGATTTTATCAATTTTCATATCATTTTAAAAAGGAATACAGATTAAATTTACGTACCATCATTAAAAAAAAAAAAAAGACTCACACAACAACAGCCACAAGCAAAGTATCTCCAGGTCTACTCCACCAAAATGGTTTTTGTACATCAGGTCTTTAAAACAGTTATCGGCCCTTCTCAAACTTGTCAGCTCAATTAAAATGAAAACAACAGATTCAGGAATCCGATTCCGCTGAATTACTAGCACACAACCACAACTCTAAATACTACAGCAATAAACCTGCAATAATCCTCGTGAAATATAGTATCAATTACATGTTGGTGCAAGAAATGTAATGCAGAATTACTGCCGTATTAACACTCCCTGAAGATAAATTACCAAAGACTTTAAACAAGTGAAAATCAATTCTATGACTATTTAACACAGCTGGCTTTATTTAAAATTTCCCATAACACATACACTGGCATAAAAAAGAGCCGCAAAGGGTTAATAATGCGAGATTATATATGAATTCAGAAGAAAGGAAGACAGCAGCCTAGGAATCTTCCTTTATCTTGGAAATGACAATATTTTACAGCCTCGGGGGGAAAGAAGACAAAACAGTATTCCATAATGTTAACTCATTACAGGATTTAATAGAAACACTACCCAACTAATTTCAATCCTCCTCTTTCTTTCCCACCTAAATTTCATTGCTGAATTTAAGAGGCCAATCTCAGATAAGACAAAAAGGAAAGTTGCAAGAACACAATAACGAAAGAAGTGGACAAAAACCTGAGAAATCGTTTGTCTCGAGGGCAAAGGCTTGGGTCTGTGAATCCGTATAAAGCTGTATGTCTGTCTCTACCTCACGATCTCCTACACGGACACAACTGCTTTCAAACACCGTGGTCCCACGGGTCTTGAACAAGCCTAAGTAAACCTGCAGAATGGTGGGGTTGTGCTGGTTTGCTTGCATGAGGGTCTTTAAAAGTAGAGTGAAACTTGCCCAGGTGTTTTCTTATATCTTCCAATGCACCGAGGGGCCTCCCCACCCCCATTTAAGTCTCCCGATTGCTCTGCCTTTCCACACCTTGACCATCTACGAGGCAGTGATTTATACATCCCACAGAGAAGCCACGACCAGCCTCAAGGAGCCTCATTAGGAAAAGCTTCCCTTTTATTAAATCTAAAGCTCTTCTCGTTGTGCAGTTTAATTCCACTCCCCCCCCCCCACCTTTTATTTTCTTCTGTGAACTCAGTAGAAGGGAATAAACCCCTGAAAGAAAAAAATCCCTTTCATCTCACAAAATAATCACATTTGCGAATCCTGTGAGTTAACAGAATAGGTGTGCCCTTCAAAGAAGGGAGAACATTAATGATCAAATTTAATTCTATCATTTATGTTTAAAAGATTCAGACCTAATATGGCCTTGTAGAAACAAAGCATTTAATATCTCCTTTGATTCTGAAATTGTACAGGTCTCCCTGAAAGTTTAAGTTCACACCTTCACCTACATTCAGTTCCCAGCAGGTGCACAGAGCTTTTCCTAATGGCTTCACTGAGTCACTGAGGAGGTGCGGATACAACCCAAGGCCCTTCTGTTTAACTACTGCAGTTGCCCTTTGGAGTCTTCTGCTTCCTTACCTTGGTAGACTGGGAAGATGAGAGGAGATGATATTCAAGTCTGTCAATTACACCTTACTCAAAATTCTTGATTTTAAGATATGCGAAGGATGAAATTGAGACGCTACTAAAATTGTTTTTGGATGTAAATTATCCTGAGGGCTAATTATGTACAATTTCTTCATTTTCCTTATTCAAGCAAGTGAATCCCAGATAAATTTCCTTTCAGGTCAAATTTTTCTTCCCTTATAAATTCATGACTAATCCTATATAACCCTAACACTGCCTTACTCACCCCTCAAGAACTCAGTATTACTGTATTATCCTGTTAGGAGGAAAGGAGCTAAAACTTGTCTGAGAGGGGCTAACGTAACATACTTTGGCATGAGGTTGTTATTACCGAGCAGAGTTAAGGTTAAATAACCCTGTAAAAGAAAAGGGGAGGAAGAGGGGAGGGAGCCTGAGAAGTACCTGACCTCCATTCTAAGACAGTTACATAAAGGTTTCCCAAAGGTTTTCCCCCTTCTAGCATCCTGGTTACTCTGTACCTCTGGGGTGAACGTGGGCCCCCAGCCTCAGCAAGCTAGTCGTAAAATTAAGGGCTGCCTATATTTACAGCCTCTACTTTCCCTCTTCCCACTGAGTTCACCCCAATCAGGCTTTCATCCCTGTCGTTCTATCAAAACTGCTCTTGTCCAAGTCACCGGTGGCCTCCATGTTGCCGAAGCCAGTGGTCAATCTGAATCCTTATTCTACTGGATGATGACTCTGTCTTGAAACATATTCATTACCTGCCTTCTGAAACCCTGCCCCCCCTCTTTCTTTGGGTTCACTTTCTACCTCACTGACTCCT